>NC_067479.1:13241075-13960242 GCF_947179515.1 Apodemus sylvaticus
CTATTTCTTTTGGTATACATCAAGAAATAGGATGATTGAATTCCAGAATTCTAAGTTTGAATTTGTTTTTCAGTTTTAAAGAAATAGCCACACCTCACTTCCAGAAGATCCTGCTATACCACTCCTGGGCATATATCCAGAGGATTCCCCACCATGTAATAAGGATACATGCTCTACTATGTTCATAGCAGCCCTATTTATAATTGCCAGATGCTGGAAAGAACCCAGGTATCCCTCAACAGAAGAGTGGATGCAAAAAATGTGGTATATCTACACAATGGAGTACTATTCAGCCATTAGAAACAATGAATTCAAGAAACTCTTAGGCAAATGGATGGAGCTAGAGAACATCATACTAAGTGAGGTAACCCAGACTCAAAAGGTGAATCATGGTATGCACTCACTAATAAGTGGTTATTAACCTAGAAAACTGGAATACCCAAAACATAATCCACACATCAAATGAGATACAAGAAGAAAGGAGTGGCCCCTGGTTCTGGAAAAACTCGGTGAAACAGTATTCGGCAAAACCAGAACGGGAAAGTGGGAAGGGGTGGGAGGGAGGACAGGGGAAGAGAAGGGGGCTTAAGGGACTTTCGGGGAGTGGGGGGGGGGCTAGAAAAGGGGAAATAATTTGAAATGTAAATAAATTATATCGAATAAAAAAAATTAAAAAAAAAAAGAAATAGCCACGATGTTTTAGAGGCTTTACAAGCTTATACACCCTCCATGGTACACTGGCTCCTCATTTCCCTCAGCTGTGATGACACTTATTACAGCATGAACTTTTGACAAGAGCCGTTCTTACTCTTTCAGAGAGTTATCACACTACACTACTGACTTACCTGTTCCTAATTAATGCTGCTGACTACTTAAAGTGTTTGTTTGTGTGTTGGGTTTGGCCATGTGTATGCCTTCATTTGAGAAATATGTACTTGAAACATTAATCTGTGTTAAGTACGTTATTGACTTTTTTGCTGTGAAGTTGTTTGGCTCTCTTAGATACTCGAGATATCAATTCCTCATCACATATGCAGCTGTTTTAAAAATAGTTTCTCCCTTCCTATAAGCTGCCTTTTTCCTTAGTTAATCATTTTCTATAAAGTATTTTTTATTATAAATTTTTTTTATAAAACTTTTCCTTCTTCATCTGTGTATGTAATATATAAAAAGTTTTGTCTAGGACAAACTCTTAGAGTATGTCTACGCTGTTTATTTCAAAACAAATCACAACTTTGTATCTTGCTTTTTAAGTTGTGATTTTTGCTTATGTTTAGGCATTTTGATGTACTTATTGTTTTGGTTTGGTTCTGCTTTGCCTTGCTTTGCTTTTGGTTATTTGGATATTACTTTTTTATTTTATTTTTATTGGAAATACAATTCTCATATGATGACTCCAATCATAATTTCCCCCTCTCTCCACTTCCCCTAGCTCACCCAGAATCTCCTCTCTTCCCCAGGTCTACTCTTAGAGGGTCTTATTTCATTTTCCTGTATATGCGATTTTCCTGAATTACATATTGAAATAACTTTTTTTCCGTTTTATTTCCTCTAAATCGTTGCTAAAATTAGTTTGTGGTTATTCCCAGACTCTCCATTCCATTCCAATGGTCAACAGTTTAATAGCATGTAATGGTTGTCTTTAGTATACTCTGAAGAGATCAAAGAAACTAGAACACAGAACATTTTTTATGAAAAGTTATATTGTTAATACAAATAGAAAATACTTTTTTATTTTAAACACAGTCATTATGGTGATGAAATTTCATGTCTTCTATATTTATTAAACAATTAAAGAGTATTTGTTATAGTAGATTTTCATGGGAAAAAGAAGTTTAAGTTTCAAAAAAATGAAGTGAAAATTCCACTTGACAAAATATATACTACTAAATTTGAGTACCATCATTTTTGAAAGCATAGTGTAGGTGGAGAAAGAACCAGATTGCAACTGAGTATTAATGATACATTGGAGAAACTTCAGGGAAAAAAGTAAAGAGCTATCTATGAGCTATTTGTATAACCTGGTAACAGAATTCCTGTTGAAATGAAATGAAGAAACCCATTTGGACCTCTGAAACTTTCAGAAAACCTCGACAAATCATGACAGGAAAGGAATGAAAGAGGTATTAGTTTGTGGGAGGAGAAAGATGTGGTCCAAGGTCCTCATGTCTCCAAAAATGAGGAAGTATAGACAGAGCAACACAAGCTAGGATAAATATCATCAGAAGCCTCATCCTGGAACCTTAATTCTTCCAGTTAGTCATGTAGCTTATAGATTCTGGTACCTCTGAAAATACCACCAGCATATGAGGTTAATCAACATATATACACACACACATCACATACACACACACACACACACACACAGAGAGAGAGAGAGAGAGAGAGAGAGAGACTCTCACACATTATATATATATATATATATATATATATATATATATATATATATATATATACACATACATACATACATAAAAAGCAAAACTATGGAAAAGGAAAGCATCAAGTTATGGTATTTTGTAATTGATTTTAATATTAAGATTTTACATACAGTTTATACTGCTTAATTCCTTGTGCATGATTCAAACAGTATGAGAAAAAAACATTACGTGATGAAAAATTTATACTGTGTATCAAGATCCAATATATATATATATATATTACTTGCACATTGTCATTTTACGCATGCTAGGCTGGCCTCAAACTTACATGATCTTCTATCAACTTTCTGAGATATATATTACATGCCTGTGTGGCTGTAACATTAGTGACTGGTGTAAAATTTTAGTAGGCTATCTTCTTTTTAAAAGAGATAACCATTTCTGTGTGAAAGTGTGTGTGAGAACCATTCTTTTTTTCTCTTGAGGTCAACTGGACAGCCAGAAACTACACTATGTGTGATAATACAGGGAAGTCAAGAGAAATCTGATCTAAAGCTATGAGTCAGGAGAAGGACATTAAATATGCTTGATATGTTTGAGGACCAAATCAGGTTTCATTTTATAAGGTAAAATGATTTTGTGTGGTACAGAAAAGTCAACATTCCATGTGTGGCATCTCAAAGACAACCCCCATGGAAGAGTGACATTAGAAGAGCGAGGAGACAAAGAATACTTTAGAAGAGTGAAGAGCAGAGCTTGATTAACACCAGTAAGCCTAGGGAGACATTTATATGAGTACATAAGTGCACATGTTTAAATGTAAGCTAATAAATTGTTAAAATAAAATAAATATTTACAAGGAAAATAGTTTGGTAGGCTAAAATAATTTATTGCTGAGATAAATATGGGTAATGTCATGTAGAACCCACACAAATATAACACTTGCCCATAATTTTACATAATAAATACTGTGATGGAAATATTTTACATGATGAGAGTCTGCCTCAGTTCCATTGGAAAATGTAGATGGCAATCTTAAATTTAGTTATTTTTCTAGAAGTTTTGAATTTCAATCACAGAGCATCTTCTTCCAGTGAAAATAGGAAGTACCTCTAACATAAGACATGTTTGAAAAATTGGAACAAATGTTGAACCACAAGATATTACATAAATTTAAAACAGACCACTGATATCTAGGTCATGCATTTCTCCTCAAATTCTTTAAGTATATATTTCATATAGCATTGTAGTCATTTTTGTAAAGAAAATAACCCGATAAAGCTGTCATAATATACTTTTTCAAAAAAGGATCAACTTTTTAAAATATTTTCATTAGCTATTTTATTTATTTACATTTCAAATGTTATTCCTTTTCCCAGTTTCCCCTCCACAAGCCCCCATCCCCTCCTCCCTCTGTGCTGCCTCTATGAGTATGCTCTCCCACCCGGCCACCCACATGCCTTATCCTATCCTGGGCCATCAAGCCTTCACAGGACCAAGAGGCTCTCTTTTTAGTGATGCTAGACAAAGCAATCTTCTACTACTACGTATCCAGCTGGAATCATGGGTACCACTTGTGTACACTCTGGATGGTAGTTTAGTCCTTGGGAGCCATGGGGGCGGCAGTTGTTGGTTGGTTGATATTGATGTTCTTCCTATGGAGTTGCAAACACCTTCAGCTCTTGCAGTCCTTGCACTAACTTCTTCACTGGGGTCTCTACACTCAGTCCAATATTTGGCTGTATACATCCACATCTGTATTGCTCCAGCTCTGGCAGAACCTCTCCTAGAACATCTGTACTGGGCTCCTGTCAGTAAGCCCTTTTTTGACATCAGCAACACTCTCTGAGTTTGGTGTCAGCAGGTGGGATGGATCCCTAGGTGGAGCAGTCTCTGGATAGTCTTTCCTCCAGTTTCTACTCCACTCTTTGTCCCTGAATTTCTTTTTGACAGGAGGAATTCTGAATCTTATCTTATTGATTAATTGGACAATTGGGTATTTTAAAGTCTAAAGGAACTTTAAATGTATCCTTGTCACCATTTTAGTCATTTCCTCCAAATTGAGGCATCCCTTCATAAAGGTAGGAGGCAAGTAGGAGACTTGTAAGTACAGAAATTTACCCATCTTATTTCTGAAACTCTGAAGGGTCCCCAATTCTTTATAAGCAGTAAGAGATGGGGTAGAGAAAATAATCTCCAACTATCTGAAGTAACTGCTAGTCAATCAGGAAGTTCTGGGTTGATTGAACTGTCACCAATGCAAAAAGGGGTATTAGTGACACAGCTGCTTTCACTGGTGTGTGTTACTGTTTTCAGTTCTTCTTAGAAGGGACAACCTTCTAAGAATACCCATGGGAGGACATACAGAGATAAAGTATGGAGCAGAGACTAAAGGAAAGGCAATCCAGAGACTGTCCAACCTGGAGATCCACCCCATATACAGTCACCAAACCCAGACTCTATTGTGAATGCCAACAAGTGCTTGCTGACAGGAGCCTGATATAGCTGTCTCCTGAGAGGCTCTGCCAGTGCCTGACAATTAAAGAAGGGGATGCTCTCATCCAACCATTGGACTAAGCATAGGGTCCCCAATGGAGGAGCTCTGTGTATGTGTACATTCCTAAGTGCATAAGTACAGCCTACTCAATCTGTACAATGGTACTCATTTTCAGTACTGACCACTTGATACTCAAAAACTGCTTAGTGTACTCTTCCTTAGAAAAGACCTTTTCTTGTTTTCTCGTTTTTTATCTGCCTCTAATGTAGGCTGGAAAGCTTTCCAATGTCCACATTATAATGTCTATTAGTGTTTTCTCTTGTTCAATTAATATTTAGGCCAATATGTAGGTGAGACTTTGTGAGTGTGTCTTCTGTTGTTGCATGGAATGCCAATCTCAGGATACATTACCTGATTTCCTGGCCCTCACGACATTTGCAACCTCTCTTCTCCAAGGAACACTGAAAAGGTGTTATGTTATAGATATACCATTAAAACTGGACTATTCACCTATGATTTATTATTGCTTTTAGTTTTCTATAATGGTTCTCATATCTTCCAAAAAGAAATTCTCTTTATTAGAGCTCAGGTTCACACTGTTCTGTAATATAGTGACAAATATTTGGAATTTAGAGAGACATTGTTATGGTTTAGTAAAGTGGAAGTTTCAGGTTCTCCTACAAGATCCATGACTTCAGCGGCCCTGGTTAGGCTCCTCCACTGGGGCCCCTGTGCTCAGTTCAATGTTTGGCTGAGAGCATCCCCTTCTGTATTTGTTATGCTCTGGCCAAGCCTCTCAGGAGGCAACTATATCAGGCTCCTCTGAGCAAACATTTGTTGGAATCCACAATAGTATCTGGGTTTGGTAACTGTATATGGGATGGATCCCCAGGCAGGTAAGTCTCTGGATGGCCTTTCCTTCCTGGTTACAATGCATGATTTTCTTTCATAGAGCAGTTTTTAAAGTACAATTAAAGAGCTGTTGGCTACTGGTAAGGTATGCATTTCATTAATGTACTCACCTTAGGGTTATGCCAAGCTAGTCTATGTTGTGATTTAGAGACAGATAGTTGAAACAGCTGTTTGCTTCCCTCCTGTGTAAGCTTGCATGGTGGCTTCTCAAACTATAAAAACTGGCCTTCAGTGAAGAAGGATGAAGGTAGGTTCCAGCCCACAGGCCTATGAGATCTTTTTCTGAAGTGCTTTATATTTTCAAGAATACAGGCCTTACCTTCCAGCCCTGGAAGGACAATTAAAGTAGTCTATGATGTTTTGGGGTGTCTCTTGAACAACCCTGACAACCAACACAATAGTAAGCTTCTCATGCCTGGTGTTTTTGATAGACAGTCATGACTCTTATAGGAACATTGGCAACCCAGATCATTGCCTCTCAGATTTATGATCTCCTCCTCTGTGATTAGCATCATTTTATAAACATGTATATTGTGATACATTGAGTTAGATGCTCCCTGTGAGACTTGAGCATTAGAATACTTGATTACCAGTTGGTGACTACATCCCTTCAACTGCTAAATTATGGAAATATGTCACAGGGATGCACTCAAACTCAGATGGATCATCTCTATGAAGCCCCTGATTCAAAGCTCAGAGAAAATAGAGAAAAGTTGGTTAAAAAAAAAAAAAACACTGGGAAGGAGGATGTGTAGCTTTAAGACTCTGTCTTCTAGACATGGCATTCCAACTTTGGCTATCTGCCTATGATCTACATGAGATAAAGCCTCATCATCTTAACATGGGTTGAGAAATGCTAATAAAAGTTCCTGCCACAGTAATGGATGGCTGCGAAGGATGAGAAACTCACTATATTTTGTAGATGTAGCCACAAGTAAGTTTCCCCAGTATGTGGTCCACATCCATTCACGTACTGTCAGCACTAACTGGATTCCATCAGGGAAACTAATAATGATGATAATTACTTTAAATAGCAAGTGAAGTTGAGAGGAAGCTGCTCATTGTTTCCTAGAGAGAACCAGATGAATGTGGTATGTATATGTAAGATCAAAATACATTGTATATATGTATAAAAATTTCAAACTATAAATAGTATAATTTAAATTTTTCTGTCTTTTTTTTTCTTCCAGAAAAAAATGTACTTCATCTGTTTACAACATTTTTTATTTCTGAATAAAGTCTCAATACCTCAGTGTCTGATTTGCAGAGAACATATGTGGCTGGTGACAGATAGGATCATGTTGAGCCATTCTTATCCATGACATGACTTCCATGATGTTGGATTATCCTTAGGCTTCTTTTGATAAAATTAAAAGTGTCTGCCTATGATTTGGAACATCAATGAGACAGATAGCTCGTTCTACCTGCCTCTGGCATCCAGTGATACAGGGATGCCTTGCTATGAATTTCAACTCCAAACAAATCTATTTCTGGATTTCTTTTCAAGGACAGTTACATCAGAAAAGCTTTCAAATTTATTTTATCAGAAAGTACAATGAGTAGGTTGTAATATCCATTTCTCAAAATCACTTATAAATCATTTAAATTAAAAACAAATGTTTCTGATTTAGAATATATTCCTAAGTAGAGCATATAAGATATGACTGCGATAATATACCAGAAGTTTGAAAATATACTTGAAACAATATAGTGCAAATTCTTCTTTGGTTTCATATTTGGCTTTTCTTTAACTTCATAATTATTTTAGAAAAATCTAAATACAAAACATAAAATGTGCAATTAGTTAATTTGTGATTACTCAACACAGTATTTGGCCTCTACTCTAACACAAGAAGCAGGCAAGACCATTTTATGATTTGACATCATGATGTATGCCCAGACTCCCATCAAAAATTCAAAATTCTGGTAAGGTATGTGACACATTGCTCTCATACTTTTAACCCACCCTGAATTACATATTGTATAATCATCAATAGATATTCCATATTCATTAGTTTTAAGAATATAATTTAAACATCTATGTCATCTTTCCCATTCATCCTGGTGAGACAGGAATTGGAGAAAAACCTCTTCTAGGGATCAAGCTATAATTTTCAAATGCTATTACCTGATTACCTATTTCTGTGCCTGGAAATAACTGACAGAAGTCCCTAGAACCCTCAAATATAACACTATTATCTGTCTAAAAATAAATATATGGGGAATATTATAGGATCATATATAGTATTCTGCTTCTTGCCCTCAAAGACTCATGGTCATCTCAGAATGCAAATACAATTAGTTCCTCTTTAAGAGTCACACTAATGCATAACAATTTTAAGAATTCCAATAATGCACATAATAAAAAATGAATTATTTTCAAAATATACCTTATATTTTTATACATCCCTCACAAGATATCTTGCTCATTAAAAACAGCTCCTAGAAGTCATGTTATTAAAATCAAATCTCAGTTCAGAAAGTGGTACATTTACTGTTGAGTGAATGACCAAAGAGGAACTACCGCTCCCACCCACCACCCTAATATTTTGTCATTATTTGTGTTGCCCATTAGAATTATAAAACTACTCCCTATTGCTAATGACACCACATAACTTGGATGGTCTAGAGAAAATAACATGGAACTGAACTGCAAATATCTTCACTCCTTGCAAGCTTTCATAAATCAAACACAATGCGAAGCAGAGAAAAAGAGTTATCAGTGTCCTTACCCAATTGTGAATCATACTAAGTATAAGATCAATGTGTCAAGCAAAATAATTCTGCTTGTGTCGTAGTGGTAATGTTGGAATGGATAATTTTCTGTTCTCTGACTGGATTTTAGAAGTACTCTACAAGAGAGAATGATTGGAAGTATTATAAACCTTATCTCCAAATATCCTCTTAATGTTTTTTCTTCCTCAAAATTTGGTCCTAGCAACATGATTGTAGCTACAATTAATTGCATCCTTATCACAAGGCACAAGTCATTTTGAATGCTAATTATGCTGAAATGTGGGATCAAAGCTGATAGGTTTTTCCCCTAAGTTTTGGATAATTCTTAAAATTAAATAACTAGAATGATTAGCATCGAAAACATTCAATAACTATGGCAACAATCAAGCTATTGATTTCTGAAAAACAGGACACATCACATTCTAATCATCTCTTTAAAAATTGTATTAGAGAAGAGATCTTAGAACCAGAGTATGTCTAAACAACCTAGTAATCTGGTAAAAAAAAAATTATTCTCACATAACTCAAATGTGTGATCAGCCTATCACCACATTATCAATCCTCTACCTTCCGCAGTAAAGTTGTTGTTCATTTTGAATAACATACTAGTGACATTTGGATTGTTGAGACTTATTTTTCTATAATTTTCCAGCACAAAATTATAACTTTAAGAATTCAATTAATGTACAAATGTCTAATTTTATATTTCTACTGAAATTGAATAGAACTGCTTCTGACAGTATAGAGGAACTTTCAGAAGAGGAAAGTTCATTGTTTGTTACTTCAAAACATACCAAAACTGTACCATCAAAATTAATGGAGTCTTGCTTCATTGATGAATCAGTAGCATATAAAGTTCAGATTAGAGGATAATTATGTATAACTGAAAGTATTTACTTAATTTTGAACCAGAAGAAAGCTGACTTTTCCCTAGATAACTATAGCTATCACTATAGTGTAACCCAGGAAAAGCAGAAGTAGTTGAGAGAATTCAGTACTATTTCAACTATCTAATAAAGCAAGGGCAAGAATATAAAATATAAAGGATGAAATGATCTACTATAAACAAGAATAGGTGATGCTGAGGAGATATTAGAGTAGTCATGACTGGATAATCACAGTAAAAAGACTCAGTTGTATGCATTTCATATTTAGAGAAGAAAACAACTTCTCCACGTGGATGTGAGCATGCAGGTATAAATGAAGAGGGAAATATACATTCATGTTTCCAAAGCAGTGTGACTAAATCTTCACAGTGCACATTCCTGGCACAAGCAGCAAGTCAAGAAGCCAACTTTCCTCTTCTGAGCATCTGTTTTCTCCACATACTTTTGTCACTTTTGGGGACATTTCATTCTCCTGATAAGATTAACACACTTCTGTTAAAAAGAAAAGAGAAAAAGAAAAATAAGAAAAAAGAAAACCCTCCTGTTTCCGTCTTTAATGTACTCATTGGTCCACTGCAATCATTAAAAATTCTTTTACTACTTTAGGAATTAGGCAGCAGGCTGTGAAATCTGGATTATAATGAAACTGAGAGTTATTTGAACTTCTTGTCTGGGAAAAACGCACCCAATGATTTCTTCTACACTGTCAACATAACCAGCCCATTGACGAGAACAGATTTTTTTTTCCCTTTTACCATATTCTGAAATGAACATCTGATTCATGTTCTTTCCATGGTAAGATATCTCATGTTTCCATCTGTTCTGTGTTTTAGTTCATGATACACTGTTGTAACAGGTAGGAGCACCTCACACATTGATTCTGGGAGTACAAGTTAAATTCCCAGTGATTAGGACAATCTGGTCGATGTACCTAATAAATCAATCAGCTCAAATTCCTGAATGCTGCATCAATTAGGGTAGCTATGTCAACATCTCTTTTTTCTTTTTTTATTGGTTATTATATTTATTTACATTTTGCATGTTATCTGCCTTACCAATTTGCTGTCCACAAACTTCTTATCCTCTCTCTCTCACCCCGCCTCTATGAGAGTGTTGCCCCGCCCCACCCCTTCCTACCTCATTGTCCTAGCTGGAACATTGAACTCTAGCTCCATAGGCAGCAGAGAATTGTCTTATGTGGCATCAGTGGGAAGGGAGCCCCTTATTACTGTGGAGAATCCATTACTGTATTAGTTAGGGTTTTACTGCTGTGACCAGACACCATGACCAGTGCAAGTTTTTTAAAAGACAACATTTAACTGGGGATGGATTACAGGTTCAGAGGTTTAGGCCATCGTCATCAAGGCAGAAGCATGGCAGCATCCAGGCAGGCATGGTGCTGGAAGAGCTGAGGGTTCTACATCTTTACCCAGAGGAAGCCAGGAACAGAATGGGCATGCTTAGGAATCTAGGAAGAAGAACTCCAAATCCACCCCCACAATGACACACTTCCTTCAGCAAGGCCACACCTTCTAATAGTGCCACTCCCTAGGACAAGCATATATGAACCATCACAATTACCCAAAATCTTTGCTTTCTTTTGAGATTTTTGTCTTCTTTGAAGATGGTATCACTGACAAACCTCAGAGGCGTGATAAGCTGTATTATAGGGAAAAGGCAAGTACGGAACACATATTCCCTTAAAGAATGGCAGAGTCCCAACCACACGGGACTCACTTTTCCCTTCTGTTGAATGGCAATTACTTCTTAATATATATTTGTTGGTTTTTGTTTGTTTTAAATTTTGAAGCAGTTTCATGGGGTAGCTTAAGTTGTTCTTAAAATTCACCCTTGAATTCAGCTGCTTCAGCAATTCTAGCATTGACACGTTAAACACAGATTAACAAGCCATGCTTTGGCAGAGCCTTTGGGTTGATAAAAGATACTGTAATCTTTCTCTCCCTAATTGCTCAGGTGAGAATGAGTCAATTGTTACATTTTTCCCACTAGAATATTTTCTAGTTCATTTATTGCAATAGCATACATTAAGCTCTCAGATTTTCTATTTCAAACCATAGAGACTTTTTATTTATCTATTTATTTCCCCCTTTTTTATTAAAAATAGGTATTTTTTCTTTTGCAATATTTTACCTACAGTTTTCCTTCTCTCCTTCCAGTTCATTCCAATCTTTCCCTCTCATCTAGATTCCCTTTTTCTGTCTATGGGTGAGGCTCTCCAGAGTCTATGTGGGTGACCCTAAGATTCCTACCAGCTGGGGATATGGATTCTGAAGTAGCCACCTCCGATAGCCAGGTGAGACTTCCAGTGGAAGGAGGAAGATGTAAACCCACCCACAAAACCTTCAACTCAAAATTTGCCCTGCCATGGATCCCTCCAGGTACATTCCTTGGTTGATGCATGGGGATTGGTGGAGAGGTAACTGGCAAGTGGGATATCATTTAAGATATAAATGAAAGGAATGATTGATTTAAAAAAATATTGCCCTGCATTGGAGACGAAGGGATAAAAAATGAGTAGAGACCTGTCAACCGGTGACTGGCCCAACTCGAGATCCATCCCAGCAGAGAGAGCCAAGCCCTAGCACTATTACAGATGCTCTGCTAGCACTATTACTGATGCTCTGCTATGTTTGCAGATGGAAAGCTAGCACAATGGTCTCCTAAGGGTCTTCATGCAGCAAGTGATGGAAACATACAGAGAGCTGGAGCCATCTTGTGTATGAGTGGGGCTGGGGGCAAGGGTATAGGATTGATCCAGTTGGAGTGGTCAACAACACCACATGAAGAACTACAGTGTAAACTAACCTGGGCACACTGGAACTCAGAGACTGAACCACCAACCAAAGAGCATGTAGGAGCTTGACCTAGACCCCTATGCATCTAGCAGATATGCAGATTGTTTTTCCTGAGTGTCCTCTAACATTTGAAGAGGCCCCAATCTTATAGGATGCGCTTAGTTCTGCTGCGATTTGATGTCCCAAGATGAGGTGGTCCTCAAGTGGGCTTTCCTTTCTCTGAGAAGAACGAGTGATGAGCGGAGAGATTTCAAGGGTAGAACTCGGGGGAGAGGAGGGTGGGGAAGCTTTGGTCAGAATGTAAAGTAAGTAAGCAAATCAATAAATAAGTGGAAAAAACCAAAATAGGCTTTGAAGAAGTAACAACAGAATATAACATTATAACATATAATAGGATAAAACAAACACCCTCACATCAAACCAAGGCAATCCAACAGAAATAAGGATACACAAACATCCACGCACTCAGGTGTCTCATACAGACATTAACTGAAACACTATAATATATATTGTTGCAATGCAAGTTATGGGATCCATCTGGTGCTGTGGGCTTTAAATCAAATCAGATATTGTGGCATAATCCCACCATTGCTCTTACATATGCTGTGGACACGGCTGACTGTAGATCAAGGGTTTTATGCTAGGTTGGTGTATATTTGTCTGTTTTGGTAGCATACAGAGTACCTTTCCATGACAAAGACACTAGAACACAGGGGTAGGGATTTTAGATAGGCACCATGTTCAATAGGTTGTGTAGGTTTTATCTTCAGAAATGCAGGCTTGACTTAAGTTTGCACACAAAAACCTACTGCTTTGGCGACAGCCTGGGTTGTTTAGGGGTTATCATGAAACCCTTCGGCCAACAACACAGTTAAGTTGGTATTAGAAGCATTGTTGAGTGACAAGAAATATGTAGATTGGACTTCATTTCCCTCACTGTTTGGAAACCATGTTAGGATCACCTTCATTTATTTTTGGAAGTTTCCACTGCACTAGGTTTCCATAGTACTCCTCAAATGCCTCCCCCACCCCAGTACCTGCTGTCTATCCCTACATCCCCTTCCTCAGTCACATAGCCCCTACCCATTCCCTCCCGATCGTCCATTTCTCATACTGCCCCTGTCCCCAGTCCACCCATGAAATATCATCTATGTTCCCCTACCAGGGATATCCATTTTCACCCTACAAGTCCCTTACTCTATATCTAACTTCTTTGGGTCCATCATGTGTGCCTTGGATATCATTTATTAAATGTCTAAACTACACATATAAGCAAATTTTACTATATTTATGTTTTTGGTTCTGGCTTACATTACTCAGTATGAATTTTTGTTGTTTTTTTTTCTCGTTTCATCCATTTCCTTGCAAATCCCATGATGTTATTTTTAATAACTGACTAATACTCCCTTGCATAAATATACCACATTTACTTAATTCATTCTTCACTTGAGGAGCTTTTATTATATTTACATTTTCTGTCTATTATAAGTAGAGCAGCAATGGACATAGTTGAGCAGTTGCCCTTGTTGAAGGATGAAACATTCTTTGAATATATGCCCAAGAGAAGTATAGCTGTGTCTTGAGCAAGATCAGTTTCCCACAGTCTGAGAATCACTGTGTTCATTTCATATGGCTATAAAACTTTTTTCTCTCACCAGAAATCGAAAGTTTTTCTCTTACTCCACATCCTTGTGAGCATAATCTATTGTGTTATTAAACTTAGCTAGTCTTTATCTTACATTTGTAAGATAAAATCTTAAAGTAGCTTTGATTTACATTTACCTAATTACTAAAAATGTTGAACATTTATGTAAATGTTTTTCTGACATTTGAGTTTCCTCTCTTGGGGATTCTCTTTTCAAATAGACATATCAATAAATGGAATTGAGTGGAAGACACCATCATTAACTAACCTACCGATGAACACCTGAAAATGGGACGCCTGGAAGAAATATTCCCTTTAAGGATGACAGGAGTCCCAGACATAAAGAGGGGTGGGTGGCTTAGGCCTGATCAGTGCTCCGCACACTGGAAAAAAGACAGTATCTTCAACAAATGATGTTGGTCAAATTGGTTTCATGAAGAAAAATGCAAGTAGATCCATACTTATCACTCCGCATAAAACCCAACTTCAAAATGATCGAAGACTTTAACATAAAACCAGATAAAAGGGACCATCTAGAAACGAAAGTGGAAAATCACCTTGAACTCTTGGGTGTAAGAAAAAAACTCTTTAAACAACTGCTTATACAGCAGGCAGTAAGAAAATACTTGAGTTGTATGTCTTAGTTATTCAATAAATGAATATAATTCATTAATTTACCTCTCCATTTTTAGAATGCACACATAAAAACATAAGTTTGGAAAAACCCAAGAGTCATATTATCATCATTTGTTTCTGCGGTACCATTTTTTGTAAAGGGTTCCTTTTTTTTAAAAAAGAATTATTTATTATATGTAAGTACACTGTAACTGTCTTCAGACACCAGAAGAGGTTGTCAGATCTTGTTATGGATGGTTGTGAACCACCATGTGGTTGCTGGGATTTGAACTCAGGGCCTTCAGAAGAGCGGCAGATGCTCTTAACTGCTGAGCCATCTCTCCAGCACCCTGCGGTACCATTTTAAAATATACTATGAGCAGCCTCTGACCTACTTCCTTTCCTGTGTTTGATTAACAGCATATCGGGAAAAGCTCCTACAAAGTAAGGCAAGAAGTACCTTCCCTCAGTGCACTCTTTGTACAAGTCAGAAAATTTCTCTCTCCTCATCATAGATTTTAAGAGTATTAATACTGAAGATATTTTCTTAGTATACATATTTCTGAACATCATTTGTCTCTAGTCACTGTGAAGAATTTTACTTCAGTGACTGAGGCAGATTACTTTATTAGTGAAGTAAATGATTTTTTTTTCATAAAACAAAAAAACACTAAGGTGAGGTATCTGGTATGTAGAGGATTGGAGTAGTGAGGAGGAGAAACTAGTGACATATACTCAGATGGCAACTGTCATTTTCTTTTGCCAAATAAATCAAAGGATCACTGTCTGCATTTTGTATCAGTGCCCGTGTAATGAGATTTAAAATATTTAACAATTTCATTGCTATTTTTGCCTCAGTTTAAAAGATGCTTGTGATTAATTCACAGCTGATATTTATAATTTTTGGAAGCCCCCTATGTCTCATAAGTAAATCTGTAATGTTCCTGGGTGAATTTCCACAAAGACTGTCTCACGTTTCAAATCCTGGCTTGAACATCTCTCACTTTGCCTTACTTTCTGCAGTAGCTGCTTCTGGTTGCCAATTTGACTATATCTAGAATGAACTACAATCCAGAGTTAGAAAGCTTACCTCTTATTCTAATCTGAAGTTTCTGACCTGTATCTTGACTTGGAGATGTTGAAGCATAGTGACTATGAATCTCAGAAAATTAAGACACGGATATAATCTCTGAGTTCAATGTCATCTGGGAAAAAGCAAGTCCCAGATCCATGCGTGGTGGCACACACCTTTAATCGGGACCACACCTAGTGCTGGAGACCTATATAAGGACATTGGAAGAAGGAAGATTCACTCTCTTTCTTCTTCTCCTGCTGGCCTTGTGGGACTGAGCAACTGCTAGATACCTGGGCTTGCATCCACAGCTGCTGCTAACCGTTGTTGGGAGTTGGACTACAGACTGTAAGTCACCAACAATCCCCCTATTTATAGAGACTACCCATAAGTTCTGTGACTCTAGAGAATGCTGACTAATACACTCTCAGTTAAAAGACTCAAAGAAATAAACTTTAAGTGGCTATGAATCATAGGGACAAGCCCAGAATATTATAACCTTTCAAAACTACCTCCCCCATTGTGACATATTAGAATTAGTGAGCATGAAAATAAAATGAGTGGGTCACAAGCTATTAGGATCCGTGGACCAGTGCTGCCTGACTTTGTAGAGACTCTGTTCTCTCTTTCAGCACGATAGGATAGATGTTCTTCAATGGACCAGTCATATTTGTGTGTGTATGTGAAGAGTGTAGACAAATTATTATGTGCCCAAGTATTCAAGAACTTAGGGTGGCCTTGATTCTAACATTTGCAGTTCTATGCTGCTCCATTCAATGTAGACTATTTCTTATAGATCATAATTATTCAAATATGCAATTGGAGGTAAATAAGAATTCATTTGAGTGCATATCTATATATATTAAATGAGTTCCAGTTGTGTTTTCTGTATCTTTTATTTTATAAAAATATCATATTATAAATAATTTTTTTCTCTCTTCTGAATTATTAGATATCTATTTGTTTACTTAAATGATAATATTTGAGAATGATCATCTACATGATATGTGGCACAAAATGTAAAAATAATGACTTGTAGTCGTGGCTGTGCTTTCGTAAGTGTCTTAGGATCAACAGTTCTGCAGATTTACAAGGTTATGAGGAAACATATTAGGTTGTACTCTTCTTATAATGTAGACAGGATAATATTTTGAGTATTGTGACCTGAAGTTCCTGAATGAAATGTAAAAAACAAAGTGTTTTTTTATATAAACAAAAATTTTCTCTGAAAATGTAGAACATTTCCTTGGCCTTGGATATTTATAGATTTTTTAAAGTGGCTAAACAATATGCAGATATTATCTTCTTTGTTTTAAACTGTAAAGGTTCTTGGAACATTAGAGGAAAAAAAATAATACCACCACAATTTTTGAAGACACAGATATATTTGTTTGTTTAGCTATTGTCAGACATTAAATTACAGAAATGTATTATGTCATATGACAAATATTAGGAATAAATATAAGGAATTATAAATTTTAGAGAATTTTTTTTAAAAAATGGCCTCAATCTATTATGTTTTCCTCCTGAAAATCAATCCTGAAGTACTTCGCATCTGTATATTTTTGCAGACTTGTCATTAGCAAAGTGGGATTTTGTCAACTCACACCATCTAAGATCTTTGTAAACAACTGCCTTTTAAAGGCAATCAGAAAAATCTTGCCATCATGCTGTTAATTTGTAATCAACTTTTGATATAGAATACTGATTTGTTTCATAAAAGGGAGTTATGAGAACAGACACACTATTGATAATAATTTTGGCAATTAGAATAATAATTAGCTGCAAATCTCTCATCGAAAGAACATGCAAATTACTGTGGAGAATCCTCAAAAGGTAAAACTAGAGCTGTCATAGCTATAGCGCACCTGGGCATAAACTCAAAGGGCTGTATTTGACTACAGATGTGCTTGTTAATCTATGTTAAATACTGGTCTTTTCACAATACCCAGGAAATGTAATAAAGCTTAGATGCCCATCTCCAAATGAATGGATATTGGAAATATGCCACACATACACAGTGGGATTTTATTCATCAATGAAATTGTAGAATTTGCAAAAATGTGGATTGAATCCAAATATATTATATGGAGTGGGATAATGAACATCAGAACAAAAAGTGGTGTGTGTGTGTGTGTGTGTGTGTGTGTGTGTGTGTGTATATATATATATATATATATATATATATTATCCTTGCTTATTTATGTCAGGCTGAGTATGTGTTGATCTCAGGAAACTGCAGAAGAGAAAAGAGAAGAAAAGTAGTGGATTTCAAGAGAGGTTGGGAAACTAACTAAATATACGTGATATAGAGGGAAAGGTGAAAGGAATACTGGAGGTGGAATGGTTTGCAGAGAGTTAAGAAAGAGAAAGAGACTCTTCAGACAAAGGTGGGTGTGTATAAATGAAGCCTCTACTTTGTTAGGTATATACAAATTTTTGACAGGGTAATATGGCTCAGGACTATAGTCCCAGAACTCTGTAGCTGGGACAGGCAGATCACTGGGAGTTCAAAGCTAGTCTGCCCATCCAGGGCTGCAAGTGAAATAATTCAACAAATATAATTATAAATTAATAAGATATAATAAAAAAGTAAGTCCTCAAATTATTACACTACAACCAATAAAATTATTTGTTTCATAAAACTATCCTTTTTCTTTTCCTTTTTTTTTGTCAGTCATGAGAAGTCCAATTTATTCATTGTAATAGCTTCTATTTTCAAAGTATTTATAAGTGTGGTGATTTGAATGAAAGTGGCCCGCATAGGCCCATAGGTAATGAGTGGCACTTTTAAAGGGTGGATGTGCTCTTTGTCCAGTACATGTGCCCTTGTTTGAGAAAATGTGGATCACTTTGGAATCTGAACTAGAAAAGTCAGTGGTCAGGGCTTAATGGGCCATTTAATAAGAGTATGAATGACAGTGCTTAGGGTGATTTGAACTGTGGGGGCCCAGCTCAAGAGCTTTCAAAGGTGAAGAATATTAATACATAAACAAGAGATGAATTTTTTATCTATTTTGTTGAAGAATATTAATACAAAGCCTAGAGATGGTTTTTGATATATTTTGGTGAAGAATATGGTTGCTTTTTGCCCTTGTCCAAAAAAATTGAAGAGTTGTGTATTGATAACTTTGGCATCTATTTTCAGACAGTCTAGTGGTGATTGCGTTTCTTCATTATTAGTAGCCACACTGATGAAGATATTCAGTGAAGATCAGCAGACTAAGCAAGGAAATATACAAAATGTACAGTTTAAGGGGAAAAGGGCCACCAGGAAGTATGAAGAGTTTAAAGCCTGATGTTAAGTGCAATGGAGGTAGCAGTGACATAAGAAAAGGACTCACACAGCTAAGCTTCAAAGATGTGAAAAGGAAATACAGAAAAATGAAAGGGAATTAAGGAAAAGCTTAGGGAAGGATATAGTTGGGCCTACACGTAATTCCTGCATCCAGAAGGCAAAGGCTGGTAGATCTCTGAGTGTGAGGGCAGACTGCTCTGCTCTACAGAGCAAGTTGCATGACAGTCAAGTTTGGGCAGTGAAGGAACAATTAGGGGAAGGGGGGAACATGATCTGGCATTGTGTGGGGGAACAGGACTGAAGTCCTAAGGCATGCAGAAAGAATGGAAACAGGCAACCTCAGGAAGGAGAAGGTGAGCGAACTCTCCAGAATGCACCAGAGACCTGGGAGGTGAGAAACTTTCAAGGGGGGACCCTAGGTCAAATGCCCAAGGATGGGGAGAAAGAACTTGGAGCCCACTTCTAGCAAAGAGCATCAAGGGAGGGAAGGGTTGCCATCCCACAGTCAAAACTTCTATCCATAATTGTTCCTGTCTGAAAGAACTACAGGGGCCCAAGTGGAGAATAACCTGAGGAAAAGAAGGTCCAAGGACAGATCCAAATTGGGATCCAGCTCAAGAGGGGGCCCAAGGCCTGACACTATTACTGAGGCTATGGTGTGCTCACAAAAAAGGGCCTATCATGACTGCCCTATGTAAGATCCAACAAGCAGCTAAAAGAGTCAGATGCAAATATTACACCCAACCAATGGACAGAAGCTGCTGACCCTTTTGGTTGAATTAGGGGCAATCTTGAAGAAGCTGAGGAGGTGGGTGACCCTGTAGGAAGACCAGTAGTCTCAATTAACCTGCACCCCTGAGATCTTTTAGACAATGAGCCACCAACCAGGCAGCATACACCAGCTGATATGAGGGCCCCAACACATAAAGCAGAGGACTGCCTGGTCTGTCAAAGATGATGTACCTAACCCCCAAGAGACTGGAGGCCCCATGGATTTGGGTAGCCTGGTGGAGTGGGGTGTGTGGATGGAGACAGGGGGGAAAGGTATGGGATGTGGAACAGTTGGAGGGTGGACATGGAGGGTGATGAAAAAAGATTAAATAAAATTATATAGATATGTATATATATATATATATACACACACACACACACACACACACACACACAACACACACACACACACACACACACACACACACACATACATACTTCTGCTTACCTGGAGTTTTCTTTTTTGTTATTAGATATTTTCTTTATTTCTATTTCAAATGTTATCCCCTTTCCTGATTTCCCCTCTGAAAAGACCCTATCCCATCCCCCATCCCCTGCTCACCAACCCACCAACTCCTGCTTCCCTGTTCTAATATTCCCTATACTGGGGCGTCAAGACTTTTCAGGACCAAGGTCCTCTCCTCTCATTCATTTTCAACAAGGCCATCCTCTACTACATATGCAGCTGGAGCCATGGGTCCCTTCATGTGTACTCTTTGGTTGGTGGATTATTCCCTGGAAGGTCTGGAGTTACTGGTTGGTTTATATTGTTGTTCCTCCTAGGAGCTGAAGGAGCTTGCCACCCCATAGAAGGAATGAATGCGTATGTGTGTGTGTGTGTGTGTGTGTGTGTGTGTGTGTGCACGTGTGTGTGTGTGTGTGTTTCACAAAGACATTGTCTAAAAAAGAAAAACAAAAACAAACAAACAAAAAGAAAACAGAAAGTTAGTGGAAATGTATTTGAATCAGGGGTTTGGGAGGACTTCTAAGCCCAGCAAGCAGCAGAACATGGCAGCTTCAAACATTTGTTTATGGTTTTAGAGTCAAGGATACAAGAAAGGAGTTATCTCCATCCATTGAAGCCACTGAAGCCAGATATGTTCAAGGCTTCCCTGCATTGAGGCCAAAAGAGGCTATTTCCTAAAACTGTGAAGGTGAACCCTGGTTTGCAAAGAAACCCTACATATTTTAGGATTATGGTGTGTTTGTATTCCACCAAGAGGGATTAAAAGTGTCTCATTTCAGCTGGAATACACAATCTTTTTAATGTGATTCCTTACCAGAGCAGCTATGACGCTGGATCAAAACTCTATAGAGTTGCTATGGTCATGTTGTCTCATCACAACAAAAAAACGCCTAACTAAAACCATGATAATATTTGGTTGAGATCACATATTCGTCTATCCATATGGCTTTTGTGAACCAAGAAGATGTTACAGAAGGGAAGATGGTAACATACTTCTAAAGTCATCAACATAATGCTTAATTGTACAATTATTTAGATACAGGTATTTTCTTTAAAAATCAAATAAAATTTACTACATTTCCTTTGATATAGATAATCATATTTTAAAATATTATTGTTTATTCTAGAAAAAGAGTAAATTCCAATAAATTGTCAATGAGAATCAGGTGATCCTTTGTTTTTTAATATATGTATATGTAGGCTGTAACATGGAGAAGCCCTGCTGGAGAATTAAGTTTTAAGAAGATATAAAATGGATCAAAGTGAACAGGAAAGAAACAGACAACAGAGGACACCTTTTGAACTTCAAGACTCATTATTGCCTTAAGCAAAGGCTTTCTCTTTGATATCACAGATATAGAAGCTTCAAAATATCATTTTTCTTTTAAACCTAAATTCTTGATTAACTAAATTCTGAAGACAATATATAATGGATGAAGGAAGACATGAATCATAGCATAGGTGGAAGCAAGTATAGTTTTATGAACTATATAGAGACACATATTGTATATTTATGTACATATATATCATATATGTATATAAATAATATAATCTAAAAACAGTTTTTGAGCCTGTATTGTGTGTCAGGAAAAATTTAAACCTGACATTTTCAACTGTGGCCATGTGTCTATTTCTTATAAATGCTTTCATTTGTTTAAAAGTCATCTAGGGAATTTTATTTTACTCAATGAAATAAAGCCATTACTTTTAAGAGTCTGAGAATTGCAGGTAAAACATCAATGTCTACCAACACTCCACATTAGAACTTATAGTAATTAAACATCAGGATATTAAAACTTCCTACTGTATTTTTATCCACAATGAAGAAAGCTTCAACAAATTCAGAGGTAGAGTTTTTCTCTACTTTTATGGTCGTTTTATTCATTCATTCATTCATTCACTCACTCACTCATTTGTTGTCATTGGGCCCTTTATCTTGTTCTCCATTTAAAAAGTCTATAGAAGTTAGCACATCTGTATATGACATTGTTGTCATTTGTGTGCATACAGCAATGTTGAAGGGGGAAGAATATAACTGTCTTATTCCCAGTTGCTCTTTAATGTAGAAGACTTTCACATATAATAATACCATAGCTTGAGTGTAGATTATATCTGCTTTTGTAATTTAATTCAGGATGGAAATACTGTGGGATAAGACTCCACACCATAGTACACTAAGTTCATTCATTTATTTTACACTGAAATTTTTATTAGCCCATTTTCTTATAATAATTTCCCCATGGTGCAAATATATTCTTTTAATGTTTAAAAATCTTAGTGAGTTTTCTCTTTATCAATAAATGTGTTGATTTCTTCTCATTTGTGATCAGTTCTCTCCAATATTAATGCATATCTGACATGCTTCCAATGCCATTCATAAAACCATTGCAACAATTGTGCCTAGGAGTTTAGCATGTTCAAGCTTTATGGTAAAATGCTTCAATTTTAGTTATTAAAATGATTTTAAATTAATCTCCCTCATAGACAAGATTCTGAAGTAAACAAATAAGAAGTAGATTGTCTGAGAACCTAGATTACAAATGGCACAGAGGCTGCTGTATGCAATCATTCTCTTTCCAGAACTATAAAGTAACTGAAATCTTTTAGAGGGTTTTAGATGTTATCTATAATGCTTTAGCATTTCTTTCTTGTCTCCAAGAACTCTGAAGGAAAAATTGTACAGTCACCCTTTTATCACTTGTCAGTCTCTACCATGCAACACAAGAGTTTCCTCTAAGCTGTCTCCTTGGTTACTTGGATTCTGAAAATGTACTTTTGTTTCTTTTCTTTCTTTCTTTCTTTCTTTCTTTCTTTCTTTCTTTCTTTCTTTCTTTCTTTCTTTCTTTATTTCTTTTCTTTCTTTCTTTCTTTCTTTCTCTTCTCTTCTCTTCTCTTCTCTTCTCTTCTCTTTTCTTTCCTTTTCTTTTCTTTTTTTGGTTTTTCGAGCCAGGGTTTCTCTTTGTAGCTCCAGCTGTCCTGGTGGAACTCACTCTGTAGACCAGGCTCTGACCTCGAACTCAGAAATCTGCCTGCCTCTGCCTCCTAAATGCTTGGATTAAAGACGTGCACCACCACCACCACCACCCTGTGAAAATGTACTTTTCTCTAACCACTCCCTTTGAATCTGTACATATATACTTGGTGTCAATAATAATAACTATGGAGATGATAATTATGATTATCATCATAGTAAATACATCCCCTTATTTACTAATTTGGACCCCAGATCTCACCATTATACAGGAGTTATTTATTTGAATATAAGGATACACTGTTAACATTGATGATACCTGATAAGCAGAAATTAGCATATGTTTGCATCATCAGCTGATTTCTTACACAAGACTCGTTAACCTGAAATTGTTATATCTCTTATTCATAAAATTGTATTCAGTCACGGATAGTCCATACATTTGTTTTTGTTTTTTGTGTTTTTTAATTTTATAATCAGACTTTTGTGAAATCTTTCTGTCTTTCTCTGGATATTTTTCTTCCTCTGTGCAAGAGAACTTCATTCAACATGATTACTCACCTCTTGAATCTCACATATGTATTTCCAACATAATTACATTTACATCTATAAGATGAAAATCATACTATGTGTAATATACTCCAAACAATCTGGCTGCACATTGCCTGTTCTTTACTCCATGAGTGCAGTAACAGTGGATTCTTTTCGGCATCCATGACTTTCCTTTTAATTTTCCCAGGCATCCTATTACAGGAAATGTAATGTGTTATTTCAATTTTAGTCACTTTTTCCTATGTATTTGTTTTTTAATTGTTATAAATTTGTTCTATTTTAGAATTTCCTTTTAGTTACATGTAACTCATTCCTATGGGAGCTCCATTTTTCAATAAAAGGAAAATTTGGAAGAATTTAAAAGTGTCTAAACTTCTAGGTCTGATATTGCATTTCTGTATTTTTACAAATATGTGAAAATAGTGGTTGGTGAATACTTATTTACATGTTTAAATTGTCTATTGTTGGATTTTTTTGTAATTTCCTTTAACAACATTAAAACCACTAATTTACCATTGATACTTCATAGGTAGGAGCTCTAGCTATTCTGTCAAAAGAGCTGTATTCAGTTTCCCTCTTTGTTTTTCCAAGTTACATAAATAAAGTAAATATATAGTTTTTATGTATTAGAAACAAGCATATATTTATTTTCAGAATTGTTTATTTATTGAATTTTTTGACTTTTAAATATGGAATAATATTTCCATTTTTCTCTATGTACATAATTTAACTTCGAAATCACCAACTACTCAGATAAATCTATAACATCATTTGTGTGTGGAGACACATGTAGGGGGGATTCTTTTTAACCAGAGACATTATGAAAATAACACCTCTCCATCTCTTGATCTTTAGCCAAAATTATTTTAGCACAGGCCCCACTGTCATAATTTCTGAAAGTCATTGAGCTAAATATATTTTTCTTCTTCTCTTCCCTTTTTCCACCCTCAAGACATTTGTGAAAATATGTCTCTTAAACTTTCTCTATCTTAGAATATTTCCACATACTTACAGAATTTCCTTTCATAATTTATTCAATTAAAATATGTGAGCCAGCAAGTGGTGGTAGAATACACGTTTAATCATGGCACTCAGGAGGAAGATGCATGTTGGTCTCTGCGCTCAAGGTCAGCCAGGTCTTAGTACCAGGACAAACAGAGCTATAAAGAGCAACCCAGTCTCTTAAATAATCATCAGGAAAACATTTTCCACCATATCAAACAAACAGAGTTAATAGGTGGTCACAGAGATTGAAGCCACAATCACAGAGCCTGCATGCATCTTTGGATATTCTTTACAAATATGTTATGGTTGACAGCTTGCTGTTTTTGTAGGGAAGAGTGGTGGTGTGTTTCTCTCTTCCACTTGACCTTGTGATCCTTTCCTTCCTTGTGGTTTGCCTCCCATCTCTGACATGAGGCAAGGTCTTATACCAAGTCTGTAATTTGTTATGATGCGTTCAGTTGATATCCCTGGGAGACCTTATCTTTTCTGAAGGGAAAAACAAAATGAGAAGATCTGGTGAAGAGGGGAGGCGGAACAAAACTTGGAGGAATGGAGGAAGGGGGAACTTGTGATTGGATTGTGTGGTATGAGAAAAGAATAAAAATATATACTGTAATTTTTGTACCTATATAAATTTTTATACATTTCTATGAAGCATTTTAACCTTACATCCACCTCACAATTTCCCTACAGTTCCCCAGAGAAATCAGCAGCCATACTCATTCTTCATATGATGGCCCTTCTTTATATGGTTATTTGTTTTTTTTTTTTTTTTTTTTTTTTGGATTTGGTTTTTTTGAGACAGGGTTTCTCTGTATAGCCCTGGCTGTCCTGGAACTCACTCTGTAGTTCAGGCTGGCCTGGAACTCAGAAATCTGCCTGCTTCTGCCTCCCAGAAGGCTGGGATTACAGGCATGTGCCACCACTGCCCGGTTTATATGGTTATTTTTCTTCACAGCCTTTTTAAGTCCAGTTAATGTAGACAACGCATGAATAGAGGTGGGGCCATATACTAGGAAACAACGCCCATAGGGAGAAATGACTCTCTCTCCTTCACCTCCAGGAACTGATGAGAGCATTTATAGAAGTCTACACATTGAAACTCCCCTCAGTGTCTTCCTACTCTTACCTTGTTTCTACCAAATTTCTGTGATTCTTTCTGACCGACGATGATGGAGAAGGGTAATGCAAATGGTCCAGCCACCTACAGCTGAATATTCAGTCTCCTTTTCTCAGCACTATGGCTAGCCATAGATTTCTGCATTATCTCCTACTCACTGCATCATGAACTCATTCAGTTGAAAATGAATAAAAAATAAATATTTTTAACAGAAGATGTTGAAAGCCAGTCAAAAGAATGAAGCCATGGTGAATGGTGCCTGAGGACTGTGAAAGAGGCTCCAGGAGAAAGACAGAGGGACTTTTACCTCAGGTGTGTTTTGTTCCCTGAGTTGATTGTAGCCATGATATCATGCCACTGGTGAAAACAATTTGCCCTCAATTCATAAGATATGTTTATTTATATTGGATGTCAGATTATAGCTATAGAACCCAATTTTGTCAATAGACCCTGAACCTGGCTTTGGCTTTCTGTCTTGCTTTCATGCTTTTCCAGAAACAATCTCTAGTATATACCAGAAAACTGGCTTGAATTGGTTGGTCTTGAGAAAGGACTATTTTGTTAATGTTAATAATTATATATGTTTATTAGCTTTTATTTGCTTTCTTTGTTACATTTGTGTATAAAAGTTCGCTAAAAATGAAATAAATATCTCAATGTAGTCTGCTCTATTCTTCCAGGTACTCAAAACCCAGGTCTCTCTGACATAGTGTGTATAGTTTGGTCTGAAAATCAACAAGAAAGCATGAAGTTAGGAAGGAGAAGATGTGAAGAGCTTCACCAGGAAGAGCTATGCAGAAAGAACTTTTGCATACTGCATGGAAGCATCACATGTCATTAAAATGCCTATGGCCAATGAGTTGAGGCAGAAAATATGAGTTGTGCATTCCAGCAGAAAGAGAAGATTCTGGAGAATGTCAGGCATGGAAGATTTACCCTGTATGCTGGAGAAAAAAGATATATGCCACTGAGAAGATGATAACTAGCTGTGTGGAACATATACAATGAACTACACAGGTTCATTAAGTTATGAGCTAGTCATGGAACAAGCCAAAGCTATTGCCCTAAACACGTATCCATATATAAGAAGTCTCAGTGTAATTATTTCTGGGACAAAGAAGTCAGTTAGAAAAAAAAAAGGTTACAGAGTTAGAAGGAGGATGAAAAATGCTTATGATAAATGTATGTTGCATACGTGTACAAAATATTCCAGAGCAAATGAAAATATTTTTACATTATAGTTGATGGACAATGAACCTCTTAAATTTAATAAATGAAGATAACCACCAGTATGGTAAGCTCTTACTAAATATTAGTCATGGAACTCCTCTTATCTTGGTAGTAAACAACAGCTGACAAATTCTAGTCGACTCTAAACTTATCCTACTACATGTATGTATTGGGGTTCTGGATCTTAAAAATAACCTACTAATACTGCTTCTCTAAACCAGTATAATTTTTTCCTAGAAAGAGACCTTTAGGGCAATCCCAAAATTTCTCACACTGAAATTTAATGTAGTCCAAATCATCTCACATCAATGTAGATTGTAGTAGTCTGTCGTGTCAAAAATTTCACTACCTGGAATCTGGTATGTTCAATTCACTTTATAGTTAAGTGTAATGCTTGTGGATCAAATGTTCCTACATGAGACAGATTAATGTATCCCTTTCTGTCAAAAAATAATCCACTATCTACATTGCTTCCTATTTTCTTAATATGTGATGTATTTCCATCAAAACTCAGATTTAAATATCTCTTTTATATACTCTAGAAACATGTATGATCTAGATTAACTAATAATCACAAGACACCTTCTGTGTTGTTCTTAGCATTAGTGTGATATATAGGACAAGGTAGCCACACACTAATAAACTGATACAATGATAAACAAATGATAAAAAAAAAACCTTATAATTCGTGTGGTTAGCAAAGAACATTATTAGCTACATGCTTTAATGTGAATTCAAAAAGAAGAATATAGGTCTAGAAAATTAGGTGACTAAAACTAAGATATTCAGAGGAGATAAAAACACCATTACAGAGGGCATGCACTGAGATTATTTTGAAATTCAAAGTAGTTGCATTCTGCTTGAGATCAGAGATTAAACAAATATGAGTGATTCATACTTGACCCAGTTAGTATATTCTGTTGATATACCTTACTTATCCATAATTCAGGCTATACTGACATAGGTACATCAATAGATATAGCTAAGCAAAGGGGAGTCAATTGACACTGACCAATATGATGCAATTCCATCATTCTGGTGACAGTGTGCAATCCTCAAATCACCATCCTAATACCCATTTGTCATTTTTAATGATTAATCCTTCACTAAATAATAACAAATAATTGTATATTACATGTTAGAATAAAAATTATATTTTATAAAATAAAAGTATACATTGTAAAACAAAGTAAGTGTATAAAAGGAGTGGAATTATTTTATACATTTAAAATATCTGAAGGAGCATATTAATTGAATTTTTAAATTATTTTATACTTCTACATATTATCAGGTGTCACATAGTATGTTAGTTGAAATATGCAATGATCATTTGGCTCTATACAGATATGTGCTTGGTAAAAGTGAAGGTATATAAAGAACACTCTACTAAAGAAGTTGATTCTGTGGCTTTAGAATTCTTGACATATTAATTAAATTGAATATCATTCATCTCACTGTACTGGTAAATGCATCACTTAAATTTCTCTTCTTCTTAAGAATAACACATAAGTCCAAAGTCAAAATTTGTTATTCTTTCCTGTAAAACCTGTGCTACCAGGAAATATACAATAAATTTGCATTGCTCCAATTTCTTGAACCTTTATTATTAAAAACTACGCTAGATGAATAGTTTTAAGAATATAATTCATCCTTTAGAGTTTTGACATTGTCGCAAGTGAGTGACATCAGAAGACCATAAGAAAAATTTCCTTCCCCAGAAGAGATATCCCTCTTCTAGTGCACTCTGACATGCAGTCTGATACTGCAAGGCTCATGGTTGTGCATGTTGGGTTTCAACAGAAAAGTATTACATTACTACATTATCACTTCTTCCCAAACAGTCTACCTCATTGATTTTCAGACCCTCAAACCCTATTACTCAGGATCTCTTCAACAATAGTAATCCTAACTAATTAATTATATATCTTTATTCTCAGAGTACATTTGCAATCTCATCCCAAGGCTTTGCTTTGTAGACAAAGATGGCTTATGTTTGTGTGAGGTCTTGCCTTATGATTTCCTGCCAATTTATTTATGTAATATGGATACTGTGGTTGATGTGTTTGTATGGAAGGAACTCATATTTATTCAAAGCTATCTATCATAACTACCTCTGTCGATAACTCAGACTTTTGTATGCATATTTTTATAAAGCACATATAAAACTGATATATGATGTATTTTGATATATGTTATATATATATAACATATATCAAAAACCTTTTAATTAAATGTACTTCAGAGAAAACATAAAATACTGAAGCTTATCCAAAATAAATATACAAATAATTCAATAGAATATAATAAAGGGAAACATAAAGGATCAATAATAAAGAAGGTATTTTACACAATAACCCATACCATTGTTTCGTCAAAGTCTATAATGGCTATTTTTTATATCACTCTCTTGCACAATCCCTATTTTTGCTTCAAATGTGTTTTTGCTCTCTTCTGAATCCATGTTGGACTCTACACTGGGTGACTTTATTCTTCACTGCTGCTGTGCAGATGATTCCAAATATATATGCTTATAACACCATAAATGTAACTAGAAACAAACTAGAAACAATTTAATATTTTCTTTTGTAATTTGTTCATAACCAACCTTACTAAAGTACTTCTCTTTGGGTAATTAGGTCAAGGACATCATATGTTCTGCCTTAACTACATCAGTTGTGAACAAGTTGTTTTTATTACCACTTTGAGTTGTTCTCAACCCCCTCCCCCCCAAAAAAAATGGCAAGTATTTTATTTTGCATGAGTTGGGAAATATCTTGACACTCGACTGGCTTTTGATTTTATGTTAGTTTTGTTATTGTAGTGATCCAGATTACTTATAGATTAACATCTACACCAATGGAAATTAAAATTTTGAGAATTTCTAATGATGAACATTTGTGGTATTCAGTATCTCATATTCAAATTTATAAAACTGTAAAAATAATGCAGGATTAAGCCAGGTGAACGATTTTGCCAGAATTTAAAAATTGTTCCTGTCTGAGAGAATTATAGGAATGGAAATGGAGAGGAGCCTGAGGAAAATGTGGCCTAGCAACAAACCCAGAGTAGGATCCAGGTCAAGGGGAGCTCCCAAGGCCTGACATTATTACTGAGGCTATGAAGCACTCACAAAAAAAGGACCTAGAATAGCTACACTCTTGAAGACCTGACAAGCAGCCGAAAGAGTCAGATGCAGATATTTGTGCCCAACTAATAGACAAAAGCAGCTGACCCCTGTTGTTAAACTAGGGAAGGCTGAAAGAAGCTGAAGAGAAAGGCAACCCTATGGGAGGACCAGCAGTCTCAATTAATCTGGATCCCCGAGATCTCTCAAACAGTGGACCACCAAACAATAAGCACTCACCATCTGATATGAGACTCCCAACACACATACAGTAGGATTGTTGGGTCTGTGTTCATTCAGAGAAGATGCAAATAACTCTCAAGAGACTGGACACTCCAGAGAGTTTAGAGGTCAGGTGGGGTGGGGGTGGAGACAGTCTTGTGGGGACAAAGGGGTGGGGAAGAGGTATGGAATGTGGAACAGTGGGACGGTTAATGGATGGGGGGGGCATAAAGTATGAAGTGTAAATAAATAAAAAATAAAATTTTAAAAATACTAACAATTCCACCCATTAAAAAAAATAGGTTAGAAGTAGCTGCACAAAGATATCCAAAGAGATGAGGACTTTTCAGAAATGGAGAGGAGTGGATATGAAAAAGAAAATTTAGTTCCAAACATCCACCTCTATATCTAGAGCATCTGTGTCTGCCTTTGGCAATACATCAGAAGCAAAGTGGCCATAAATTTTCAGGTGTTCCATCAACCTGAGGAAACATTCTGAATTTTAAACTCTACAAACATGCAAATAAATGCAACCATATAAGTTCTTGGTTTGTTTAGTTACAAGTACTCTGTGATATAGACAGAATACATCTCCACCAAGTAAATAGGAAAGATTATCTTTTTCAGAAACTATATGCTGTTGTTTGAAACATAGTAAAAGAGTGGTAGTGATCAGAATAGAATTTAGCTGGTATGGGATATATTAGTATAAAGTATTTCTGCAAAAAAAGAAAAAACCGAAGTCCTTTGTCCTTGTTATGAATAAATAAAGGATTTGTATATTTTAGTATTTACAAGCAGTCAATGGGAGACTTTTGCTGAGGCTTTTTTTTTCCCCTTAAAACTTCCCAGGGCAAAATGCATAATACATATAATGAGTCAGAAATGATCGTTATTCATTTACAGCCTCTCTAGTTAGAGTGAAATAATGCCATTTTTAGGTCATTGTGAAATGATGTTGCTGGCATACGTGGACTGAATAAAGTAACTCTCAGTGCCAAGGTTAATGCATCAACTTCAGGTAGTTGCTTTGTTGAATTTTGTTAAATATTCTTGAGGATCTCTAACCCTCTGAGACAGAGAGAAATGAAAAGGAATTTAATTAGAATGTGCTTGGAATGTAATCAGACAGACGAAGCTTTTATGGGAGAAAATCGTGCTGAGCAACAGGGTCCCTGTGCCTGAATTATCACAATAGAGAAACAGTGCACATGTGTGAATATAATCAGAGTGAAGTAAAGGAAATATACCAAAGTATTAATTTAACAAAAGCCTATACCAAAAAAAAAATCTTGATTTGCAAAGAACAGTGCTTTCTCTTACTCTGATTTCTAGAAATAAAGCTCCTGTTTCATTTTCAAGCAATTGTCCAAGGACAGTTACGCTGTGCTGGTTATAGGTGTTGGAATCCAACACTGCTGTGATTAATTTCAAAGGCACATTTGAACAGGGTTATTATTAGGTTAGTCTGTTAATACAAAATCTGTCCAGGAGGCCTTGAAGTGAGAATCATGCACATGCACACAGAGCTTAGTTTAAAATACCTTTAACCCAAGCATTAGACTATTTTTATTTTACATAACAAACAGTTCAACTTTAAGTCAATTAATTCCATTCAGCAATATTTGTAGCAGCCTGTTATACATATTTTGGATAAATATAAGTCTCAAGGCTCAATTGAGCAAATGCTTGTTAATTGTAAGGATTTAGTGTGAATAAACATGTTTTAGATTGTTTCAATAGTACAACAGTAAGATTGGTTTAAATAGTCACAAGTAGAAAAACAAACTACTTGCCTCATTTTAAATTTCTGCCTTTATATTAGGGAAAGAATTATCCGTGCATTCTTAGATTTCAGACATTTCGTATATTAATTCCATATTAAGCACCAATGATATCCAGCTCTTAAAGAGAAGTTCAAGTTTAAAAAATCCTGGGATTTAACTTTTCTATAACCATTACATATTATGCAGTATTATGCTGCTAAATTTCAATGGCTTTATAGTGGCGTGATTTTGTTGCGTAGGGCATTCATAGAGAATATTTTAAATTTCAGTTTGATTCTATGTAAATACAGAAGATAAAATGAGTTAACTATTAAAACTTATTATCACATAGACTACCTAGGTTATCTACTACAGAAAATCAAACCATGACTACATTTATAAATTTTTGGATTATATTATCATTTGTTAAATATTATGATAGTTTAACTATAATTTGTTCTATTTTATTTAAAATGCTCAAGAAGGTTAAAGTTTATTTTACAATCATAACTGTATTTTATTGAAATTAAATCAAATCAGAAGAATTTCACTGATAGTTAAGGCTGTTGAACATTCCTACATTCCTGTAAGTGTTTCAGCCATTTTGGATTCCTCCACTAGAATTAATTTTTTTAGATATGTTTAGATATGTACCCAGATTTTCACTGGATTATTTGGATTCTTGTCTGGTTTGGGGGTTCTTTAAATATATATATATATATATATATATATATATATAATTTTATTATTTATCAGATGTGAAGTTATTAAATTTCTTCCCATTCTATAGGCTGTCACTTCATCTGATTGGTGGCATCCTTTGCCAGTCATTAGAGAGGCTACATCTGGCACCAGATGGGAACGGATGTAGAGACTCAGAGCCACATATTATGGGAGAGAATCTTAACTGAAGGTCTCAATCAGATCTCTTCCCTCATAGCTGAAAGCATCTTCAGGAAGAGGTAGAGAGTGTAAAACCCAAAGGGCATGAAGGACACCAGGAGAACTGAGCACTCTGAATCATGTAAGCAAGGCAGCTAGAAACTCACAGAGACCAAAGAAACAAACACAGGGCCAACATGGATCCACAGCAGGTTCTCTGAGTATATATTATTAACTATTAGTTTAGTATTTTTATAAGACTTCTGACTATGATAAAGTATGCATCTCCAATACTTTTACCTGTGTTGGGAATCTTTTCCTTCTCCTCTATTGCTATGTGCAACATCAATATGAAAGTTTTTGCTTCTTACTGTATTTTATTTTCTCATGTTCGGTTGGTATTTCTTAGAGGCCTGATCTTTTTCTATGACAGACAAAATTGGAGTGGAACAGATAGGAGGGGAGGAGAGGAAGAATTGGGATAAGGAAAATGCCCCCCGCCAAATGGCAGAAAGATATACACAGACATTAATTCCTTCATAAACTAAGGAATCCCCACCAAAACAAACAAACAAACAAACAACACTGGAAGCCATTACATATCATGGCTTCCAATCTGTGTATTTGTGTGTGTGTGCTACTTCATCTATATGAATGTTTACTTGCATGTCTGTATGGAAACCACATGTACATCTCATGGTATACCCCCCATGGCTCTTAAACTATTTTTCTGGCTCCTGTTTCATTGGGTTACCTGGTCCCTGAGGTAAGATATTGGATCGATACATCTCATTTAAGAATGAAAGTTCCCAGGTCAGAAAATTAAGTCTAAAATAAGTCTCTGACCTATGATATTTCATCCTTTTGTTTGTTTGTTTTTGTTTGTTTTGCTTTGTTCTATTTAATCTTTTTTTCCATCCAGATTTTATTCCTTTCTCAGTCTACCCTCTGCTTTTTCCACAACCCATACCTCCTTCAGCCATATCCATGAGGATATCCCCACCCCTTCACTTCCCACCTCACCAGAACTCCTTACTCCCTAGGGCCTCCAAGTCTCTTGAGGGTTAGGTGTTTCTTCTCTGACTGAATCCAAATGCAGCAGTCCTCTGCTGTATATGTGTTGGGGGCCTCATATCAGCTGGTGTATGCTTGATGGTTGGTGGTTCAGCGTCACAGCAATCTTGGGGGTGCAGACTGCTGGTCTTCCTATAAGATCACCCTCCTTCTCAGCTTCTTCCAGCTTTTCCCTGATTCACAGGGATCAGCAGCTTCTATCCATTGGTTAGTTATAAATATCTGCATCTAACTCTTTCAGCTGCTTGTTGGGTCTTTTAGAGGGCAGTCATGATTGGCCCATTTTTGTGAGCACACTGTAGCCTCCATAATAGTATCAGGCCTTGAGGTCTCCCCTTGAGCTGGATCCCAATTTGGGCCTGTCACCCGACCTCCTTTTCCTAAGGCTCCTCTCCACTTTTGTCCCTTCAGGAACTTTCATCCTTAATCGAGATGCTTTCATCCAATGCCTTACCTCAGGGTTCAGAGAACACCATGCTCAAAAGAACTGTAGAGTAAAAACAGAGAATAAAAATGAATAACACAGGTAATATAAAATAAAATATAGATGCTGTTGAGTTCATTTTCTGTTGTTCATCTAGTGGGCATGCAGTCTATTCTTATTTTTTAGCAAGTGAGACTTGCATAGGGAAAACTAAATTTTCATTAGCAAGTGGTTATCAAGGAGAGATAACTGCTGCCTTCAGGTGGGGTCAGTTCTCCTTTCAACTCTAGTACTTGCATCTGAAGCAGACTCACGCCGCCTCAGTCATTGGGTTCACATGTGCATTGAACTGTCAATTAAGTGTGCCTTGTTTCCTTGGTATCCTATACCTCATGGCTCTTAATCTTTTTTTCTGCCACCTGTTTCATGGGGTTCCCTTGTCCCTGAGGTAAGGTATTAGATGGATACATCTTATTTAAGGATGAAAGTTCCCAGATCAGAGACTTAAGGCATGGTCTGATGGGCATAGGGCTGAATATGGTGTCACACAGGCAGATTCAAAAAGGCATTCGGTATGTATTTTATTCTATAGCTCTACATTCAGTTATCTTATCAAGTATTATGCACCTTATTCTTTGTTAAATACGTAATGGTAACAACATTCATTGATCAATTGTTTTATGAGTAAAATACTCTTTTTGAAATCATATTTTTATTAAAGATATTGGAATGTGCCTATATTCATTTATCTTTATGCCTTTAGTTTTCACTTGCTTAAGACTTTAAAACTTGGAATTGTAATTATTTGTAAGCGAGATACAAAAATGAACTATTGCACATACTTAAGAAATATTATGACATGTTTGCATGTATTCTGCCACACACTGATCATTTATTTAAAGTAAAAACATGTTATTATTAACATTTTTTAAAATATGTAGTACATTGTTATCTAGTCCAGACCTGTGAAATAAGACACTAAACTTCTCATAACATATCCTTTAACACCCTTAACTCTCTGTTTACTTACTTTGCTTTTTCTCTTGGGAAAAACTCATGAGGTCAACTTGTAATTGATGTAAAACTAATATCACAACTCTTAATCCTTTCTGGCAAGATTAACTTAGCATAATGGTTTTCAGTTACATCCATGCTGCAAATAATAGCATTCCATTCTTTAATGACTGAAAACTGAATGAGGGCATGGGCCATGTTTTTCATATTCTATTCCTTAATTGGTAGACACTTAGTTTGCATTTTTTGCTATTTTGAATATTGCTACAATAAATATAGAATATATAGGTAATTTTGCATGTAGATTTTGTTTTGCTTGAATGTATTTTGAGTTGTGAGATTATTGGAACATAATGCATTTTTAAATTATTTTATAAACTGTATGCTGTTTTCTATAGAGGCCTTACAAATTTTAATTTACCAACAATTTTCGGTGGCTTCCTTCTCCCTAATTTCTTGTCAGAATGTTGTTACCCTTTGTGTTCATAGTGACAGACATTCTTAATATAAAAATATGACAGTGCATACAGTCCTAATTTGCATTTCCCTAATGATTAGTCATCGTGAACATTTTCTTCTATTCATGTAGGACATCTGTATGCCTCCTTAAAGAATGTAATTCTGATTAAAGCAGAGACCATGAGAGATTTCAAACAATATGAGGACTTTTTAGTACCACTAATTTTGTTACTTAAAATGTGTGTTTCAGGAACTAGAGAAATGGCTTAGCAGTTAAGAAGATTTTCTGTTCTTACTGGGAATGAGAGTTTGATTCTGAGTCCCCATTCTAGGAAGGTCCAGAATGATCCCTAACTGTAGATAATGCTATGCCTGTGGTATTTATGCCTATATGCAATCAAGAGCACATATCCTCACCAACGCAAATAAATATAGAAAAATGTTTGAGGTCATAATGAAATGAATCTTTAAAACAATAAAATGTATACCTGTAAATATTTTGACTGATCTGTGAATTTAATTTTACATCACTCTATATGGGAAGTATAAAATTAAAAAGCATAACTGAATATCCTTACTCATCCTAGAGGACTTGCTGCACTCAAAGCAGTTGATAACGCCACCACCACCACCATTCCCACTCCACCCCCTGAGTCCCTCAGAGGCAGGTAGACTTGGGACCCTTTGCCCACCAAAACTCCCGCCCTCCCAAATACAACTCCCCTTCTGTCCACTCAGCTCCTTCTGCCTGGTCCTTTCCACTGTTGCAGACTCCTAGCTGGTCTGCTCCCATGAAGACACCATATCCTAACCCATCCTAGAGCACCCACTGCACTCAGAGCAGTTGGACAACAGCTTGACAGTTCCACTGAAGACCCAAAAGTCTGAAGACCTCCCAGGAGATCTAATGCAGCCAGGGCAGCAGATAAGCAGCTTCTCTGCCCCTGTGAAGAGGCCCCAGATGGAAGGCCCCACAAGTGGTCTGCTATACCAAGGGCCACAGACCTACAGGAGACCTGGAGAACCAAGGGACTAAAAAGGCAGACTCCAGGCAGTCACCCAGACCATCAAACATAAGGGATTTTCGGATTGTGAAAGGCAAACACAAAACCACAAGCAGTAGAAGCGAATATACATGAGCATCATCAGAACCTAGTTCTCCCACCGAAACAAGCCCTGAATTCACCAACACACCTGAAAATCAAGAACCTGTCCAGAAATCCCATCTCATGAAGATAATAGAGATTTTTAAGGAGGATATCAATAACTCACTAAAAGAAAAACAGGAAAACACACAGGTAAACAGGTGAAGGAATTGAATAAATCAATCTAAGACATTAGAAGTAAAAACAATAAAGAAACACCAACAGAGGCAAACATGAAATTGGAAAACCTAGGAAAGCAGTCAGGAATTACAGATGTAAGTATCACCAACAGAATACAAGAGATAGAAGAGAGAATCTCAGGTATAGAAGATTCTGCAGAGAGACTGACACAACTGTCAAAGAAAAGTCAAAACATAAAAAACTTCTAACCCAAAGCATCCAGGAAATTCAGGACACAATGAAAAGACAAAATCTAAGAATAATTAGAATAGAGAACAAAGATTCCCAGTGTAAAGGACCTGAAAACATCCTCAACAAAATCATGCAAAAGAAAACTTCCCCAACCTAAAAAAAAAAAAAAAAAAAAAAAAAAGAGGCAGGCAGACAGGTACCAAAGGCCTATAAGAATCCAAACAAATGGGACCAGAAAAGAAAATCCTCTAGTGGCATAATAATCAAAACACTAAATGCACAGAATAAAGAAAGAATATTAAAAGCTGCAAGGGAAAAAGGTCAAGTAACATACAAAGTTTGACCTATCAGAATTATGCCAAACTTCTCAACAGAGACTATGAAAGCCAGAAGAGCCTAGTCAGAGGCCATGTAGACTCCTCAAGAACACAAATGCCAGCCCAGGCTATTATACCCAGCAAAATTCCAAATCAACATACATGAAGAAACCAAAATATTCCAGGATAAAACAAAATTCAATCAGTATCTATCCACCATGAAAACTATATGGTATAATACACATGTATAATGTGCAATCTGTTTTATATTTGACCACATAGATACAGCATTTTATCATCTGTCCTATCTTGGTGAGTCAGAATTTTGTATCTAAATACTTTTTATCTTAACTTCTGTTACCATCATAAAAACAGATTTATAAAAATCCTAAAAAGCTTAAGTTTAATTGTGAGATTATAACCATAACCCCATCAGAGATTTCAAATGGAACAAGTATTATTTGAGTAAGCAGGAAGCACAAGATCACAGCTTCAGAAAATTAAGGAAATGACAGAGACAGCTGACTGCCTGGATAAGCCTCAAGTCCCATCATTCTCTATGGCACTGAAACACCTATCTTCAGCCTTTCTCTCCCATAACATGGCTGCTTCACCTAGCCTCAGTAGGCAAGGATGTGCCTAGCATTGTGTGACCTGAAATGAAATGCTAGAACTGGTTGATAGCCATGAGAGACCTTCCCTTTTCTGAAGAGAATGGCAGGAGCTGTGGGTTGGGAAGAGGGGAGGAAGTCGAGAAGTACTTGAAGGAAAGAATGGAGAATACTGCAGGCATGGTTTAAAGCAAATAAATAATAAAAATTAAAAATATGTAAGGTTCAAACAAGTTTTCTTCAGTAGTTATAAAATCACAGTTAAACTCAAAAATAAAAGGTAGAAAGCAATATAACATTACCAAGAATCAGAGGACAAAATAAGACAAAACAAATGAAATGGGAATACATTAGAATAAAAAGCCCCACAGGAGGAACAACAATATGAACCAACAAGTACCGCCAGAGCTCCCAGGGACTAAACCACTAACCAATGAGTACACATGAAGGGGACCATGGCTCTAGCTTCATATGTAGCAGAGGATGGCCTATTGGACATCAAATGGAGGAGAGGCTCTTGGTCCTGAAAAAGCTTGATGCCGCAGTATAGGGGAATGCCAGGACAGGGAAGCTAGAGTGGGTGGGTTGGTGAGCAGGGAGAGGGGAGATGGGATAGGGGATTTTCAGAGGGGAACGCAAGAAAGGGAATAACATTTGAAATATAAACAATGAAAATAATAAAAATAGAATAAAACCTGATAAATATAAAATAATTCAATATGTCTACAAATACCAACATCGTGGCCAATGTGAAGATGCTCATAAATTGTATCTGAATATAGTAAGAATATAATAATAAAATTTGGGTGAAAAATACAATGTTTCTAAAATTATTTATGTTATGTTTCAAAAATATGAGCTAGCTATGGAATCATTTTCTTCATAAACACATAAGAAAACTGTACTATGAAGAGTAGATATATAATTAAAAGTATGATAATGAACCTCAATGAAATTTTGAGGCATTAAATATATGCATGAAACTACTTGTAAGCCACATGCAAAATAATATATTATTAAATTTCAACTTTTGATTTAAAAAAATAGAGCAATTGCATTTAAGTGAAACCTGAGACTTTAGGAGGGAAATGTCTAGTCTTGGACAGTGGGAAATACTTTTCCCACTAATGGCTCTCATGTATTCCAAACCTTTAATTATTGCACTATCTCTGTATCAGGGTTGGCACAAATAATGCCAGTGATCACGTAATATTTTTCTCAATAAAAGTTACGTGTTGCAAAAATCATGCTATAATTTTTCAAATGATAAGAAAGATACAGGACTCTTTCAATCTTCATCTTATATTTATATGCAACCAATACTTGCTCTTTTAGCTAAGATCAATTGTCAGTAATTAGATTTCTAAGATGTGGTGATACCTTAAATGTGTGTACTCTACAAAATTTTTAATGAGGTTGATACCTTATATATGTGTTTTTTGTAATAAAATTTCCATATTAATTATCTTGTAACTACTTCAAAAATAGGCTGTAAAGTCATATAGTAAATGTTTCTTCTTTCTACTTACTAAGATAATATGTTCAGGCCAATCCATTACTTATGTGTGTCTGTGTATAAGTCTGTTAGTGCTGGTGCTTAGCAAGCTTAGTGCTTAAAAATAAATCACAGTTTTTTGAGAATTGTTGAATTTACATCAATTAGATGCACACAGTCTATATTATGGTGACATCATATTTTATCATTTATTATTTTACTTACCTACCAGCACATTTTCAAATTTTCATCATCATATTTACCTCAAATTATTATTAAAATATTCATCATATATCTTGAATCTGATGCAGGTCTCCTGATTTCTATTAATATTTAGTGTGGAAGAAACAAATATGTGTCTAGTTCTACATGGCATTAACTTTATGTTTTTCATTACTCATAACATCGCCAGCTGTGTTTCTCTGTCACTGAAAAGATCCTAGAAATAAATGCAGGTGTTCCAAGAGACAAATGCAAATGATATCAACATCGCCATTTTTAATCCACTGAGCATTTAATTATAGAATGCTGCCTTTAGATTTTATTTATGTTAATAGTAACACTTTAGAAAATAGATCAAGTAATAAAACTGTGGAAGAACTCATGAATTATTCCTACCATTGGTCTGTCACTGTTGACAGATGCTTCATATGTCTGGAATCTCATGCTTTGCTTGACTTTTAATCTGCTTTGACATGGATACCTGAGTCAAATCACACAGAAACTTAAAAAATAGGGTTATATACCTCTGTGCAACTTTAAGCATTCCCTTTCTTCCTGATTCTTTGCTTAAACCTCTAGTTTTATATTATAATTTTTTAATTCCAATAAAGGACTGCCAACTGAGAGGCAGAGCTCAGATTTTTAGCAGTTTGTAGTTGCAACATACATTCTTGGCCACCACTAATCCAGAGGTGCTGTGGTTTAGTGACGAAAATGCATAAATAAGTGTTATGGAGTTGTTCTATATTATTGCCTCTGAAGTCCGTCCAGTATTTGTTCTTCAGTTACTTCAATACTTCATGTAATTTTTCCAGGAATTTGTTTCAAAACTTCTCCTATGCATCACAGAGCCTCCACATAAAATTTGGGATGTTAGGTTTACTTTTCATTGCACAAGCATTGCTCCAGAATTTGTCAGCTTGGCATTGACTGCAGAGCTATATAGGGAAGCATGAAATAAGTAGTCATACAAAGGGCCAGTGGGAGAAAAGGAAGATTTAATGTTATTTAATAAAAAGGTAATGTTAATGTTAAGTTAATTTTTAAAAGAAGTTGAAAAGTTAAAAGTTGATACAAGTCTTTGGGGAGATACTTGTGAATGGCCGGATGAATTTCATGTATTTACAGCAGAATTTGAAGAAGGCTTTTTCTCTCATGCCTCTGATCATCCACTAAGTGAAGACATATTAGATGTTTAAACCTTCATCTTGAGCTTTTGGTTTCCAGAAATGTGAGACCTAAGCAAATGTTCCTTATAACTGGCCTAGCCTCAGAAGAAATAAACTTGAAAAAAGTCTCATTAATGTGATGACTGAAATCTTTATAAAAATAAAAGTATGATGTCATATATAGAAGTGCTTCATGGTATTTAGTACCAATATCCTAGCTAATATTAGCAATGTTGTAACTATTACATTAATTTTACACCTCAGACAATATACTAAGACACTTGTGCTATGTCTTCACTACAGAATAGTAGAAGTCATGGGGAGACACTTAGCTATTAATATTGAGAAGTTCTATAACTTGACTCTCACTCCCCGTTCCCTGTCCTGCTAAAGCTACACCATGCTACATTCTTCTAATACTGACTCTGTCTTCTGATTATGTTAATCCATATTGGAGACCAATACTAGGAACAATACTACATTGTGTTATTGTTGTTCAAATGAACTATTTTTCTTCCCCTCACACTGTCTGCCAGTTCCATTTGTATCCCATGTTCATGAGCTCTAGATAGGTTTTGAAGTGCCTTTGTTATCTCTATATAGAGTGAGTGAAAACCCAGCAACACTAACCTTTGGTGGACCATTGCATCAGAACCATGATTTCTTGAAAATAAAATTGACAGATGAAAAATAAGGATTTTATGTCTATTCTTTCTACCCTTATAAATTTTGAAGAGTGCTGAAAACACACAAGTAACATTACTTAGATAAGCAGATTGTTTTCTGTATTTAGGAATACATATATATGTGTATGTGTATGTATATGTGTATGTGTATGTGTATGTGTATGCATATGTATATGAAATACATGTTTATGATGTGAGTGTGTGTGTGTGTGTGTGTGTGTGTGTGTGTGTGTGTATGTGTGTAAGAATAAGATGGCTTATATTTGAAGCAGAGCAATAACAGTACATAGGAGGGTTTGAAAGAAAGAAAGAGAAGGGAGAAATATTAAAATTATAATTTCAAGACAACACTAACCAAATATATTCAAAGTTTATTAAGAAGCAGTTTCCAAAGCAAATATCTTTCCTAGTTATAGGCAGCTAACACATGGCCCTCATTAATTTAACCATTAAATCTTCTAAAGGTATTTAGGATATGGATAGTGCACAGGAGTAAAGCGATATAGTCTTCATTTTAAAAACTGAAGAAAATCTTATGATAGTACATACAACATAAATTAGTCCAGAAGCTCTGAATAACCGAGGCACAATTAGCATAACAAATGTCTCCCATGAAGAAGTATGGAGAGGGTCCTGATCCTGGAAAGGCTTGATCTAGCATTGTAGGGGTATACCAGGACAGAGAAAAAGGAGGGAAGTGATTGGAGAATGGGTGGAGAGAAGAAAGCTTATGGGACATATGGGAGGGGGGAACTGGGAATAGGGAAATCATTTGGAATGTAAACAAAGAATATAGAAAAAATATATATATATATTTAAAAAACATTTTCACATGAATTGATGGATCCCAAAGATCTGTGAATAAAATTCAGAAGTTACTAACTTAAATAGGTATGAAAAAGTTCACTTTCATTGACCTCTACTAGAAATTAATTTTTTCATACATATAAGAACATTGGTGATGAATTAAAATAACACTATCTTTGTGCATATGTCTTCCCTAAAATAATTTTATTTAATGTTATAGGCTTTGTATGTATTCCATATTGTGTCTTGTGGAAAATTTATAGTCATCCTGAACTTAAAAATGAGACTGGATATAAAAATACAAAAACCAAATGATTTATTGTCTTATAAATATATTCCAAAGATTATAAATATATTCAATGAGAATACAGAAGAAATGTTGATTCCCTCTATGAAAAGTATAATATATTTAGTTTTAAATGTGGACTGTCTCTTCACTACCTTGAGTTATCATAGTTTGGAATAGCCTATGAGAAACCTGGAATGTGGTGAACAGTAATTTATTTCTATTATAGTTGCTGTTAAGAAGTCGTGTAAAAACACTGCTTGTCATAAAACAGGAGCTTTTTAGAATTCACTAACAGAGAAGTTCACTGAACTCTAAAGTGCATTAGTAATACAGAATAAGCATTACCTTTAGGGAAAAATTCCTTGGTTGCACTGAGATACTCTGTAATTGACCTGCACTAAGCATAAAATGTAATATTGATTTCAAAAGTAAATCTACATATAATTCTCAGATGAGAAATATTCTCTTAAGATAAAACCTTGGGGTTTCTACAAATGATTCCAACTGATTTTGAATTATTGACCTAGCATAGAGATGCTTACAATTTAGTTAGCAAACAAAAGGAATTTAAATCTTAGCACTTATATTCATGATGATATGTTTTATTAAAATTAACTTTTGATATATATGTGTGTGGTGGTGGGGTGGGGAGTGAAGGTGGGTGTAAAGTTAAGATGAGTACCCAAAAGTACAAAATAAATTCTTATATAAGGAGATATACCACACGATAAATATCAAATACATCTGACTTAATAAACTTTTCATAACAAAAGCCTACTAGTAAGATTATTTTTTCTTATATCTGTTCTTTTATGCTATTTTCTTTTTATACCTATGAGTTTCCACATAATATTACGCTTGAGTAATCAGAAAAGAAACATAATTTTCACTGGAAAATAACTAAGATCTAAAATGGCAAAGAATGATATTCATGAAAACGATAATTTTTTCATAAACAATGGTACATTTATTTGAACACAAAACATTAGATTTAGAAATAATCCACAATAAAATGCTGGCCATAATTGTTTATTATTTTATAATAGATTAGATGAAAGGAAAAGGTAGTTATTTAAATAAATAAATACCAAAGGCTTTGAAATATAATAATGTAAATGAGAAAACAGGTTGGCTTTTGAACAACTGAGAGATTATAGAACATGTGAAATTATTTATGCTTATTTGACATAGAATAGGATGAATTATATCAAAAAGAAATACTCACTAAAGAAACTGAAGGCATTGAGTCTATTGTGAACTCTCAAAAATTATCCTGGAAAGAGGCCAAACATATGTGGCAGTGAAGCTGATATTTCAAGGAGGTATAAAATAATGTGAGACATGAATAAGAAGAAATTGAAAACTAAAATTTTGTGAAGAATGGGTCTCCATACGGTCTCTCTTGACTGACAGATATGTAACAGCAATCACGCTACAAGCATCTCTCAGTCTCAGTAAATGTTTTAGTCTCTGGTTAAAAGCAGTAATGATGGATTTGTGGGTGATAGAACATGGGGAAGCAAAAGAGTATTTCACAGTGACAACATGTGACCCTTGTGTGACCACCAGAGAAAGAACACAAGGAACAAAAGAGAGAAAGGTACCAAAGATGAGATTATTGATGTTCCATGAAGTTCGAATACAAATACATTGAACTGAAGCATCCGAAATGTGTCTTTGCACTGACTTGCTGTATAAAAAGTTAATTAAGATGAATGTTGAAAAAAATGAAGATTAATGAAGACCTTAAAGTCTTAGTGAACGATAAAAGCCAGCTTACTTAAAATGATAACCAGAATCACAATGACAACATTTGGAAAAAGAAACTATTTGTGTGATTTTTCCCTCTCCTTAAGATGGAAACTAATTATTTCAAAATCTTTATCCACTGAACAGGAGAGCCATATGCTTTGTATTTGAGTTGTAAAGCTATGTATTCTGGTAAGGGAAAAAGTGGCTTCGTATAAATCTAGCTGCATTAAAACAAGAGCCAAAGTTATCAGAAGCACTTTACAAGCATAGTATTTATAGCTTGTGTTTCATCTCACTGAAGAGAGTGCTTCTCTCTTCAATGTATTACAGTGCAGCATTGATAGGTTCCTGTAGGATTAGCTTATCAGTGCAAGACATACTGAGTTGCTTTGCCTAACATAACAAAAATGTAAAATGATAGCTTGTCTTTGATATTTTTATGGACATTATATAGTACACAATTGAATGAATGTTCTTATTATCAGATGTAACTAGATGCTTAAGTTCATTACATTTGATAATGGATGTCTCTAAGCCAGCTTAATCCTACAAATAATTAAAACAATTTAGCTTTAGAAATAAAAAAGAATATATTTGGACAGGGTTTGGATAATATTTCTAGAGTTGATAATATTTTATTATTTCTCATAGTATTTAATTGCAATTTTACAAGTATATTATGTCCTGGAATGAGCATTTCTATAAACAAAATAACATAAAAGTTCTGCACAATGAATGGGAAAGAATTTAGCATGAAAGTCTACTGAAATCTTCTATTAGTGTACTGTCTTAAATGCAAAGTCAATGCAGATAAATGTTTCACTGTTTCTAATAGGTTTTTCTCCAACATATACCTCTGAGAGCATTAAAAACAATGTCCTTAAAGAGACAAAACATATGATTGCCCTAATACATGGACACACCAACTCTATGTGACATTTGTAATATTTAGAGAATAAAACTAATCAAGAAAATCCTCCTAGAATTAAATCATTATAGAGAAAAGATTATCATTGTTGATGTAGGAACCAACTTAGTACACAAGGTGAAATCTAAGCACATGCCATCTTTTTACCTCAAAACACATAGACTGTAAATTATTCTATTGGAGGAGGTGGATGTATTTATTAATTGTTCTTTCTACCTTTTCAAATGTGGTAAAGGAATACAAACATTTTTTTAAAAAAATAAAATCTTATACGAACAATAAGACAAGGACTTTTGTAAATATAATGCCAGTAAAGGTCAAGACTATTGCAGAATGAAAGAGTGAATTCTACAATATCAAGGAAGAAAGATTAAAGCACCGATGTGAGATAGTGAATCCAATATTGGTGGCACTTAAAAAGGAGGCTGGTCAGCATGATTGGCCATTCCCATTGGACAGTTAAGAAATGTGTGTTCCACTCCCCAATAGACACAGCAAGATAGGGTCACTTTCTCGATTGACCTGAAATGGAGCAAGGCCCATGAGGAGAAGGCACTGGATAATAAAGCAGGCAATGGCACGAGTGGAAGTTTATCTCAGTGAATTAGAGGATGAAGTTACAACTGGAGTTCTCTCAAGAGCTCTAAGAATAGTTACATCAAGAAATTTTCCTTGTAAAGGAAGCATTGTAAGTGGCAAAAAACAAACTATAAGATATATAAAAGTAAAGATTGTTTTGGAAACTGAGAGCTGTGCTTATAGAGGCGAATGGGCTGAGGAACTGTGGAAGGGAGGATAGGGAGGTAAGGACTAGATTGTAAAAAAAAAATTAATAAAAATGTACACATTAAAAAAAACAGAAAAACGAAAGAGTGAGATGTGCCTTTGTGAATAATTAAACTATAATTGTTTTTTAACTTTTCAATTAATTCTGTTATCTCAGTGTCTTCATCACTGTCCTATTGCTGTGAAGACAGACTTTTATGAAAGCATGCATTTCCATGGGAGCTTGCTTAGAGTTTCACAAGCTTAATCCATTGTGATCTCTGTGAGGTGCAGGCAGGAAACAGGCGCTGGAGGAACAGCAGAGAGCTACACCCTGATCCCTGATCTGCAAGCAAAACAAAAGTCTGGCTCTGGCATTAACTTCTGAAAGCTCAGAGCCAACCCAGAGTGATACACTTTCTCCACGGAGGCTAATCCTTTAATCTTTTTAAATAGTGCCAATACCTAGTGACTAAGCACTAAAAATATGTGAGACTGTAGCAGCCATTCTTATTAAAAACATTGCACTTAACATCCGGACCTGCATCATTTATTATACTCATTATACATCTTGCTAGCATATTGTGCAAACTCCATTCTGTCAACAACTTGTGTGTAACTGGATGAGTAGGTGCAGTAAGAAATGATGAGCAAATGTTGATTTGAGGTCTCAGTTTACCTGTTTGGTTTATGACTTTAAAACTTTTATACTTTTGAAATTTTGGATAACTTTTGGAAAATGTGCTTAACTCTAACATCAACATGAATATAAATAATGAAAATACATTTGAATGAATGTACTTATTTATAGGCAGATAGTGATTGATAAAACAGCATTAAAAGTCACTTTAAATTAGTTTGATCATTATCCAGTCTTTGAGGAAATTAATTAGATTTGAACTCATGTAAATCCTCTCTTAAGTTTTGCAGCTATGATTATTGTAATTATGGTTATGTAAATTATGCAAAACATACTAGCACATATACCATGGTATTTAAAATGTACTTCTGTCTTTTATTGTGGTAATGAAGAAAACATTTGATTTTCTAAAGAAGGATTGAAAAAGAAATGTCTGCATGCAAAATGCCACTTTCTTCATATGATGACTTTACAGCTGTCTTCAGAGTATATTTATGTTGTCTTGGATTAGACCCAAACATTTCCAGAGATTTCTAGTACATGCAAGTTATTCGAAATGTATGAAATGTTGTGCCAAGGAGGACAAGCAGCATGCCCATTTTGTTTGACATCCTCAATCTTTTTCAGTGACACACAGTTTCTTTCACACAATAGGATGTCACTGCATGCCTACACACAGAAATATGTGATCAACAACTATATGTCATTGAAATATCTAATTAAAAATGTCTTGAACTATTTTATATTTTTTTCTCCCTATTCTTTATAGCTTCACTAAAATCATCAATAAGTTAACATGGAAGGAATGTCCTCCTTTTACTGTTAAAAACATGCTTCAGTTTGTAATAATAAAACATAAGATTTATGAAATTTCAGTTCAAGTAATAGTTTCTGTACTCCCCCAGTTACAATGAACTAACATCTTTATACAGGATGGGGTAATTTATTTTATTTAAATTAATTCTCTATATTGAGAATCCTGTGACTAATTTTATAGCCTAGAAAAAAAATTTAGATATAGAACATTCTATTATTTCCACAAATGTAAATATATGTGTTATCTAAGAAATGTAATGGGGGAAATAAATATAATAATATTTTATGGGTACACTGGCCAAGCCTCCTTCTTTGATAGGAGGAGTAGTCATAAACACACTATTACATTTTCAGTGAAGGTTTACTGTTACTTGTTCTTGCAATGTCTCTTCCATGTGCTTCTATACTATAGCTCATATTTCAAAGAAATTTTGTGTCATCTCAATTTCATGACCAGTGCCAAAGCCCTGACTGAAAATATTATTCCAATTGTATGACTTTGTTATGAGAAGAATCAATTCCTATTATGATACTGATGCATTTCTTAAGTCTTTCTCAACCTCCCGGAAATACCTCAGAACAAAAAGCACTTTATTAAACCCTTAATCTCAGTATCAAACTAGGATCACTAGTAAAAGTAATGACAGTTTTTAAAATGGGCGTCATTAAGGTTTGAGTCTTTTTCTTTCACCTATTAATATAAATATTTAAGGGTAGATATAATGAATTACTAATGCATGCTAAAAATGCAGTCTTGAAAAGATTCAGCAAAAAGAAAAATGATACTTATAAAAGACCACATGCTATGAGTCTATTTCTGAGAAATTCCCCATACAAGGAAACTTAGAGACAGAAGGCCATTCCAGCGTAATGGCTTAATCCTGAGAGACATGTGAAAATTTAGAGATTAGAAAGTTTAAGAAACAGAGTTTCTTTCTGAAGTGACATAATTGTGGTGCTTTGAATAAAAAGTTGCCCCAAAAGACTTACATGTTTGAGTGATCTCCAGTTGGTGGTGTTAAGTTTTGGAGGATTGGGAGGCATGCCCTTGTTAAAAGGAGGTGTATCACTGAATCTTGGATTTGAGGATACGCAAACCTACACAATTACTGGTGATTTTAACCACCACCTCCTACCCCTGGTGATGATTGTCTCAAGTTGAGAGCTCGCAGCTACTACTATTGGACCTTGCCTGCCTGGCTGCCACCATGTTGTCTGCCTTTACAGTTATAAAATGAAGCTGCCTGGAACTGTAAGCTCCCAAAAGACACTTTCTTCCACAAGGTGCCTTGTTCATGGTGTCTCTTCACAGAAAAAAAAAAAAAAGGCATCTAAGACAATGTTTAAACCTTGACTATAACTATAAAAAGCATGTAATATCATTTGAAACATAGCCAAAGTTCATATTCAATTTTGCACTGAACTTTTTAATTTACAGATTAGAAATATTTGTATCTTTTGAAAGAATTGTATTAGATATATTCTCTATTTACATTTCAAATGTTGTCCCCTTTCGTGGCTTCCCCCTACCCTGAAATCCCATAAACCATCTCCTCTCCCCATATTTCCCAACCAACATACGCCGACTTATCTGTCCTGGTATTCCCCTACACCGGGGCATCAAGCCATCCTGATGTCCCTCAATGGAGGAATGGATACAAAAATGTGGTATAAATATGGAACAATGGAATACTACTCAGCTACTGAGAAAAATGAATTCATGAAATTCTTAGGCAAATGGGTGGAACTGGAAAGCATCTTTCTTTTTTTTAATATTTTTATTTTCTATATTCTTTGTTTACATTCCAAATGATTTCTCCTTTCCCGGATCCCCCCTCCTCATATGTCCCATTAACCTTCTTTTCTCCATCCCTTCTCCAATCACCTCCCTCCTTTTTCTCTGTCTGTATATTCCCTTCCAGTGCTAGATCAATCCTTTCCAGGATCAGGACCCTCTCCATACTTCTTCATGGGAGTCATTTGTTATGCAACTTATGCCTTGGGTATTCAGGGATTCTGGGCTAATTAATATCCACTTATCAGAGATTGCATTCCATGTGTATTCTTTTGTGATTGGGTTATCTCACTTAGGATGATATTTTCCAGATCCAACCATTTGCCTAAAAATTTCGTGAATTAATTGTTTTTAATTGCTGAGCAGTATTCCATTGTATACCACATTTTCTGTATCCATTCCTCCTTTGAGGGGCATCTGGGTTCTTTCCAGCTTCTGGCTATTATAAATAAGGCTGCTATGAACATAATGGAACATGTGTCTTTATAGCACGCCGGGGAATCCTTTGGGTATATGCCCAGGAGAGGTATAGCAGGGTCCTCTGGAAGTCTCACGTCCAGTTTTTTGAAGAACCTCCAGACTGATTTCCACAGTGGTTGTATCATCTTACAGCCCCACCAGCAGTGGAGGAGTGTTCCTCTTTCTCCACATCCTCGCCAACACCTGCTGTCTCCTGAATTTTTGACCTTAGCCATTCTGACTGGTGTAAGGTGAAATATCAGGGTTGTTTTGATCTGCATTTCCCTAATGACTAATGATGTTGAGCACTTCTTAAGGTTCCTTCGGCCACCCAAATTTCTTCAGGTGAAAAGTCTTTGTTTAGATCTGTACCCCATTTTTAATAGGGTTATTTGGTTCCCTGGGGTCTAATTTCTTGAGTTCTTTGTATATATTGGATATTAGCCCTCTCTCTATCAGATGTGGGGTTGGTGAATATCCTTTCCCAATTTGATGGTTGCCATTTTGTCCTTTTAACAGTTTCCTTTGCCTTACAGAAACTTTGTAATTTTATGAGGTCCCATTTGTCAATTCTTGATTTTAAAGCATAAGCTATTGGTGAAATGTTCAGGAACTTAAAGTATCTTTCTTTAAAAAATAATTCCCTAAAAAAATTCCCTAGAAGTAGTGCAGAAAAAGAAATATTAGCCTAGTTAGGAGAACATATTACTTGTATTTATTAAATTAATATAGCAGTGCTTAAGTCCATTATTATGTAGAAGCTCATGGCCACACCAGATTTAGGCCAGCACTAAACAAGCTATTTATATCATCACTCTAGGGTACAGTATATATTGTAGGGACCTACAAGTGTCTAAGAGCTGGAAGATGGATAGAAGTTGGTAATGTCATTCTATAGAATCAATTCAACCATTACAATCAATTACTTAATCGCATCTGTAGTTTCCTTCAAAGGGTCCACAAGAGGCTTCCTTTATCAGCTGTTAGAACGGGGAGTGGCTCTAGGGCCTTACCACTTTTCTTCTAATTTCTATCTCTTGAAAGTCTCTGAGAGTAAGGAACTCCTGTCTTCTTTTGTGTTCCCTGTGATGAATTTATGAGGTTCTGAAGTATAAATTAAAACCGGTGGACAACATATAGCCCTGGTTAACCTAACTGGGTCACACAACAAAAGTAACAGACACAGACTTGAGAATAGAACTTTTTCAAGGGAAAAAGCATGTAGACAGATGGTAGGAAAGTGGGAGACAAGATGTTAATATAAATTGCATACATTTGTGAAATTTTCTAAAAGAAAATATAATAAATATAGAACAAGAGAATTTCCCTAGTGTGTTAACTCAGGGACAAAACCTTTGAAGGAGCTAGGGAAAGTCTGTTTTGCAAAGGGAAAAGTGAAATTAATCTAATGCCTGTTGACAGTCAGCCATCGCCTGAAAAAGCCTGTACTTAGCATAACCCTCATATATGTACCGTACTAAAACTAATGATACAGAAACATTCTCCTTCATTATCATACAACGTATTTACCACGACAAGGGAGCATGTTCTTGAACAGATGCCAGAAGAAATTTAGAGAAAGCAATGTTCTGAGAACTCTCATATGTACAAAATAAGACATGAGATCTCACCTAAGAGGATAGTCCATGAATGGAAACTACATTTACCAAAGGAAAAGAATTAACTAGGAAAAATGCTTTGTGTGTGTGTGTGTGTGTGTGATAGGGTATAAGTTCTCCATTTATTATATAATGTTTAGAAGTTTTTGATAGGGCTCAAGAGACGGCTTAGCAGTTAAGAACACTGACTGCTCTTGTGAAGGTCCTGAGTTCAAATCCCAGCAACCATCTGTAATGATATCTGACACCATCTTCTGGTATGGCTAAAGACAGCTACAGTGTACTTTTATAATAATAATAAATAAATCTTAAACGAAGATTTTGATATTTCATTTTATTACTGAAGTTGTATGTTAGATGATCAGGATATAATTAATTATTATTTGCCAGTAATAAGCATGCATATCTTTATTCTTTTAATTCAAATTATGTTTTCATTTAATTCCTCCATGTTTTTTTTTAAATATGAAACGCACACAGACACACTCAAAAAAAATCATCCTTTCTTAGGAAATGTTTTCAAATGTATATTATAATTTCATTATCAGTAAAATCCTACTTCAGACTGTATTTTACTTCCTTGAGTGTGTAGGTGTGATACATGTCCATGTCCATATATCACATACAAGTCATGCATGTACATGTCAACAATATATCATGTGTGTGCAGTAAACCTGCACATGCTTGTATCACCAGAGGGTGATGATTGGCTCCTTCCCGTACCCGTCTCCATCTTACTTAGTGAGATAGGCTATCTCAGTGCATCTGGAATTTGCCCATGTAGCTAGAACAAGTAGTCAGTGATCTGATTATTTCTATTTCTTTGGTTACAGAAACACAAACACTCCCAACTTTTACATGTGTGTAGGGACTCAAGCTCAGGTCCTCCTAATTGAGCATTCACTTTGCACAGTAAACCAGAATCCTATCTCGTCCACCAGCCTTCAATGTACATTTTGTTGGCTTTCATTATACTCCACTGTCAGGCTCTTGAGGGCAAGATCATACTTTCTGAATTGTTAGAAGAACAAGATTCATGCTCACAAGTACAGGTGGCAGTTACATGTTTGAAGTTGAATGATTCCGTTATGTCTTCAGAAATGTGTTTCTCATAATTTTAAAAACAAAGACAATAGAAGGCAGGGTATAAATAGATAACTTAATTTCCTATACTTAGAGCTGACAATTGTTCAGTAATTCATAGTATTTTAAAGAAATCACAACTTTTTCTACCATCTAATTGCACATTTCTATTTATTTGAAAATATGAAATAGTCTCCAATAAAATAGTCAGGACATATCTTACAAATTATTACTCATTTATTTGCCTTTGCCATTATATGTTTTATAAATTTGTGGAATTTTTGATTACTTGTTTATTTTAATTAAAACTATTACCACATTCATTCATATTTATTTTCACTTCTCTATTTCTTTTCATGCATATTTCCCAATTTATACCTGGAAAATCATATATATTAAATCTTTGCATATAAAATCAGGTCGTGGGATATCAGTTCTTCCCAGTGAAGATGAAAAACAGTGTCCCTCTGACCACGGACATACTGTATCTATTCTGATTCTTATCATCTAGGCTGAATTGTTCTCTTGCTACAAACAATGTTTTCACATAATATCAGCACAAGACATGTTCTATCTGACATCAAGATGGGATAAGACATTAACAAGACTATTTTATAATCAAGATAGACGTAAACAGATACACAGATAACCACATGATGAGGAGTAATGACTTCAACTTTTCTATTTTCACAGGGAGTACAGGCTTTCCAAATAAGAGACTAATTTCTTTAAATCATTCTTTAATATGCTGATATAGACATGTGGTATCAGAATGTATCTTAATATTGCATCTGGGGCTGCTGTATTCCCTTATGCAATATCAAAGACTAAACATAGTGGCTTTGTTTTTCTTTTCCTATGACTAAAAGCATGTCTGTAAGATATATTTGCTACTTATTAAAACAGATGAATCATATAGTCACGCGTTCCAGGAACATTTTAATGCATAAATATTTTGCACTCCAATAGCAATGAGTCTTCTCTTATCTTTAGTGTTTCTTCTTGCTCTTCCATGTCAGCTTACCCACAGAGAAAACAGTCTGCCTTCTACTTTCCTGTGCATTTTTCCTCTGAGTTGCCATGTAAGAGAAAAACAATGATGCTTATTGTGGAAATTGGATTAGCTTGCTTTGAAGAAAATCTGTACTTCTCTCTTTTCTCCTGAGAACTACATAATTTTGTTAGCTTGAATAGCCCCATTCATACATGGAATAATTTCTTTTTAAATATATCTGTTCAAGGATACTTATATTAATTCCATAACTTGGAAATTGTGAACAGTGCCATGATGAATTTAAAAGTTTATATATTGCATCTCATACTAGTTTTGAGCACTTTGGGTGTGTACATAGGACCAGTAAAGGTGACTCAAATAATAATTTCATTTTTAATAATTTAATAACTAATCTCACTGACCTCGAATGGGACTACCCTAATTTAAATTTCCACAATGTGTAAGGATCCTCCACAGTCACTAACGATAAGCATAACATTTTCTGGTTTCTGCTTCCTCAATGTCTTCATTCTAGCTGCCCTGAAGTAGAGTCTCATTGATGTTTAGATTTGTATCTCCCAGGTAGGTAAAATGTTGAATATATTTTTTTCATGCACTTTATCCAATATACTTTTCTTGAAAAATATACATTCTGTTCATGTTCCCATTTACTTTTGGGGTTTTAATAGCTTTGGTACTTGATTATTGGTTGTGTATTGTGGATAGTCATCCCTGTCAGAAACATAATAATAATCATCTAATCTTGATGCAGTGTCTTCCTCCAGTTTTTCTGCTGCAGCTATGATTGTATCCCCTAGACCTGGAGCCTGACATCAAGAATATTTGTTTCTAAGATGATATACATACATGCAAGTGGAATTTAATTTCCTGTATGCACACACAGAAGTGTGTGTGTGTGTGTGTGTGTGTGTGTGTGTGTGTGTTACCATAAAATATCAAAGAAGAGACCATAAATTCTAGAGAATTTCTTCGTGGGGAAGAAAATGTTAAAATTGGGGAGGATAGGGTTTGTAGAAATAATGTAAATACAGTAGCAGTCTAAGGCTGATAAATTAATTAATTAAAGATATAATTTTCTATGGATTGTACTTGTTGGGAATCAATTCAATTTATTGTTAATCACAAAGATCTCTTTTATGATTCAAAGTGTCTTGTGAACTTACTTTGAATACATGGTCCTTCAAGTGCTACAAACACTGTATAATCTCTGAATCTTTGTTTTTCTCCAAGATTTAACTGCTTTATATCTCTGCAAATGTAGAAAGATAAATTCTGTTATATAGTAAAAATTGATTTTGTGGTCATATTTATACAATTACCATGTGCCTTTTAGATAGCTGAGATGTATTAAGGTCAGTTGAAAAGCTTTAGAACAGTGGAAATTCCACAATCTTCATGATCAAAACAGAATTTAACAGAGAAATCATATGATTCCTGACTGGGCACTGCTATTGTTTTTTTCTGAAAGAATGTATCTATGTCTTCTTCATAGTAGACCCCTCTGTATCTACTCACTTTTCACTATCTGTAAGCACACAACCTTGCTTTCTTCTTCAAAAATCTGCATTGATTCAGTATATCATTCATGTCATTTGTGTATTTAATTGCTGTAGAACAGAGATTTGTATATTTATCAAAATTGATGTTCTTATTTTATCAAGAAATATACTAGCTATTTTAAATTTGATTAGTAGTACTTTTTCTATAATCCTAAAATCAATGAAGAGGATCAAGCTCTATCTCCAATACTTAAATAATTTTTGTTTGTTTGTTTGTTTTGTTTTTGTTTATCGAGACAGGGTTTCTCTGTGTAGCCCTGGTTGTCCTGGAACTCACTCTGTAGACCAAGCTGGCCTCAAACTCAGGAATCCACCTGCCTCTGCCTCCCAAGTGCTGGGATTAAAGGTGTGCGCCATCACTGCCTGGTTGTGGTGGCGCATGCAGGTAGGATTTGCTGAAAGAGGCAGAAGCAGGAGGATCATGAGTTTGAGGTCAGCCTGGGTTACACATTTGTATTTCTGATTTTAGAAACTAGTACATAATGAGGCACATTTAATTGAAGTTATGGCTCTGTGGGGAATTACAATAACATATGAGTAATAAAAGAGAGAGTTGGACAAGAAGTAATAAGTAACTCCTAAAACCAGGTGCAAAGTTTGTAATCATTACATTACATCAAACAGGGCATTAGAAGCCTTTACTTCTATCTCTTCATATTACATATGGCTGGGATAAATGAATGCATAATGTTTGCTCTTCTTGGTCTGATTTTGAAAACAATATTTTTTAAGGCTATTTGCAACTTGGTGTTGTTTTTCTAGTTTGAAAATTGAAAGTATTTGGCAGCTGCTTCCAGGCTTAATAATTTTTTAGGGGTGCACCATCTCTTTCTCAGTCAGAGAATATATGTTAAAGTTGGTATGTGCTTACCCTTTCTTGCCTCTGCAATGCCATAATTTCTGGAAGAATGAACTTAGTTTAGAAAGAGCTCTTTAATATTTGAGTATTTTTCATTCCCTCTGGCCTTAAGTGAAATGAATTTCCTTGTGTAACCTCTGAGTAAACACATGATCACCATGCTCCTTATTGCCGGGACTCTCATTCTCCAACAGTTTAAACGTAAAACTAAAGTAGCAATTGAAAGCAACCGAAAGCAAAAAAAAAAAAAAAAAAAAAAAAAATTCATTTCAAATGCAGTTGTCATCCTGGCCACAGTAAGAATCACTAAATTGCAGTTCAATTATTTCTTTTCTCCCTTGAGCATTAATAATACTAACTTTCACTCTTTGTCTCCTTTTTTTATTTTTATGTATCTGGTTATATGCTAGCTCCATTAAATCTATTGTGACTGAATCTAAAGAGCCATTGTACTAAGAAGTAGGTCAGGGTTCTCTTGTCAATAGATTTACATACATTTTTTACATAGAGAGTATAATTAGTAGAATCAAGTTATTAGGAAGCACAAGGATTTGGGTTTGCTTTAGAAATATTATTAAAAATTGCTTGTGGCATTTTCACAAAGAAAATCACTCGGTATAGGCAATTATTTCTTGAAGCACCTTAAACACATTTTTACTAACAAAGCAAGATGAGTCTAATTATAAATTATCTCACAGTTCATTGCCTTTTATACCAGCATTAAAATAAAACTGACTCAGAAAGTATCAGATGATCAAGTATTATTAACATACTAATTTTTCCTTCTAAATGCACACAGTAAGAAAAGTAAAATGTTAATTTACTGAGGCTTTTAATGCAAGACCATTGATAATAACACAGATTTTTGGTGAATATAAATATTCAAACATCAATATGTGTTTATTGGTGAAAAATAAGTACTCTGTGCATTAACAGGGATGTTTATTTCCCTCAAATCAGTATTGAAATATCAACACCGAAGTAATAAATTTGTAAAGTGAACTATTGGGAGGTGGACCAGAACTCAGCCATCATTTCTGCCATGAAAAGATACAACTGAAATCATCATGTGTAAACCACATAGAACAGTTTGATCCTTCTCCATAGCACAAGATGAGATTACATTTGTCTTGTAATGGACAGGCTCCAGAATAGTGAGAAATAAGTTTCTGATAAATAAAAACTACTGTGTTTATATCAATTTGCTATAGCAATGTAAAGATATGAAGACATACAACTTTAATTTTAAGGATTAGATTTTTTTTTTTAAATTCAGTCTCACTCTCTTACATCAAAGAACAAATCAATTGAAAAAAATCCCCAGGACTATATAGATGAATTTATTTCTTTCAACTTAATTGGCATGGGTCAATTTGTTTTTTTTTTTTTATTCAGTTCAGGAATTACTAGATTGAGCCAAGAATCTAAAAATTGTTTTGTTTGCAAAGGAAGAAAGCAATTGGCAGACATTCATAATTCAGTTATTGCTTGACTTATACCTAAGAGCTCCCAACTGTGAGAAAAAGTAGAAGAAAGGAACAGAGATAAACTAAAAAATGATCACTTGATTTGATGGAAGAAATTCAACAAAGTCTTATTTAATTAGTTGTGTTTTGTGTTCACATCATTTTATAGCATTTATTTATTCCTGCATATTTCTAAATAATGGCTTGGGGAAAAAAAAACACTATGATCCAAATGATGTTGCCATTTTGTTTTCCACAGGGGAGAAAAAATAAGCAAAACACAACCAACCAAACAAAAAATATCAAATTTTATTTGAAAGTAGAGGAGAAAACCCCTGCAGTATATCTTTACATATCGTTGAAAACAAAACAAAATAAAAACAAAACCATGTCAGACTGTTAATGAAAATCAAGGGATATGCTCCCACTAGGAAGGGGAAACAATGAAAACAGGAAGTTGAAACATCTTGAGCAATCACATGGCTGGCCAGGTTGATAGAAGAACATAATGCTATTATTCTTGGAAATGTATGTAGCCATAAAACGATCTTTAAGTTGTTTTTATTGGTATAGATTATTGAATCTCCTAATCCTCAATAGAGAAGCAAGTTTTACAATAGATGGAAATTGATAAAGAGACTCACACGGCTGACATAGAGAGAATAAGAGACAGTGGCATGCTAGATCTTTTTTTTTTAATATTTTTATTTTCTATATTCTTTGTTTATATTCCTGTGCATCACATCCTTTCCCCCACAAAGTTCAGCTATTATCATCTAAAAGATGTGAGAATGATTATAATAGCCAGAGGGAGATGATAGCTACAATGGACATCTGCAACAAAATCTTTGGCAGAGGGGTAGGGGAAGGTGAGGAGGTTTGTGTCTCATGATAAGTATGCTACATGTATGAACTCTCATTGGCTCTGACTTACAGGAGATTAGGACAAAATCCCAGCTTAGATGAATGAGTGGATCAAGTAGCCCCACTAGACACTGAGGAATTACTGCAGTTGATAGCTGTTAAATAAGGAGAGGTGGACTTCTTTAGAGATGTTGCCTCTAAAGAAGCTGTTGAAGCTGGGGCAACCCACGCTTCAGTAGATGGCCCTACACCAAATGCAGTAAGCAGTAAGCAGAGCTATTAGACTTGAAAACAAAAAGGCACATGAAATGAAAAAGTGGTAGCTGATATATGGGAAAAATTAAAAAGACAACAATGGAACCTGAATTTGGTGAAAATATATTATATAAATGAACAAAATTCTCAGGCAATGTAACATTTCAAAACACTTTTAATAAACATTTCTGTGCAAGAAACTTATGCAAAATTGATAACAGGTTGATAATTTAGGTAAGAATAAGAACTGTATCCCCCATTTTAAACTCATGATTATATACAGTACAGACTATAGCTAAAGCTTCATATCTTTTTCATTAAGTGTAACAGTTAAACCAAAAATTGATTCAATGAATTAAGTAAAAGTGAGATTTTTTTTATAAAAATTGACTTATATCTAATAGTTTATGAAGGTTAAATTCTGTGGGCCTATCTAATGTGAGCAGGGAAGAACACAACCACACTTTTGCAGATCAAAATGTTTCCAGTTGGGAGATGTTGGATTGTAGTACCTGGTGGCAACTGTATAGGAGGCAGGATGGTTAGAATTAGCAAAACACATTGTATACATGCTTGAGATTCTTTTTTTTTTTTTTTTAAGTTTGGGGATTGATTTTCTTTCTTTCTTTAAAATTATTTTCTATATTCTTTGTTTACATTTCAAATAATTTTTCCTTTCCTGGTTCCCCCCTTCCCCATAAGTCCCATAAGCCCTCTTCCCTCTGCCTGTTCCCTATCAACACTCTCCCACTTTTCTTCCTGGAAGTCTCCTAAAATGCTGCATCAAACCTTTCCAGGACCAGGGCCCTCTCCTTCCTTCTTCTTGGGAATGATCTGATATGTGAGATGTGTCTTGGGTATTCAGAGCTTCTGGGCTAATATCCACTTATCAGTGACTGCATTCCATGTGTGTTCTTTTGTGATTGGGTTACCTCACCCACAATGATATTTTCCAGTTACAACCATTTGCCTAAGAATTTCATGAATTCATTGTTTTTAATTGCTGAGTAGTATTCCATTGTGTAAATATACCACATTTTCTGTATCCATTCCTCCTTTGAGGGTCATCTGGGTTCTTTCCAGCTTCTGGCTATTATAAATAAGGCTGCTATGAAAAAATTGGAGCATGTGTCCTTATTGCATGCCGGGGAATCCTCTGGGTATATGCCCAGAAGTGGTATAGCAGGGTCCTCCTGAATTGTCATGCTCAGTTTTCTGAGGAACCGCCAACTGATTTCCAGAGTGCTTGTACCAGCTTGCATTTCAACCAACAGTAGAGGAGTGTTCCTCTTTCTCCACATCCTTGACAACACCTGCTGTCTCCTAAGAGTTTTTAATCTTAGCCATTCTGACTGGTGTGAGGTGAAACCTCCGGGTTGTTTTGATTTGCATTTCCCTAACGACTAATGATGCTGAACATTTCTTAAGGTGCTTCTCAGCCATTCAAAGTTCTTCAGGTGAAAATTCTTTGTTTAGATTTGTACCCCATTTTTAATAGGGTTATTTGGTTCCCTGGGGTCTAACTTCTTGAGTTCTTGTATATATTGGATATTAGCCCTTTATCAGATGTAGGGATGATGAAGATCTTTTCCCAACTTGTTGGTTGCCGTTTTATCTTTTTGACAGTGTCCTTTGCCTTACAGAAACTTTGTAATTTTGTGAGGTCCCATTTGTCAATTCTTGATCTTAGAGCATAAGCTATTGGTGTTCTGTTCAGGAACTTTCCCCTGTGCCCATGTCCTCAAAGGTCTTCCCCAGTTTCTTTTCTATTAGTTTCAGTGTGTCTGGTTTTATGTAGAGGTCCTTGATCCACTTGGAGTTGAGCTTAGTACAAGGAGGTAAGAATGGATCAATTCATATTCTTCTGAATGCTGACCTCCAGTTGAACCAGCACCATTTGTTGAAAAGGATTTTTTCCACTGGATGGTTTCAGCTGCTTTGTAGAAGATCAAGTGACCATAGGTGTGTGGGTTTATTTCTGGGTCTTCAATCCTATTCCATTGATCTACCTGTCTGTCACTGTACCAATACCATGAAGTTTTTAACACTCTTGTTATCTAGTATTGCTTGAGGTCCAGGATACTGATTACCCCAGAAGCTCTTTTGCTGTTGAGAATAGTTTTAGTTATCCTGGGCTTTTTCTTACTCCAGATTATTTGAGAATTGCTCTTTCTAACTCTATGAAGAACTGAGTTGGGTTTTGATGGGGATTCCATTGAATCTGTATATTGCTTTTGGCAAGATGGCCATTTTAACTATATTAATCCTGCCAATCCAAGAGCATGGGAGATTTTTCCATTTTCTGAGGTCTTCTTCGAATTATTTCTTCAGAGACCTGAAGTTCTTGTAATACAGAACTTTCAATTGTTTGGTTAGAGTCACACCAAGATACTTTATATTGTTTGTGGCTATTGTGAAAGGTGTCATTTCCCTAATTTCTTTCTCAGCATGCTTATCTTTTGATTATAGAAGGCTACTGATTTGCTTGTGTTGATTTTATAACCAGCCACTTTGCTGAAGTTGTTTATCAGCTGTAGGAGTTCTCTGATGGAGTTTTTTTTTTTTTTGGGGGGGGGGGGTGTCATGTATGTATACTATCATATCATCTGCAAATAGTGATAGCTTGACTTCTTCCTTTCCAGTTTGTATCCCTTTGACCTCCTTATGATATCTACGTGCTCTGGCTTGGACTTCAAGTACTATATTGAAAAGATATTGAGAGAGGGGGCACCCTTGTCTAGTCCCTGATTTTAGTGGGTTTGCTTCAAGTTTCTCTTCATTTAGTTTGATGTTGGCTACCGGATTGCTTTATATTGCTTTTACTATGTTTAAGTATGGGCCTTGAATTCCTGTTCTTTCCAAAATGTTTAGCATGAAAAGATGCTGAATTTTGTCAAAAGCTTTTTCAGCATCTAATGAAATGACCATGTGTTTTTTTTTTCCCTTGAGTTTGTTTGTATAGTGGATTGCATTGATGGATTTTTGTATATTGAACCATCCCTGCAATGAAGCCTACTTGATCATGGTGAATGATCGTTTTGATGTTTTCTTGGTTTCAGTTGGCAAGAATTTTACTTAGTATTTTTGCATAGATATTCACAAGGGAAATTGGCCTGAAGTTCTCTTTCTTTGTTGGATCTTTGTGTGGTTTTGGTATCAGTATAATTGTGGCTTCGAATAATGAGTTGGGTAGTATTCCTTCTGTTTCTATTTTGTGGAATAGTTTGAACAGCATTGGTGTTAGGACTTCTTTGAAGGTCTGATAGAATTCTGCACTGAAACCATCTGGTCCTGTGCTTTTTTTGATTGGAAGTCTTTCTATAGCCCCTTCTATTTCTTTAGGGGTTATGGGACTGTTTATATGATTTATTTGATCCTGATTTAATTTTGGTATTTGGTATCTGTCTAGGAAATTGTCCATTTCCTCCAAATTCTCCAGTTGTGTTGAGTATAGACTTTTGTAGTAGGATCTGGTGATTTTTTTAAATTTCATGAGGTTCTTTTTTAAAACAGTGCTTTTAAAAATAAAGAAGAAAGAAAAATTTATCACTCAAAGTTGTCTTAATGTAGCATTATAATGAGACCACATTAACATTGATTAAAAGCACTAGTATATCATTCCTATTTTAGCAACTAGTTTTCCTGTGACTACATGGTTTGTGGAGTGAAAATAGTTGCAATTTCACAAAATATATCTTATAACAAAGAAGTAATCTACTCTAAAATCATAAATATAACTCCACAAGGATTGTCTGAAAATATTGATCTTTGTATCACAAGTGTATTTCGTAATAATGCTTCTCTAACCACTTGATTATGAATCAGGTTGCTTGTAAAATGGGCAGTGTGATCCCAGATGAATTAAGTTCACATTTTTACATGTAGGAGCATGAATCTCGTTTTTAACAAGCAATTTAAGTCAATGTGTACAGAATAAAGTTCTTCAATTATTTTTATAATGTAAATAACATGTTTGTTCTCCTTGTCAGGCTAATCTTCATATACCTATTACTCCCCACATATTATATATATATATATATATATATATATATATATATATATATATGTATACAAACATACACACATATATATCAAATATATGCATATTATTGTACACTCAGTTCTCATTATAGATGTTGTGAGCCACCATGTTGTTGCTAGGATTTGAATTCAGGAACTTAAGAAGAGCCATCAGTGCTCTTAACCACTGAGACATCTCTCTAGCCCCTCGGTTTCTATTTTCCAATACCTTAGAAAATTTGCTTTCTCTTCTTTGTCCATAATGGGAAAAATTTTACGTGATGCCTTGGTAGTAAAAGATAAGTTAGAGACAAATAAGTCCCTTGTGGTTGTCCATTCTCTGTTTCTTAAATGTACTAACTTATTTATACATAATAATGTATAAATATTTGTACATAATAATGAAGTGGTACCCTCAATGACTTTGCATCAGCATCTTGTAAAAGAACATGTTTTTGTAAATGTGGATGTCATACTTTCACATGAAATTATAAAGTTTGTAAATGAAAGATCCATAAACTAATCTTCCAGTGAAAATAATTTCTCTAAGAAATACATGAAATTAGGATGATGGATTAAGCAAGGGATGCAGAGAAGCAAATTCTATTAGTAAATAACTTGCCACTAGCCAGCTAATACTCTGGACAACAAGAACTTAGTAGTCTGAGTCCAATATAATATGCATATCAAACATATAAATTGTCCCAGCTTGGAGTATACGGAGTTCTAGAAATTCTTAGCACCTACCATGTCATTCTCTTGGAAAACTTGTCATGGATTTCAACAGTTGGTTGCAGGGTAAAATCATTTAACAAAATATTAGGGTTAAACAAGTAGAGTCAACAACAGAAGATCTAAATAATAAAGGGTGTTCCACTTGTTCGTGAAATAACAAGGAAGCTCATGACATTGTTCAAGGTAAACATGTGTTCTCTTTCTCTCTCTCTCTCTCTCTCTCTCTCTCTCACACACACACACACACACACACACTCACTCATGTATGCACACAAGCACTCTAAAGAACTGAAGTTGCTGCTAGTAGGGAAAACCTGATGTGTTTATAAAAAATAAAGTGAGGGGGGATATGTTCTATGGAGGTGTGGTGAGGTATGGCAGAAGGCGATACCTTAGTGGGTCCATGTTAAGGCATCCCTTCCCCCCATGAGTGACCAGTCACAGGACAGTATAGTATAGAGTAGATTTTATTCAGGGAATGGGGAGTGGAGTTAAGAGGGTAGTAGACCAGAGAAAGAGAGAGAGAGAGAGAGAGAGAGAGAGAGAGAGAGAGAGAGAGAGAGAAGGAAAAGAGTAGAGGCATAGATGCCCTCCATGAGTACATGGGGCGGGGGAGGAATAGAGAAAGAGAGGGGAAGGGGCAAGGAGACAGAGCAGGAGCAAGAAGGGAAGAGCAAAAGAGAGCAGAGGGAGCAAGCATCCCCTTTAATAGTGGGTCATGTCTACCTGGCTGTTGCCAGGCAACTGTGGGTCAGGTCTACCTGTCTGTTGCCAGGGAATTGTGGGGGTGGAGTTTAGACAGAAGGCTAACTAAACCCATTTCCCTGAGAAAGTTTCCCTTAAGAAAATATTCAAAGCACAGTAACACTGTCATATATCTTTGCTTTCAATACAATATAACAGATTAAATTGTAAGTGAGCATATCTTCTAGCAAAATTGCACATATTTTTGTAAAGTATCCGACCTCAAGTTGTATCATAGTCAAGGGCTTAAATACTATGTAAGCAAAGCAAATCAACCAAACAAACAAACCGTAACAGCAAGCTCTTAGTATGTGTGATAGGTAGGAGATAGTTCCTCATAATGTAGCTGAAAAGGGAATAGGAAACAGGAGCATAAACACATTAATTGAGAGCTGAAATCAGTAAAAGAGGAACAGCACAGGCTACTAAGAATCAATGCAAGAATTATTTTGTTTTTTGTGAAAATCAACAAGATAGACAAACCCGTATCCAAAGTAACTAAAAGATGGAGAGAGTATATCCAAATCAACAAAATAAAAATCAAAAAGTGGGACTTTGCCGGGAGGCGGCAGTGGCAGCAGCAACAGCAGCAGCAGTGGCTCGTCCAGAGGAAGGGCCATCAGCAGTAGAACCAAGGTGACAGGATCCAGGCAGGCCCTGCGCCCACTACCACTGGCCATCACTGGTCAGCCAGGGTGCAAGCGCCTTTTACCACACAGAAGCTACATCAGAACTCTGCCTCTGGCCAGTCAGTTACAAGAGACTTGCCTCCATCTTGGTCCTCGGACACCAGAGAGATCAGACAGCCTGAGGTACGCAAACATAACCCGAGGCCAACATCTCAGGGGTCTAAGCCTGACGGGTGTTGGCCTGCACCCAGGCCTTGGGCTATTCGGGGGTGGGGGGGCATCAGTGGGGCATGCACGCCACCATTTTGGCTATGGGACGCCAGAGAGTTCTAGCAGGTAAAGTTATAGCCCAAGGCTAATATAGCAAGGGATCTAGGCCCAACAGGCCCTGGACTGCCCCCAGGACCTGGGCTCGGTAGGCCATCTGTGTGCCAACCAGGCCAGGAGGTTGTTAGCCCAGTAGACTCTCCCAGCACTTTCAGGGAGCACACGCACACTACCATCCTGGCCACCTGACAGAACCAGTTAACACTCATAGCCCAAAGGGAACTTTGCTCAGGCCTTGGCCTGCCAGGCTTTTGCCTAGACTCGGGGCCTGAGCAGGTAGGCTAGCCTTGTGTGCTCCAACTCGGTTGGGAGATCTGCTGCCCAGCAGAGTGATCGTCACTCAGAAAAGGTCCCACAGCATACACCATCAGCACTCCCTGAAGGAGCAAACGGACACCACCTGACTCACAGAGACAATCTGGGGCAAGGCACACTAGGGCTGCAAGGGCACCCAAGAGGAGGACAGCACATCAGCAATCTGCAAAAGGGGAAACCCAGCCATCCAGTGTTGCAGAAATAGCCCTAGAGCCTCACAGGAGGCTCAAACACCAGCCAGAGACAAGACCAACTAACGCCAAAGAACAAGATGGCAAAGGGCAAATGCAGGAATGCTACTAACAGAAATCTAGGCAATATGCCAGCGTCTGAACCAAACTCTCCAACATCAGCAAGTCCTGGTTATGCCAACACACCAGAAAAACAAGATTTGGTTTTGAAATCACTGGTCATGATGCTGCTAGAAGAACACAAAAAGGACATAAATGAATTTCTTAAAGAAATACAGGGGAACATGAATAAGCTAGAAACCCTTATAATGGAAATGCAAAAATCACTTAAAGAAATTCAGGTGAATAAGGCTCAAGAGATAGAAGCCAATAGAGAACAAAAGCAAAAACAAAAAAAACAAAAAAACAAAACAAAACAAAAAAAAAAACTTAAAGAAATGCAGGAGAACTTGAGTCAACGGGCTGAAGTCATGAAAGAGGAAACACAAAAAAATCTCTTAAAGAATTAAAGGAAAACACAAACAAACAAGTGATGGAACTGAGCAAAACCATCCTGCATCTAAAAACAGAAGTAGAAACAACTAAGAAATCACAAAGGGAGACAACTTTGGAGATAGAAAACCTTGAGAAGAAATCAGGGGCCATAGATGCAAATATCAACAACAGAATACAAGAGATGGAAGAAAGAATCTCAGATGCCGAAGATACCATAGAAACCATTGACTCAACAGTCAAAGAAAATGCAAAATGCAAACAACTTGTTTCCCAGAACATCCAGGAAATCCAGGATACAATAAGAAGACCAAACCTAAGGATTATAGGTATAATAGATGAGAGTGAAGATTTACAACTGAAATGGCCAACAAATATCTTCAACAAAATTATGGAAGAAAACTTTCCCAACTTAAACAGAGAGATGCCCATGAATATACAAGAAGCCTACAGAACTCCAAACAGACTGGACCTGAGCAGAAATACCTCCTGTCACATAATAATCAAAACCACAAATGCACTAAACAAAGAAAGAATATTAAAAACAGCAAGAGCAAAAGGCCAAGTAACATATAAAGGAATACCTAACAGAATCACACCAGAATTCTCACCAGAGACCATAAAAGCTAGAAGATCCTGGGCAGATCTCATGCAGACTCTAAGAGAACAAAAATGTCAGCCAAGACTACTATACCCAGCAAAACTCTCAATCACCATAGATGGAGAAACCAAGATATTCCATGACAAAACCTAATTTACACAATATCTTTCCACAAACCCAGCTCTACAAAGAATAATAGGAGGAAAACTCCAATACAAGGAGGGAAACTGCTCCCTGGAAAATGCAAGATAGTTACCTTCTTTCATCAAATCCAAAATAAGATAACCTCTCAAATATAAAAATAAAATCAAAAATGACAAAAAGTAAAAATCACTATTCCTTATTATCTCTTAACATCAATGGACTCAATTCCTCAATAAAAAGAAATAGACTAACAGACTGGATAAGGAAACAGGACCCTACATTTTTCTGCATAAAGGAGACACACCTCAGTGTCTAAAACAAAAACTACCTTAGAATAAAAGGCTGGAAGAAAATTTTACCAGACAATGGTCTCAGGAAACAAGCCAGAGTAGCCATTCTAATATCAGATAAAACTGACTTTCAGCCTAAAGTCATCAAAAGAGACACAGAAGGACACTTCTTGCTGGTCAAAGGAAAAATCCACCAAGAAGAACTTTCAATTCTGAACATCTATGTGCCAAATGCAAGAGCACCCTAATTCAGTAAAGAAACTTTACTAAAACTCAAAGCACACATTGCACCTAACACAATAATTGTGGGTGACTTCAACACCCCACTCTCCTTAATGGACCGATCAGGAAAACAGAAACTAAACAGGGACAGAGTGAAATTAATTGAAGCTTTGGACCAATTGGATTTGACTGATATTTATAGAACATTTCTTGCTAAAGCAAAAGAATATACCTTTTTCTAAGCACCTCGTGGTACCTTCTCCAAAATCAACCATATAAATGGCCACAAGACAGACCTCAACAAATATAAAAAGATTGAACTAACCCCCTGCCTCCTATCAGATCACTATGGAGTAAGAGTGGTTTTCAATAGCAACAAAAACAACAGAAAGCCCACATACAAGGAGGCTGAACAATACTCTACTCAATGACACCTTGTCCAAAGAAGAAATAAAGAAAGAAATCAGAGACTTTTTAGAATTTAATGAAAAAGAAGGCACAACGTACCCAAATCTTTGGGGCAAAATGAAAGCAGGCTAAGAGGAAAAATCATAGCCCTGAGTGCCTACAAAAAGAAAATGGAGAGAGCATACACTACCAGCTTAAGGACACACCTGAAAGCCCTGGAACAAAAAGAAGCCAATTCACCTAGGAGGAGTAGAAGACAGGAAATCATTAAACTCAGGGCTGAAATCAATCAAGTGGAAAGAAAGAGAACCATACAAAGAATCAACGAATCCAGGAGCTGGTTCTTTGAGAAAATCAAGAAGATAGATAAACCATTAGCCAGACTAAACAAAGGGCACAGTGAAAGTATCCAAATTAACAAAATAAGAAATGAAAAGGGGGATATAACAACAGAAACTGAGGAAATCCAAAAAGTCATGAGATCCTACTACAAAAGCCTATACTCAACACAACTGGAGAATCTGGAGGAAATGGACAATTTCCTAGACTGATACCAAATACCAAAATTATATCAGCACCAAATAAATATTCTAAACAGTCCCATAACCCCTAAAAAATTGGAGGGGTCATAGAAAGTCTTCCAACCATAAAAAGCACCGGACCAGATGTTTTCAGTGCAGAATTCTATCAGAACTTCAACGAAGACATAACACCAATACTCTTCAAACTATTCCATAAAATAGAAACAGAAGGAACACTATCCAATTCAATCTACAAAGCTACAATTACACTGATACCAGCACCACACAAAGATCCAACAAAGAAAGAGAACTTCAGACCAGTTTCCCTTATGAACATCAATGCAAAAATACTCAATAAAATCTTGCCAACCGAATCCAAGAACACATCAAAACGATCATCCACCATGATCAAGTAGGCTTTATCCCAGGGATGCAGGGTTGGTTTAATGTACGAAAATCCATCAACGCATTCCACTACATAAACAAACTCAAAGAAAAAAAAAACACACGGTTATTTCATTGGATGCTGAAAAAGCATTTGACAAAATTCAGCATCCTTTCATGATTAAAGTCTTGGAAAGAACAGGAATTCAAGGCCCATACCTAAACATAGTAAAAGCAATATTCAGCAAACCAGTAGCCAGCATCAAACTAAATGGAGAGAAACTTGAAGCAATCCCACTAAAATCAGGGACTAGACAGGGCTGCCCCCTTTCTCCTTATCTTTTCAATATTGTACTTGAGCTACTAGCTCGGGCAATTCGACAACATAAGGAGGTCAAAGGGCTACAAATTGGAAAGGAAGAAATAAAACTATCATTATTTGCAGATGATATGATGGTCTACCCAAGTGACCTAAGTACTCCACTAGAGAACTCCTACAGCTGATAAACAACTTCAGCAAAGTGGCAAGTTATAAAATCAACTCAAGCAAATCAGTTGCATTCCTATACTCAAAGGATAAGCAGGCTGAGAAAGAAATTAGGGAAATGACCCCCTCCACAATAGCCACAAACAGTATAAAGTACCTTGGGGTGACTCTTACCAAACATGTGAAAGATCTGTATGACAAGAACTTCAAGATTCTGAAGAAGGAAATGGAAGACCTCAAAAAATGGAAAAACCACCAATGCTCATGTATCAGCAGGATTAATATAGTTAAAATGGCCATTTTGCTAAAAGCAATATACAGATTCAATGCAATACCCTTCAAAATCCCAACTCAATTCTTCATAGAGTTAGAAAAAGCAATTCTCAAATTCATCTGGAATAACAAAAAACCCAGGATAGCTAAAACTATTCTCAACAACAAAAGAAATTCTGGGGGAATCAGTATCCCTGACCTCAAGCAATACTACAGAGCAATAGTGTATAAAACTGCATGGTATTGGTACAGTGACAGGCAGGCAGATCAATGGAACAGGATTGAAGGTCCAGAAATGAACCCACACACCTATGGCCATTTGATCCTCGACAAAGGTGCTGAAAACATCCAAAGAAAAAAAGATAGCCTTTTCAACAAATAGTGCTAGTTCAACTGGAGGTCAGCATGCAGAAGAATGTGAATTGATCCATCCTTGTCTCCTTCTACTAAGCTAAACTCCAAATGGATCAAGGACCTCCACATAAAGCCAGACACTCTGAAGCTAATAGAAAAGAAACTGGGGAAGACCTTTGAGGACATCAGTATAGGGGGAAAGTTTCTGAACAGATTACCAACAGTGTATGCTATAAGATTAATAATTGACAAATCAGACCTCAAAAAATTATAAAGTTTCTGTAAGGCAAAGGACACCATCAAAAGGACAAATCGGCAACCAACAAATTGGGAAAAGATCTTCACCAACCCTACATCAGATAGAGGGCTAATATCCAATATATACAAAGAACTCAAGAAGTTAGACTCCAGAAAAATAAATAACCCTATTAAAAATGGGGTACAGAGTTAAACAAAGAATTTTCACCTGAAGAACTTTGGATGGCAGAGAAGCATCTTAAAAAAATGCTCAACTTCATTAGTCATTAGGGAAATGCAAATCAAAACAATCCTGAGATTTCACCTTATACCAGTCAGAATGACTAAGATTAAAAATTCAGGAGACAGCAGGTGTTGGCAAGGATGTGGAAAAAGAGGAACACTCCTTCACTGCCTGTGGGTTTGCAAATTGGTACAACCTCTCTGGAAATCAGTCTGGCGGTTCCTCAGAAAACTGGCACCTCAGTTCCGGAAGATCCTGCTATACCACTCCTGGGCATATACCCAGAGGATTCCCCAGCATGTAATAAGGATACATGCTCCACTATGTTCATAGCAGCCCTATTTATAATTGCCAGAGACTGGAAAGAACCCAGGTATCCCTCAACAGACGAATGGATGCAAAAAATGTGGTATATATACACAGTGGAGTACTATTCAGCCATTAGAAACAATGAATTCATGAAATTCTTAGACAAATGGATGGAGCTGGAGAACAACATACTAAGTGAGGTAACCCAGTCTCTAAAGATCAATCATGGTATGCACTCACTAATAAGTGAATATTAGCCTAGAAAACTGGAATACCCAAAACATAATCCACATGGAGGAGTGGCCCCTTGTTCTGGAAAGACTCAGTGTAGCAGTATAGGGCAAAACCAGAATAGGTGGGGGCGAGAACGGGGGAGGGAAGGGGGCTTATGGGACTTTTGGGGAGTGGGGGGCCAGAAAAAGGGAAATCATTCGAAATGTAAATAAAAAATATATTGAATAAAAAAAGTGGGACATTACCGGCAAGCAAATTCTAATAATCATGATGGTATCCTTTAAAAATCTGTACTCCACAATAAAGAAAAAAGAATTAAAATTATCATATATAAAATGAGAAATAACTGTATTTCTAGAACAAAGAAATGAGATTTTATTTTATTTTTGTTTTTTTAAATTTTACTTAATCTTCTTTTTACACTCTAGATTTTTCACCCTCCCAGTCCAGCCTCTGACTATTCTACATCCCGTATCTTCCCCCTGCCCCATTCTCCACTAGAATGTGCCCACCCCTGCCACCTCGCACCCCACCAGACCTCCCCACTCCCTGGGGCCTCTAGTCTCTTGAGGGCTAGGTACAAGTAATATAAAATATCCTAGGGTAACTCTAACCAAAATGAAAGGTATGTTGTATAACAGTAACTTCAAATCTCTTAAGAAAGAAATTGAAGACATCTCAGAAAATGGAAAGATTTCCTATGCTCATGAACTGATAGAAGTAACATAGTAAAAATGGCCATCCTGCCAAAGGCAATCTACAGTTTCAACGCAATCCCTATCAAAATCCCAACACAATTAATTCTTCAAAGACATCAAAGAGCAATTCTCAAATTCATCTGGAATGGAAAAAAACCAAAACCAAACCAAACCGAAACAAAACAAAACAAAACAAAACAACAGAATAGCAAAACCAATTCTTAACAATAAAAGATCTGCTGGGGGACTCACCATCCGTGACCTCAAGCTATACTATAGAGCAATAGTGATATAAACTGTATGGTATTGGTACAGAGACAGACACTTTGATTAATGGAATAGAATTGAAGAGCCATAAATAAAACCACACACTTTTTTTTTAATTTTTTATTCGATATGATTTATTTACATTTCAAATGATTTCCCCTTTTCTAGCCCCCCACTCCCCGAAAGTCCTGTAAGCCCCCTTCTCTTCCCCTGTCCTCCCACCCACCCCTTCCCACTTTCCCGTTCTGGTTTTGCCAAATACTGCTTCACCGAGTCTTTCCAGAACCAGGGGCCACTCCACCTTTCTTCTTGTACCTCATTTGATGTGTGGATTATGTTTTGGGTATTCCAGTTTTCTAGGTTAATATCCACTTATTAGTGAGTGCATACCATGATTCACCTTTTGAGCCTGGGTTACCTCACTTAGTATGATGTTCTCTAGCTCCATCCATTTGCCTAAGAATTTCATGAATTCATTGTTTCTAATGGCTGAATAGTACTCCATTGTGTAGATATACCACATTTTTTGCATCCACTCTTCTGTTGAGGGATACCTGGGTTCTTTCCAGCATCTGGCAATTATAAATAGGGCTGCTATGAACATAGTAGAGCATGTATCCTTATTACATGGTGGGGAATCCTCTGGGTATATGCCCAGGAGTGGTATAGCAGGATCTTCTGGAAGTGAGGTGCCCAGTTTTCGGAGGAACTGCCAGACTGATTTCCAGAGTGGTTGTACCAATTTGCAACCCCACCAGCAGTGGAGGAGTGTTCCTCTTTCTCCACACCCTCTCCAACACCTGCTGTCTCCTGAATTTTTAATCTTAGCCATTCTGACTGGTGTAAGATGAAATCTAAGGGTTGTTTTGATTTGCATTTCCCTAATGACTAATGAAGTTGAACAGTTTTTAAGATGCTTCTCCGCCATCCAAAGTTCTTCAGGTGAGAATTTTTGTTTAACTCTGTACTCCATTTTTTAATAGGGTTGTTTGGTTTTCTGGAGTCTAACTTCTTGAATTCTTTATCTTTGACAAAGAAGCCAAAACTATACAATGCAAAAAAGAAGCCATCTTCAAAAAATGGTGCTGTCTAACTAGCAATCTGTATGTTGAAAAATGAAAAGAGATCCATATTTGTCACCTTGCACAAAGCTCAAGTCCAAGTGGATCAAGTACCTCAACATAAAACCAGATATACTGAATCTTATTGGAATAGAAAGTGGGAAAGAGCCTTGAACTCATTGGAACAGGGGGAAAATTCCTAAACAGAACTCCAATGCCTCAGCCTCTAAGATCAATAATTGATCAATGGGGACCTCATAAAACTGAAAATCTTTATTTTATACCAATTTATCTCAAAATTTCAAAGCAAATCAACAGTGACTTCACAGAATTCCCTGTGTTCCTTTACAAAAGAAAACAAATTCCTACTTTAGTGCCTCAAAATTGAAGCTTTGCGGGATAAAGTATTTGTTCTCTGTTTTACATCCATTTCTCGTTGAGTGTAGTTGAGCTAAGGTCCCCTGAGAAAGAGAAGAACATTACAGAACAAAGCATTAGTGAAAAGATGGAGAGCATCTTCAGGGAGAGTGCTTCTCCTCTCTTCTACTGAGCATCATGGTCACACACAAGATAAATAAAACTGGATGCACAATCAGTCATAGCAAAATCTCTAAAGACAGATTTGCTTAATGTGAAGCTCTCTGGCTTATTACATGATTTTTAAAACTGGATGAACAGCAAATTCACTTAAGCATATAGATGCTATTTGAAGCTCAACAATTCAGAAATAACTGTCCTGGGTCAGACATTCCCAATTACCTGAAGGCATATTGCCTCTTAAATATGTCTATATTTTCCCAAGCCCTGACCTCTCATCCCTCCTTGAATTTCAAATCAAATTTTGAAAGATTAGAATTGGTACTCTTGAGGCTGTCTTGAGTGCCACTTCCATTCAATCTAAGATAGTACTTGGGTGGGGTAGTACAAGAGAGTTTACCCTGGTGGCGTATGTGCATGAGAGCTCCCAGGATAGACAACTCAGCTACCAACAGTCCAAGATCCAGCATGTTGATCTGGGCCACCCCAACAGCTACCCCATATGTGAACTGCTGAAGTGTATGAAGGGGCCAGACTTGCAAAGTCAAAGCTGCAGGATCTCCATGATACAGGTAACAGAATACTTATGGTGCATCCTGAGAAGAATGAAGTCTTGATACTGTAGCAAAATCCAGAGACCTTGAATTAGTCCAATGACTCTTTTCAATGAACATTTGCAAAAAATAAACAAAAAAAACAAACAAACAAACAAAAAAGATGTCTGCTCGAAAGAGAAGTCTGTGACACACCATCACAGACTTCAGCTTCCAAGCCCAGATGCTGCTCATCCTCCTCTTCCTCTTCCTCACTCTCCTCCTCCTCTTCTTTTTCTTCCTCATTCTTTTGTTCTTCCTCCTCCTTTCCCTCCTTCCCTTACTCCTCTTCTTTCTCATCCTCATGCTTCTTTTTTCTTCTTTATCTCCTCTTCCTCTTCTTCTTCTTCCTCTTTTTAGTTGCCCTGTATCCATCCACGCTATTTCTTCATCTAGTCATAATATCTTATGAAAATTTTTCTACCTCTCTTTTGCAATGTCTTATTAATAGATACATACATGCATGTGTCTGCATTATTCATAGATATTATATATTTATAACCAAATAATACATGAATTTGTATACATCATATACATATATAAAGCTATTTACTAATGGATTACCACTAGTCACACTAGTGAAAGATAATTTAAATAATTTTAAATTGATCAATAAGCATAGTCTATGAAAATGATAAAGCTAAATCATTTTCAGTTTAATAAGTACAGAAAAACATTTAAAAATTCAAACACTTTACCATTTGTCCAAATTATGGAATCATCTGAGATGCCCATTGGAGAAAGGATGAATAATGAAAGTGTGGTGTTTGCAATTTTTCCTTTTTAGCAGAGTACCACTTAATACAATGCATGTCTCCCAAGTGCTTGGATTAAACAACATAATCCTTGGCATGTCATTGCAGTCTTGGTTTATGGTTTTATTTTTGCAGCCTTGCAGAATGGTGCACATCTTTAATCCCAGCACTTGGGAGGCAAATGTAGACAGATCACTGTGAATTTGAAGCCACCCTGGTCTACATAGTGAGCTGAAAGACAGCCAGAGCTACATTTCAAGACCCTTTCACAAAATGAACAATAAAGATTTTTCTCATTTCATTTTCCATTTCTCTAGCATTGTATAATGATATGTAAGGGTAGTCGCCGTAGCTCTGTGAGAACTTGTAACTGGAGTCTCTGTATGTCAGTACTCTTACCTCTTCTATTTGAACTACAGATAAAAATAAAAACTAGATATTAAGCTAAGCAACTGTAGAAGTGTTTACAATCTCATTTGTTTTCTTTCAGATAATTAACACCAAATTAACTTAGATAAAAATAATCTCAAAGCAAGAAAACAAACAAATAAATACATCATTGAACTGTCCCTTTAATCAATGACAAGCAATTTGGAGCTTTTCTCATTTAATACTTTACAGAGTTGTCACTGCTAATAGAATTTTTTGATGCTTTTTAGTCCAACTTTACAAGAACACTATTTTTTTTCCTCTGATGAATAGTAAACATTTCAAGAAAATTGGAGAGCCATTTTCAGCCAAACCCATTCAACGCTGTCGAGCTGGTTAGACAAAGCCTCCAGAAAAAAATTACAGCAGCTTTTATCATTATTTTCTTCTCTCTAGATAAATGTCTGTCGTTGAATAGTTTTCTTGATTTGCCATCGTTATGAAGTGGTGAAATAAGGTAAGTGTTTGCTTAATGGATGTTATTGCCTCAATTTACAAAGAACCGATTCCAAATCACTCTGTTTTGTCGAATGAAAAACGTCTAGTTATAGAGGTTTGTGTTTAGAAAACTTATAATACAGTAATTTCTCCTGCTTTGTTATGAATAAATGGTTGTGAATTGAGCTTTAGCCTTGTTCATTTTGTATACCCTCCTGTTTGAAGGATATTTGAGGCAGCTTTAGCTGATGGATGCTTATTCCAAAGTAGTTGTGTTCCATGCTTGAATTTTATTTCTACCCTTACAAATCCAAGTCGAGATTTCTTTTCATTCTGTTGTACTTCTGTGTACTATTATTTTATTAACTATGACAATTTACAAAGGAAAGTGCTACTAGTTTTAGAACATGTGAAAAATTACATTGGATATTCTTAGATAGTGTAGTAGGAACAGTGGGGTCACCTCTATGAAAACATCAGGGGTGCACAAACACAAAACTATCTCCCACTGGAGGATCTAATTGAGGACTGCCTGAGAGACCAGGAATTACTGGCTTAGAAGATGACAGCTGATCAGGAGCTGCCATTTAGAAGAGATGCTTTCTTGGTACCAATGGAACTTGCCATGGTGTTCAGTCAAGCTTGCTGTAGTGTTTCTCACCTGCTCCTGGAGTCTGTGTCCTTGACTCTACACCACCTGACCTCCAACCCCCAAGGGCAAGTAGGGTCAGGTGGCAAATAGTTCAGGGCACAGACAACAAGATGGTATACATTTAAATGATGTAAATAAGTATATTCACCAGTTAATAAATTCTGAGGTCAGCACTCTGAGTCACGGATGACAATATTATCCAAGAGGTCATCTCCTGTAGCCAGGTAGTACTTCAAGTGTCTCCACTTGAAGTACCAAACCACCCACAAAATTTTCAACCCCAAAATTGTCCTGCCTACAGGTTGTACAGGAATAAAGATGAAGCAGAGATTGAGGGAATGGCCAACCAATGACAACCCCAACTTGAGACCCTTCCCTTGGGAGAGAGAAAACCTCTTACACTAATAGTGATACTCTGCTATACTTACAGACAGGAACCTAGCATAGATGTCTTTTGAGAGATTTCATCCAATAGCTGATGGGAAAAGATGCAGAGATCACAGTCAATCAACAGTCAGAACTCAGGAGTCTTGTGGAAGAATGGGGACAAGGAATGAGGGAGTCAGATTGGACAAGGACACCACAAGAAGAACACTGCACATATGTAGCAGATGTACAGCTTATTCTTCCTATGTGTCCCATAATAATTGGACTTAGGTTTGTCTCTTACTCTGTTGTGGACCTTTGGTTTCCTTTTCTCTAGGTGGGTTGCCATATCTGGCCTCACTGGGAAAGAATGACCTTAGTCCTGTTGAGATTTGATGTACCAGGGTGAGTGAGTACCCATAAGGGGCCTCTCCTTCTTTAAGAAGAAGGAAAGGGCAAATAGGGGAAGTGGTATAAAGGTGGTTCTTGGAAACGACTAGGGAGGTAGACTGAAATCATGCATGTAAATAAACAAAGCAATAAGAAAAATAATTGGGTGGCAACTGATAAGAGACATGTGACTAGTCATTTTTCTAAATTTTGTTCCTAAATTACATATCTCTAATTATTTTTCCACACTCTGCTTTCCACATCTCCAGCTCAATATTCTTTTCCATCCTTTCTATTCATCAGGTAGTGGAGGCAGGAAGAAATGAAGCTTAAAGAGACTGATCTGAGCCTTTACTGAATCTTCCATTAGCCACAATTCACTAAAAAATTGGGGCACGTTGATAGACGACCTAAGTAAATAAATAAAAATTTCTCCAGCTGACTTATAGTGTCTCTGCTTTCTGAGTATTTATGATTTGTTAGATTATCTCATTTCTCTAACATGCATTTTAATTCACAGGATCTTTCCCGGATTTCCAAATGCCAACTCTCTATTAAGGAGGCAGTCTTAGAGGTAATTTAACAAGTAAGATAATTCAAATTTATCATGAGAGGAAGGCCCTATAGGGGGAACAGAAAAATGTATAGATTATAGTGGAACAGAAACTCCATCAGTCAACCCTGGCTTTAGACAAATGCTGGTGGCGTCCTTGCTTTGTTTCAGCATGGCATCCTTTTGATCATTCTTACATTTGCTTTGCCTAGACATCAGCGACAGGATGATTATGCTTCCTCTCTGATTAGGGTTAATATCTTCAGAACAGACAGAGATTCACTTACAGAAACACAAATTCCAGATATTTTGGCTCCTGGCTGGACAAACATAAAGACATGTAGATTTGTTCAGTGCTCAAGTGTTCAGGCTGGAGACAGATGGGACTGCCAGTAATATACTTGCTTACTTTCCTTGACTACACTACTCTGTGACAGTTCTGGGGGGAACATTCCTGCAAAAAAAAATCTGCTTTATCACAATCTTCTCCAAATTAAAAGTTTTCATCCAGTCATCAGGAATAAGGCTCCTGAGGTTAATGAAATAAGCAAAATTCACAAGTTTGCCAAAGTTGAACTCTCAAGATTCCTGAGCAGTCTTCTCCTAAGATTATGTTTATGGTAAATCACTACCAGGAGAAGAGAAAACAGCAACCACCATGGGAAGAGAAAAAACAGAACCTGTCTAGAGTGCTCCCTCAGACATGGAGAGTCCTACAGCTTCAGTGACTCTGGTCTGTTGTATTTCCAGTCTCCTGAGAGTAAACATTTATATGTATTCTGTCTCCCCAATACAGGTCTCACAGACAACATCTTACATGTGAATTCTATTTATTTCTTGTTCATTTTAAACTTAAATTTATATTCCACCATAGAGAAGTTAGGATAACTCTCCTAAACACAAGAACTAATCACTACTAACTGAATGTCAATAAATTAAGAGAATGTTCTGAAAAGAAGCAATGAGTTATCTATAGGTCAGCAGAAGATTTTCTAGTCCTTCCATGTAAAATACAGCATATTTCCATGCATACAACTGTTACCAATATATAAATGGAACCATATGATCTCATCTGGGTTATGTTTATTTTATTTTATTTTATTTTATTTTATTTTATTTTATTTTATTTTATTTTATTTGATAGACTGCTCAGGTACTTAGGTGATTCATACTAAGAGCATACAGAGCACATTTTCCAGTGGAGAATCCTCACTGACACTTGCAAGTAATGATAAGACAGTAAATACATTTTCTTGTTAATTTTAAGATTGCATTTTATTTACAGCGAATCTCTTTTTTCCTTTCCTTCCTCAATCTCTACCCCTCAGAGTATTCCCTGATCCTTCAAGTTCATGACAGCTGGAACAGCAGCAGCTTCTACTGCCATTCTCATTTGGGTACTTGTGATTCCACTGGAACTGTGTGGATTAACTATAATGGTTAGTATCATGACAGCTATATGGAGCTGCTAAAATTTAAGCTACACAACATTGATGTACAACTTAATAAGCCTGAATTTTCATAAGATACCACTGCAGAAGTTAGGAGAAACAGTTTTTATTTTTAAATTTATTTATCATTTTATGTGTTCACATTTCAAACATGATATCCTCCTTTCTGGTCCCCCTCCACTAACCCCTGCACTGTCTCTCCCTCCCCTTTGCCTCTAGAAGGGTGCTCCCTCACCCCTCCACCTACTCCCCACTCAACCCATTAGCATCCCCTTCTCTGTGGCATCAAGTCTCCACAGGACCAAGTGCTTCCCTTCCCCTGATGCCAGGTAAGTCAGTCATCTGCTGTCTATGTAGTGGCGCACATGGATCTGCCCATGTATGCTCTTTTTTAGTCATTTAGACCCTGGAAGCTCTGAGGGGTCTGGTTAATTGATACTGTTGTTCTTCCAATGGGGTTGAAGAGACTCTCTCCAGTAGATAGACATGGCCCCCTTGGAGACATGGAGCCACACATCCATCTCAAAAATTTTAACTCAGAGTTACCCATGTAATGGAAATGCAGGAACAAAATGGAGTGGAGCCTGAAGGAAAGGCCATCCATGGACCACCCACCTAGCAATCTATTCAATCTGCAGACACCAAACTCTGACACTATTGCTGATGCAAAGAAGCACTTCAAGACAGGAGCCTGGTATAGCTGTCCTCTGCGAAGTTCTACCAGCAATCAACCAATACAGATGCAGACACTTACAGCCAACCATTGTACTGAGTCTGAGCAACACAATGAAAAAGTTAGAGTAAGATCTGAAGGCGCATAAGGAGACTGAAACAATTTGTTTGAACTATGTTTCCTTTGGAAAACTTTCCTGAAATTGGTTATTTCAAACTCTGCTTTATTTTGATAGAAAGATTAATTTTTAGTTCTTCTCTTCTTCATTCAGAAGCTGCAAATTATCAATATTTAGTTGAATTATCTAATTATCTTTAAATCATAGTAATTTTCAACAGAATTCATTTTAATTTCTTCCTCTTTATATCCCATATTTCTTCAGTGTAGAAGCTACCAATACAGTGCTGATTGTGAACCTTTTTTCATTTTATAACACAAGTATCTGTGTTGGTTTTATTTTGAAGTAATATCATAAAATATCAATATGATGATGAACATTTGATTTATATTTTATGAATTTGTATTTTCTTGACTAATATAATAATTTTCAGTTTCAGACTCTTAGATTTTGAAATTAGACATGCATCAGAAAATGGGGGAAAGGTATTGAATTAAGTGAGGAAAAAATAGAACTTATGAGATACTAAGATAGGAGGGAAGTTACTGGGATTGGGGGAATATGTGAAAGGTTCAAGGGGATGGAAAAGAAAATGATGTTAAGGAAAATCAGAACATATTTTCTTTGTAAATACCAAAATGAAGCCTAATACTATTTGTCAAATTATGGTTCCCTGTATAATGTCAAGAAAGTTACCTTGGACAAAGGTATTGATAAAATTAGTGTATGAAATTCAACAGGTAGCAATATGTCTCAGTGAATAAAATGTTTGTTGAGCCAACTGAGATCCTAATTTCAAATCATCAACTCTCTCTTTTAAGTCAGACACAGTAACATATGTAATTCTTGAATTCCTTCACTCAGTGAGAAGCATAGCAAAAGGAATCTATAGAATCTCCAACTCAATATGTATTAGGAAATGTAGTCTAATGAAAGAGACATTGTCCTAAAGAAGCTAAGGACCAAAGAAAATGTTCACTCTCTGTTTTTTAAGGCCTACATCACAAGTGGGCCAGCACTCACACATGTAAAAACAAATATCATTTTTAAAGCAACATATTGCCATATTAAAATATGAAAATTATATCAAGAAGAAAACCATGACCTCCTGACCCGGAACATTCCAATGTTGTCGACCCCTGCACGCACTACTACAAGGGAGGCTCCATTTCCTGATACTTTCTAGAGAACCAGCAGTGCACAGGGAATTCAGTAAGAAGAAGGGAGTGTGTTGGGTGGAGAGGCATATATGTGGAGGCAGGGGGAAGGAAGAAGGGGAGGGTTTGGGGTCTTAGGGGAGGGGGGATATTGGAAAAGGTTTTACCATTGGCAATGTAAATGAAGATGATATTCAATAAAAATAAATAAATTAAAAAAAAAACACTCCCACCTCTGGAGGCCCAGAGCCACTGGCTGGGCCTCCAACAACCACCTAAACCTGCAGTCCCTTCAGATTACCACTCCCCTTCAGTCCCTTCTACTCCTCCCTCTCCCTACCCCCTAACACCTCCTGCCCTAGTCTCCTCCAATGTGGTAGAACCCTGCCAGTAGGCCTCATTTCCTGATACTTTCTAGAGAACCAGCAACACACAGGGCATTTGACCCTTTCCAGGTATGCCACAGGGAAGAGCCTGTCTACTGATTCATTCTGATGAACCAGCTATATGCAGGGCATTCAAGATAAGGGGAATCCTAGGAGTACAGATACACAAGCCTGCAGGACAGCAAAACCAGCTAACACCAAGGATAACTAGATGGCCAAAGGCGATTGCAAGATCACTACCAACAGAAACCAAGGCAACATGGCACCATCAGAAACCAATTCTCCCACAACAGCAAATCCTGAATCACACAAGAAAAGCCAGAGCTGGATTTAAAATCACATCTCATGATGCTAATAGAGGACTTCAAGAAGGACATAAATAACTCCCTTAAAGGAATATAGGAGAACATGGCTCAACAGGCAGAAGCCTTCAAAGAGGAAACACAAAAATCCCTTAATGAAATACAGGATAATATGGGTCTACAGGTAGAAGCACTTAAAGAGGAAACACAAAAAATCCCTTAAAGAAAGATGGGAGAACATGGGTCAATAGGTGAAAGCTGTTAAGGAGGCAACAAACAAAATAAAACAAAACAAAACAAAAACACCATAGGGAATTACGGGAGAACAAATGTCAACAGGCAGAAGCCCTTAAAGAGGCAACAGAAAAAAATCTCTTAAGGAAACACAGGAGAACTTGAGTCATCAGGAAGAAACCCTTGTAGTGGAAACACAAAAATCCCTTAAAGAATTTCAGGAAAATACAAACAAACAAGTGAAGGAACTGAACAAAACTATCCAGGATCTAAAAATGGAAGTAGAAACAATAAAGAAATCACAAAGTGAGACATCTCTGGGCATAGAAAACATTGGAAAGAACTCAAGAGTCATAGATTTAAGCATCAATAACAGAATACAAGAGATAGAAGAAAAAACTCACAATCTCACATGCTGAGGATTCATAGAAAACATTGACTCAACAGTCAAAAAAGAAAAAAAAATACCAAAAGCTTGTAACCCAAAACATCCAGGAAATCCAGGATACAATGAGAATATCAAACTTAATGATTATAGGTATAGAAGAGAGCAAGGATTTACATCGTAAAGAGCCAGCAAATATCTTCAACAAAATTATGAAAGAGAACTTCCCTAACCGAAAGAAAGAGATGCCCATGAACATACAAGAAGCCCACAGAACTCCAAACAGACTGGACCAGAGCAGAAAGTCCTCCTGTCACATAATAATCAAAACACAAAATGCACTAAATAAAGAAAGAATATTAAAAGCAATAAGGAAAAAAGTCAAGTAACATATAAAGGCAGACCTATCAGACATCAGACTTCTCACCAGAAACTATGAAAGCTAGAAGATCCTGGGCAGATGTCATACAGATCCTAAGAGAACATAAATATCAGCCCAGACTACTACACCCAGCAAAATTCTCAATTACCATAGACGGAGAAAACAAGACACTCCATGACAAAAGCAAATTTACACAATATCTTTTCACAAATCCATCTCTACAAAGGATAATGGGTGGAAAATACCAACACAAGGTGGGAAAAGGCACCCTAGAAAAACAATAAAGTAATTTTCTTTCAACAAACCAAAGAGAAGAGAGCTACACAAACAGAATTTCACCTTTAACAAAGAAGATAACAGTAAGCAACAATCACTTTTCCTTAATATCTCGTAGCATCAATAATCTCAATTCCCCAATAAAAAGATATAGACTAAGAGACTCAATACAAAAACAGGACCCAACATTTTGCTACCTACAAGAAACTCACCTCAGTGACAAAGGCAGTCACTACTACAGAATCAAAGGTCGGAAAACAATTTTCCAAGCAAATGGTCCCAAGAAACAAGATGAAGTGGCCATTCTTAAATTGGATAAAATTGACTTCAACCAAAAATTTTCAAAAAAGATAAAATGGAACACTTCATACTGGTCAAAAGAAAAGTCTACCAAGTTCAACTCTCAATTCTGGACATCTATGCTCCAAATGCAAGGGCACCCACATTCATAAAAGAAACTTAACTAAAGCTCAAAGTACACATTGCAGCCCACACAATAATAGTGGGAGACTTCAACACCCCATTCTCAAGAATGGACAAATCATTGAAACAGAAAATAAACAGAGACACAATGAAACTAACTGAAGTTATGGACCTAATGGATCTAACAGATATTTATAGAACATTCCATTCAAAAGCAAAAGAATATACCTTTGTCTCAGCATCTCATGGTACCTTCTCCAAAACTGACCATATAATTGGTCACAAAACAGGCCTCAATAGATACAGAAATATTAAAATTATTCATGCACCTTAAGAGTTCACCATGGACTAAGGCTGGTCTTAAGTTCAAACAAAAACAATGAAAAACACACATGGATGTGGACTTTGAACACTGCTCTTCTCAATGATAGCTTGGTAAAGGAAGAAATAAAGAAATTAAAGACTTTTTAGAACTTAATGAAAATTAAGACACATCACACCAAAACTTATGGGACACAATGAAAGCAGTGTTAAGATGAAAACTCATAGCTCTGAGTGCCTCCAAAAAGAAAATGGAGGGAGCATACACTAAGAGCTTGACAGTGCACCTGAAAGCTCTAGAACAAAAAGGAGCAAATATACCCAAGAGGAGTAAAAAGCAGGAAATAATTAAACTTAGGACCGAAATCAACCAAACAGAAACAAAAAAGAATTATACAAAGAGTCAACAAAACCAGGAGCTGGTTCTTTGAGAAAATCAACAAGATAGATAAATCCTTAGCCAGACTAACCAGAGGGCACAGAAGCACTACCCAAATTAATAAAATCAGAAATGAAAATGGAGACATAACAACAGAAACTGGAAATTCAAAAAAATCATGAGATTCTACTACAAGAGCTGATACTCAACAAAGTTTGAAAATCTGGACTAAATGGAGAGCTTTCTAGATGCATACCCGTTAACAGTCTTTAAACATGATCAGATAAACCATCTAAATAGTCCCATAAGCCATGAGGAAATAGAACCATTTGTTAATAGTCTCCCATTAAAAAAAAAAACAAAAGGAAAAACAAAACAAACAAACAAACAAAAAAACCCAGACCAGTACCAGATAGGTTTAGTGAAGAAATCTATCAGATCCTCAAAGAAGAGCTAATACTGATACTCTTCAAGCTATTCCATGAAATAGAAATTCAAGGAACACTACCCAACTCATTCTATGAAGCCACAATAATGCTTATACCTAAACCAAACAAAGAAGGAGAACTTCAGAGCAATGTCCCTCCTGAACATAAATGCAAAAATACTCAACAAAATTCTGGCCAAACAAATCCAAGAATGCATCAAAACTATTATTCACCACTATCAGTTAGGCTTCATTCCAGGGATTCAGGGATGGTTCAATATATGGAAATCCATCAATATAATACACTACATAAACAAACTCAAGATAAAAGAGCACATGGTCATTTCATTAGATGCTGAAAAGACTTTTGACAAAATCCAGCATTTCTTCATGGTAAAAGTTTTGGGGAGATTGGGAATCCAAGGCCCATACCTAAACATAGTAAAAACAATATACTGCAAACCTTCAGCCAACATCAAATTAAATGGAGAAAAACTTGAAGCAATCTCACTATAATCAGGGACCAGACAAGGCTGCCCACTCTCTCTTATCTATTCAATATAGTACTTGAAGACCTAGCCAGAGCAATCAGACAACAAAAGGAAGTCAGATGTATACAAATTGGGAAGGAAGAAATCAAAATATCACTATTTCCAGATGACATGATCAATAGTCACCAGTAATATTACATACCTTGGTGTGACCTTACGAAGCAAGTGAAAGATCTGTATGACAAGAACTTCAATCCTCTGAAGAAAGAGATCAAAGAAGATCTCAGAACATGAAAGATCTTCCAAGCTCATTGATTGACAGGATTAATATAGTAAAAATGGCCATCCTGTTGAAAGCAATCTACAGAGTCAATGTAATCCCCATCAAAATTCCAAATCAATTCTTCATAGGTATAGAAAGAGAAATTCTCAAATTCTTCTGGAATAAGAAAATACCCAGGGATAGCAAAAACTATTCTCCACAGCAAAAGACCTCCTGGAGAAATCACCATTCGCGACCTCAAGCTCTACTACAGAGCAATAGTGATAAAAACTGTTTGGTATTGGTAGGGAGGCAGGCAGGAAATTCAATTAAATAGAATTGAAGATCCAGAAAAGAACCCACACACCTATGGTCATTTGATATTTGACAAAGGAGCTAAAAACATCCAGTGGAAAAAAGACAGCAGTTTAAAAAAATGGTGCTGGATCAACTGGAGGTCAGCATGCAGAAAAATATAAATCAACCTATTCTTATCTCCTTGTATAAAGCTCAAGTTCAAGTGGATCAAGGACCTACACATAAAACCAGACACATTGAAGCTCATAGAGGAGAAAGTGGGGAAAACCAGACACATTGAAGCTCATAGAGGAGAAAGTGGGGAAGAACCTTGAACGCATGGGCACAGGGGGAAACTTCCTGAATAGAATACCAATGGCTTATGCTCTAAGAACAAGAATCAACAAATGGGACCTTATAAAACTGCAGAGATTCTGTAAGGCAAAGGACACTGTCAATAGGACAAAGTGGCAACCAACAGATTGGAAAAAGATCTTTACCAATCCTACATCCCATAGAGGGCTAATATCCAATGTATACAAAGAACTCAAGAAGTTAGACTCCAAAGAGTCAAATAACCCTATTAAAAATGGGGTACAAAGCTAAACAGGACATTCTCAACTGAGGAAATTGGAATGGTTCTGAAGCACCTAAAAAGAATTTTAGCATCCTTAGTTATCAGGGAAATTCAAATCAAAACAATGCTGAGATTGCACCGCACATCTGTCAGAATCATTAAGATGAAAAACTCAGGGAACAGCAGATACTGTAGAGGATGTGGGAGAAAAGGAACACTTCTCCATTGTTAGTGGGATTGCAAGCTGGTAAAACCATTCTGGAAATCAGTTTGGTGGTTCCTCAGAAAATTAGACATAGTACTACCTGAGGATCCAGCTATACCCCTCCTGGGCTTAAAACAGAAGGTGTTCCTACATGTAATAAGGACATATGCTTCACTATGTTCATAGAAGCCTTATTTATAATAGCCAGAAGCTGGAAAGAACCAAGATGTCCTTCCACAAAGGAATGGATACAGAAATTGTGGTGTATATACACAATGGAGTACTATTCAGCTATTAAAAACAGTGAGTTCATGAAATTCTTAGGCAAAAGTATGGAACTAGAAAGTGTCATCCTGAGTGAGGTAACCCAATCACAAAAGAACACACATGGTATGCACTCACTGATAATTGCATGTTAGCCCAAAAGCTCAGAATAAACAAATTATAATTCACAGATCACAGGAATCTCAAGAAGAAGGAGGACTGATGTGGGGATGCTTGGGTTCCTCTGAGAAAGCAGGAACAATAAAGGATACAAAGTGCGGAGCAGAGGCTGAAGTAAAGGCCATGCAGAGACTGTCCTACCTGGAGATCCATCTTATAAACAGTCACCAAACCCAGACACTATAAGGGTTGACAAAATGTGCATACCAAAAGGAGCAGGTCAGGGTTGTCTCTGGAGGGGCCCTGTCAGAGCCTTACACATACAGAGGCAGATGCTAGCAGCCAACCATTGGACTGGGTGTGGGTTCCCCAATGGAGGAGTTGGAGGGTGGACTGGAGGAGCTAGAGGGGTTTACAGCACCATGGGAAGAAAAGTGATTTTGGCTACCCAGATGCCCCAGGACTCCTAGGTACTAAACCATCAACCAAGGGGTACACATGGTTCCAGCCAAAAATGTGGCAGAGGAATGCCTTGTTGGGCATGAGTGGGAAGAGTGGTCCTTGGTCCTGTGAAGGCTCAATCGATGCCCCCAACAACGGGAAATTGGGAAGTGGGTCGGGTGGAGGGGCATATGCTTGGAGGGAGGAGGTGGGAGGAGGAGTTGGGTTTTTTGGGAAGAGGCAAAAGAGGGAAAGGTTTTAGCATTTGAAATGTTAATGAATTGAATTATATTCAGTTAAAAAAGTGAAGTTTTATACAACACTGTCCAAAGCTTGCTTGCATGTGTGTGTTTGTGTGTGTGTGTGTGTTTGTGTGTGTGTGTGTGTGTGTGTTTGTGTTTGTGTGTGTGTGAAGAAAACAGCAAGAGGAAATAGCAATTTCAGTCTTTTAATGGAAAATGACCCAACAACTGAAGGCGACAGATGCAGATATTTGCACCCAACCAATGGACAGAAGCAGCTGACCCCTGTTGTTTAATTAGGGAAGGCTGAAAGAAGCTGAAAAGAAGGGTGACCCTGAAGGAGGATCAGCATTCTCAATTTATCTTGACCCCCGAGATCTCTCAAACACTGGACCACCAACCAGGCAGCATATACCAGCTGATATGAGGCCCCCAACACACATGCAGTAGAGGACTGCCAGGTCTGTGTTCTTTCAGAGATGATGCACCTAACCCTCAAGAGACTGGAGGCCCCAGGGAGCTTAGAGGTCAGGTGGGGTGGAGGGTGGGGACATCCTCTTAGAGATAGGGAAGGATGTATGGGATGTGGAACAGTTGGAGGGTGGAGACTAGGTTAGGAATAAAATATGGAGTGTAAATCAATAAATAAAAATTTTAAATTTGCTTAGTTATAGACTTTATGTTTCTAATAATGCATGCAAGGCACTTCTCTGATAATTAATTTCATGATTTTTCAAAGATAGCTTCATGAATCAATCCACAAAATTCAAAGGTTCCTCCAGTCTTCATTCAGAATAAACTGAGGCTTAAGGGAGAACAACATATGGAAAAGACAAAAATGCAATAAAACTTGAAACCACTATAGGTCTGAATTTCATGAATAAAATTAATATATTGTGAATACAACAGAATCAGTACCTTAAGATCATGCGAGAAAACTCAGTGCTATGGCACTCTTTTAGCTTCTTAAGATTAAGGAAACATTTTTATCACTATGTTGGAAAGAATGAATATGATAGAAAATAAAAATTCATATTGCAAAGCTAAAAACAGTAGAAATGTGATTATAATAAATTTAGGAAGTATTAACCCAGTAATGACATTTTAGAGAGCAAAAGTATTTGGGACTTGAAGCTTTGCAAATTCTGTTTATTTTTAAAATTACTTCAAACAAAATATTTCCAGACCTGCGTCACTGAGAAGAACAAGCATCCGTGGAGGCTCTTTCTATTGCTTACAAAGGAGTTTGTAGTAAGTAGCGGAAGTGAAGGTCTGTCTCCACAAGCTCACATTGACACCAAATGTCAGGGAAGGAAATATCTAATAGGGACTCTGTGGAGTATTTCTCTTCAGAAATACTCTCAACGACTTTGAGGCTTAATTTAGGATATTAATGAGATAGATGAGTCACTTGGAGCAAAGCTATTCTGAACCTAATCTCATCTTTCTTTGATGATTCAGAACACATTTTGGGAGCTTCATTACTAACACAAATTATCATTATACTACTGACTCAAAATGCTGGGTGATAAGAATATTCAAAACACCATGTAACAGTTGCAGTTCAGTTCATAAATAGGTAATTTTGTTATCATGCACAGTAGTATATAGTCTCAAAATACTCACATGAGGTAATTTTTTATTACCCAATCTTAAGAATAAGAAAAGTGATTAAATTTATGATCAAAGTGATATGAGGAACTAAAGGAACAGAAATGAAATGCAAGGAGAATAGTTGAAATGATTTCAATGGCATCTACTCATTACCAAACGGCACTCACCAGAGAGATTGTCTTTCAGAATCACTAACTTGAACAGACAAGATTTTTGCTTTTATAGCAAAATAGCAATTTCTCTTAATATTAGTTTCAATTATTCATAACACAGATTTGCCAATATAACTGAATGTAATATAGAGATTTAACCATGAAATCTAATTAAAAAATCAGTGAAGAGTCTGACAACCATTCATTATTGAGGAGTGACTGGGATTATTTGCAGGTATAGAAATAATCTAAAACATACACTTTTGAAATGATTATGTGCAAATCAGGGCATCTTTTTTGCTGTTTCAAATAATTATATTCAGTTCAATTTAAGAAATTATCATAACCAGGATAGTTCAAAGGGTATCTGTCATCAACAGAATACAGGCCTCAGAGTTTTCTTTTAGAACCTGAATGCTAATCTAGAATATAGTAGGTCTCAGGTTCCATTTCCAATGACAATCTTTTAATTTTATGATTCTAAGGATGGAATGGAACTTGAGACTTCATATATACTAGGTAATTGTTATGCTACAGAATTATATCTATAGAATAGTCTACAATTTAATTAACAGACACAAGTCAATGGCTGTTATATAACTATGAAGAACACAACAATCAACAAGGAATAGCTATGAAGAACACAACACTCTACAAGGAATAGCTATGAACTCTTAGTAGGTCTGGACTCTAATTGCTTTCCCCAGTTTTTTGTGCACATTAAAAATACCTAACTTGACCCTGACACTCTGAGATGCTACTTCCTGGTCTTTGATTTTCTCAAAAGCTATTGTTCACTTTACCACTAATGAACACAGTTTCACTGCAAATCATGCTCAACCAAACTAGGCTGCAATGTGCAGTCACTAGTGACCTTGCCCATAGTAGCAAGCCCTCAAGAACACATTCTTTATTATTATAGTGAAGAAAGGCTTCAGGGGGAAAATAATCAGCACTGATCTAGTCTTAAGTAAAAAATGTATTCTATAATGTTCAAATATCCAAACCTCTAAACCCTTTCTCAGCACTGTGCCAATGATACTTTGCAATGCACATGAATATTCTATAAACCATTTTATCTCCACTCTTAAACATTCCATTCCCTGAATCCTTGCCAGGAAGTTATATCCAGAGGTTTTCCATGCAGATTCACTCTTCTCTGCCCCAGTGTTCATTTGCATCCCTCCTGCTCTAGCCTATTCACTTCCACACCATCATTTCTTCTGGGAAATCTTTAGCAATGCTCTTAACTGTCTTTGGTGGAGAAGCCATTTTTTCCCCTGGTTCATACTAAGTTATTATCTAATGGACTGATCTGAAAGCAAGGAGAAGAGATAAGAGGTAAAGTAAGGAAAAGAGAAGCATAAACTTTTAAGATGTGTGTAAGGAAAAGAGAAGCATAAACTTTTAAGATGTGTACACTGAGACATGACATTTTGTCAGTTCTAGATATTCCAAAGCTATTCTTGTAAAGTTAAAAAAGAACATAAAATAAGACTGTAGTTATGTTATCATCCTAAGAATGTCAGTGAATTAAACAAATTTAACAAATCCAATAAAAATCCCTATCCTTGATCACAGAAACATGCTATTTTCCCAATAGGGTACTGATTTTTCTGATTAGTGTCAAACAGTGAGCATTTTTCAGTATTGTTTGTATTACAGTACTAAAGATAGACTTCACACAATTGTCTAACCAATTTCTAGCTTTCTAACCAAGGTTTTTTTGATAGCTATAAATATAAAACTCTTCTTCCCCAATTCAAAGCTTCTATGAGAGAACCCAAAATCCAGCTACCTTCACTATCATTCCAAAACCACTCTTCTACATAAGGCTTAGTGAAACTGTTCAATGTAATATTCTCTATTCAGCTATGTCCAGTTACAACTGGTAATAAACTGTAGCACACACCCACATGGGAAACATTTAAATGTCACGATGATTCAAGTACTGAGAGGAGGACTGGAATACAATCTAGATAGAAGTGATCAAAAAGTACAAAGTATTTGCCTCATGAGCATAACGAGGCTCATTTGTAATTGAACCCTTGGAAAGAAGAGGGAAGAGGATCATAATGTTTGCCTAAGCAAGCCAAGGAACTATTTTTATTCTTTCAGGAAGACTAAAATAATATGAAACATATTTTCTGTAATTTCTGATAGTCATGAACTGGTATTTCACACACTTTGAAGTTTAGATGCTATTGCATTTATGAATTTGTTGCAGGAGGAAATCATTAAAAAGATGAAATTCCAGGAAGGATGAGAGATAGAACAGAGATTAGGTATTATTTCCAGAATTAATTCAACAACCCAATTGTCAGGTATAACCAGAGGGACCCTTACCCTAAGTCATACCAATGTAAAATTATTGTATCAATGTAATTTGGAATATGGAATCCTAAAGGTAAAAGGAAGTAAGATTTTCCTTGGTAGCTTAAGCTATAATAATATCTAAAGCTGGGAATTGATTCTAGGGAATGTGTCTATTTACTCTGCTAAATATTAGATTTTGTTTCTATACTAATTAGACACTAGGCAGATGGTTTGCCACTTGACATACCATGCTAACTTGTGGATAAGAATTATAGTTTTTAACCTTTACGAACCTGTAGACCTAGTGGCAGATAATGAGTGTTTAGTTAGTCTGAATGGAACCACATGTAAACATCTTTGTAGTTACTTCTTTTTTATTGGTATTTTATTTGTTTGCATTTCAAATGTTGTCACCCTTCCAGGTCTCCCCTCTCATCCCCCATACACTTTACCTCTATGAGGGTGCTCCTCCACCCACCCACCCAATCCCACCTCGTTACTTTAGCATCCCACCACATCGGGACATCAAGCTTCCAAGGACCAAGCCTCCACAGGACCTCCCCTCCCACTGATGGCAGATAAGGTAGCCCTCTATTACATATGTAGCTGGAGGCAAGGATTCCTCCATGTATACTCTTTGGTTGGTAGTTTAGTCCCTGGGAGTTACGGGTGATCTGATTAGTTGATATTGTGGTTCTTCCTATGGGGTTACAATACATTTCAGCTCCTTCAGTCCTTCTAGCTCCATCCATTGAGTTTCTCATGGTGCTCAGTCTGTGAGTATCTGCATCTGTATTAGACAGGTGCTGGCAGAGCCTCTCAGGGGACAACTATGTCAGTAAGAGCTTGTTGGCATCAGAAATAATGTCAGCATTTGGAGCCTATGGATCCCTAGGTGAGGCAGTTTCTGGGTAGCCTTTGCTTCAGTCTCTGCTCCATTTTCTGTCCCTGTGTTTTCTTTAGACAGGAACAATTCTAAGTTAAAAGTTTTGAGATGGGTGGGTGGCCCCATCCCTCAACTGGGGTTGTGCCTGTCTTCTGGAGGTGGTCTCTATGGATTGCATTTCTCCTTTGTTGGGTATTTCAGCTAATGTCCTTGATGTTGGGTCCTGGGAACCCCTGGTTTCTCTGGCACCTGGGACTCTCTAGTGACTACCTCTAGTTCCCCACCCCCACTGCTAAATATTTCTATTCATTTTCTTGGCCCTTTATGTTACTTCTTATTTAATTTATGATTGTATTTATGTTTAAACCTGTCATGAACTTTTGAAAATGAGATGCTTTGAGTACTTTATGATCATGTACTTCGGAAAAGTGTTAGTAAGAGAACAATGACAATATAGAGTTGTTTTTTTTCTTTCTCTTTTAAAAAATATTTTATTTTTTAAATTATTTTATTTATTTACATTCCAGTCATTGTCCTCCCTCAAAACCCCTCCTGCAGCTTCTCATTCCATTTCTCATCTCCCTTGCCTCCAAGAGGGTGCTCCCCAACCACCAGCCCTCCCCCTTCCCCGGGACCTCAAGTCCCTCAAAGATTAAACTTATTTGTACCACTGAAGCTGGACCAGGCAGACATGTACTATATATGTTCCAGGGGCCTTGGACCAGTGTATGCATGTTCCAGTCTCTGGGAGTTCCCTGGGGTCTGGGTACTTGAGTCTGCTGACCTTCCTATAGGGCTGCTCACCCTTTCAGCTTCTTCAGTCCTTTACCTAATTCCAGCATAGGGGTCCCTGACTTCAGTCCAATGGTTGGTATATCTGCCACTGTCTCAGTCAGCTGCTGGTAGGGTATCTCATTGGACAGCCATACCCGGCTACCTCTGTAAGTACATCACAGCATCAGTAAGTGTCAGACCTTGGTGTCTTGCCATGAGATGGATTCAAAGTTGGGCCAGTCCTTGGACCACCTTTCTTTCAGTCTCTTCTCCATTTTTATCTCTGAAGTTCTTGTAGATAGGAACAAATCTGGGTTAGGTGTTTTGATTGTGTGTTAGTAACCCTGTCCCTCAATTTGAGGTCCTGTATAACTACCAGAGGTAGACTCTTTAAATTACCTTTCCCTACTGATGGACATCTCTGCTAATGTCACCCCCAATGATCCCAAAAGTGTCTTACCTCCAAAGTCTCTGGTACATTCTAGAGGTCCCCCCCACCTCCCAGTTTCCAAGACTACTTATTTATATTCATTCTCCTGGCATTCTGGACTTCTTTCCTGTCCCCTCCCCCACCTATTGATCCTCTTACCCTTTTCCATCCCCTTCCCCTCCCTCAACCTCATCCCTTCCTTTACCTCTTGAGATTGTTTCCTTCCCCCTTCTATGTGGGAACAAAACTTTCTTACTTAGGCATTTCTGCTTATTACACTTCTTATGGTCTGTAGGTTGTGTGCTAGGTATTCTGTACTTTTTGACTAATATCCACTTATCAGTGAGTACATATCATGCATGTCCTTAGAGTCTAAGCTACCTCACTCAGCATGATATTTTCTAGTTCCATTAATTTGCCTGAAAAATTCATGATGCTCTCATTTTTAATAGCTTAATAGTTCATTAGGATAAATAAAACATATTTTCTATATCCGTTCTTCAGTGGAGGGTCATCTGAGTTGTTTCCCACTTCTGGATATTAGAAATAAGGTTGGATATATGAACATGGTTGGACACATGTCCTTGTGGTTCCCTGGAGTCTCTTTTGAGTGTATGCCTGAGAGTGGTGTAGCTGGGTCTTCAGGAAGAACTATTTCCAAATTTCTGAGGAACCACAAGATTGATTTCCTGAGTGCATTTTTCTTACCAACTTGGCTTTCTTTCATTTAGCAATAGAAAGGTAGAAGCTTTTCCTTTCTGTATCCAATAAAGGTTAGAGCTTATTTTACATTTAGAATTACTGAGTTATTTTTGTGCTGGTGCTTGGTTGTCTGCAATATATGCCAGTGTATGTATATGTGCATATGTGTAAGTATATAAGTTGATGAAACTGTTGGCTGGCTTCAGTAAAAGTATATGTGTGCAAAAATATATTTGTCTTAAGATGTGTGTATGAATATGTGTGTTTCTATGCACTTTGCTTGTGTAAAAGTTTCTTTTTCCCTTCTGTGAGTGTGACTATCTTTTTCTGGTTCAATAAATATTAGTTGTTCCAAGCCTCCCTCTTGCCTGGTCAAGGAGATATAGGGCTCCAGGCAATAAAGAAACCTTAGCAATAAACCTATGCTAAACTTTAAGTTCCTATACAGTGTATGTTAGTTGGCAGAGAATTGTATAGAAAGTTAATCAAGTAAATAAGAGTTAAGTTTTCCAGCACCTGGTGGGGCACAGAACAATAATAAAAAGTTAATTTTTAGCACAGAATAGTAAGAAAGAATTGAAAGGTCAGAGATCATCAGTCCTTTGGTCTGTGTCTGATGTTGTGTCAACTTCAATCCATTCTAGGGCAGGCAGGCTCCTGACACATAAGTCATACAAAACATTTAGTAACATCAGGAGCTCCTTTACTATACAAAGTCTCAAGTTGAATACCATAAAAAACACTACCCAAAAAATAATAATATATTCTATATCAGTGAAAATATTGGGCAAATAAATGCATAAATTACAGTATATCTAATTCAAAATTCAACTACCAATTTTGAAATATATCACCACCAACAAATATGACATGATTTATATGTGTTATGAACCATAGTACACTTGTATTATCTAAGAATGTTTCCAAGATTTTCATCTTCTTGAAAATATTTTTCGCACATATTCTAATTATGGTTTCTGCTTTCTCTAGTCCTTCCAATGTTTCCCTTCCTCCCTTTTCTTCTTGATCCATATATTTTCTGTCTCTTATTAGAACACGAACAAGCATCTAAAGTATAATAATAAATTAAAATAATATAAAAACATAGTATTTTATGATTTTAAATATGAAATAAAAATTAGTATCTTAGAATAGGACAAGATAAACAGCAGGGAAGTGAACAAAACGAATGCAAAAACAAAAGAGATCCACTAGTTCACATACTCAGAAATTTGATAGAAACACTAATATGAAAAGCGTCTCCATATCCAGGTGGCACAAGGAGGTAGCTGATCACCCAGGAGTGTGGAGAGGGCAGACAACACATATAGAACAACCCCTGCTGCTCAGAGGATCACATCTGGAACATCAGGCAGAAGCCTTCAGGTTTCTGTCTTTGGCTTGGGACCATCCTCTGTCACAGCTCCCCATACCCAGGTGGTGCAGGGAAATAGCTAACCAACCAGGAGTGCAGAGAGGCTTGACAGCACAGATAGAACAACCCCTGCCACTCAGAGGATCAGGTCCAGAATCCTCAGTCAGGAGCCTTCTGGTTTCTGTCTCCAGCATGGGACCATTCTCTGTTACAGCTCACCATACTCAAGTGGCACAGGGAGGTAGCTAACCAAACAGTAGTGTAGAGAGGCCAGACAGCACAGATAGGACTACTGCTGCTGCTTAGAGGAAATAGCCTAAAACCTTGAGGACAAAAGAGCCCAGGAGCAGCCTGGGATAGGAGACTTTAAGAATTACAGGAAAAAAACAAACAACAAGTGAAAGAACTGAGCAAAACCATCCAGCGTCTAAAAATGGAAATAGAAACAACAAAGAAATCAGAAAGGGAGACAACTCTGGACATAGAAATTCTTGGAAAGGAACCATAGATGCAAGCAGCAACCACAGAATTCAAGAGATAGAAGAAAGAATGTAAGGTGCTGAAGATACCATAGAAAGCATTGACTCAACAGTCAAAGAAAATGCAAAATGCAAAAAGATTGTAACCCAAAACATTCAGGAAATCCAGGACACAATGAAAAGACCAAACCTAAGGATTATAGATCTAGAAGAGAGCAAAGATTTACAACTTAAAGGGCCAGTAAGTATCTTCAACAAAATTATAGAAGAAAAGTTCCCTAACCTAAAAAACAGATGCCCATGAATATACAAGAAGCCTACAGAACTCCAAACAAACTGGACTAGAACAGAACTTCCTCCCATCACATAATCAAAACACCAAATGCACTAAACAAAGAAAGACTATTAAAAGCAGTAAGGGAAAAAGGTCAAGTAACTTATAAAGGCAGACCTATCAGAATTTACACCAGACTTCTCACCTGAGACCATGAAAGCTAGAACATCCTGGGCAGATCTCATATAGACCCTAAGAGAACACAAATGCAAGCTCATAACATCATACACAGCAAAATTCTCAATCATCATAGAGAAGCCAAGATATTCCATGATAAAACCAAATTTACACAATATCTTTTCACAAATACAGCCCTACAAAGGATAATACTTGCAAAACACCAACACAAAGAGGGAAACTACACCCTAGAAAAAGCAAGAAAGTGATCTTCTTTCAAAAAACCCAAAAGGAGATAACCACACAATCATAAAAAATAACATCAAAAATAACAGGAACCACAATCACTTTTCCTTAATATCTCTTAACATCAAAGGACTCAACTGCCCAATAAAAAGACATAGACTAACAAATTGGAAACATAAACAAGACCCAGCATTTTCTTGCATACAGGAAACACATCTCAGGGTAAGAGACAAATACTACCTCAGAGTAAAGAAAGCAATTTTCCAAGTAAATGGTCCTAAAAAACAAACCAGAGTTCCATTCTAATATGAGATAAAATTGACTTTCAACCAAAGGTCATCAAAAAAGACACAGAAAGACACTTCATAGTCATCAAAGGAAAAATCCAACAAGGAGAACTGTCAATTCTGAACAATTATGCTCCAAATGCAGGGGTACCCACTTTCATAAAAGAAACTTTACTAAAGCTCAAAGGACACATTGCACCTCACACAATAATTGTGGGTGACTTTAATACCCTACTCGCATCAACAGACAGATTAGGGAAATAGAAACTAAACAGAGACACAGTGAAACTAACAGAAGTTGTGGACTGATTAGATTTAACAGATATCTATAAAACATTTCATCTTAAATCAAAAGAATATACCTTCTTCTCAGCATCCCATAGTACCTTCCCCAAAACTGACTAAATAGTTGGTCACAAAACAGACCTCAACAGATATAAAAAGATTGAAATAATACCATGCCTCCTATCAGATAACAAAGGATTAAGGGTGGTCTTTAATAGAAAGAAAAACAACAGAATGCCCACATACACATGGAAGCTGAACAATGCTCTACTGAATGATATGTTGGTCAAGGAAGAAATAAGGAAAGAAATTAAAGAACTTTTATAACTTAATGAAAATGAAGACACAACATACCCAAACTTATGGGACACAATGAAAGCAGTGCTAACAGGAAAACTCTGAGTGCCTCCAAAAAGAAAACGGAGAGAGCATACACTAGCAGCTTAACAGCACACATGAAAGCTCTGGAACAAAAATAACCTAATACACCCAAAAGGAGTAAAAGGCAGGAAATCATCAAACTCAGGGCTGAAATCAACCAAGTAGAAACAACAAGAACCATATAAAGAATCAACACAACCAGGAGCTGCTTCTGTGAGAAAATCAACAAGATAGATAAACCCTTAGCCAGACTAAGTGCGGGGCACAGAGACAGTATCCACATTAACAAAATCAGAAATGAAAAGGGAAATATAACAACAGAAACTGAGCAAATTAAAAAAAACATCAGATAACTATAAAAGTTTATACTCAATGCAACTGGAATATCTGAATGAACTGGACAATTTTCTAGACAGATACAAACACAAAAGTTAAATCTGGATCAGGTAGACAATCTAAACAGTCCTATAACCCCTAAAGAAATATGAGCAGTCATTGAAAATCTCCCAACCAAAAAAAAAAAAATTAAAAAAATAAAACCACAGGACCAGATGGTTTTAGAGCAGAATTCTACCATACCTACCTTCAAAGAAGACCCAACACCTATTCTCTTCAAACTATTCCACAAAATAGAAGCAGAAGAAACATTACCCAACTTGTTCTATGGAGCCACAATTTCATCGATACCAAAACCACAAGAAGATGCAACAAAGAAAGAGAACTTCAGGCGAATTTCCCTTATGAATATTGATGCAAAAATTCTTATTAAACTTCTTGCCTACTGAATCTAAGAACACATCAAAATAATCATTCACCGTGATCAAGTAGGCTTTATCCCAGGGATGTAGGGTTGGTTCAATATATGGAAATCCATCAATGTAATCCACTACATAAACAAACTCAAAGAAAAAAACCGCATGGTCACTTTAATAGATGCTGAAAAGCACTGGACAAAATTCAGCATCCTTTCATGTTAAAAGTCTTGAGAAGATCAGGAATTCAAGGCCCAAACCTAAACATAGTAAAAGCAATATACAGCAAACCGGTAGCCAACATCAAACTAAATGGAGAGAAACTTGAAGCAATGCCACTAAAATCAGGGACTAGATATTGCTGCCCTCAATATAGTACTTGAAGTTCTAGCTAGAGCAATTAGACAACAAAAGGAGGTCAAAGAGTTACAATTTGGAAAGGAAGAAATCAAACAATCACTATTTGCAGATGATATGCTAGGATACCTAAGAGAGTGAAAAAACTTTACCAGAGAACTCCTACAGGTGATAAACAACTTCAGTAAAGTGGCTGGTTATAATATAAATTCAAACAAATCAGTAGCCTTTCTATACTCAAAGGATAAACAGACTGAGAAAGAAATTAGGAAAACAACACCATTCACAATAGTCACAAAAAATATAAAATATTTTGGTGTGACTGTAACCAAACAATTGAAAGAACTTCAAGTCTCTGAGGAAAGAAATCAAAGAAGATCTCAGAAGTTGGAAGGATCTCACATGCTTGTGGATTGGCAGGATTCATATTACAAAAAGAGTCATCTCGCCGAAAGCAATCTGAAGATTCAATGAAATCCCAATCAAATTCCAACTCAATTAATTTTTCATAGACGTAGAAAGAGCAATTCTCAAATTCACCTGGAATAACAAAAATCTTAGGATAGCTAAAACTATTGTCAACAGTAAAAAAATTCTGGGGGAATCAGTATCCCTGAACTCAAGCAGAACTACAGAGCAATAGTGTTAAAAACTGCATGGTATTGGTACAGTGACAGGCAGGTAGATCAATGGAAAATAATTGAAGACACAGAAATGAATCCACACACCTACAGTCAATGATCTTTGATCTTTTATCAAAAATTCTTTCTGAGCATAAGACTAGTCTTTATAAATTCCCTTGTTTCATATGTGTGTGCAATATATTTAATATTTAATTTGGCACATCAAACTAATGAAGTATGGAGCACTGTCTTGTAATGCCTCATGTTAAAAGGCAGAGTGCATTTTCTAGACAGTTGCTCTTATACATAAGTGAATATTAACAATGGAAACAAAGAAGAATTCAAGGAAAAATTATTAGACTAGAACAAAGCAAACAAATGCTATGTATGAGCTACAGGGTGCTAGAAAGTACGGTTTTCTGAATTAGACTTCAGGAAACAGGCCAGCACATAAGATTCTGTGAGCAACTGCTCCACTGTGTGTGTGTGTGTGTGTGTGTGTGTGTGTGTGTGTGTGTGTGTGTGTGTGTTTGTGTGTGTGCATGTGTGTATATGTGTATGTGTATGAGTTGGGGGTGCTTTTTATACGTGTAAATCTTGAAAAGGGGTTATTCTTCATATTTCTTTCTCATGTTCGCAGGCATGCCTCACTTATTTTAAAAAAAAAACAAGATTTTTTTCTTCAGCTCATGAGTTTTATATTAAAGGATGTTCTTGACATTGTGCAAAGCCAACAAGCACCTTGTTACCTAAAAGAATGTTCCTTACCATCTGACATGTGCTAGAAGATGCTGTCATATTGATGTTCATAGATCTCAAATGATTTTTTTGTTTTCTTCCTGATTGGTTTCATCTCTAATTATAAAAAAAATGTGCAATCAATTCTAAAGTCATAATGTGCACATGTGTAGATAGAGGTCTGCCTGTATGTTTGAGTATGTGCATCTCTCTGTCTATGTGTGTGTGGATGTGTGTGTATGTGTGTGTGTGTGTGTGTGTGTAGTGATGAAGCTGTATTGCATTCATGTATTCATGCTACACATAAACTCTAATCAGTTAATAAGTCCAACTCTTACATACCTTTTATTTCTTAGTTTGATAAAGATTACGTAATAGTACACTATGCAGGCCCCTCTGGCATCTAGTCTGCAAGTGTTTCTCAAGTTAAATATGCCACAGACTAGACTAACATTAAAGAATTCCCTCTTCCAACATTAAAAAAGACATAAATAAAACAATTTATATAGTTTTTGTCAGCTTCAGGTATTGTCTCAGGCATAATTACAGCTCATAATAAAATTTCTTACTTCAAAGACCAAAACAGCACCACAAATGCTTGAGGCCATGTTATAGTAAATGTTCAACAGAGTGTAGGAAGGGTCCTCATATGAGCCAGAAGATAAAGCAAATAGTAATTTGTGGTGCCAAAAGCAATATACAGATTCAATGCAATACCCATCAAAATCCCAACTCAATTCTTCACAGAGTTAGAAAGAGCAATTTTTAAATTCATCTGGAACAACAAAAAACCCAGGATAGCTAAAACTATTCTCAGCAACAAAAGAAAATCTGGGGAATCAGTATCCCTGACCTCAAGCAATACTACAGAGCAATAGTGTTAAAAACTGCATGGTATTGGTACAGTGACAGGCAGGAGGATCAATGGAACAGGATTGAAGATCCAGAAATGAACCCACACATCTATGGCCACTTGATCCTCGACAAAGAGGCTGAAAACATCCAATGGAAAAAAGATAGCCTTTTCAACAAATGGTGCTGGTTCAACTGGAGGTCAGCATGCAGAAGAATGCGAATTGATCCATCCTTGTCTCCTTGTACTAAGCTCAAATCCAAATGGATCAAGGACCTCCACATAAAGCCAGACACTCTGAAGCTAATAGGAAAGAAACTGGAGAAGACCCTTGAGGACATCGGTACAGGGAGAAAGTTTCTGAACAGAACACCAATAGCGTATGCTCTAAGAGCAAGAATTGACAAATGGGACCTCATAAAATTACAAAGTTTCTGTAAGGCAAAGGACACCATCAAGAGGACAAATCGGCAACTAACAAATTGGGAAAAGATCTTCACCAATCCTACATCAGATAGAGGGCTAATATCCAATATATATAAAGAACTCAAGAAGTTAGACTCCAGAAATCCGAACAACCCTATTAAAAAATGGGGTACAGAGTTAAACAAAGAATTCTCACCTGAAGAACTTCGGATGGCGGAGAAGCATCTTAAAAAATGCACAACTTCATTAGTCATTAGAGAAATGCAAATCAAAACAACCCTAAGATTTCATCTTACACCAGTCAGAATGGCTAAGATTAAAAATATCTTTAAAAAAATATAAAAAAGTGTGCACCACAAAGAACAACAGCAACAATAGAAGCTGTCCTTACATTATGCAGTGTGCAGCTTTGTCCATCACTGAGAGTGACACCATCAGTTTTCCTCCTGAGTTATGGTTTTGCACAGCATTCAGATTATTTATAACTTTCCTTATTCTTTAAGAATTTCTATCAGAAAAGTAAGTAGCAATAAGTTTCGAGCCTGTATCTTATTCACCAGGGTCTCCTTCTATTCTATTATAGTTATCAATAAGCAGTTTGTAATTCTAGTATTAGTTCCTTTGGGTAAAACAATCTTAATGTCCAAATAATCACAAATCTTTAATCCTGTTATGATGTTCTCATTTTAATGCATAGAGTAAGTAAATATGATATGGGCTGCTTTTGCTTTGGTAATATTTTAAAACACAAATATGGCTGGGAAAAAGATTATGAAATCTAGCTGAAGTTTTTTTTTCAGGAACTATCACAGAATAAAAACCAGAAACACACAGACTTTTGGGGTCATTTGGAGAAGCAAAACTGCAATAATTGTGAGCCTGACCATGCCTTAGCCCTAATTATTAATTAAGATTACATCTTCTTTTATCACACCTCTGCCTGTGTTTAAATTTCAAGCTCTAGTTAGTACCCAGGAGATGAACGCAGGTCCCAGGGGCCTTTATGTCTGTCACACTTCCTGTCATAACACATTGGCTAATCTCCCTCCTTTGCTGTCACACTTACCATTGTACCATATTGACTAACTGCCTTCTCCTGCTGTAAACATGGTCAAGCTTCGCAGACTCAAGCCCTGAAAATGACTATTTTGCCTCACTATTCTCATAACAAGATGCCTACATGCCTTATGTTTTAGTACTTCTGACCATTTCAATTGGCCAATAGATCAATCAATGGTGAGAATCGAGTACCATTATTCTCATTGTTTTTCCACTGATGTGCGACATGAGAATTTTCTCCTTTATTGCAACCAGGAACATGTTTGACATTTAGTCATCCAAACAGTAATAACACCAACACCTACCTAAGGCTCCTAAAACAAATATCAGTTCACTGCATTTTCTTTTTATTTCTTGTTTTACTTAATCCAATATCCAAGGCAACAATAGCCTAAAGAAGTATTCTCATTATGTAGGATTAAAGCAAGACTCTATCACTCGATGGGATATCCTGTAGAACATCTCACCATTTCTCTATCCTTATATCCCTTAGTCCACAAATAAGTTATGAATTTTAACCTATTGTAATATGCAGGTAAAAATTGGGTTAACCTATATGCTAACTAATATGTTTTCTATCATCATCATCATCATCATCATCACCATCACCATCACCATCATCTTCATCATCATCATCCCAATGAAAATTTCCCACCCCTTTTCCTCCCAGACTGCCCCACCACCTCCCCACTGACTCCTCCCCCAATCCTCTACTCCTCCATTTCCCTTCAGAAAAGGACAGGCCTCCCAGGGATATTAACCAACCATGGTTTATCAAGTGGCTATAAGACTAGGCATCTCCCCTTATATTAAGGCTAGATGAGTCAACTCAGTAGGAATGAAAAACTTCTAAAGTAAGGCAGAAGAGTTAGAGATAGCCCCTGATCCCACTCTTAGGAGTTCCACAAGAAGACCAAGCTACAAACTCTAACATAAGCAGAGGGCCTGCGTCAGTGCCACGCATGCTCCCCGTTGACAGTTCAGTCTCTGATGCCCTATGAGATCAGTTTAACTGATTGTATTTGTTTTCTTTTGACATTACCCTTCTGGCTCCTGTCATCTTTCCTCCCTTCTTCAACAGGATTCTACAAACTCTACCTAATGTTTGGCTGTGGGTCTCTGTGCGTGTTACCCTCAGTTGCTATTGAAGCCTCTGAGAGGGCAAGTGGGCTCTTTCATCTAACTGATTACATGTAGAAGATTGACAGGCCCAGCTGCTAGTATCAGTAGCATGGTGATCAGAGAAAGACGAAAACATTTTCCTCTGTCTTATCTTGTCTTCCACCTATCTGCATTGAAAAGTTAAAGGTTTTCAGAACTATGTGGAAGAATTTCACAAAATATGGGTTGATATTTCAAAGACTACTCCACTAGAAAATTACGATGTGAAGAAAGAATATGAACATATTATGGAACGAGATAAGAATTTACAACATACTTGTAATAAGATGAATATGATGCCTAAGAATTTCATGAATTCATTGTTTCTAATGGCTGAATAGTACTCCATTGTGTAGATATACCACATTTTTTGCATCCACTCTTCTGTTGAGGGATACATGGGTTCTTTCCAGCATCTGGCAATTATAAATAGTGCTGCTATGAACATAGTAGAGCATGTGTCCTTATTACATGCTGGGGAATCCTCTGGGTATATGCCCAGGAGTGGTATAGCAGGATCTTCTGGAAGTGAGGTGCCCAGTTTTCGGAGGAACCCTCAGACTGATTTCCAGAGTGGTTGTACCAATTTGCAACCCCATCAGCAGTGGAGGAGTGTTCCTCTTTCTCCACACCCTCTCCAACACCTGCTGTCTCCTGAATTTTTAATCTTAGCCATTCTGACTGGTGTAAGATGAAATCTCAGGGTTGTTTTGATTTGCATTTCCCTAATGACTAATGAAGTTGAGCATTTACATCAAATGAGGTACAAGAAGAAAGGAGGAGTGGCCCCTGGTTCTGGAAAGACTCAGTGAAGCAGTATTCGGCAAAACCAGAACGGGGAAGTGGGAAGGGGTGGGTGGGAGGACAGGAGAAGAGAAGGGGGCTTACGGGACTTTTGGGGAGTGGGGGGGCTAGAAAAGGGGAAATCATTTGAAATGTAAATAAATTATATCGAATAAAAAATTTAAAAAAGATGAATATGATGAGAACATAGATGAATAAAAGGGTGAAAGAAGTTTTATTATATAAGCAGATGCTTTTGATGAGGTATAAAAACTCAACCTTTCTGTTGTTAGTACTTCAAGTAAATAATCCCCATATAAACAACAATTTAAATAATTGTCAAAATTAACATTGTTTCTATTTATCATCTCATTATAAGTTTTTAATTTGTCTTGTTCATTTTTATTTAACATGTATGTATAATTCTAGAAAAACAAATAGGCAGTAGGGCAATTTTTGAGCAAAATGCAGCTATTTTGCTAATGTTTGATAAAAAATCATCAAAAGATTCAAAGAAAGAAGAAGTCCTGGTGTGCATCTAATATTTAACAATTGTTAGCATTTTTCAACATCCAAGCAAGAAGAAAATTAAGCATTTTCTTTATGCAATATGACAAATTAATTATCTAAAGTAGATCGATACAATTTCATATGCTCCTGAGGTTTTGCAACATGATAATTCTTAAGATTTTGGGAAAACAGAAGATCCTCAGAATAAGAGTACTTTTTTTTTTTTACTATGTCTCATAGTTAGACTACAGAATAATGTGTCCCTTCTTTAATATCTTTAAGAATGTAGCTAGAAATTCTAGACTTTAAGTTATGCACAGATGTTCGAGTGAGCCCATGCAGTGTACTTTATATGTGAAAGTAAAGGACTTATTACTGAAATATTTTGTTACATTTGTTTGCCTCCTATCAATTAGTAACTGCATCCGCATTTTTGAACTCTTCAGTTTTATTATATCATGTTTCCCAATGAAGATATTTTTTAACTATAAATCTTATAACATTCTTCTTTTGCTAGCCCTGAATCATATTTCCACAGCTATTCAATCAATCACAAATCTCTTAACAGGTTCGTTACTGTAACCCTTCTTCATTTATCATCACATGGGATAATGTGTTGCAAAGATGTAAGATCACTTCCTGGATGTTTCTGAAACTCTTTACAGTATAATCTAGGTAATTCATCTGGTGAATTTTTTTCATTGTTGTTTTTGTTTTTGTTTTTCGAGACAGGTTTTCTCTGTATAGGTCTGGAATTCACTCTGTAGACCAGGATGGCCTCAAACTCAGAAATCCACCTGCCTCTGCCTCCCAAGTGCTGGGATTAAAGGCAGGCACCACCAAAATTTCTGGGTTTTTTTTTTGTTTGTTTGTTTTGTTTTTGATTGTTTGTTTTTTGTTTCCCAGAGCTGAGGACCGAATCCATGGCCTTGCACTTGCTAGGCAAGTGTTCTACCATTGAGCTAAATCCCCAACCCCCGGAATTTATTTTTTTAATGACAGCCCGCACGCGCTTGCATCTATGTTGACATATAGGAACATTCCATCACCTCAAATAAAGGAACAGAGCTTTGCCATTCACTTAAATACCCATAGCTCATATTAGACTATTAGTTTAACACTTGGTTCAAGGTATTGACATTTTCCTGGATCTACTGTCAAGTTCATTTATATCTGTTTTCTCAGGGTGATATGTTTGTATTTACATCAGATGAAATGGGGCCTGGCTTCTGTGCTCCACCTATCCAAATTCCTTGCTCTGTTCAATTTGCCTTCACTTTTGTACAGCAATAAAATGTATAGGTTTTCTTTTTTATTTTAGTTGCTCTTATTTTAATTTCTACATCAGCAAAAACTCAGCAGAGGTTTGATCTGCCTGATGAACTGTACCTTCAGCAACAAACATATGTCTAACAAATAGTGTACAGTTAGTTTATAGAGTGCCATATGAGGAAGAGATAGCTCAATTCAAAAAATCACAATAGGTAATTGGAATTGTCAGTTTTGTAAATTATTTATTGGAGGTGTGAAAACTCAGAGTACTAGACAAGTCAGGGCTGCATTTTGACAATGGACCTTCTTTCCAGCAAAGAATATTTTTCCATTTTAAACAATTCTACCATATATGATGGAAATTCACAAAAGTTCATGGACACAGAGTCATGGAACATTTCTTATGTACTCTATACAAAATTAGATGATGTTATCAAAGTTATTTCCTTACTGAGCCAACTATTATTTGAATGAGTTTTCCTTTAGTTTTGTTTCAAATTTCTCACAAGTAAAAATTACAGAAATTGACATTAAAGGCCCCTAATTTTCTACTACTTTATGCTATTGACAGTCACTCTAAATGGGGGGAAATGACTCTTCAGTCACCTGATGGAGACAAGGAAGAGAAAGTGGCAGAATGTGTAGACAGGAGGATTTATAGAGGTCATTCCATAAAGAAAAGCCACTCTGGGGAAGCAGTGGATTGCAATAACTTTGCTGACCTTCAATAAAAGAATTACATCACTGAAAACCTGTCTTCTCAAGTTGAAATGTAAGCCTCGATTCTTGGATCTTTGACCTGTACACCCTGGGTGTTAGCATATAAATAAGACGAATAGAAAAAAGGTCAATGATGAATGAGAATACAATTTCCCTATAAATGAAAAGCCTAAATTGACTACAGTGTTGCCTTTCTACAAACCCTGGCCACAATAATTTCTGGATGTGCCTCTAAGCAAATTGTAACTCAATTTTTCATCTTTAAATTATGCATGAAGCATTCCTACCCTATGAAATTATTAGACTAGTAGAATGAAAACACATACACATCACACATATACAAAATCATATATAGTGTGTACTTTATGTTCCACTATGTTCATAGCAGCCCTATTTATAATTGCCAGAAGCTGGAAAGAACCCAGGTATCCATTAACAGAAGAGTGGATGCAAAAAATGTGGTATATATACACAATGGAGTACTATTCAGCCATTAGAAACAATGAATTCATGAAATTCTTAGGCAAATGGATGGAGCTGGCGAATATCATACTAAGTGAAGTAACCCAGTCTCAAAAGATCAATCATGTTATGCACTCACTAATAAGTGTATATTAACCTAGAAACTGAATACCAAAAACATAATCCACACATCAAATGAGGTACAAGAAGAATGAAGGAGTGGCCCATTGTTCTGGAAAGACTCAGTGAAGCAGTATAGGGCAAAACCAGAACAGGGAAGTGGGAAGGGTTGGGTGGAAAAACAGGGGGAGGGAAGGGGGCTGATGGGACTTTCGGGGAGTGGGGGTCTAGAAAAGGGGAAATCATTTGAAATGTAAATAAAAATATATCGAATAAAAAAAAGAAAAAAAAGAATTTCTTTAAATATTTGTTTTTTTTATCAATTCATGTGTGATAAAGTTGCATTCCAGATCACCCAGTAGAACAATATAATTGTCACATATCTGTTGACATAAATGCCAATGAACATAAGAACTAACTATACACAGTGTTCTGCAGTTAATTCAATAAGAAAAATAAATTTATTTTCAAAATATTTTCCCACTTTTGGGAAAAATACTCTACATTTCCATTCCCATGAATTTCTGAGTCACAAATTAATTTCACCTTCAAATTATATCATTTATTCCAATAAAAAATGCAAAGGAACACATATTGGCCACAGTTGTTTAGCAAGCCATGTGAAAGATCTTAAATGATAAATTTACCTAGAGCCACTTACACTAAGGTATCTGTGTATTTAACTTAAATGCACCCTGTTCTGCCCCATGCAAAATTTCACCTCTATAATTTATACACCATTTTAAAGTGGAGATTTGTATGTACTGCTCAGATCTGTCTTTTTTTTTTGAATTTTGAATTATTCACATTTTACTTCTCAAATCCCCAAATTTAATTTTCTTCATAAAATTTTCTTCATTAAATAATATTGTTCAATGCAAATACATTACTTCAGTATTTCAAAGCTCACACTTGCAAAGTTTCACTGCAACCCCAGTAACTGAAGTTAGACAGAGTATATAGACAGCTCTTTATCTAAGAAACAAAGCGCTCAGTAAGTATGATAATACATAGAAAGATGTAGATAATATACAATCAACATATCTTAACATACATTAATAGATTCCATATAGATAAGATAGAGATGACATATATGTAGATTTTATATATATATTACATATATATATATTATATATATTATAGTTAAAATATCCCCTACTGAGTCCATTTTGTTATTCCACTGCATGTTTGTCTTTAGGACTAACCACTTGTGACTGGAAAACCTAACAGGGGACTCATTCCTATAGATTATCTTTGTGTGAGCAACCTTTAACTGCCTGGATCTCTTGGGGGTAAGATCTTAAAGATTCCCAAATTTGCATGGATAAATCAACATGTAACTGTGTAGGTTTTTGAGAATTCATTGACACATTTTCTTCAGCTTCATATCAACTAAACATGCAGTTATGAAATGGCCTTGGTAATAACTTTTATTATCTAAACACGAGCATTACTATTATTAGTAAGTTCAAACTTTGGAAATGATGAGCCCTGGAAATCATTGGTAAATGATATACAAAGTACATTTTATATAAATCTAGTTTATTATGAAAGTTTAAACCCCAATATAACATTACCATCTGTTTTATTTTTATTTTACATAAATGTTTTACATAATAATTTCATCATATTTGTTCCTTTTCCCACAAGCCCTGATAGGTCTTCCACACTTCCTTACACATCCAATGTCATGTTCTTTCTCGCTGAAGGAGCAAGAAAAAGGAAAGATACAAAATAGACAAAAGATGGCACACAGAGACCACTGAGTCCATTATGGGTCAGTCACTGGATGCTGAGCACAAGGACTGCCTTGGAGTGTGCTTGATATACCTAGTGCTTCAATCCATTGCAGCAAATGGATTTTCTCACTGAATTTGTTAGGGGAGGAGATTTGTGCCTACTTTACCTTCCCGGTCCTCTCAGATTTTGTCTTGCTTGAACCTGTGCAGTATTTGAACATTCTGCTGCAGTTCTGTGAGCTTATTAATCTTCCTATACTGTTGTTCCTGGAAGATGTAGCTTCCTTAAAGCGACCCACATCTATTACAAAGTTTTATTAATCTTTCTGCCTCCTCTTTTGCATAAATATCTGAGCCTCAAGAGGAAGACTTTGATAAAGAGCTGAGTACTCCAAGGCCTCCGATTCTCTGTACATTTTCCAATTCTGGGTCTCTGGGTTAATTAACAACTATTGGAAGAAGCATCTCTGATGATGGTTGAGTGATGACTTCTGGGTATAAGAATATGTCCTTAGGTGTCATGTTACTGAAATATTAATTTAGCCACATAATATTAGTAGTATTTCTTCTGAGTCTTATGGCCCAGGTTATGGTCTCATAAATAATGTTAAGTGTTGGTTCCTACACATGGGGTGGGCTAGATCTACCCAAGAAGATATTTGTTATTCCCATAAAATTTGCACCTGGAGACCTTGTAAGCACTTCTCTCATGTAGGCCTCAGTTTAAAGCTGAATTAGACTGAAGGTTCTTTTTCTCCTTCAGAAGCACGTACTGTCTTCCAACACTATGAATATTTGACAGTAGGGATGAAGGTTCTACTCAAGTGTTAGCTGGGTTTCTTCATGTCTAATGGTATAAGAAATGTCTTCAGCCATAATTTGTAAAGGGTTTAAACAAGATTGGCATAGGCTGTGATTTTAGAGAGGTGGTCTGTGACTCTGTTAGCAAATAACTAAGAGAAAAATAAAATGATCAATTCCTACTCCTAGGTATTTTACTAGGTATCATATGAATGTTAGTTGGGATGTTGTCTCTTCAATTATAGTGCAATTCCATTTAAATCAGTTTTATATATTTTATTATATATATATATAATATATATTCTAAGGTATATATATATTCTAAGGTAATAGGTTTGTATATAACTTTTCAAAATATCATGCTCTGCTATCATATATAATTTAATAATTAATATGTTCCATTGCTTTAACTGGGAATTAAAGTATCATATTTTCCTACTAAAATGGTTCAGTCCTAGGTAATAAGAGCCCACTGATGGCTCAAGCAAGCATCTGACGGATTTCACCGGAACTGAGAATGACAAATGCAGAGCTCCATGTTTGCGCCAGTTCATTTGCTCATTTTGCTCAGTTGTCTTATTTTTATGGCTCTAACCTGTGTTTTAATTTTTTTTCTTTTCTCCTACATGTTAATTAATTTATATGCCAAGTAATAACCTTCTCTTGGTCCCCACTTCTCTGAGACCTTCCGTTTCTGCTTCTCTTCTGAGATGGTGGGCCCATTTGTACCTAGGAATATACAGCTCTGAATTTGAAAGAAAGTAGGCTAGGACCAGACCCACTCCCTCAAATTCTCACATATATTATATAGACTGCAGTTTTTTACACCCCCCTACTCTCCTCCAAATCCCTTTCACCCATGTAGCCACTCACCCAAATCCACTTCTGTTTTCCCTTTAAAAAAAAAAATGTTGGGCGGGAGGGTTCCCAGGGATATCAATCAAACAAGGCACATTAAGTTGCAGCCTTCTCAGGACCAAGGACCACTCCTCCCTTGATGTCTGAAAAGGCCCTCCTCCTCTACATATTCAGCTGGAGCCATGGGTCCCTCCATGTGAACTCTGAAAGCTCTTCTTATTTGCATTTCCCTGATTGCTACAGCTGTTGAACATTGCTTTAAGTGTTTGTAGGCCATTTGAGATTCCTCTTTTGCGAAGTCTGTTTAGATCTGTATTTAGTACTTAATTTAGTTATTTGGTTGATGTCTACTTTCATGAGTTCTTTATATTTCTTGTAAATTATCCCTCTGTTACGAGTGGATTTGATGAGTATCTTTTCTCATTATGTAGACTGCCATTTTATCCTATTGATGGTATCCTTTGCCCTACAGATACTTCTCAGTTTTATGAGGTCTAATTTATTAATTATTGATCTCAGTGACTACATTATTGATGTTCTATGCAGGAAGTTTTTTCCTGTGCCAATGTACTGAAGTCTATTCCCTACTTTCTCTTCTATCATGATCAGTGTATCTGGTTTTATGCTGACATCTTTGGTTTCTTGGACTTGAGGTTTTTTTAATTTATTAATATTGTTTTTATTATTTATTATTATTTTAAAAGAAATAAAACAAAAGGAATAAAACAGCAGTTTTATTGTTGATAAGGATATTTTTATTAGATATATCTTTATTTACACTTCAAATGCTGTCCCCTTTCCTGCCCCCCCCCAAAGACAGTCCCCTCCGTTTGTTCTCCAATCAACCCTCTCCCACTTCCCTCTTCTGGAATTTCCCCACACTGCAGCATCGAGCCTTTCCAGTACCAAGGGCCTCTCTTCCCTTTGATGGCCAACAACGCCATCCTCTACTGCCTATGTGTCTGGAACCATGGGTAACTCCATGTGCACTCTCTGGATGATGGTTTTGCCCCTGGGCACTCTGGGAATACTGGGTGGCTCATATTGTTGGTCCTTCAATGGTACTGCAAACCCATTCAGCTCCTTGTGTTCTTTCTCTAGCTCACAGATACACTGATCATGGTAGAAGAGAAAGTAGGGAATAGATTTCAGTGCATCGGCACAGGAAACAACTTCCTGCAAACAATAATTTAGGCACTGAGATCATTGGGGACACTGTGCTCAGTTCAATGCTGGCTGAGAGTGAGCGCTCTGTAGTGTCATGCACTAGAAGGTCCTCCCAGGTGATTGTGATATCCAGCTCCAATCAGAAAGTACATCCTTGATAGTGTCTGGGGTTTGTAGCTGAATAAGGGATGAATCATTAGGTGGGGCAGTCTCTGGATGGTCTTTCCCTCAAACTCTGCTCCAGACTCTACTTTCTCCTCAGACTCTACTTAGTCTCTGTATCTCCTTCAGTGGGTATTTTGTTCCCACTTCAAAGAAGGGACAGAATATTTATACTTCATTCTTCCTTCTTCTTGAGATTCATTTGATATGTGAATTGTGTCTTGGGTATTCAAGCATCTTGCCTAATATCCACTTATCAATGACTGCATACCATGCATATTCTTTTGTGATTGGGTTACCTCACTCAGGATGATAGTTTTTCCAGTTCCACCCATTTACCTATGAATTTCATGATTCATTGTTTTTTGTGTAGTTCATAGGACTTCTAGTTTCCTTTCCTTTTACTGTTTTTATTTCAGTCAGATATTGATAAATGTGATGTTTGATTTGATTATATTTAAACAAGCAAACAATTTTTTAAAAATAATCTTGGTAATGTAAAAATTGTTTAAGAGCCGATATATTTGAGACTTCACAACATTGAGCAGGTCACACATTTTGTTCTCAGTAATAAATCTCACATCTCATTCTAGAAAACTAGCCAGGGTAACTACTTATACATCATTTAGTTATCTGAAAAATGCATCAAGGACTCTACAAGGACAAGAATGTAGTACACAAGCAGTGCTACAAGGAAAAATGAAGCAAACAAACAAGACACCAATAGATTTACATTTAACTTGAATTAATGTCTTTCATTTTTTGATGTATCCGGGAGAGTTCATGGAGTCCCTCCAATTATATCAGCATGTTATCAGACTGTAAGTATCTACAAATAGGATTATGTGTAGTTGCAGCAAGGGGACTCCTATAAGTTGTGGCATATCAGTCTACAGGATCTGAGTAAAAAAAGAAATTCTATCATGGCATTAAATATAAGGTTCTGAAAAATATTTACATGGGAGATGGGCACTCGTTCCCTCTGTGTTTGCTACTTAATTATCAATTAAAATTAATATATTCTATTTCATTTAATTATTATGAAAAATAATTTGTATATAAAATATTTAGCATGCTGATTGGGTGACAATAAAATTTCAAATAATGTTATCATTCGGTTCACTCAAGCTATGCATAGAAAGCATAAACTCTCGAAACACAGATGAGAGACAAATAGTTTTTAGCTCAGTATTCTTTGGTAGTGTGTCCAAAAATATCTCTCACTCTGTGAGCTGTAAAAAAGAGTCTCATCTTTCTATTTAGAGTGTATGACAGAACCGACGAGGTGTGTTTGAGCTAAACCACTGCCAGTGATTTGGAAATACATGAATAATTTTCCTTTTTTCTCTTTTCTTGACTTTGGGTTAGTTTTAGGGACATCACATTATTCATTTTTTTTTACCTTGTTTGTTATAAACTTGTGCTGTCTTGCTCTTATTTCATAGCTACTATCTCCACAATTTTAGATCTTGCTTTCAAAGAAATATTGAAATTTGCAAAACTGCCAGTTGGAATAAGTAATTAACACTTCAGCTCAGCTCTGAAAGGGGAATACAACTGTGGCATACAGACGCCTGCCAAAATCAGAGCTATCACCCAGAAAATGCCTGAAATTCTCATCATGGTACTTTGAATATCACCAAAGAAAAACAGAAAAGTGGAGGCAAAATGATCAATATGAAAGCTCACCTGCTTATCCCCATGGATATGGTATGAATGAAGGTGCAGCAAATACAGAAATAAATCAATATGTATCAGCTAGAAGGATTCCTGGACATAGGAAATTCAGTGGAGAATCAGAAGCTATAAAATGGCATTCAAATTTGATTTTAAGGATCAAAATATCACAAAGTATTTGGTACATGGGTACATGATAAGGACCTTGTTAAACTTGGGAACATCTATGAAAATAAATCCTACTGATTTCATATAATAATTTCTGTGTGGCATGCATATGGGAAAACGGGAATAATAATGGATGGTAGAAGGTACACAGAGTTATTGGGTTAATTATATTTGTTAATCTTGAAAGTTTGCTTGGGATCATTACATTTTCCTGTTATTTGGTTGTATACAATAAAGGAGATACTCACAAAATAATTACCAGAATGTAAAGGAAGAAATATCACAGGGAGACAACAGAGGTATAAAAAAAAAAAGAAGAAGAAGGAAGGAGTGGGCCCTGGTTCTGGAAAGGCTCAGTGCAGCAGTGTAGGGTAATACCAGAACATGGAAGTGGGACGGGGCAGATGGGGTGACAAGGGAAGGGAAGAGGGCTTATAGGACTTTCGAGGAGTGGGGAGCCAGGAAAGGGGAAATCATTTGAAATGTAAATAAAGAATAAAAAAAAACACCTGTCACTTGCATATTGAAGAATACAAGGTTTGTTTCAGTTAACAATACTTCTTATGTCTAAATAACCAATTCAGTTTCACCTGCGTGTTGGAATCCTTTCATCAACATCTATTTTAGGAAATTCAGTGGAAACATTCTTTTTGATGAATTTAGAGATAAAAATCTCAGAAAAAATATTGTCCTTAGTTTATTTTGGGGGCATAGTTGGACTTATTCTGTTGCATTTTAAACAGAATTACACTATTATAAAGTACTACTATTTTGTACAAGTGAGAAATTGTCAAGAGAGTATCATTTGTATTGTTTGGATGCATCCACTATCCAGTACAAAATCCTATGGTGGATATAATAGAAAGTGGGACTTCCAGGAGGAAGAAAGAATTCTGGGATAGAACCAGGTGCAGAAGATCTGTGCGGAAAGATGTATCAAGACAGGTGCATGGTACCTGAGTAAAGATAAACACCCACCTGGCTGAATGTAAGTTAAAATAACTTATGATCTAATCTAGAACAGCCTAGCTATAATGCCAAAGTAATTGTAAATATATTTTCAGTGTGAGTCTTATTTCTGGTAGCATGGAGCTGAGATTAAGAAACAGACCTAACTTCTACAAGAATTTTCCAGACATATTAAAACAACAGGGTGTATGCAGCACATTAGAAAGATGGGCTAGAGTGATGGTAGGCTACTACGAGCACAGACTGCTCTTGCAGAAGAACTCAGTTTCTACCACCTAATCTAAGGGCCTGCAAACCCTTCTCCTAGGAATCTGACACCTGCTCTTGGAATCTGTAATTTCTGGGCACCAGCATCCACTCATACAGATACAACATTTTACACAAAGTTAAAAATTGTATATATATATATGGAAGAAACATAAAAAGAGACATATAATGAATTTCTCACCTGCTTTGGAGTGCTAAGGAGTCCCAAAATGTGCCACATCAAGCTCAAAACTCACAAGAAAGGCCAATAAACCTGGTAAGATCACACTGTAAGTTTGCTATAGAAGACAGTGTAAAGCATAGGAAAAGCCAAGTTCAGAATGATTCTAAAGAAAAGATTTTGCCAAACAAGTTCAAAGACATGCACTAACTAGAAGACTTCCTTCCTCACCATTTCTTATGAATCAATGGCTTTGTTTTTCTTAAGTCTTCAACTAACTGGATACTATCTTTCTACCTGAGTGCTAACAGTCTAATATACCCAATACACAGTCAGATGTCACTTCCTCACATGTATAGTCTCTTATACACCCACGTGGGAAAGATCTAAAGAAATATCTGGGTAGTCAGTCTGCCAGGTTGATATATGATATCTGGCTCCACACGTACTCATATTTCTCCTTGTCTTTCTCTTATTTATTTCAAATAGCCTTCTCAGTGAAAAGAGTGAATCCCAACACCATTTGTTTTTCTACTTGACCTTTAAAGCCATACTAAGAAAGCAACCCAAATATTTGCCACTTTTATGTAACTGAAGTACCACCATCATTAATATTTGCCTCTCAGAGTTATTGACTTCTGGATAACAAAGACTATTTAACAAGCAAATAGTTAGTTTTGATATTCCTGTTACAGCTTTGTGTAAGCAAAAAGAAAACCCAAACAAAATGTCAAAAAATATGAAGTCAGAGTAAGTATGGTGTAATGAACAAGGTAATTAAGATTAGCACGATGCCTCACCTCAAAGTTAATGACAATCTCAAGGAACATTGTTTATTGGGACAGTGTATTGTGATTAGTTTTAATTATTTTTTCCTTGTCATCTGATACAAAACATGTGCTGTTATAGATCTGCATGCATCAACAATTTTTCTTAAAGCGCAAGCTGCTGAAGCTTTTATGACATTTTTTTAAATTTGAAATCCAAATTACTCTTGAATAAAATGTTTAATGATAGCTACAGAAGGCAACATTTTGATCACATTTATAAAGCAACATTGATAGATGGCATTTTCTGACAGCTCGTGATGGGTTTCTTTTAGTATTTAATATGGACACGAACATATTTCCTAAATAAACTAGCTATTATTGCATATCTCATCTTGTTCTAATTAAATTCAAAGTGTTACTTCAGAGACTAGTATCATTATATAGTGAAATAATCATTATTATGCTTAATGAATCCTAAATTGCCCCATCCTCCTCCTTCATAATGAAGCTCAGCTGTTTGAATTAGCCAAAATGATTTATTTTCCTTAAAAGTAAATCTTCCACATATACGGGGTAGATTTTGTTGTTATCAGCCAGGTTAATATATGATATTTATAGATAGAAAATACCTATACTATGATTTAAAAAAATCTATAAAACGTTCAGTTGGCCTAGATTATAACGTTTTAGTTTATTCTGTCTATTTAGTGTATAACTACATTAATGCTGAGAAAATGGTACATTTGACAATGAATCTCTGTATCAAAACAGCCATTATTTCTGTCACCCTAGAACATTTATTGTGTCATCTCACCCTCTCTGCTCTCTGTATCCTTTCAAGTGACTGCCTCCACATTTTGACCCTTCTGAAATTTCACATAAGTAAAACCTTAAAACTGAATTTTGTATTTGTATTGAAGTTTTTACTCATTTTTACATTAAATCCAATAAGCCATTGAATTTTATTTTTAAGATACTGCTGTTCCAGTTGGGTTTCTCTGAAGGAAGACATGTGTCAGGATGATATGGATTACAAAGGATTACTAGACTCCACTTTTTTGAGATGTGGGTTTTGTGGAGTGATAATTGTTTTACTGCTTGCTGTTATTTCTGAATTTCAGAATGTTTCATTGAATAAGTATGATAGTGTGGGTTATGAAGTCTTCTGTCACTCTATGTTTGAGATACTCCCAGTTTAAAACTAGTTTTTGGGGGAAGGGGCTTAGAGACAAGGTTTCTCTGTGTAGCCTGGCTGTCCTGGAACTCACTCTGTAGACCAGGCTGGCCTCAAACTCAGAAATCCACCTGCCTCTGCCTCCCAAGTGCTGGGATTAAAAACATGTGCCACCATCGCCCAGCTTAAAACTCCTAGGAATAAAACAATAATTGGCTTACCAAACTTCATTAACAAATGCTTTCAGTACTATCAAATAAGCATAGATGAATGTGAATGTTGTCTAATAATAGAACCATCTTTAAATGTTTATTAAACAACATTTTTCTAGAATGGTTTTCCATATCACATTCTACAGGAGAGTTGAAGATTTAGTATGGCACCACCTCTTTTAACCATGTTGAAGGTTTTGTTTTGTTTTTGTTGTCTACTCTAAAGGGTATTATGTGTTTTATTTATGGGTTGAAAACTGATTTTTGCGTAATGATAGTAAAACATTTTTATTGATTATATTAGGCATCAACCTTTTCTATACTTTGTGAAATATTAGCTGTTCACTTTTGTAAATATTTTTGAGTTGCTAGTCATTGAATTGAGAACCGGTAGATGTACCTTAAACATTCAGAAAGAAGAATGTGCAAAATGTGAAAATGCTATTTCTAGTCTTTAGTTAGCAAATGCAATTGCATATAGGATTATGATGAAGAATATTTTTAATTCTTATTATATAAAATAGTAAATCTTAAGAGTGTTTTCTAGCTTTATGTGAAAACAGCTCTATTGTCTCAAAATTTTGATAATATGAAGGTTTTTACTTCAATATTTGCAAGTGAAATATTAGAATGACACATCTACAATAAAGTTTGTAGGCTGAAGTGGTTAGAGCTTATTGTTTGATTTTTTTCATCTTTAAGCCAGTTTCATTGATTCCAAGCCTATTTCTTGAAAAACTTCCTTTCCAATACTATTATGTCATGGCAATTGCAACTTATTTCCTCATATTAGGAGCCAGATTTTAAACTATGTCCTCATTTTCATTTATTTTAACTATCTTAGTAATTAGCATACTTTATTACTTATTTTAACACAATCATATGTTACACACGATATGACTTTGCCTAACATCATAATCTTTTTTATTTTTTGATATCATTTGATATCAAATCTCTTTTGATATCATTTTGTATTTTCTAGGTATTTTGCATTTCTATTGAAATTTTTACTAATTTTTTAATTAAATCCAACATAAGCCACTGAATTTGATTTTATTTTTTAAAAGATACTCTTGGTCCAGTCAGGTTTCTCTAAAGGAACACATATGTCAGGATGGATATACATTACAAAGGGCCTTATTAGATTGGCTTACACAGTACAGACTGAATAGTCCAATAATGTCCCTCTGAGTGCTGGGGAGGCTAGAAGGTAGAAGATGCTCCTTTAAGGACGCTGAAAGCTTCAGTAGTCACAGCATGGCATGGAAATGCTACACTACTATCTGATAGACAAGACTCTTCAGTTCATTTAGAAGAACTAAGAATCTGGATTCCTTTGTCAGCAAAAGAGGGCAGCAGGAATGGAATCATGGAACAGACATGCTAAATGCCCAGGAAAATCTTCCTACAGGTGAAGTCAGCGCTGCTTCCCCACAGTCCTCTTTATATCTGTACAAAGCAATGAAGAAAAATATGACTGCACCGTGAGGGGGAGTACTGACCACACGGGGAGGGCAGAGAACTGAGCACATGTGGAGGGGAGTAATGATCACATTGCAAGGCAGAAGTACTGATCAGTCTGTGGTGAGGGATCTTACGCCATTCAATTCTAGGACAAAAACATCTTAATTACGTGAAAGGTATTCTATTTTTTAAGTCATGGTTCCCAGTGGACAGATATATTAAGTATTGCTAATGTATTGAGACTCTACAGCATTTTAGTCTCATTTATTAATTCTGAATTATTTATGACTGTGGCATATTACACACTTGCTAGGAATTTTAGATGTTACCTCAGCCATGTTTTATTTTCTTTTCATGTAAATATATATTAAATATTAAAATTTTATATCTTTAGATACCAAATTAAATTTATCTGTGCCCACTGTAAGAGATAGCATAAATGAATACTTGGCTTTGTATACTAGAGCACTAAGAGATTTAGTTATTAAATCTAGTAGGACTTTTATTTGTTATTGTTTTATTTTTTCCTTGTATTTTGAGAATTTCAACTTTTGTCTTCGAAAATTGTTTAAATATCTACAAGCATATTATCACTATAGGTAATAAAATCTTTTTTCTTTAAATTCTCTCTCTTCATAATATATATACATATATATATAATATTTATAACGTTTCTCGCCATATTTATATAAATACAAATATATATCATGTATTGTAGATTTTACATATTATATACAATATATAGAGGCTTTAAAAGATACTAGTTATATTTTAAAAATCTATATATGCCAGATGTAAGAATAAATTTTATTTTCCAGGTATTATTGTCTTCTTAGAGGCTTACTTGTGAATAAGCTCACCCTTTCTACTTGTTTCTGAACTCTGGCTGGCTGATTCATTTCAGCTGATCTAGCTGGAACTCCTCTCCAAGCTGACTGCGTCAAACTGGATTCTCTTGGAAGTGTTCTGCTTGGTGCAAACTAACTTTGGCTATTCTTGGGCTATTTGTTCTATTCTTGTTATTCTCTGTCTTCAGTGGCCTCTGGTGACATGAATTGCCTGTACTGGAAAACTGAATGGAACACATGAATGAACTCAATTTCACTTCAGGAAATGCACTTGCTAAATTTATTCAACAAAACCCTACTGCACTGCCTTAACTTAACTGAACTGTAGTCACTAAATGGCAGTCCAGTTCTGACTTGCTCTGGGTGGCTCTTAAGCAGCCTCTTCCCTGTCTATTCTTGTGAGAATTTCCTGTCTGTGACTCATTCTGTCAAATCATTTTGGATTCAATCCGTTGACACTCAATTAGTTGTAACTTTTAAATATAGCTGTTTCCTTCTACAAAATAGTTTTACCTTCATTGTTTAGGTTAAAAGAGATCAGAATATATTTAAGAAACACTTTTCCTAGAAAAGTAATACTTCAGTTCATCATTATATGAACACAAACCCCCAAAGCAACCTTTCTATCCACTTGTTTAAAAATAAAGATTAAGATAATTAAAAAAATAATAAGTTGTTCTCAGCCTTGTTCATAAGCAATGCAATGTCTGTCTTTGTAACATGTGATAAAAAGTTGTATAAAAGACAAAATCCAACAGAAGATTTTTTCTTTTAGTTGTAGGTAGGTTAATATTTGTTATGAATGACTATCAAATTTTTAAATATTTTGTATTCATTTAAATATTTCAATGATTTTCTTCCTTTCATGATTACGAGTTACTTTGACTATTTTTGTATATAAAATCAATCTTTATTTTGACTGAGTAGATAATATAGTTGAGTAAAGTAGAGGGTTATGTTACATTATCCTTCTCATTTGTTTCTAGGTATAACATAGTATGTTTAACAAATTTTAGATTTATGTTAATATAAAATTAATCAACCTAAATGTTACATTTTCTTCCCAAAATTATTTGAAGGATTTATATTCATTTCTGAACTTATAATTCAAATATATAGGACAGATCATTGTATATCTTCTACCAGTCCCTCTGTAACTTACCTGTCATCTTCCATAGTTCCTTTTAGACTACAAGCTAATTAGTATTGTCAGCAGACCCTTATCTCTGCTGTGTTTAGGTTTTATGCTATGTAGGATGTTGTATTGAACTACCACAAAGTAGAAACTTTAGATACAACATTTACTTCTTATATTATAAAAACTCAGAAGTTCAATTCAATGCAGGGTTGTATATCAAATGTGCCTACATCCTAGACATATGTCTTAACTCAAAATTCACAGTGTGCATAGGACTAGGTAACTCTTCATATCCTTTTAGCAAGTGAATCAATGCCTACCATGGAAACTTCTTCATAAGACCTAAAGAATCATCCTACTTGTAATGAGACTTTGGGGCTTATTATTCAGGATATGATTCAGGTGACAGGATGATGAACCAGACATTTAAGAGTTAATCAGATAGGCAGTGGTGAGTACAGGTTCTGTCTTCCCCATTTTCATTCCCCAGCATCACTCTGTCCTTCACAGTGGGGCTTTGTCTTGTTTCTGAGGACACCTCACTTGTCCTAGGGTGCAACAAGCACATTCTCTGTGGTTGTCTCTATCTTTGGTCTTCACCTTTGAATCATCTCTTTTTAATTAATTTCAATATTACTCAGTTTCAGATATGCCATCTGCTATGTCTGTGATTCACTTGAAGCTAAAGGAAGGATAAAAGAGTCAAGGAAAATATCAAGGATTGCCTCCTTCCTGGAGGAAGACATAGAAAGAAATAAACTATTGTATTTGATCATCATTGTGGGCTCTTTCCTTCCTCATATACACCTATCATTCCAGGTTCATCTTTTCCCTTCTTTTATTTATGCCTTAGATTCTAAGCATTGTACAGTACAAGAAATCATGGTCTGGGTACATTTTGATCTATAGGATTTAACTCTTCATGAAGGAACCAGTATGAAATCTTTTTAAATGTTACCACTGACATTTTGACACTGACTATATTTGTATTTTTATTTAAATCTAATCGCCAGTGAACATACATTTTCCATAAATTGTATTACTTGTTATTATTTTCCAATTTGATACATTTCCTATTTAAAGAAAACACAGAATGACTTTTATACACTATTACTCAACATAACCCTAGTCTGGACATTGTTTAATTGTGAACTTCATATATGAATATATCATAGTTTGGTAATCTTTATAGACCCAAAATTATTAAATAGGTTAACTAGAAGTATTCAATTAAAAAACAAAAACAAAAAGTAAAAAGATCAGACATCTGCATAGTTGAGGACAGATATCTTGAAGCAAACACCAAAATGGAAAAGTACAGTATTGAATTTATAAATGTCATGCTAGGAAAGTTCTGAAGAGCATTTAAGGGCAGAACATAGTAGTGCTTAAGAATCATCAGATACTGCAGTTACAGAAATGTCTGAGACGCACCAGTACCCCAGAATGGTAGAGGGATTTAAAATGACAAGGCTGCAGAGTGAAAGCAGATTCCTGACTGATCCTGTTCACTGAAGCACTCCTGTCACTCCACCGCCTGGGACAGATGCCAGCACAGTTCATTTTATTCACGATCCTTAAATTACTTCTAAAGTTTACTCAAACTCTGTTGTACTTGATCTGTTAGTTAATATTTGAAGCACAAGCCTACATTTCTCACAAGTACCATCACTGCCCAATTTTCTAAAGAAGATTACCAAAATAAGCATAATTAAAGAAAAAATATTTTGTATGTCAGATTATACCAACATTTTAATATTTAAGATAGAGCGTTTTTTTTTTGTATTACCTGAATCCTATGTGAGCCTTAGCTCTAATTTGATTATTGTCAGTGCCAAATGTCTGTATATTTTAGCATAAGTGACTTCAGTTACAAAAACACATTTGAATCAAATGTATCTTATTGACCTAGATACACTAAAATAGCCAGGGAGAAATATATGTTAACAAAAATTTCAAAGCACATACAATTTCCTTCAAAGGATAAATACTAGACCCTTTACACTTTATTTTGTGGGATAGTTATTAGCCACATTTGCTTAGTGATTCACCTTTATATTGGAATGAGCTCAACAGCATGTGCTTTAACAATGAAAGTCACCCTTAAATAAAATCTAAGAGGTGAACATGCCTCTATTTCATTTAAACACTTCCAGGGATTGACACATTTTTACTCCACTTTAATCTGAAAAGATCATTAGTAGCAATCTTTATTATTATGGCAAATTTAGCTTTATAGACCTATAATAACCTTTCAAATATTTGAAATCATATTTCTCCCCTTATGATTTTTAAATAAAATTCTGAGTTTCCTGAATTTATCTCAGGCTTGAAGTTGTTTTACTATTCACAGCCATAGAAGGAGTTATAATCAACTTTCCTAGTTTTACATTGAGACATAAGAGTGATTGTAACATGCTCAGTCTTGTGAGCACCTAAAGTTCACAACCAGAACTTTAAGCCAGAATAAAAACTGAGTATATAATAAACAGTTAAACAAGAATAAAAACTGAGTATATAACACTTTAGTCTGGTTATTTAAGTCAATATAACTCTGTAGTATATGCATCTGGAAGCAGCTGTACAGTTATTTGTCTAAGAAAACTTCAGTATAAAAAGGAGTATCTTTAAAAAAGATTCACCTAAAAGATTAAGTCACAAAGCGAGTTAAGGATATCCCTAGGGAACATGGGAAACGTATATAAGATACTCCCACTTCTGGGCTGAAACATTCAAAGAAAACTCCTTCTTTCTAGAACTCAAGCACAGCCTTTGTTAAAGAGGTTAACACAAAGTTCACTGAACATAGAGAGTGTTCTCTGTTTGTGTGCTGCATAATCTGTTGGCCAGATGCCTTCTAGTACTGCAAATAAGTAATAACCAGAACATGACACACAATGTTGGCACCTCACTGCAAAATGAATTTGCCCAAGATTTGTTTCATTTTTGCTGTTGCTGTTTTGCTTTTATTTTTTTTTTAATTTATTTACATCCAAGTCCTTGCCCCAACCTCCCAGCCGCCCCCTTCCTCATCCCATTCCTCTTCCCCTTTGCCTCTGAGAGAGTGCTCCCTCCCCATCAGGCCACCCCCTTCCCTGGGTCCTCAGGTCTCTCCAGGATCGATCTCATCTCCTCCCACTGAGGCCACAATTTCAGATCTCTACATATGTGCCAAGGGCCTCGGACCTGCTCTTTTATGCTCCCGTTGGTGGCTCAGTCTCTGCGAGTTACTTGGGACCTGCTCTGTTCCTGCTGGTCTTCCTATGGGTTCTGTTTCCCTTTGACTTTCTTCAATCCTTCCCCTAATTCAACCATAGGGGGTCCTTGAATTCAGTCCAAAGGTTGGGTGTAAGTGTCTGCCTCTGTCCCTGTCATCTGCTCATAGGGCCTCTCAGAGGACAAGAAAGCCAAGCTCCTGTCCGTAAGCACAACAAAGCATTAATAATATTGTCAGGCCTTGTCCCCCACCCCAGGAACCCTCCTATATAAAATGGATACCAAGTTTGAGCAGTCATTGAACCACCTTTCCTTCAAATTCTTTTCCATTTTTGTCCCTGAAGTTCTTTTAGACAGGAATGATTCTGAATCAGAACTTTTGAATGTGGGTTAGTAACCCAGTCCTTCCTCTTGAGACTCCCTCTATTTACTGGAGAAAGATCCTTCGAGCTTGCTTTCTCCAATATTGGACATTTTGTCTAAGGTCACCACCATTGATTCCTGACAGTTTCTTAACCCCCAGGTATCTTGTACTTTTCAGAGCCCACCCCCCACTTCCCACCCACCCAAGGCTGTTTATTTCTATTCATTCTCCTGGCCCTCTAGGCTTCTCTCCTTTTCCCTACCCTTTTCCCTCTCGCAAAGGTCACTCCCTCCCTCTGCTTCCCATGATCATTTCCTTCCCCTTCTAAGTGGGATTGAAGCATCCTTACTTGTACCTTTCTTATGGCCTATGGGTTATATCCTGGGAATTCTTTACTTTTTGCCTACTATCCTCTTATCAGTGAGTACATATCATTCATGTCCTTTTGGCTCCACCTCACTCACGATGATATTTTCTAGTTCCATCCATTTGCCTGAAAAAATGTATGATGTTCACGGTTTTAATAGCATAATAGTATTCCATTGTTTAAATGAATCACATTTTCAATATGCATTCTTCATTTGAGGGGAATTTGAGTGGTTTCCAGCTTCTGAGTATTACAAATAAAGCTGCTATGAACATAGTACTTGCAGCATGGTGAGAAATTATTTGGGTATATGCCCAGGAGTGGTATAGCTGGGTTTTCAGGTAGAACTTTTTCTAATTTTCTGAAGAACTGCCAGATTGATTTCCAGACTACCAGTTTGCAATCCCACCAGCAATGGAAGAGTGTTACTTTCTCCAGAGTCTCAACAGTGTTTGCTGTCACTTGCGTTTTTGGTCCTAGCCATTCTTATTGGTATAAGGTAGAGCCTCAGGGTCATTTTGATGTGCACTTCTCTGATGACTAAGGACTTAGAGCATTTCTTTAAGTGCTTCTTGGCCATTTGAGATTCTTTTGCTGTGAATTCTCTCTTTAGCTCTGAACTCCATTTTTAAATTGGGTCATTTGGTTTTTTGGAGGTTAACTTCCTGGACTTTGAATATATTTTGGATATTAGCCCTCTATCAGATAAAATTTGACCCCAAATTAATCCTGTCTACAAAAACTGCAGGCATACAGATGGTGTAGAGACTAGTGAAATGGCCAACCAGTAACTGGCCTAACTTGATACCCATCCCATTGGCAACCAACAATCTTTAATACTACTGATTCTTTGTTATATTTTTATACAGGAGCCTAGAATAACTGTCCTCTGAGATGCTCTACCCAGCAGCTGACTGAAACAGATGCAGGGGTTCAGAACCAAACATCAGAAAGGTTTATTGAAGAGTTGAGGCTTTGAGTATAGGAAGGCTACTGATTTGCTTGAGTTAACTGTACATCCAGCCACTTTGCTTAAGTTTTTTATCAGCTGTAGAAGTTCTCTGATGGAGGTTTTTGGGCCACTTAAGTATACTATCATATCATCTGCAAACAGTGATAATTTGACTTCTTCCTTTCCAATTTGTATCACTTTGATCTTCCTTTTGTTTTTGATAGCTCTAGTTAGAACTTCAAGTAATAAATATGGAGAGAGAAGGCAGCCTTGTCTAGTCCCTGATTTGAGTGGGATTGCTTCAAGTTTCTCTCCATTTAGTTTGACGTTAGTTTCTGGTTTGCTGTATATTGCTTTTATTATGTTTAGGTATAGGCCTTGAATTCTTGTTCTTTCCAAGGCCTTTAACATGAAAGGATGCTGAAATTTATCAATATATTTTCAGAATCTAATGAAATGACCATGTGGGATTTTTCTTTGAGTTTGTTTATGTAGTGGATTACATTGATGGATTTCCATATATTGAACCATCCCTGCATCCCTGGGATAAAGCCTACTTGATCATGGTGAATGACCGTTTTGATGTGTTTTTGGATTCAGTTGGCAAGAATTCTATTGAGTATTTTTGCATCGATATTCATAAGGGAAACTGGTCTAAAGTTCTCTGGTTTTGTTGGATTTTTGTGCAGTTTTGATAACAGTGAAATGGATACAGAAAATGTGGTATATTTATACTATGGAATACTACTCAGCTATTAAAAAACAATGAATTCATGAAATTCTTAGGCAAGTGGGTGGAACTAGAGAATGTCATTCTGAGTGAGGTGACCCAATCACAAAAAGCACACATGGTATGCACTCACTGATAAGCAGATATTAACCCAGAAGCCCAGAATACCCAAGAAACAATTTACATATCAAATGATGCCCAAGAAGAAGTAAGGAGAGCCCCCTGGTACTGGAAAGGCTCAGGGCAGCAGTGTAGGGGAATACCAGGACAGGTAAATGGGAAGGGGATGATTGGGGAACATGGGGAGGGAAGAGGGCCTATGAGACTTTCAGGGAGGGGGGATTCAGGAAAGAGAAAATCATTTGAAATATAAAGAATGTATTGAATAAAAAAAGAAAAGAAAAATAAAATACAGATTTCAATTCAATGGGTAGATATTCTGCATTTCTAACATTAAAAAAGTTAAGAAGAAGAAGGAGGAGGAGGAGGAGCAGGAGGAGGAGGAGAATGAGAAGGAGAAGGAGATGAAGAAGAGGAGGAGGAGGAGGAAGAAGAAAGAAGAAGAAGAAGAAAAAGAAGAAGAAGAAGAAGAAGAAGAAGAAGAAGAAGAAGAAGAAGAAGAAGAAGAAGAAGAAGAAGAAGAAGAAGAAGAAGAAAAGGAGGAGGAGGAGGAGGAGGAGGAGGAGGAGGAGGAGGAGGAGGAGGAGGAGGAGGAGGAGGAGGAGGAGGAGGAATTGAGTTGAGCCAGGGATCAAAGGCACTTGAAAAGATATGAACTCCACAGGAATAATATCAGAGTCAGGTAACCTGTACCCTTGGGGGTTTATGCATGGGTTAGACATGGCCCCCTCCATATAAGTAGCAGATGTGTAGCCCAGGCTCTAACCTTCTTATTATTGTTGTACCTGATCTCTTCTTTCAGAGATATCAGGCTACAGTTTACATGGTCTCCCTAGGTGAACTAAAAACCCAACTGCCTTGTAGGTGTCTGATATAGCCTTTACCCAAGAATAAGATTGCTGAGGCGTACAGATCTGTGATATGGCCTGGGAAGCTGTCACCTTCTCAGCCTCTCCAGCGTACAGATAGATTCAGGGTTGGCTCATGCTATGCATAAATTCATTCATGTTAATCCTTTTTATGTCCATATCTATATCTATATAATTGAATTCTGTCCCTATTTCTTTCCATCCATTTCCTTATTTGTCTAGGAACATACCAATCTGCATAAATTTATTTCTGTTTATCTAGATAACATACTCTAGTGCAAAATCACAAATATACACATAAATACAAGCACACACACACACACACAACACACAGAGAGAGAAGGAGAAATATGCAAAATATATTAATTTCACAGTCTTCTAGCTATACTTAACATTATATTGGTGGGTATTATTCTGTGCTATTGTGTTTAAGTAGGATAAAATAAAATTAAAATTAAAATGTAGTCAAATGCCTAATATTCCACTACAAACAATTGGGGGTCATAAATATTGCCCTTGTTAGATTATCCTGAATTATATAGTAAGTACACAGTCTTGAAAACTACATCATTTAATAAAATATAGTTTAAAGTAATTACTGATACAGTTTACTTTAGAATACCTACCTCTCATAAACAAGTCCTTAGAGTAAGTTCCTAGTATAAAAAACAATAAGCACATGAATATTAAATCTATCTAGAACATATAAAGAGAGTGTGGTTATTATCACATATATTCATTGTGTATTTCTTACAAAAAATGTGTAACTTTATGTTGCACATTAAATCTTCCCAAGGTGATATAGTAGTTTTGATCCACTTTATCCAAAATAACTATATTATTTAGAATGTCAGTATTCCAAATAATGGAAATTATTCAAATGATAACAATTATCCAGAGTAATAAGGTCCTTAAGATGTCTTCTGTATGGGCATTGTGGCATGTATGTAAACTTTAGGACAGACTGTTTACTAGGGGTTTTTTAAGGTGATTATAGTGAGAAGATATTGAAAGATCATTTTATGAGCAAACCCAAGTGTATAAATCTGGGTTGTGATGTAATTGCATTTCTAACGTCTCAAAAGGCTTTCCCTCGTTTGTGTCTCTAACTCTAGCTGTAATGATCCTAGATCAAATTGATTTAACACACACCATTTCAATAAGAATAAAATCATGAACAAACTATAATTCTCCAGGTGCTAAATTGAACCATTCCTTCAACCTGATGCCTAAACTGCATGATGTCTTTTTGAGTGGGTCAGAAAAATTTTTTAAAACATAAAAGTGTTTGTGTCCTGAAAGGTGGCCCTTCAAACATATAAGACAATATAATTAAGCATTAATCAGTGAAACATAATCAAAATTTGTAGTTAATAAACAATAATTTTTTTAAATGTTATCAGATAAAAATCAGTTACACTCCAGATATGACAAAATATCTTATCATTAAAAATTATTAAATTTTTAAATCATTAAAAATGATATTAAAAATGTCAATACTAAACAATAGCAGTCTGAGAGTATACACTTTGTATGCATTATCTGTGAAGGTAAAGATTTGGATAAGTCTCTCCCTGTAATAATTCCTTGAGTCAACCTGTATGATATTATATTTTACTTATTTTATGCTCTGTAAATATTATCTATGTGAATACATTTTCTACTGTAAATATTATTCTGCATTATTAAATTTTGTAAAAGTATGTGAAGTATAAAATAATATACTATCATGTAATCCTAATAAACATAAATGTAGACAAATACATATTTTATTGTAGAAGATGAGCATACATTATCAAAATTAACCTTAAAAAGGTTTTAGAAGTATATCCTTTTCCAATTACATGATTATTTTTCTCTTATTTCACTAATCATTCTTTTAAATGTGATGTATTTACTCTAATAGTCATTATTACAATTATAAAATAATTGATTCAAACATATCTCTATTTAAGCATATATTAACAGTATTTTAAGGTACAATTATTTCTTGAAAGATCATTACCATCTGCCATTAAAATTGAAAATAACTCAAAATACTCCTTTGAGATAATTTCTCAAGAACTTGAATGATTTATTGAATATTTTTCTAATTCATTTTGTGAAATGATTATGACATCCTAGAGATTATACATCAACTAATTTCATGTTTAGTATAGAAAGTACATAAAAATTAAAAATATTTTATAATGTGACTTAGAGCTTTAACTTGAATTTTAAGGATAAAAAGTAACCTCCCACAGTGTGATAAAAAATATTTGAAATTGACTTTGAATATAAGCTTTTCAAATGAAATAATTAACATTTCAAAATTCTAAATTTGTCAAGATTAGCAGTAGGTGCTTCATAGAAATATAGAACATAATTTAGTTTGTTAAAATGTATTACTTTTATGTTTGTTGGAGTGTTTCTGCATGGAGATGAATTTCTGTAACAAATTGCATGCCCTGCCATTCTTGTAGAGATCAGAAAACTAGTTCCGCATCTTGACCATGAGAGTCATGTCAATCAAACTCTATTCATCTACCTTTGTAGCAAGTAGATTTTTTGTTTGTTTATTTATTTATTTATTTATATTTATTTATTTAGCGTGTGTACATGCAAGCATGTCTGTATTTATGTGTGTATGTGTGTATGTATATATTCATGTATTTTTGTGGGTATATATGCATGTGCCACAGAATGAGTATGAAGGCTTGAGGATATTATTTGAGAATTCATTATTTCCTCTTTGTGGGTTCTGGGAATGCAACAAAGGTCTTTGATACCACTTGTTTTACCTGCTGAACCATCTCACCAGCCCACATTTCTTTTAAATTGAATAACAACTATTACTAAACCACTACTTACTTTCTAGCTTTTTCATGCCCTTTTGTCCAGTGTGATTTAAGGAGTAATATATATGATAGTTGTACTTTCAGTTTTGCATGAGTGACTCTGTATATGTATATGTAGTGAAAGCTTACAGTTTAAGATATGTATGTATGTATATATATATATATATATATATATATATATATATATATACATAGTGAAAGATTACAGCTTTCAGCAGCTCAAATGGGAGAAGAAAAAGAACTCTTCACTCCTACCAGAGTCTGTCCTTAACATACTTAAAAAACACAATGTGATTTACCTCTATAATGTCTATTATAAACCATATTGGAGAAAATCTCTTAATGGATTTTCATCACTCATTTACTAATCAATAAAGAAATGTTGATCAAAGCACATATGAACTTACAGAGACAGAAGCAGCATGCCCAGGGCCTACACCCATCTGCAACATGTCCTCTACCTATGTATTATGGCTTCCAATTTCGTGTTTTTGTGGAAGTTACTGAGCATACAAACGGGTGACTTATGTGCCCTTGCTTGAGTCACTTTTGTTTTCTCTTTTTTTGTGTGACTATTTTCTTCATTTACATTTCAAATGCTATCCCCTTTCCCTGTCCCCCAACTCTGAAACCACCTGCCATCCCAACTCCCCTGCTTCTATGAGTGTATTTGCCTACCCACCCACCACTCCTATCTCTCCGCCCTGGCATTCCCTTACAATGAGGCATTGAGCCTTCACAAAATGAGGGGCCTCTCCTCCCATTGATGCCTGATAAGGCCATCCTCTGCACAGGCAGCTGGAGCCTTGGGTCCATCCATGTGTACTCTCTGGTTGGTGGTTTAGTCCCGAGGAGTTCTCACAAGGACAGAAGTGGATGCTCACAGCCAAGCATTGGGCTGAGCACAGGGTCCCCAATGGAGGAGTTAGAGAAAGGTCTGAAGGATCTGAAGGAGTTTGCAACCCCATAGCAAGATCAACAATATCAAACCAACTAGATCCACCAGAGCTTGCTTAAGTTCTTTTTCTACTATTGGTTTGTCTTCTTTGATATCAGTGTGGTAGTATTTGTTTTAATATATTATGTATTACTTAGTTATATTTTAAAAATGTATGCATGTAAGAATGAATGAATATAATAGACACTAGGGAAAAGGTTAACTTCAGAACTGCCATTTGGGGGGAGAAAATCAGCTCTCTCCAATGAAGGAATATCAGGTGTATTCCCTACTACAAGACAGACATCCTATTTATAAGTTGTTGACCTCTGTAAAATTTTGTGTTGTTTTATTTAGTTGTAGGTATTTTTTTTGTTTTGTTTTCTTTTGTTTTCAAGAGGGTGGTAATTTTGTTTCTTTAGTTTGTGATCTATTGCTGTTGTATTATGTTGTGGGTTTATATTCTGAGAAAGAACTTAAAAGTTGAGTTCCTAGGGAAGAGGAGACGGTCTGGTGGAAAGTAGGAGAAATGAAGAATATGAGCAAAATATATTTAAGTGTAACTATTGTTTTAAGTAATAATAAATGAATGAATGAATGAATAAATAAATTAATTAATTAATTAATTAATATTTAAGAAAGAGCTTAAAAGGAAAAAGGGTGTCAAAGTCATTTAGGATTTGGTAGCCAGATGTCAGGAACAGTTCCGGGTTGTGTCACTGTAGAGGTCTGATTTTTGCTTGTTCAATTCTCCTAAGTTTAAGAATCAAAGAAGAGGTGATTCCACTCATCAGTGTTCTTATAGATACACATAAACTTGTGCTTTATTAATTCCCTAGGCATTTCCACATGTAACCGAATTGTAATAAAAATAAACATCACAAGTCTTACTTTTTTTTGTAAACTTGGCATTCAAACAGATAGTTTTATGTGTTTAATATCCCTTTCCAGTTTCAAAAAGTCATGATAACTCCACAATATAAAGAGAAAATCAACAATGACATATGTATTTTACTCGACATTGTTCCTTTATAGCATTCAAAAACTCTATTTTCTGAGATTCTAGAAAATCTTTTAGAATGATCCTGACCCACCAAAAAATTTCATTATATATCCACAAAATATCAATTCCATTTTCAAATGTGGAAAACAGGAAGGCAATGTGGAAAGAAGATAGAGATAAAATCTGGGGCTGAAGCAAGATGCAGCACAGCAGGGTGGTCTACAGTAATTTCCTACAAAATGAAACTTTCTATCCTCCTTGGAAGCTCATTAAACACAGTAAAAAACAACTCAAAAGGTTCAGGAAGTTCCTGGATTTTACCATATTGGCAAGTTCTCTCCATCTCCAATGTATACGTAGGCATTATGGGCTGATGAGAAACATTTATAGACTATTCAAGTTGCTTAGTTTAGCTGAGCTTCATGAACCATGCAGAGACTTTTCTTCTAGAAAAGACACAAACTACCTAAAATGCTTGAAAGACAGAGCATCCAAGAAGTTAAGATGCTAGAAAGTTTCACAGTGAGCTTCAAATTTCTAACCTGCATAATCCATCACTAATGATGGGCTGGGCTTTTGGTAATTCAGCTGACTTTGAGTCATTCGGGGGCTATAACAGATCCCCCAACCATACCACCATAAGTAAACCAAACAATCTTATTGGGTTCGAAACTTAGGTTTTGGTGGTATCCTTAGTTTGGTATGTCCTTGGTTCTAAATGGAACGAGTAGACAATTATCTCTTTCACAAAATAAAGTCACACAGAACTGGGCAATACCAAAACTTGGAGTTTTAAATACAGGATATTGAGATAACCATGCTATTACTTGACCTCCAATAGGTTTCAGTACTTCTCTCTAGATCTGTTTTTCTGCAATCTATGTAGATGTTTCTAAGGTCAGCTCCTTTCTATGACTGCCGCATTCCTGGGTGTTTGTCTCCATTTCTAGAACCACAAATATATTTGCATATTCATTTCAACTTAGATTTCATCTTCATGGTATTATGTACAAGTGGATCAGGAGCTCAGTGCAAGACATTTGATTTTGTTAAACATTAGTTTCAGTGGTTTTTGATTTCTTGGATGCAAATATCCATGCTGCTAACTTGTCTACGTTGCATTTCTGATGAAAAAGCAAGCAAGCAAACAAACAAAAAACAGTGCTATATGCAGTAAAGACACTACTGACCACTTTTCTCATATGCAGCAGTATTACTCAGCTTTTGTGGTTGGATTTTGGTAAAACAACTCTCTAAATAGCATTACAGTAAGAAACCATTATTGGCACCATTATCTAAGATTTTCTTCTCTCATATGAATCTGCATTCTTGCATGTTGGAGGCTCCAAAAGATTAGCTCCTATTCCCAAGGCACCCTTCTATGTCTCAATACAATGTTACATTTCTGTGAATGGTGACTTATTAACAATGGAATACATAATTTGTCCTTATCTTGCCCTTTACTTAAAAGAGTTCATACTCTATTCTTGTTTTTATATTTTCACTTTCCACACAAATAAGAGAAAAAGAGTAACTACATGTCACTGTTGAGATACCTTTTTTCATTTGTTATATTTTATTACTGACTTGTTTAATAAACTAAAGACTTGCTAATGAAACGTGCCCTTTCATGTATTTAGTTGATATGGTAGGATAATGCTTTCTACATTTCTTCTAAGGAGTACAGAAAACATGCTTATGCCCTATTAGTAAAATGATGTTCCTTTTAATTTCCTGCTTTTCTTTTTTTCTTTTTTTGAATTTATTATCTTTTAATGACCATCCCAACCTATGGTCAAAATTTGCGATATTTGTATTCTAAGTCACCCTCATGGGGGACACAGTAAAAGGTCCATTAGTAATATTATCTTATTATAATATAGAATATAGCATGTAATATGTTTCATTAATGAAATGTTCTTCATTTAACAACTTAATAATTTTAAAATTCATTTTCAAGACACAGGAAGAACACAGCAAGATTCTTTGGAAGATATAACATCAGTGATCTCTAGTCCAGTTCCCAATAAAGTCCCGTGCTCTTCTGCAATGCTATGACTGCAATGTTATTGTTGACAATATCGCACTGTGCCAGATTTCCTAACTTCAATCTGATTAGTCCACCAGAACAATCCATTAAGCTCTGTTGCCAGTGTAGTAGGGTTTCTGTCATCCACAGTTCCAAATTCTTCAACATTACCACTAAAGAAAAAAATATCAGAAGGCATAAGAATTTTATCCCCAATTTTCTCATAAAATGGGTTATCATGCATTAGTTTTTCTTCATCAGTCACTTTACCCATTTCTGTAGCAAACTGTCCACTTAAACATGACTTTGAAACAAGATTCATTCTATTGTGTTTTGTCCATTGAGGTAGAAAAGATATGATATTGGTATTGGGCAGGATGTTTGAAAATCCTTTAGGTTCAGAAGCATGGGGGGAAAAGAACAACACCTTTCTGCTTTCTAGTGTATTGCTTTTTTAAAAAAATTAACATTTAATTAAGTTCCCTAGGTGACCTCAAGCCATCAGGACCAATGCACCTCCAACACCCGTAGTCTTGACTTCTGCTCTTCCTCACAGGTTGTTTATGGAGCTCTCCTTTCCCCAGAACTTCACAGTAGCCAATTACACAACATGAATGTTGGAAGCAGCTCCAGTCTTGCTTTTTGCAGCTCTGACCCACGTCCTCTCACAGACCTGTGTCGACGGCTTATGCACGTTGATAACTGGGGAAAAGATCTGGTTCCTCTTTAAATGGTAATGCCTCATACCACTTTCCCAAAAGTAACCTGGATGACATTTGTCAAAATGAGCTTCTGGTGGTGAACACCTGCAGCATTTCCATGGCTGCCTGAGTGCTTGTAGTTCTTAGTAGCCTTGGCTCACGTGGCCCCAAAATTTCCAGATATTCCTCATTCTGGGCGGCACTATGGTGGCAGAAAGGAAAAAGGGAGGAACCAGCAAAGTCTCATAAGGTAACAGGGACAAGACCAATTACCTGATGTATTGCTTGTAATTCAATATGGAACTGGACCTGATACCCTGCAGTGTCCACCTTGAGATGAGGAGTCCTCTCTCAGTTAATCCCCTCTGAAGACACTTTCACAGTTGTAAGCAAGGCTGTTGATGGGTATGCCCTACTGTTTCTTATCCAGTCAAGTTGATGATTAAAATTAACAAATTTACAATTGCAGTGCTTCCCATGTAACAGTGGAACCCCTTGACCTTATTTCCTATTGTTAAGCTCCTACTCTGTCTTATAATATCTCTCCTGCTAAACATAGCAGCTGTATTCTTGTACTGCAATGTATACATAACTGTGGAAAAATTAAAATTTTATGCAGTAATATATATCACATTGCATAAGAATGATGAATGAGTTCTATTTTCTGTGCAATAAAAAAAAACCTCAAGTAAAATATATGAGGGAAAGCCAGTAGACAAGATAAAAGAATCTTGCAAGAAAACTTCCTAGAGGGAGAAATATCTCCCAAACTGAACTGATCAAAATGTGTTTAAGGTTTCATGTTTCTATGAAGCCTTTGAAAGTAAAAATGTAAATGAAATGGTTAGAGAAAAAGTGTAGATATGACCCTCATCCATGCATTAATGACCAGACTGTTATAAAGATAAAAATAGCTTAATCTAAATAGAAGGAAAAGGAAAGAGTATTCAGGACCATACCTTACTAAAGTCTGCAGTCAGAAAACAATATTGAAGGCTGTCTGAAGCAGAGTAGTGGGAACTCAGAACTGAAAACCAGTTATCAGAGTATATAGTGTAAATATCAAAGCTATAGTATCTTTGCACTGAAGTAATTTATGCTAGAGTGAAATTAAAAACATAAAACATATCATCAAGGAGAAGCTAAGAACTAGCAGGTGATCTTCCTGAGATGGGTCTGCCTTGGATTAAAATCTATGATGGATTTGCTCCTGTAGTCAAGGCTCATGAGAATTTTACTTTAGGAATGAATCCCACTATTAATGTGTATTTCCTGTTCTTATTAGATAAAAGACATTAGCCCATCCTTTTTAGCAGATCTATGCAGAAAAATGAAGATGTATTGTCTTATAGTGATGCTATACAGACAAATAGATAATTTCTTAATCCTTAATGATGATCCAATAAGAATTCTCAAAATTATAGTAATTATTTAGCTCTTTTATAATAGGAAAGCTATTAATGTCCTTTACGATGTCAAAACTGTATTGAGAACTCTGTCAGTCTTGAAGTGTTATGGGTTAATTGTTTCTGAGATAGCAAGTAGGCATCTGCAGCTTAGAGAGCACATTGCAAGAGACTGTAAAACTATTAACAAAAGATCATAAAAATTAAACCAATGATTTACTATAGGTGAAAGGACAAAATATAAAATATTGACTGGGGAGCTGGAGAGATGGCTCGGCAGTTAAGAGTGCCAACTGTGCTTCCAAAGGTTGTGAGTTCAAATTTGAGTAACCATATGATGACTTACAGACATCCATAATGAGATCTGATGCCCTATCTGGGGTATCTGAAGACAGCTACAGTGTACTTACATAGAATAAATAAATCGTTAAAAAATATTGACTGGGTTTATCTATATAAAACTATTTTATTACCTTAGTCACAGAAGTTATGGTTTTTAACTCTCCATAAACCTGTAAAGCTGATGACAGATGATGAATATTTAACCAGATAATTACTCCTAATGGATAAACATTTTCTGTTGTAAGCTTCTTATTTGATTTATGATTTGAATTTAGGTGTAAACTTGTCGTGAACTTTTTACTATGTGATCCTGTATTCTGAAACATGTATAAGTCCTGAGGACAAAGAGGAAAGAGAAGTTAGGATAGCCTTTTTGACAGAACGGAACATAGGAAGAACATAGAATCACAGGCATTAGGCAAGAGCATTGCTATATTCAAGCAGGAGGAGAAAGCTAGATTAGAAGAATCCAGAGTGGAATATCGTAGATATTATAAGGAAATTTAAAACATTAAGAGAGTGATATACAGAATGCAGAGGGAATGGGAAAAAGAAGCTGCAGAGAGATCAGGCAGGCTTCTCCTTATCATGGGACAGAACAGGTCTTTTCTTAAGAATAAGACAGGTTTAGTCTTACTAAAGAGGAAAATGCTTTCTTCTTACAGCCTTGGGTTTGATTCATTTACCAAAAAAAGGGGGTAGCAGCCCATTCTTTCTCTAGGCAATAGAGACTGGAGCTCATATTTCATCCAGAATGAAAGGGTTCTTTCTGCACTGGCAGATCCATATCTTTTGTTCCATATATATGTATGTATGGATGTGTGTGTGTACATATGTAATTATAAGAGAAGTATTTAGGCTGGACCAACTGTTTCAAATGGAGATTTAAAAATGTGTGTGCATGAATCTGTATGTGAATTTATGTAAATTTAACACATATTAGCTTGTGTTTAACTTTTCCTTTCTCCTGGTTCAATAGAAGATTATTGCTTCAAACTTCCCCGTCCCCTGACATGCAAGAGACATTTGGATAAGAGGGAAATGGCTCTAGCAATTAATTCTTTATTTAATACCCTGCTGCATGATGAGGTGCTATATGCCATAGAATGAAGTTTCTGGCATCAAAGGGACTCAGGCCCATCAACTACAGCAGAAAAGTGACTTAGACTTAAGATGGGTAAAGATTTTATTATTATACAGCAACACTAAACCTCTCATAAGACCAAGTCTTACCCCCGCCAATACTCTTGCCCATCTTCTGCCTCAAGAAGAACAGAAGAGCCAGAGCTAGCTAGGTGTTGGCAGTATCCCACAAAGACAACCTACTGTTCTTGGAAATAGGAGAAATAGAAATTTTGCAATAATAAAAATAGGTGAATTTCTCCCCAAAATGTTAGAGAACAATCCTGAGAAGTGGTATATCTTAGTTGTGTACTTAAATTGAGGATTCCAAGCAACTAGAACTTGAATGAATAGAAATTCTAGGTGAATCATGCATCCAAGTCTGAGGGAGGGAGACACATCTATGGAACTGGGCATTCTGTGGTTCTAATATAATAGAACATTTTGTTCAGGAGTTACATGAACTTAAAGGTCTTGCTCTAACATTTTAATTATGCTGACCCTTTTATACTAAACAATATCTAAAACATGCAGATTAGGTCAAATAAGTAAAATGAATATATGTAATAGAAAGCAACAACCTCCATGACACAAAAAAGGTCAAGACATTTGGTATTTTTTCAAATTCAGAGGATATAACTCACAATAATATCTAGTGAAAACACATGAGAAAGAGAAAATGTAAATTGCTGACTTGAATTACTTTTAGACTCCAGATCTCTGGTCTGGTGATATGCTGTTACAAAGTGATTCAAACATTTAATTTTATGATTATTTACGTGGATAATGTGGTTATTCATTGTATGTATTTTTTGTTCAGTGAAGACTATTTTAAAGTAAGATATCATAAGAAAAAAGTAGGGTTAGATTATTTATTTAATTTGTAATTTTCTAGTCTATAAATTGGTTTTACTGAATGTATCACTGTTCTTGAAATCTCTACCAAACCATGAGGGCTGCTATTTCAAATTTCCTCCTATTCCATTCACATAAAGTTTTTATACAGAGAACATCAACATTTCTTCTTAGATATAAACATATCTTTACAGTGTTGCTTGAACATTATGTTCAATACTATACTTAGACTTCACTTTACCATTATCCACTTTCCGTACTGAATTCAGTTTCACTACATACATATCTACCTTGGAAAATAACATCCTCTTTCCCTCTTCATCCACACCCTTCTTTTCTTTCCCATGATAGCATTGTACCAGTTCATGATACAGTCAGAAGACAATCTCGGTGTCATTTCTCAGTTACTCTCTTTATTTGGCTTGGAGCTGGCTGAGTAGAAAACTCTAAGAATTCACCTGTCTTCTCTACAGAGCTAGAGTTGTTAGCGCTACCATAACAACCATAACATAAGGGTGTTTTTCTGTCATTAGTTTCAAATGTAAATCTAGGAATCAGTAATATGTGTTTGTATTGACAAGAAAAAATTTGAAGAAATGAGAAATCCATATACTCCCTTTTCTTTGTCACTGCTTTGGACTAGACCAAAAGAGATCTGAATTGCTGAGATGGCTTGTCCATAAACATACCATGGGTACACAATATGTGATAAACTCTACGCCTTTTGACAATGTTCTTTCTAGACACATGGCAACTCTGTTTCCTAAACTGTACTATACATCCACAAGAATGTAGCAACTCCATTAAGTTTCCAAGTGGAAAGCATTCAGGTACCCCGAAAATGGAAATTTATAAGTTTGACACTCAAACATTTACAAGACATTGCCTTAGAAATTTCCCAATAATCAATTTGGTGCACATGGTACTGAGTACTCTTATACACAAAAGAAAAATAATAACATTTTAAAAAGAATCATGTACTCTCAGAATCCAAGAAGTGAACTCTACAAAGTGGAAATGAGATTTGTTTAACAAGATTCTGGTGAGGAGTATACAGGTCTATGAAATACACAAGTTATAAGTAATTTGGTACTTTATATTTTTCAATATAGGCAATGGATGCATTTGTGATACCAGTAACTATAATAGCAGTTATGCACCATCAAGTATGCTTTATGTAGCGCTAGACATCAAATCCAGTATTTTGCAATGCTATACAAATATTGTTGCAATTGACCCATATCTCCATATCCAATGCAAATTTTTAAAAGCAAATATATGGCCATTCAAATTATTCTACTCTATTATGGGACTGGCATGATGCAAATATATGGCCATTCAAATTATTCTACTCTATTATGGGACTGGCATGATGCATCAGTAGGGCAAAGTGTTTCCTGCCAGGACTGACAATCTGACCTGGATTCTATCCCTAGAACTCACGTAACAAAAGGATTAACTGACTCTTGCAACTTGTCATTCTACATCCAAATGTGTCATGGCATGTCCATGTGTATATATGCAGATATCCCCCAAAACAATAGGGAATATTTTTCTAAAAACTTATTTTGTCAGACTACAGTAATTTTTATATTATCCAACAAAGATTTGTATTAATAAGTTCATATTCATTATTCACCAGTATATTATGGCACATCAGTATGAAAATACAGCATCGAAGAAAAATAATGTAAAAAGAACAATGGGAAATCATATATTCTTATGTGGAGTAGGCTTAATATATGATCTTGTACACAAAAGTAGTAATTGCTGTGTTAGGATTTACCTTTTCTAAACATCAGATTGCTATGATTGTGACTACTATGAAAGAGAAAGATGCATGTGGGCTGTTGGTTTTCTGCTTAAACTGCTGTCCCTTCTAGTACTGCCTCCTAGGATGATTATAGGTGACTACGATAGGAGATTTAGGAATCCCTAAAGTTTCCAGTAATACATTTAGATACAATTTGAGTTACTCCCAACAGATGGCTAATTACATCTATTGTGTGGTGATTTAGCTCTCAGAAGCAATCTTATTACCCAGTTCTTGTTTGAAGAGAGGACAGCTCACTGTTTCCATGATATTACACTAAATTTGGAAGGCACATTAGGGATAATCTCCTACTCCTTCAGTATAAAGATAGAAGAATTTACTTTGATGGAATAAACGGGTAAAGCACATATGAAAAGAATTTATCAAATTATAATTCTGGGGCTAAATATGTCAAGCAGTATGCCTACATACTGAAGGCAAGATCTATTCACAGTATTTAGAAAACATTAAAAAAATAATGGAACCAACGATTTATATACCATTATAAAGTATGAGGAGTATACTCAAAACAGAAGAGAAAAAGAAAAGAGGGTAATTTGTGATGATAAATGGCTATTCTCAGACTATGTGATAAAAGGCATACCAGCTGATCCAAACCTAGATTAAGTGAAACTTTGACTCACAAATGTTACAAGAGTATGACAATATGCTTAGAACAGAGAAAATCATGCTATCCATGATGGACAGGGAATTTATAATATAAGCATTAATAATGCTGATTACAAGATGATGAGAGATATGGTATTGAAAACAGTCAAATTTAAATTCCACTGCATGCCTTGAAAATATTATTAAAGCAGGAAATTGATTTTCATTTCTGCTTTTGTTTATTATTGTTAAAAAGAAAACTTCACTACAGAAAACATTGCTTTCAAACACGAGCTCAGTAGATATGGATTGCTCAAGGTAGGGTCAATCAAAACTGCCTACTCTGACTGTCCTGGAACTCACTCTGTAGACCAGGCTGGCCTCAAACTCAGAAATCCGCCTGCCTCTGCCTCCCAAGTGCTAGGAATAAAGGCATGTGCCACCATCTCCAAGCTAGCTGCCTACTCTTAATGGCAGTATGTCTACAATTTGTATCCATTTTAAATATTATCTTGAAGTTGGGCACTATATAGCAAATGTATGTACCAGGTGTTAGCTGATATTTGCTTGCATTTTTTAACATATGAAATTGTTTTAGGGTCATTATCTCATGTCACAATTCCAGGCACATATTTCGCCTGTGATGAGTTGTTCACTTAAGGTTGTGCTAATTAGTTTTCTTTTCAACAGGACACAATTGAGTGTCAACCTAGATGCGTAAACTCAATACCACATAGATGACTAGGAGATATTGTGCTCTTTGATGATTGATGTGGCATGACCCAGCCCATTGTGCATTGCACCATCTTTAGGCAGGTGGGATTGGGCCATATAAAAAAGTAGCTGAACAAACAAGAATATTACCTAACAAGTAGTGTATTTTCTGGGTACCATTTCTGATTTTGTCTCAGTGATGGATTGTAATCTGAATGCTTAAGTCAAATAACCATTTTCCTCCCTGGGTTGGTTAAGTCTCAGTGCTTTACCACAGCAGTAGAATGAGACTAGAAAAAAGTTCTTCACACTGTCTACCTATGTTTTAGAATAAAAATTTAAACTAATATTTAAAAATAATCAGAAATTATGATAATAGTAATCATAATTTACAATATACATAGTACCAATTTTCATTTGGTATGCTCAGAAGTCCACATATGAATGTGTTTTCCATACACAATATAAATCAAAATTAACACTCATATTATTTGAATTATAAAAATAATACTACTATATCCTAGGACTTACAAAATATTGGAAGAGCTTATGGTCATAATGTCAATGAAGATGGACATAGTAAGTCCCATTTTGGAAGTTACAACATATTAAAGAAGAAAAATAAGTGCAATAACCAAAATTTTTACCAGAAATATTTCCATATTATTCTATTTACACACACACACACACAAACACACACATATATGTGTGTGTGTGTGTGTGTGTGACATATATGTGTGTGTGTGTGTGTGTGTGTGTATGTATTCACAACTTTGGGAGATAGGCCACTGTGTTCAGTATGCCAATGAAATTTTATGCTTTTTGTTGGCTGTTTCATTGCTTTTGAATTATCAAGAAATTATTGCAAAATCCAAGCCGTCCTTGAAATTGTGATTCTTCTGCATCTAACTCCCAAGTTCTAGAGTTACAAGGTGTTTCACAACCCTTGTCACAAACATATCAACTTGCATTTCTAATTCTCCACTATATGCTTAGATACAGGTCTGTGATAGAAGCTACTATTCATGAATGAGGCCCTGGTTTGCATATCAAACAAAAATGATGAAAAAATATAAATCATCCTTAAAATTTAAAGTGAAGTTTGTTTCAAGGGATAAACATTAAAAATGCTGTTTTGGAAATATTTGGTTTTCTCTCTGTCCCAGAGAAATACTTCCAGGAATAAGAGATTTGTCTGAAAATTTTACACTTTGATATTGTGGTTACCCTCTCCTACCGAAAAAAAAAAAAAACAAAAAACAAAAAACCTACAATATAAGAAACAAAAAAAGATAACGGGCTACACAAAGAGTCTGTCTCTAAAAGTTTTGCTTCAGATACCTCTCAAAAAATTGTTGCATAAATTTAGGGAGGACAAAGAATACAATGTCCTCCGTATGCCCAGACCAAATAGTGCCCTGTGGTACATTTGTGCCATAAGATTACCTCTATGGAATAGAAACTTTTAGCATTTCTTGTTAATTGTACAGCATGATTACTTAACATTTAGTCAACCATCACTGAGGAAATGTGCAGTCCTCTCAATATGTCTCAGATCCACTTACTTTTCCACATTCCCTACTTCTATCTTTCAGACCAGGTCTTACTTTGTGTTTTAGAGACAAAGTCTTAATGTGTTTGTTAGTTTGACTTTAAACCCACTGTATATTTCAGGGTCTCCTCCAGACATGCGATCCTCCATACATTATAAGATGTATGTTCCACTAAATCTAGATTTTTATAATTTTAATTTAAACTTTATCACTGGATTTCTAATTTTTAAATGCATTGAAACTGATCTACTAACACTGGAATATTAGAAAGAAGAAAGAGTAGAAATATCAAAGGGAGAGAGAAAGAAAGTCGGGCTGAGACATATGTTTTCTATTACATATATTTTAAATATATAATGGGTCAATGGAGTCAAAGTGAGTGAAAAAGTTACTAATATAATAACAAGGTCTGTGGAGGTGGTATGGAGTTGTATGTTCTATTGTATTAATGAGCCTATGCCTCTGAAACTTGACATGTTTACAGTTGTTACATTTTATCATGTATGGGAAAGGTTAATATTTTTCTCTGTGATCTCATAAGTTTTGTAAATCTAAAATCTTGACATTTCAAATTATTTGATTCCTCAGTTTATATGACAGCTTCTAAGCTCTTTGGGTCACTGAGTAAAGTAGAGAATTTTTACCTCATTATACCATTTGAAGATAAAAATAAGTCAATGAAATTATTCTTAATGGTATTTTACTTCACTCATAGGTCAGTGCCTTGTCCAATTCTCATCAGAAGTGCATCAACCAACAACTGATAGCAACAGATGCAAAGACCCACCCCAAACACTAGGTTGAGTCAGAGGAATCCCATGGAAGAGGGAAGAAGAATTGTAGGATTCAAAGGGTTTAATAACACAAGAAAACTGCCCATAGAATAAAGTGGAGTTCAAAGAGGCTCATAGTAACTGCTGTCCCAAACAAGACCCTGCATATGTCTGAGCTAGGTCCTCTGTGTTTATGTTACGTTTGTTTAGCTTGGTGTTCTTGTGGGATATCCAATAATCAAGTGTGTGGGAGTTGACTCTGACTCTTTTCCCTGTTCCTGGGACCCTTTTCTCCCTTTGTGACAAGTTTTATTGTATCTTGTTAGGTCATGTTCAAAGAATATCACCAGAATACCTGCTCTTTCTTTCTTTCTTTCTTTCTTTCTTTCTTTCTTCTTCTTCTTCTTCTTCTTCTTCTTCCTCTCTCTCTCTCTCTCTCTCTCTCTCTCTCTCTCTCTCTCTCTCTCTCTCTCTCTGTCTCTCTCTCCCTCTCCCTCTTCCTTTCTCCTTTACTTTCTTTTTCTTTCTTTTTTCTGAAGAAAAACATAAGAGGAATTGATCTGGAAGTGAAGCAGTGTGGGAGAAGAAATGAAAGGAAAAGAAGAAAGATAAACTGCATTTGGGAAATGTATGAAAGAAGAATAAAAGCTATAAAAATAATATGTTAAAATGGAATAATATTTCATCATTACTTAACTTTTTCCATAATTATTAACATATATTCCCACCCATGAAAGCTATGGACTCTGTGTTGTACTTTTATATGTTGATATGCGTATATTGAAGACAATATTTATATTTGAAAGTTGAGTTAACAAAAATTCCTGATAATCTTCAAAGATATGTTACATTTATACTTCAAAGGAAGTGACACTTTTCACATAAGTATCTTGGGTATTTCTGTTTCTTTCTTGGTCTCAGTTATCATAAGAGACAGAGAGACCAAATATTAACTCTTTTTTAGTTCATTTTGTTGAAGGTTCAATTGTTCTGTTATCATAGCCTATCATCATTAGTTAAAAACTGATCATGGTATTTCTATGCTGTAGTGATACAATGTATGAAGGAATTTCTCGAATTCATAGAGACTGAACCTCTACTGGATCTCACAGTCAAGGTAAAAATGCACATTGGGATCACAAAAAGTTGATCCTGCTATCCTGATATGTACTCAGTCTCTGTAATCTAAGCCTGCCTTCATAAGAACAATGCAGTGCCTTCGATTTTGCAGGCAATTGCTTTTTACAGATTTGGGTTTAATCTTATGTAATGTACTTTCCCATGACCCTAACCCAGAGTAAAATGCATGCCCATATATGTGTTGGAGTAATAATTTCCTGAAAAAAGTAGACAAGAGGTTAAAAAACAAATATCCATCACAAATATTGGAAACATGTGGAAATAGCTTGATAATATTTGCAGTGTTGTTTGCTATTTTGTGTCATTTGACTTTTGACTCCACTGAAATTTGTGTAAAGAATCTTCCTCCAATTCCTCGACCATGATCTCTGTATTTTCAATTAACACATGACTGATATCTTTCTTTCAGACAGACATAGGGCAAGTCCGACATCAGGCAATGCTCAATCAGGCTTTGACACGGACAATAGAAGACTACAGATGTGCCACTAATCACTGACTATGGACAGATGGAAGAAAATAGGAAAATTCAAATTTGGGCTTGCTCTTGGTCAAATTAACCCAGGAGGAAGTCTGTTTTTATTCCTTAATGTGACACCAACACATTTTGGTGCCTCTGAAATTATCTTTAATGCATTAAGTGATGCATTATGTAAAGAGCTGGCTCCTCACAGCAAAATAGCTATTCCATGAGAGAAAGACATTCTAGAATTTGCATTAAATATCTCATACCAACAGAATATAATTTATAACAGCCTCCCTCTACCACTAAATGACCTACTCTAATTTTCTGTAGAAAGTCTGTGTTTTGGGGAATAAAAGGAATCAACAAAATCTAAGAGATTCTCAGCTTTGCAAATTAAATCTTTGAACTCAGACTCACTTATCCAAAAATCTGTATTTCCCCTAAAAAAGAGAGAAAAACAGCAATGTAATTCTTTATATCTCTGAAATGTAAGAAAAAGATAAAAATTGACTTTACTTTTCATCTTAAAATATATAAAGAAAGGTTCCGAACCTTTACATATTTAAACAGGCTTGGATAAAATGAGATTTCATGCTATATTACTATTATATATATGGTCTAAGACTGTTAGAAAAGTAATACTGTCCATGTATATAAAAAATGTGGAAAAGGAAAGTAACATCTTGCTTTGCTGGTTTAGTTATTTTTGTAATAGTATAACAAGATACTTAAGGTATATTAACCTTATAAGGAAAAGATGTTCATTTAGTTCAGAGTTTTAGAGGGTCAAAGAAATACTGCTAACAGCTGCTGTAGATTTTTTTTATTTCGACATATTCTTCATTTACATTTCAAATGATTTCCCCTTTCCTTGATTCCCCCTCCCCCAAAGTCCCATAAGCCCTCTTCCCATCCATCCCTTACCACTTCCTTGTTCTAGTATTGCCCTACACTGCTACACTGAGCCTTTCCAGAACCAGGGACCACTCCTTCCTTCTTCTTGGACATCATTTGATATGTGATTGTGTCTTGGGTATTCCAAGCTTCTAGGCTAATATCCACTTATCAGTGAGTGCATACCATGAGGGTTCTTTTGAGACTGGGTTACTTCACTTAGGATGGTGTTCTCCAGCTCCATTCATTTGTCTAAGAATTTCATGAATTCATTCTTTCTAACTGCTGAATAGTACTCCATTGTGTATGTATACCATATTTTTTGTATCCATTCCCTAAATGAGGTACATCTGGTTTCTTTCCAGCTTCTGGCTATTATAAATAGGGCTGCTATGAACATACTGGAGCATGTATCCTTATTACATGCTGGGGAATCCTCTGGGTATATGCCCAGGAATGGTATAGCAGAGTCCTTCAGAAGTGTCATGCCCAGTTTTCTGAGGAACCCCCAAACTGATTTCCAGAGTGGTTGTACCATCTTGCAATCCCATGAGCAGTGGAGGAATATTCCTCTTTCTCCACATCCTCGCCGACACCTGCTGTCTCCCGAGTTCTTAATCTTAGCCATTCTGAGTGGTGTGAGGTGAAATCTCAGGGTTGTTTTGATTTGCATGTCCCTAATGACTAATGATGTTGAACATTTCTTAAGGTGCATCTAGGTCATTTGAAGTTCTTCAGGTGAAAATTCCTTGTGTCAGTATTCACATTTATGAATGTCCATGTTTATAAAGCACATTTATTTGTTTATCAGCAATTTGAGACTGCTCTATCAATTTTCTGTTGTGATATTTTCCTTACTTGTAGTTTTATTATTTGTGCTCTAAGATATAATTTCTTTAGTTCTTTATATATGTTAGATATTATGCCTCTATCAGATGTGGAACTGTTAAAAAATAAATCCTTCACATCCTATAGGCTGCTTTTGTTTGTTTATTTAACAATGCCCTTTGACTTATAGAACTTTTATCTTTTATGAATTTTTATTTCAAAATATTTGTATTTATTGTTTGGAAATTCACATTATATAATCCCAAACCATTCACTTCTCTATCCTCCCAGGTCTGCCTTTCCCCTCTTGTGACCTCCCCTCTAAAAAGAAGAAAAAAGTACAATTTGTGGTGACCATATACTCACTAAAGCATCGTCAAACTCCTAGATGTAAGCCCCTTAGAGAAAACTCAGTCCTTCCCTCTCTGGACCCCTATTAGAATCCACCAATTTGTCAAGAGGTATAAGTTGACTTTTTTATTAGATTTTTTAAGAGATTTATTTTCAGGCTTCACCCAGTAGTTGACTGAAACAGATGCAGAGACCCACAGCCAAACATTGGATGAAGTTTAGGAACATGTATAGAAGAGCTAGGGAAAAGATTGAACACCATGAAGGATACAAGAAGTCCATGGGAAGAAAAACAAAGTCAATTAACCTGGACCCAAGGAACTCTCAGAGACTGAGGCACCAACCAAAAGCATACATGAGAGAAGAATCTCCCGTCAACTGCAGCACACATATAGAAGGTATAGTACTGCTCAGTCTTCATCTAGGTTCCCCAACATGAGTAGGGGTTGTCCCTAAAGCTGTTGCACCTCTATGGAATCCATTCCCCATTGCCTTGTCTGGCCTCAGTGGTAAAGGACAGATAACATACTTTATCTACCTACCTTGATGTGCCATGTTGCCAAGTACCAAGCTACTTGATGTACCATGGTGGATGGATAGCCAAGCAGTCCCCTCTCTGTCAGAGAACAAGGGGATGGAGATGAAGGAAGGACTCTATGAGAGGGGAACAGGTTAGGTAGGGCAGTGATTGCAATGTAAAATGAATGAATGAATTGATTAATTAATGGACATATAAAGTGGTGTTTTTTTTTCCTGATAATTTCCTGTTCAGTATGTAACTTTGGTAGGGTGTTTCTGGCAGGGATAAGAGTAGGTAGGAAGTCATTGACCTTTCAGACCACAGACATCAACATGGCCCTCTGCTGTAGCATAGACCTTGGACACTACCTAAACCCTAGACGACAGCAAGGCCTCCCTGGACATCAACACGCCCTCTTCAGCAACACAGGCCACGAAAATACACCTGACCCTCACAGGAAGGACTGACCAAAGATGTCAACATACTTGAGGTATAAGGGTTCTGCTCAGAAAGTTATTTTCTGCTCCAATAAGTTCAAGGTTGTTCGATACTGTTCCACACTTTTTCTGTCATGTTCATTATATATAGTTTTATGTTGAGGACTTTAATCCACTTGGACTTGAATTTTGTGTAGTGTGAAAAATTTGTAACTATTTGCATTTTTCTACATTCAGATATCCACCATTTCCCAGTACGTTCTAGTTTATTTGTTGGTTTTGATGTTGTTTTATTTTGAGGAGATGAAGTGCTAAAAGTTACACTGAAGGTTGCAGAAAAAGAAACCTAGACATGAATCCCGTCACAATACCTACCTCCTAATACCTATTATCCCTACAAGAAGTACTGTATCAAAAGGTTGTTCAGAACTGTGTGTGGGTGTGTGAGGGGCAATCAATGTTTGGTTTAACAGGAAGCCAATGCCACAAGAGGGAGTCAATACCCTACACTGCCTGGATGGTAAGGTACCAGAGACTAGATAGCCCAGATTCCTAGGTTAGAACCAATCATAACTAGTTACAAAGAATTAATGAAATGATTTCTAATGATAGTCTACTGTAAACAGATCATTGCCTTGTCCAGTTATCATCTAAGAGGTTTCCTCTGGCAGCAGATTGAAGCAAGTGCAGTGACCCACAGCCAGATGTTATGTGGAAAGAGTCTAAATTGGAGATCATTATTGGGTTCCTATCCTTAGACATCAGGGAGCCCGATTAATGATGAGGAGAAAAGATGGTAGAAGTCATATGAAATAGAGAACAGGGGCCCATGGTCCACTGAGATACTGATGCAATACTGAAATAAGCAATGAAAGTTGGAACCAGACTTGGGGGTCTGCATATGTCATGCATGGCGTTAGTGTTCTGATGGGACTTTTAACTGTGAGATAAGTTGTCTCTCTCACTATTTCATGTCCTCTTGGAACTATTTTTCTCCTACTGAATTCCCTCATCCAGCCTATATATGAAGGCTTTTGCCTTGTCTTACTGTTTTCTCTTTGGTTCTGTTTGGCTTCTGTCTCTTGGAAGAGGAAATGATGAGGGAGTGGATGTAGAGGAGAGATGCAGAAGTGCTAGGGGAGTAGTTGGAGAAGAAATTGTGGTTGGGATCTATTTTTGAGAGAAGAATCTACTTTCAATTAATTTTTCATTAATAAAAGAATATTTATTCTGATACAATTATAGGCTTGTCAGCAATCTGTTATCTTCATATCTTATGATGAGGATTTGATAGATCCTCATTGGTGGTGACCAGGCATGTGCAAATAGGGTTCTGTTGCTGGGGGAGAGAGAGGAGACATTAGCAGAATTAAGAAATGGCTGTTTCCCATTATCTCACACACACTCAAGTTAGTCCCTGTTTGAAATTGTGTCTACTCAACTCCTACTTGGGTTCAGAACAAAGCGCAGTTGTTGGTATTTCCAAAAATGTCTTCACTTATTTTCTGAGCCTGTTCAAGCAATATTACACTTTCATTAACATTTCAATTGTCATTTAAACAAATTTTCCAATCACAAATTTACAGACATTTTTTATAAGCTGGAAGTAATAAAGTGCATTTCTGCCACATGTTAAAATGTAGCAGATCAAGTATAGCATGTCTGAGGACAGTAACTGGCATATAAGTGTAGCAATTGGCTACCAAATGGCAATATTCTCTTATACAATACCATACTTATGAGAGGTTTTCATTTTCAAAGCAAAAGTATCAAGAAAAAAATTCTGCCAGCAAGAATGTGGATTTCATATTAGAACATTTACTTAACAAACCTGAGGAAATCTGTGCTTTAATGTCTTGCATCATCACTGTGTGTTTGAACTATAAACTAAATGGCCTTTCCTATCTTTGAATTGTCTATGAGTTATAAACATTAAAAAAAACTGTGAAAATATACAAAAGGCCTTGCAACGTTTGGAAAAAGTAACTTGGCACAAGAATTATCCATATGTTGCTGTATTAAAGATTTGCTAAAATCAGTGTCTTGTCCGAAATTTTTCTTAAAACTTCCTATAAGATTTTAAAAGTCATTTTGGTTGCCTTTTAAATTATAGAAGCTACTCAAAGTTTTATATTTTTTATTTCTGTTCATGAAAGCCATATTTTAAATAATTTAACGATTTGAAATATAATATTTATTTTTCATACATCAATAAATCATGCACAAACACAAACAGAAAAATATATTACAAAGTAGATGGATTCATAATAATTTCAGGATGATTATTATGAAACTCACCAGGATACAGAAAGAGTGTGTTCTATGGCATGTTTCTTCAACCCTTACTTTACACTGGTAAATTCAATGATGATGAAATGACCATATATGGGTCACACTTGTTGAAATATGCATGAGGGAATAAACAAAGTGTAGAGAATCCACGTTATAAGTAAGCACTGACCTAACAGAAGAGAGATTAACTTGTTAAGAGACAGTTTTTAAAATATAGGATCAGCATTTGCTTTCTTACATGATCCATATATGGCATTTCAGGTGAATATTCATCTGCTGATCTCCATAAAAGACTTAAATGTGAATGGAAATATGAAGGCTCAACTTCAGAGTGTATGCAATTCATCAACTTTTCCTATAATTCATTTTCAAGTATGTTAGTGTGATTTGTGAAGATATGTAGTGCATCTCGCAGAGAGTATTAATTTTCTGGGGCTTTGAATAAAGTTAGAAATTACATAAGAAAAAATTTTAAAAAATTAAAGTTCCCTGTTCTATTGATGTGACTGTCTCTAAGGGTATATCTTGGGAAGCTGTATACTACTTCTTGGTCCATTACACATTATTAGCAAATATCCAAATGGGAAGCTCATTTATTATCACAAGGAAATTATACCACTGTTGCTTCTCTCATAAAGAACTTGGTTAAAATTAGGTTATGTATAATATCCTTCTTCAAGCTCACATTCAGTTTTGAATGTGAAAAAAAATATTCACACTACTTGAGTTGACCCAAATTATTATAGATCCTAAAACAAGATGATCCTGTCTGCTGTAATATGAAACATTATTCATCAGTATTGATTCAAATAACTGTCCAATTGTCAAACATGGCCTTATGTTGTCCTATATTCTACTAAGCACAGCTATAACACAGAACACTGTGTAGTGAAATATATAGTTTAAAGGACTGAGATTATTTCAGATCAGTAACATTGTCAAAAAAAAATGGTTTTGCTGCATCATAAATTATTAATTCATTAAGGGAAGATAATGATTTACATATTTATAAAATGTCCCTTAACTTTGAGATTACAGTCGTCTGAGAAAGAAAAGAAAAAATTATGAGATGATAGAAGATTTATTGGAATTATAGTTAAAGGTAAGTAGTTGGAGTATATTCAGGCCATGATGAGCTATAAGGAAACATTTGAGATTAAAAATGAATACAATTATATAGCAAAAAATATAAGATCTTATTTAATGTTTTTCCATAAATTAAAAAGTATGTTATTCCTATCAAAATTAAATGCAAATATCATACACTTAATCCATTTAATGTGTGCTAGAGAATATACTCAGAATATTTGTATCACAATTCGATAGTAAAATATTTTATCAACATCTTCTTACATGTAAAGGGTGAGTTCCCTGATAAATACATATAATGAAATAGCTAATATTCTTTCAAATAAATGTTTTGATAGCAAAAATGGCTTAAAATAATATGAATAGACTTGGAGATTTTAAATGAGTAATTCATGTAATTATGTGAACTTTTCCATTTCTAACATTTCATTAATTGCAATCTTGATTTTAAAGTACTTAACAGTAAACTGTGAAAGAAGACCATAAAAATATTACAAAGAGTACACAGAAATTTAACTTTAGACAAGATAGTATAATTTACAATTTTCATAAAATATAACTTGAACATGTCAATATTGTAGCTGTGTATGATGATACATGCCTTTAATTCCAGTACTATGGGATGTAGAAGGAGGTCAGTCTCTGAATTCAAGGCCAGCCTGGATTACAGAGTGAGACCCAAACCAGTCTGGGCTAAATGATGAAATCCTGTTTTAAAAATGACATTAGTAACAATAAAAATAATGGTAACGATACTACTGCTAATTATTATTATTATTATTATTATTATTATTATTAATGTGATGGTTTGAATGAGGACAGACCCCATAGGTTCCTATGTTCATGTTTGTGTATTTGATGCTCAGTTTGACCTACCTAGTGGGTTCAAATGTTCAGCTTCCTAAACTTAATATGAGGCATTTAAATTAAAAGCAAGTAAAAATAAGAATGAGGAAATATAATTTACATTAATGAGAAAATGTTTGTGTGACACATGCTAGAGAGATGGAGATATCAAAGAAAGAGAAAGCAAAGAAAAAATAAAAATTATAATCTGAATTATTATAGAAGTGAACCTTTCTAAAAAAAGACTATGAGGTAAAAGAGACTCATAATCAGGAAAAAATATAATTGAAAACTAAAATTGTGTTTAAAAACATTTTGCCAAATATTAAAATGCATAACCTTCACCAATTGCAAGAAGTATTTCAGTAGGTTAGCTTAGTACTAGGTTAACACTGAATGAAGCCAATGACACTTGGAGATGACAAATTCATATCATAATAAAACAAAGTCTCATTTATAAACTAAATACATCGATATATGATCCAGTATTGTACTGATCAATCCTTGTGTATAAAAAGAAAATTGTCAACAAATTGAAGAAGCAGGGATACTATTTTACTAACATTTTTTAATTCTTTAGCCTGTGGGAATTTGTCATGGGATTTACCAAGTTTTGCATGTATACCCTTTATGTTTTACTTAAAGCTCTTATATTTAAATTTATGAAAAAGAGATAATTACAGCCTATATTGATATTAAATGTAGATAAGGTTTGTAAGCATAGAAGTTAAACAGAAGAGTTGCTTTAGGAAATATGCAAAAACCTCAATTGGAGTAATTTTCGTTTTTCACTTTGTGTGTGTCTGTGTGTATGTGTGTGTGTTCATATTGGATGGAAACATGTGCGCATGGGTGCACATGCATGTAGACGCCCAAGGTTGGTGTGAAGAATCATCCTTGATTAAACTACTATCCCTTTACATTACGTTTATACAGAAACATCTTTTAATCAAACCCAGAGTTCAATGATATGACTAGTCCCATTAGCCAACTAGCTCTGCATTTTGTCTCTATTTTCCAAGGTGAAATTATAAATAGACTCCCACATCTACACATAGATCCTGGTGATCTGAATTCTGGTCCTAACATGAACAATATAGGGGTTTGAATAAGATTCTCTTGATATTCTTTGGTATGTGAATACTTGTCAACAGTTGGTGATGCTGTTTTATGAAGTTTAAGGGATGTAGCCTTACTGGACGAAATTTATCAGTGGGCACCAGCTTCAAAGTTTCAAAACCTCCTCCCAACCACAGTTTGTTCTCTCTGTTTCCTCCTCACAGTTCAGGTGCGAGTTCTCAGCTGTTCCTTTCACTGTGCCTTGCTTGATAGCATATTTCCCTAACGTGATGGTTATGGAATTATATCACTTTAGAACTAACTGTAAGCCAAAAAATTCTTCCTTTTATTTTATTTTTTTATTTTATTTTAATTTTTGGTGGAAGAAAGGGTTTATTCAGCTTATACTTCTACATTGTTGTTCATCACCAAAAGTAGTCAGGATTGAAACTCAAGCAGGTCAAAAGCAGGGGCTGATACAGAGGCCATGGAGAGATGTTACTGGCTTGTTTCCCCTGGCTTGCTCAGATTGCTTTCTTTTAATAATAATAATAATAATAATGATAATTATTATTATTATTATTATATTTTTATTTTTTATATTCTTTGTTTACATTCCAAATGATTTTCCCTTTCACAGTTTCCTGCTCCCCATATGTCCCATAAACCTTCTCTCCACCCATTCTCCAATCACCTCTCTCCTTTTTCTCTGTCCTGGTACTCCCCTCCAATGCTAGGTCAATCTTTTCCAGGATCAGGACCCTCTCCTTACTTCTTCATGGGAGTTATTTGTTATGCTAATTGTGCCTTGGGTATTCAGAGCTTCTAGGCTAATTAATATTCACTTAGCAGAGATTGCATTCCATGTGTATTCTTTTGTGATGGGGCTACCTCACTTAGGATGATATTTTCCAGATCAAACCATTTGCCTAAAAATTTTGTGAATTCATTGTTTCTAATTGCTGAGTAGTATTCCATTGTGTAAATATACCACATTTTCTGTATCCATTCCTCCATTGAGGGACATATGGGTTCTTTCCAGTTTCTGGCTATTATAAATAAGGCTGCTATGAACATAATGGAGCATGTGTCTGTATTGCATGCCGGGGAATCCTCTGGGCACATGCCCAGGAGAGATATAGCAGGGTCCTCTGGAAGTGTCATGTCCAGTTTTCTGAGGAACCACTAGACTGATTTACAAAGTGGTTGCACCATCTTACAACCCCACCAGCAGTGGAGGAGTGTTCCTCTTTCTCCACATCCTTGCCAGCACCTGCTGTCTCCTGAGTTTTTGACCTTAGCCATTCTGACTGGTGTGAGGTGAAGGCAAGTGGACCAATGGAATAGAATTGAAGACCCAGAAATGAATCCACACACCTATGGTCACTTGATCTTCAACAAAGGAGTGGAAAACATCCAGTGGAAAAAAGATAGCCTTTTCAACAAATGGTGCTGGTTCAATTGGAGGTCAGCATGCAGAAGAATACGAATAGATCCATTCTTTTTTTTTTCTTTTTTTATTCGATATAATTTATTTACATTTCAAATGATTTCCCCTTTTCTAGCCCCCCCACTCCCCGATAGTCCCTTCTCTTCCCCTGTCCTCCCTCCCACCCCTTCCCACTTCCCCGTTCTGGTTTTGCCGAATACTGTTTCACTGAGTCTTTCCAGAACCAGGGGCCACTCCTCCTTTCTTCTTGTATCTCATTTGATGTGTGGATTATGTTTTGGGTATTCCAGTTTTCTAGGTTAATAACCACTTATTAGTGAGTGCATACCATGATTCACCTTTTGAGTCTGGGTTACCTCACTTAGTATGATGTTCTCTAGCTCCATCCATTTGCCTAAGAATTTCATGAATTCATTGTTTCTAATGGCTGAATAGTACTCCATTGTGTAGATATACCACATTTTTTGCATCCACTCTTCTGTTGAGGGATACCTGGGTTCTTTCCAGCATCTGGCAATTATATATAGGGCTGCTATGAACATAGTAGAGCATGTATCCTTATTACATGGTGGGGAATCCTCTGGATATATGCCCAGTAGTGGTATAGCAGGATCTTCTGGAAGTGAGGTGCCCAGTTTTCGGAGGAACCGCCAGACTGATTTCCAGAGTGGTTGTACCAATTTGCAACCCCACCAGCAGTGGAGGAGTGTTCCTCTTTCTCCACACCCTCTCCAACATCTGCTGTCTCCTGAATTTTTAATCTTAGCCATTCTGACTGGTGTAAGATGAAATCTTAGGGTTGTTTTGATTTGCATTTCCCTAATGACTAATGAAGTTGAGCATTTTTTAAGATGCTTCTCTGCCATCCGAAGTTCTTCAGGTGAGAATTCTTTGTTTAACTCTGTACCCCATTTTTTAATAGGGTTGTTCGGTTTTCTGGAGTCTAACTTCTTGAGTTCTTTATATATATTGGATATTAGCCCTCTATCTGATGTAGGATTGGTGAAGATCTTTTCCCAATTTGTTGGTTGCCGATCTGTCCTCTTGATGGTGTCCTTTGCCTTACAGAAACTCTGTAACCTTATGAGGTCCCATTTGTCAATTCTTGCTCTTAGAGCATACGCTATTGGTGTTCTGTTCAGAAACTTTCTCCCTGTACCGATGTCCTCAAGGGTCTTCCCCAGTTTCTTTTCTATTAGCTTCAGAGTGTCTGGCTTTATGTGGAGGTCCTTGATCCATTTGGATTTGAGCTTAGTACAAGGAGACAAGGATGGATCAATTCGCATTCTTCTGCATGCTGACCTCCAGTTGAACGAGCACCATTTGTTGAAAAGGCTATCTTGTTTCCATTGGATGTTTTCAGCCTCTTTGTCGAGGATCAAGTGGCCATAGGTGTGTGGGTTCATTTTTGGATCTTCAGTCCTGTTCCATTGATCCTCCTGCCTGTCACTGTACCAATACCATGCAGTTTTTAACACTATTGCTCTGTAGTATTGCTTGAGGTCAGGGATACTGATTCCCCCAGATTTTCTTTTGTTGCTGAGAATAGTTTTAGATATCCTGGGTTTTTTTTTTAATTTATTGATATATTTATATACATTTCAAATGATTTCCCCTTTTCTGGACCCCTACTCCCCGAAAGTCCCATCAGTCCCCTTCCCTCCCCCTGTTTTCCCACCCAACCCTTCCCTATCTAAATATTGTTGTTTGACCAAAAGAATTTTAGGAATACTATCATTTTATGTTCTGGGCATGCTATACCAGAAAAATAGATAAACATGCTTGTATCTTTTCACAATATCACAATTCACTGACTAACAATAACTTTACACACTGCTCTGATTTTTTTTGTTGTGATTGATACCAAACCAAAATTAATTTGTGGGGAAAAAAAACCCGATTTATTTCATCTTACAAGTTGTAGTCTGTCATTGAGTGAAAGAGCCAAGGCCAGAACTTAAGGCAGGAGCTTGAAGCAGAAAACATGGAGGAACGCTATTCATTGGATTGCTTTTAGGCTCATATCCAGCTTCTTTTCTTACACATTCCAAGTCTACACGCCGAGGAATGGCACTACTACCCGCAGTCGGCTGGGGCCTCTTGTCTTCTTAGCAATCTCTGCTTTTTGGAGATATTTTAGAATTGTTTCAAGTAAAAGCAGAGTTGAAGACAAACAGGGAAGTACACAGCATTTAACATAAAACTTTAAAATATTTCTGTTTCTTATGCCACCACTACCAGAAAACATTGTTTTTGGTTTTGTTTTTTTTCCTTTCACCAGTTTCCAGAGCTAGAGAAATCGGCCAGGAGTCATGAGCTCATTTGCTCTCTCAGCAAATTTTAGGCCCAGCCTTGACACTGGAGTGTGTCTAACTCTGACTCTGGGGTATCCGGCACCTTCTGCGGGCCTTGATGAGTGTCTGTGCAGCATACCTCTAAATAAACTCAAAAATATCTTTAAAAAAGAAAACATAGTTTTCATATTCCATTTTTTTTGTGTCTTCTTTCTTTTTTTTTCTTTTTTTCTTTTTTTTATTCGATATAATTTATTTACATTTCAAATGATTTCCCCTTTTCTAGCCCCCCCACTCCCCGAAAGTCTCGTAAGCCGCCTTCTCTTCCCCTGTCCTCCCATCCACCCCTTCCCACTCCCCCGTTCTGGTTTTGCTGAATACTGTTTCACTGAGTCTTTCCAGAACCAGGGGCCACTCCTCCTTTCTTCTTGTACCTCATTTGATGTGTGGATTATGTTTTGGGTATTCCAGTTTTCTAGGTTAATATCCACTTATTAGTGAGTGCATACCATGATTCACCTTTTGAGTCTGGGTTACCTCACTTAGTATGATATTCTCTAGCTCCATCCATTTGCCTAAGAATTTCATGAATTCATTGTTTCTAATGGCTGAATAGTACTCCATTGTGTAGATATACCACATTTTTTGCATCCACTCTTCTGTTGAGGGATACCTGGGTACTTTCCAGCATCTGGCAATTATAAATAGGGCTGCTATGAACATAGTAGAACACGTATCCTTATTACATGGTGGGGAGTCTTCTGGGTATATGCCCAGGAGTGGTATAGCAGGATCTTCTGGAAGTGAGGTGCCCAGTTTTCGGAGGAACCGCCAGACTGATTTCCAGAGTGGTTGTACCAATTTGCAACCCCACCAGCAGTGGAGGAGTGTTCCTCTTTCTCCACACCCTCTCCAACACCTGCTGTCTCCTGAATTTTTAATCTTAGCCATTCTGACTGGTGTAAGATGAAATCTTAGGATTGTTTTGATTTGCATTTCCCTAATGACTAATGTAGTTGAGCATTTTTTAAGATGCTTCTCCGCCATCCGAAGTTCTTCAGGTGAGAATTCTTTGTTTAACTCTGTACCCCATTTTTTAATAGGGTTGTTTGGTTTTCTGGAGTCTAACTTCTTGAGTTCTTTATATATATTGGATATTAGCCCTCTATCTGATGTAGGATTGGTGAAGATCTTTTTTTTTTCATTTTTTTTATTCGATATAATTTATTTACATTTCAAATGATTTCCCCTTTTCTAGCCCCCCCCCCACTCCCCGAAAGTCCCGTAAGCCCCCTTCTCTTCCCCTGTCCTTCCTCCCACCCCTTCCCAGTTCCCCGGTCTGGTTTTGCCAAATACTGTTTCACTGAGTCTTTCCAGAACCAGGGACCACTCCTGCTTTCTTCTTGTATCTCATTTGATGTGTGGATTATGTTTTGGGTATTCCAGTTTTCTAGGTTAATAACCACTTATTAGTGAGAGCATACCATGATTCACCTTTTGAGTCTGGGTTACCTCACTTAGTATGATGTTCTCTAGCTCCATCCATTTGCCTAAGAATTTCATGAATTCATTGTTTCTAATGGCTGAATAGTACTCCATTGTGTAGATATACCACATTTTTTGTATCCACTCTTCTGTTGAGGGATACCTGGGTTCTTTCCAGCATCTGGCAATTATAAATAGGGCTGCTATGAACATAGTAGAACACGTATCCTTATTACATGGTGGGGAGTCTTCTTTGTTTAACTCTGTACCCCATTTTTTAATAGGGTTGTTTGGTTTTCTGGAGTCTAGCTTCTTGAGTTCTTTATATATATTGGATATTAGCCCTCTATCTGATGTACGATTGGTGAAGATCTTTCCCCAATTCGTTGGTTGCCGATTTGTCCTCTTGATGGTGTCCTTTGCCTTACAGAAACTTTGTAATTTTATGAGGTCCCATTTGTCAATTCTTGCTCTTAGAGCATACGCTATTGGTGTTCTGTTCAGAAACTTTCTCCCTGTACCGATGTCCTCAAGGGTCTTCCCCAGTTTCTTTTCTATTAGCTTCAGAGTGTCTGGCTTTATGTGGAGGTCCTTGATCCATTTGGATTTGAGCTTAGTACAAGGAGACAAGGATGGATCAATTCGCATTCTTCTGCATGCTGACCTCCAGATGAACCAGCACCATTTGTTGAAAAGGCTATCTTTTTTCCATTGGATGTTTTCAGCCTCTTTGTCGAGGATCAAGTGGCCATAGGTGTGTGGGTTCATTTCTGGATCTTCAATCCTGTTCCATTGATCCTCCTGCCTGTCACTGTACCAATACCATGCAGTTTTTAACACTATTGCTCTGTAGTATTGCTTGAGGTCAGGGATACTGATTCTCCCAGATTTTCTTTTGTTGCTGAGAATAGTTTTAGCTATCCTGGGTTTTTTGTTGTTCCAGATGAATTTGATAATTGCTCTTTCTAACTCTGTGAAGAATTGAGTTGGGATTTTGATGGGTATTGCATTGAATCTGTATAGTGCTTTCGGCAGAATGGCCATTTTAACTATATTGATTCTACCGATCCATGAGCATGGGAGGTTTTCCCATTTTTTGAGGTCTTCTTCCATTTCCTTCTTCAGAGTCTTGAAGTTCTTGTCATACAGATCTTTCACATGTTTGGTAAGAGTCACCCCAAGATACTTTATACTGTTTGAGGCTATTGTGAAGGGGGTCATTTCCCTAATTTCTTTCTCAGCCTGCTTATCCTTTGAGTATAGGAAGGCCACTGATTTGCTTGAGTTGATTTTATAACCTGCCACTTTGCTGAAGTTGTTTATCAGCTGTAGGAGCTCTCTAGTGGAGTTCTTTGGGTCACTTAGGTAGACGATCATGTCGTCTGCAACTAATGATAGTTTGACTTCTTCCTTTCCAATTTGTATCCCTTTGACCTCCTTATGTTGTCGAATTGCCCGAGCTAGTACCTCAAGTACAATATTGAAAAGATAAGGAGAAAGGGGGGAGCCTTGTCTGGTCCCTGATTTCAGTGGGATTGCTTCAAGTTTCTCTCCATTTAGTTTGATGCTGGCTACTGGTTTGCTGTATATTGCTTTTACTATGTTTAGGTATGGGCCTTGAATTCCTGTTCTCTCCAAGACTTTAAGCATGAAGGGATGCTTAATTTTGTCAAATGCTTTTTCAGCTTCTAGTGAAATGACCATGTGGTTTTGTTCTTTGAGTTTGTTTATGTAGTGGATTGTATTGATGGATTTCCGTATATTGAATGAACCCTGCATTCCCGGGATAAAGCCTACTTGATCATGGTGGATGATCGTTTTGATGTGTTCTTGGATTCGGTTGGCAAGAATTTTATTGAGTATTTTTGCATCGATGTTCATAAGGGAAATTGGTCTGAAGTTGTCTTTCTTTGTTGGATCTTTTTGTGGCTTTGGTATCAGCATAATTGTGGCTTCGTAGAAGGAATTGGGTAGTGTTCCTTCTGTTTCTATTTTGTGGAATAGTTTGAAGAGTATTGGTGTTAACTCTTCTTTGAAGGTCTGGTAGAATTCTGCACTGAAGCCATCTGGTCCTGTGCTTTTTTTGGTTGGAAGACTTTCTATGACTCTTTCTATTTCTTTAGGCATTATGGGACTGTTTAGATGGTCTAGTTGGTCCTGATTTAATTTTGGTATTTGGTATCTGTCAAGGAAATTGTCCATTTCCTCCAGATTCTCCAGTTGTGTTGAGTACAGGCTCTTGTAGTAGGATCTGATGATTTTTTGGATTTCCTCAGTTTCCGTTGTTATATCTCCCTTTTCATTTCTAAGTTTGTTAATTTGGATACTTTCTCTGTGCCCTTTGGTCAGTCTGGCTAAGGGTTTATCTATCTTGTTGATTTTCTCAAAGAACCAACTCCTAGTTTTGTTGATTTTTTGTATGGTTCTCTTTGTTTCTACTTGATTGATTTCGGCCCTGAGTTTGATGATTTCCTGCCTTGTACTCCTCCTGGGCGAAATAGCTTCTTTTTTTTCTAGGGCTTTCAGGTGTGTCATTAAGCTGGTAATGTATGCTCTCTCCATTTTCTTTTTGGAGGCACTCAGGGCTATGAGTTTTCCTCTTAGCACTGCTTTCATTGTGTCCCATAGATTTGGGTATGTTGTGTTTTCATTTTCATTATGTTCAAAAAAGTCTTTAATTTCTTTCTTTCTTTCTTCCTTGACCAAGGTATCATTGAGTAGAGTATTGTTCAGTTTCCACGTGTATGTGGGTTTTCTGTTGTTTCTGTTGCTATTGAAGACCACTTTTACTCCATAGTGATCAGATAGGAGGCATGGGATTAGTTCTATCTTCTTATATTTGTTGAAGTCTGTCTTGTGACCAATTATATGGTCGATTTTGGAGAAGGTACCATGAGGTGCTGAAAAAAAGGTATATTCTTTTGTTTTAGGATAGAATGTTCTATATATATCTGTTAAATCTAATTGGTCCAAAGCTTCAATTAGTTTCATTGTGTCCCTGTTTAGTTTCTGTTTTCCTGATCGGTCCATTGAGGAAAGTGCAGTGTTGAAGTCACCCACAATTATTGTGTTAGGTGCAATGTGTGCTTTTAGTTTTAATAAAGTTTCTTTTACGAAAGAGGGTGCCCTTGCATTTGGGGCATAGATGTTCAGGATTGACAGTTCTTCTTTTTGTATTTTTCCTTTGACCAGCAAGAAGTGTCCCTCAGGGTCCCTTTTGATGACTTTGGGTTGAAAGTCAATTTTATCTGATATTAAAATGGCTACTCCAGCTTGTTTCCTGAGACCATTTGCTTGTAAAATTGTCTTCCAGCCTTTTACTCTAAGGTAGTGTTTGTCTTTGACCCTGAGGTGTGTTTCCTGTAAGCAGCAAAATGTAGGGTCCTGTTTACGTATACAGTCAGCTAGTCTGTGTCTTTTTATTGGGGCATTAAGTCCATTGATGTTAAGAGATATTAAGGAATAGTGATTGTTACTTCCTATCATTTTTGACGTTATTTTTTAAATTTGAATGCTTATCTTCTTTTGGGTTTGATGAAAGGTTACTATCTTGCTTTTTCCAGGGTGAAGTTTCCCTCCTTGTATTGGTGTTGTCCTCCTATTATCCTTTTTACGGCCGGGTTTGTGGATAGATATTGGGTAAACTTGGTTTTGTCATGAAATATCTTAGTTTCTCCATCTATGGTGATTGAGAGTTTTGCTGGATATAGTAGTTTTGGTTGGCATTTGTGTTCTCTTAGAGTCTGCATGAGATCTGCCCAGGACCTTCTAGCCTTCATAGTCTCAGGTGAAAAGTCTGCTGTGATTCTGATAGGTCTTCCTTTATATGTTACTTGGCCTTTTTCTCTTACTGCCTTTAGTATTCTTTCTTTGTTTAGAACATTTGGTGTTTTGATTATTATGTGACGGGAAGTATTTCTGTTCTGGTCCAGTCTGTTTGGAGTTCTGTAGGCTTCTTGTATATTCATGGGCATCTCTCTCTTTAGGTTAGGGAAGTTTTCTTCCATAATTTTATTGAAGATATTTGCTGGCCCTTTTAAGTTGTAAATCTTCACTCTCATCTATGCCTATAATCCTTAGGTTTGGTCTTCTCATTGTGTCCTGGATTTCCTGGATATTTTGGGTTACAAGTTTTTGCATTTTGCATTTTCTTTAACTGTTGAGTCCATGGTTTCTATGGAATCTTCAGCATCTGAGATTCTTTCTTCTATCTCTTGTATTCTGTTGTTGATATTTGCATCTCTGTCCCCCGATTTCTTCCCAAGGCTTTCTATCTCCAAAGTTGTCTCCCTTTGTGTTTTCTTAGTTGTTTCTACTTCTGATTTTAGATCCTGGATGGTTTTGCTTAGCTCCTTCACTTGCATGTTTGTGTTTTCCTGGAATTCTTTAAGAGATTTTTGTGTTTCCTTTTTCATGACCTCAGCCTGTTGACCAAAGTTCTCCTGTATTTCTTTAAGAGATTTTTGTGTTTCGTCTTTCATGACCTCAGCCTGTTGACCAAAGTTCTCCTGTATTTCTTTAAGTGTTTTTTGCATTTCCTCCTTGTTGGCTTTTGTATTCTCCTGGATTTCTTTCAATGATTTTTGTGTTTCCCTTGCAAGGGCTTCTAACTTTTGATCCATTTTCTCTTGAATTTCTTTAAGTATGTCCTTCATGTGTTCCTGTACCAGCATCATGACCAGTGATTTTAAATCCAAATCTTGCTTTACTGGTGTGATGGGGTATCCAGGACATGTTGGTAGAGGAGAATTGGGTTTAGATGTTGCCATATTGCCTTGATTTCTGTTAGTGACATTCCTGCGTTTGCCTTTTGCCATCTAGTTCTCACTGGTGCTAATTTGTCTTGTCAATGCTGGACTCACCAGTGTAAGCTGCCCCTTCCCAGTTGGCCTCTGGTGCACAGCTTACCTCCTGCACTGCTTGTAGACAGGGTGCTGCTGCCCAGGCTGTTCAGATCCCAAAGCAGGCACCCGAAGGCTCCTGCTGGGGCCTGCTGGATTCACTGGAGCACACTCACTTCTCTCGGCTGGCCTCCCGGAAGCCCAGCTAGCCACTTGCAGGACTTGGAGATGTGGTGCTGCAGCCCAGGCTGATCTGGATCCGGAAGTGGAGAGAGTAGGCTTCTGCCTGAGGCCTTGCCCCAGATTGTGTCTGTGGACCAGATGGAGCCTGTGTACACCCCCAGGGAGTGCCGACTGTGTATGCTGATCTCCCCTGTGTTCCGCTCACTCTGCTGGGCAGCCGATCTGCCAACTGGGCTGTCGCACACAAGGTTAGCCTGGCCGCCCAGTCCCTGAGTCCAGGCAAAAGCCTGGGAGGCTAAGGTCCAGCAAAGTTCCCCTAGGGCTATGACTGTTAATTGCTTCTGCCAGGTGACTAGGATGGCGGGCGTGCGCGCCTGTGCTCCCTGAAAGTGCTGGGAGAGTCTGCTGTGCTAACAATCTCCTGGGCGGGTTGACTCACAGATGGCCCACCAAGCCGCCCAGTCCTTGGGGTCAGTCCTGTGCCTTTTGGGGCCTAGACCCTCGCTTTGTTAGCCTCAGGCTATGCCTGTTACAGGTCTGCCCGCCAGAGCTCTCTGTCGTCCTGCAGGCAAAATGGCGGCGGCTCGCGCGCAGGCCTGGGCAAAAAACCCCCTGGCTGGGTTGGCACCCCGATGGCCTTCCGACCCGCCCAGGGCCTGGGTGCAGGCCAATGCCCGTCGGGCTCAGACCACTGCGGTGTTGGCCTCGGATTATGTTTGTGTACCTCAGTCTGTCCGATCCCCGGAGTCCGGAACCAAGATGGATGCACCTCTCCTGACTGGTGGGAGGCCGAGTTCTGAAGTGGCCTCCGTGCAGGAAAGGCGCAGCACAACTGCAGCTGCTTGCCGCCTGGCTGGTCAGCAAAGGTCAGTGGTCGTGGGCGCAGGGCCTAACTGGTCCCTGTGTCGCCCTGGCTCCACTGCTGATGGGCCTTCAGCTGGACCAGCTACTGCTGCACTGCCGCCGCTGCTGCCGCTGCCGCCCTGGACTCCCACTGAATAGATCCATTCTTATCACCTTGCACTAAACTCAACTCCAAGTGGATCAAGGACCTCCATGTAAAACCAGACACACTGAAACTAATAGAAAAGGAAAACCCTTGAGGACATGGGCACAGGGGAAAAGTTCCTGAACAGAACACCAATAGCTTATGCTCTAAGATCAAGAATTGACAAATGGGACCCCTCATAAAATTACAAAGTTTCTGTAAGGCAAAGGACACTGTCAAAAGGACAAAATGGCAACCAACAAATTGGGAAAAGATTTTCATCAACCCTACATCTGATAGAGGGCTAATATCCAATACATACAAAGTACTCAAGAAGTTAGAACCCAGGCAACCAAATAACCCTATTAAAAATGGGGTACAGATTTAAACAAAGAATTTTCACCTGAAGAAATTCATATGGCAAAGAAGCACCTTAAGACATCATTTGTCATTAGGGAAATGCAAATCAAAACAACCTTGAAATTCTTCCTTTTATTATCTGTCTTTATACTGGTGATTTATCAGAGAAGCAGAAAAGAAATCAAGGAATGTAGTCAATAATGAATCACTGAACCAACTTCCCAGACCCTGGGTTTATTTGTGTATTTTTTTTCTAAAGAGTTACTGATATTCACTACTTCAAACTATGCAAATTGTGTGTCCATTTGTAGATATGTGCATGTGAGTGCAGGTTCCCCAAATGCCTGAGAAATCATAGCTCCCTGGTGTTGGGATTACAAATGAGTGTGAGTTGCTTGACATGACTGCAGTGACTCATGTTGGGGTTCTTAGGAGGCACAGAGTGTGGTATAAATGATAAAACATCTCTTTAGCATCCTTTAAAAATATTATTGGAAGCAACTAAATAAAGTAAATAACTAATGTCACCACTGTAATTTTATTTTATTTAAAAGAATGGTTAATTATAGAAGTAAAAGTATAATGATTTATATCCATCAATTTAACCTCAATGCACTAGTAGTGAATTTTAGGACTGAGATATGAATGACCTATATTTTAAATTGAAAGTAAAATGTAACTGAAAGAATAATAAATATACAAATAATAATCCTTGTCAAAACAGTAATATAATATAGAAACTACATACTTAATTCTGTCTCTCATTGGAATTTAAAACAAATATGTTTATGAGGAAAAAAGCAGAACTTACAGAAAATATAAACAGAAATCCTAAAACAAAGAAAATGTTTTTTTTATTTTTAATTGTTCCCTATTCTCTACCCCAAGAAAGTATAATCTTAAATGCTTGCTGCCTGAAATTATTTTGGTGAATCCATATTAGCTTTTGAATTCAGATCCATCTACCCTAATCCAGCTCCTTTTGATCCAAGTGTTTGCTGTGAGCATTAATATTCATGGAGGATTCCTAGAAGATGCACAGGCTTTCCATCTGCTACCAACTCTTAATTTCACTTCCCTTTAAGCTGGAGAAAGGGAGAGCAGAGAGCATTTACACCTTCTGCAGGTGTGCATATAGCCATCTCAGATTGGCAAAATGTATTCAGATTACCTTGAGATACAACGATACTAAGAGCCAAGTAACCTGAAAACTTGAAAATTTTCTTTAATTTAAGGATACCAAGGAGAAGTTTCCCTTCTATATCACATAGTGCTGGGTGTATGAGGAAGGAACAAATTAGTAAATAAAAGAATCACTCTCCCCGGGAGAAAGTCATCTAAGTGTTAAGCTGCTTTTGAAGACGTTTTATTATTCACTCATTCTCCTTCCACTTCAGACTCTGATAACTTGATGTTCTTAGCTACCCAAGTTATTTACAATCTTTGTTTTCACAAGATTTGTTTCGGTACTGACACTATCATTCTGCTTTCATATATATAAGAACTTTGATTGCCTTAGTTTCACATTTTAAAATATTTCTTTCATCTATTAGTTATTTAATATGTTGCAGTAACCAAATACCTGGTAAAAGCAACTTATGAAAAGACGGTTTTACTTGAGTCTCAGTTTGAGTGTATAGGCCATCCTAGGAATGAGAACCCAGAGCTCAGAGCCTGAGCCACCTAATCACATGGCACCTGTAGTAGGAATCATGACATCCATGACAGACCTCTGTGTGCTCTCTCCTTCCCACGCAGTGCAGAGGCTTAGGCCGAACATCATAGTTGCTGCCACTCACAGAGTTGATCTGTTTACTTAACCATTCCTGGAGTTGGTACTATAGAGAAACCATGAAATGTATTTCCAAGGTGACTCTCAATCCTGTCCACTTCACTTGAGATTAAGACCACTCTTGAAAACAAAATGCTAATACACAGCACTTTTGATTCATAGTTTCCATCCATTTAAAAACAAGTTACATACTTCAAAATACATTGTCACAGAGTAAACGCTCTCATTTTTTAACTGGATTAATGGTAATGTAGCGAAGCAAGTTCAGACCAAAGCCAAGCAGATATCAAGAGGCCTGACTCAAATTCAGCAGCTTCATGCCTTCTATCTGAGGCATGTATTGGCATCACCCAGCCCTGAGGGACTTTCAGGTAGTCCTGCCCTTACAGCTATGATGCCAACTGTATGATGCCCATCAATAGGTTCAGTTGCATTTTGTGCCTGTGGCTTTTCTCAGTGGGTGTTCAGGGTCTTACAATATCCAGAATCCTATAATCCTTACTGTAACTTAGGTTTCACCTTTAGAGCTTTATGCAGTGCTCTCTCATGGCCTTGTCAGAGGACATTTGATGATGCTATGCAGAGTCGGGCCTCAGTGGCTCTCCATGACCTGGATGCAGGGCTTCATAGCATCTTCCATCTTGCATCATTTATTTATGTGTATCCAGTGCAAGGTAAACAACAACTACTAAGTTCTGCTGCCTCTTAGCGATCGTGTGGTACTCTTTAACCATAGTTGCCTTGGCCTCTGTCTGAATTTCAAGTTGATCCTGAGAAAACACCTCTCTCTCTCTTCTTCAGTGGCAGTCTTAGTTCACCCCTTCTCATGCATTCAAGGAATGCAGTCTTGTCTCTGAGGCACCATCACTTGCTGTTCCTTACGGAACAAGAGCTCTCTTTGTAATAATATGACTTTCTTTAATAATCACAGCTACTGCCCCAATCCCAATTCTTTCTTCATCTTCAAACTTCCTCCTTTTCTTAAGAGATGATATGGCTTCCATATTTTCTGTTCTGTGTTTTTATCTCTGTCATTTTAGATAAGAAGATTGAGCAGTAGCCATGGCACAGGCTGAATCATGTCCTATCATGACATTTATCCGACCCAAAAAAATATGTCCATTACTTCTGAATTCACCTTTTTTAAAAATTCATTGGATATGAGCAAGATTAAGGCATATTCTTTACTGTAATGTTCTGTAAAGAATGACTACCCTGGTTTCTAGTAATGTCCTTACTCCCTTCTGAAACCTCATAAGGTTTGTGTTCATTATTTACATTGTTGTCCACATTTTTCTCCACCTATTTAATATGGCTTATTTCTCAATATACCAACATTCTGATACAGTGTAAATTTTCAGGTAAAAGTATGAACCTACAATATATTGTCTGAGGTAAATATGCCTCAGAAAGACAAACATCACATATTCTTCCATCTTCTGTCCTTCTTACTCCAAATACTCAGACACAACTACACCAAATTGAGTAACTACAGATATCAGAGGACTATAAAGGGACTGTTGAGAGGAGTGGGGTATGCTGGGAGACAAACAGCATCATGCAGCTGATATTAACCTGAAAAGTGCAAAGAGGAAAGGAGTTTCAACTGAGCTGATTGGAAGGAGTCCAAAATAGAAGGAAAACAAAGGACAAATGACAAATAAGGCCAATGTTGTTCGAAAAAGTCTCAAGTAATTATAATTAATTTACATAAACTTTACACAGCACAAACACAGAGACAAGAAAAGAGAAAGAGACAGAGACAGCAAAAGACAGACTGAAAGAGAGAGAGGCATATAATTGCTTAATGGAAATTAAGCCATTTGGGCTGACAGTGATCCTGCAAGAGCTATAGACTAATAAAAACCCAGGGCCAGTTAAAAGAAACATTTTGTTTATTTAATTTAATTTTTTTTTTTAGAATTACTTATTTTATTTATTATGAGTATACTCATGGTGTCTTTAGACACACCAGAAGAGGGCATCATATCCCTTTACAGATGGTTAGGAGCCACCATGTAGTAGCTGTGAATTGAACTCAGGACCTCTGGAAGAGCAGTCAGTGCTCATAACCATTAAGCTATCTCTCCAGCCCAAACATTTTAAATTAGGTGTTCATGGTAGTCCAAATAACACTTAAAACAAGTATAAAAGATTGCTGTTTGCCATGGCTGTCTCTCCATGGCTGTCTCTCAGAGGTTGAAAGGAAGACCTTATTTTAAAACTCACTGCATACTTAAGTTATAATTTTTGGATCATTTGAGCTGGTTCTAACCATAAGCCTTCCTTCTTCGTGGTCTATGCCAGTGGTTCTAAAAACCACTATGTAAGTTGATAATGGACGGAAGGGATTACTAGTACTACTCAGACACGGAGCCTACAACCTCTGATGACTAATGTAGCAAGAAAGCCATAGAAGTGCAATAAATGAGTCAGGTGGAGCTGGAGACCACGTCCTGACGAATGACCATGTAGGATCACTGAACAGGAGGGGAGTTATGGCTGTCGAGAAATCATTACCATCTACTAAGGTAATGAACAATGTGGTTGATTTCCCAAAAACAAGTGGTCTGCGATAAAGCAATGTGAATACAAACAACAGAAATGGACTCAGATTTTATTTCCAAATGTATACAGAGGTACACGCATGCAGTTACATGTCACTAACTGGAAAAAACAAGCCCTCAACTGAGTGTGTAGGAGGGATTGTAGGAGTAAAAGGGAGTTAGAGACACAATCTTCTTTTGATTAATCTGTGTAAATATATGAAAAATATTAAAAGTAAAGTGCAATTAGCACCAATGTATAAAAGGGGCCATATGAGAGTTCTCATAGATAACTATGAAGCTATATCAATATACATTTAAAAAATGAAATGTTGATTAAAAACTTTAAGTGATAGTTTGTTCAATAAACTCTCATTGTTAGGAGTTATTATCAAGAAAATGTGTCTTTTCTGAAATTTTAAAAGTAATATTTTAGAACTCAAAAATTTCTCATGAATTGACTTGTTTGTGTTTGAAATAGAAACATAGAGATGGCATTGTGTGATTTTTATACAGTAATATAGATAAAATTCATTTATGAAAATACTTTATAAAAGTATTTTTGGTGTTAGCGAGCCAGGCTCCTTGTTTTGTTTTGTTTTGCCTTTTCTTTCATACTTTCTTTAAAATATTTATCTTTAATCTTTTTTTACAGTCCAGTCATCATCCTCTATCCGGTCTGTCCTCTAACAGTTCCTCATCCTGTTCCTCCTCTCCCCAGTCTCTAAGAGACTGTCACTACCACCTCCAATCTCCCAAAACCCTTCGAACCCACCTGGCAACCCACCCCACCAGGCCTTCCCACTGCCTGTGACCTCCACCCTCTCAAAGGTTAGGTGCATCTTCTCTGACTGAAGCCAGACCAGGCAGCCCTCTGCTATCTATTTGTCAAAGGCCTCATATCAGCTGGAACATGCTGCCAGGTTGGTGGCTTGGTGTCTGAAAGATCTCAGGGGTCTAGGTCTATTGAGACTGCTAGTCTTTCTATGGGGTCGCCTTCCTCTTCAGCTTCTTCCAGTCTTTCCCCAATTCAGCCACAGGGGTTTAGTTTCAGTCCATTGGTTAGCTGTAAATATCTGCATCTGTTTCATCTAATGTCTGTTGGGCCTCTCAGAGGATAGGCAATCTAGGCTCCTGTCTGTAAACACACCATAGCATTAGTATCTACTTGCCTCTCAAGTGGCTCCTTCATGTTTTTCCACCTTCCGAAGTTACCATAATGGGCACTACAATTACATCAGGTGAATGGCTTGTCAATTAAGATCATTTCTAGCACTACTAGGAAATAAGTCACCAGAGATTCTACTCTTGAAAGTATTGGCCCTGCATATATGTTGAGATACGGACTTTTTGTCATTTTATAAGGGTTAGGTAATAGTTGAATGGAACAGTGATGCATTCAGATAAAACTAAAGAGGTTGCTGTCCTTTTTGTTTTGTACTTCATTTTGTTTTTCCTTCTGCTATACTTTGTTCCTATGCCTGAGTCACTCTTGTGCTTTCAGGTCCTGGAAGTTGTTTCAACAAACCAGGGCACTTGTGTTCAGCACACCGCAAAGTTCTCTGTCATGCTCTGTTGAGGAATGACAACCTATGAGTGTGACATGTGAATGTTTCTAAAATTAGGCAATTCTTGCAATATTTGCCCTGACATTTGTTTCCCAAACTTTGGGAGTTGATGACAATAGGTTAGTCCTCGACTTATAGAATGACAGTACATGTGAGCACAATCTTAATGATAGTGATAACATTCTCAAAATTTACAGGAGCAATAAGAATTTAAATGTTCCTGCTTCCATTTTACAGGAACAACTATTCATTGAGAAAATACTATGCACGTGTGTTATAATCCACTCCAAAAATTCAATCTAAGAGAATATGGCACACTATCATTATTCTTAGTGAAAATTTTGAGGGAATAAAAATTCATGCTTATCCAAAACACAGTGATGGTCTCAAAACTTTTAAAGATGGAAGTAATTTGGACAGACATCTGTCATTGCATTTAAAGGACTGACAAGTTGTTCAATTTAAATTTCTAACACTGAATAAACATCTTAAAAAGAGATGTGACAGGATTTGAGTGCTCATTTTAAAAGTGCATTCATTATTGATATTAAATGAAATATAAACCCTTAATCGTTTCAATTAAGAAATACCATGATTTGGAGTTTGTTTTCTTCATGTTGTCAAATTTTAAAACCTAATTTTCTGTAATAATTCATAATTACTTCATCATTTCATTCCATCTGGAGGGTAATCAACGTACGAGCATATGAACCAGCTGCTGCCCCCGTCACGGGGCATCTGCCAGGAGTGACCCGGGCACTTTTCCAATAGCAAATCCCCAGAAAACCCTCTCACTGAAAGGAAATTGTCCAACTGCAAACACAGCTTTCATTCACCCAGCAATTTTCCCTTCTTGGGATTTGGGATCTTTGAAATTCTTAGTTCACTTTTTATGTCCATGATATTATTGTCAAATAACTCTCTTTAACTTTTTAATCCATGCCTTAATAATACATGAAGGGACTTTGAAAATATATATACAAAGCAATGCACAGGTTTGTATACAGTGTAAAATTCATATTTAATAATACTGAGATCATTATATTCATAGAAGAAAGAAAAGAAAATATAAAACTTTACTTACCATGAAATATCTTGATTACATGATAATCATGACAACATTTTTTAAATCTTGAGAGAAATAACATGTATAACATATATAATATAATATATTATACATGTAGGTACATGTAAACTATAAGCTTACACATGTACACATGCACATGTACACATACACAAACATGTACACCAACATGTATGTATGTATATATATATATATATATATATATGTATATATATATATATAAAATTTAATTAAGTTGAGGCTTTACTGATGTTACTTTTCTTTTCTAATTGGCCAAACACATAAATCAGATGTTGGATTTCAGAAATTAGAGATTGGATATTATAACTTTTGAATTTGCTCTTTTAGAATGGCAAGCAGACACAGATTTTGCAATTTAAAGGTTAAAAGCTAACAGTTGTACTTGCATTATTATATCAAATACATTATACACACCATGTCGGCTACTCTTTGTAACAATAGTGTAAGCAGGTTTTTAGCATTTTGATTTTTATAAAGCAAGAGATTAACTCATACTAAATTAGGCAACTCATTATTTCTGCTGCCTGGTAATCGCATGCTCCCCCTAAATACCACAAAATTACTTTTTAGTTTATTTTTTTCAGAATAATACTGGCATCATTATTCATTTTAATCCCTTAATGCCATAGATTCAGTGCCAAAATAGTGTTTCAAATAGAAATGCTTGGAAATAACATAGAAAGCAGACAGTGGTTAATATTTTCAAGGAGTGCTTTAGAAATGCTAGGGCATGAAGGTGGGAATCCAAGCCAACACTGTGCCTTTCTTCGTTTATTTTCTTTTTAATTAGCTGCTTGGTTTTTAAGTAATTCCAGTATTTATAATTTAAATTTTAGATTTTGGTTCCAAATATATTGCTCTTATTTTCTTTGAATATGGTTCTCAGTAATGAGCACTGTGTTACAAACACAGAGAAAGGAGTTAGCTCCTTCTCCAATTTTTTCTTATCTTTCAAACCATGATGAGATTTACTTTTCTTTAATCTCCAATTTTCAATTCCACGTCCAGTGGATATTTCAATAAACCAAGATATTTCCAGGGAATATTTACTTTAAGTTTCAAAATCCACCATATGTTCCATAAACTAGAATTCTATAATCAGAATAAATTAAGTTTGTCTCTCGTCAGCTCTGGCACTTCGTGATTCTTTATTGTTGTTGTTGCTAGAAAGAGATAAATGATATTTATAAAAGTTTGACTTAAAACTCTCTACAATCAAATGATATTAGGCACTAGACTCTTTGATATTATCTCAAAAAAATCACATTATTTTATATTTACCTGAAACTATACACAATCCATTTGAGTTGGATCTAACCTAAATCCTTATTCCAATGGTGGTCTATCATCCAGGTTTGAGAAAATCGTATAAAACACCACAGGACTAGAAATTCCATGTTTATAAATTTCACACTTTTAAGTTGCATGGTTCCAGAAATTAAATAGTCCTACTCAGCTGCAATACCTATCATCCTCAACAATTGGCAGAGTAGCTACACACACACACACACACACACACACACACACACACACCTCTTACATGTCATTGGTAACCAATACTTTATAATTTCATTGAAGATCTAATCAACAGGAGAAATCATGACTCTCATGATTTAACATCCTTCTTAAGTTAGTATGGTCACGGACCTTTGAAAAGAATCTACTGTGCCTATTTTGCTATCTCAGTATACTTTCTTCTTATTTCATAAATCTTATGTTCATACCCAGAGACAAATGTAGCCTTTATATCACAGCAAAGGAGTCTGTATTTATAGAGCATGAAGTTCATCACAAAATGTAGCCGCCCATGGCCACATGTGAACTGGATACCTGGAAGAGAATTCTGGGGATAAACAGGAAGGGGACGAAAGAGAATTGAGTCAAGACGACAGTTGCTGATAGAGACTGACTTTACTATTATTTAGCCAAAATATATAGTCTTTAGAAAACAACCCTGTTCCCCCCTGCGCCCCCCCCCCCACATCAAGGAGCAGGCCAAGAACTCCTTGGCTCCACTTCTCAGCTGGTCGCCTGCTTCAAGTCTAGAGGGTCTCTGCTGGTCTCCAGGTGAGACTGCCCTGAGGCAGCCTTGGTCATCAAGGTGAAAGTGCTGTATTGTTCCCAAGGAACAAGGGCCGGAGATAACACCAGCAGAAAAGTGGGGGCTGCCAGCCAGCTCAATGCTGTGGGGGAAGGGACAACAAAACAACGACAACAAAATCTAGATAGAATGCAGAGACCTACATGATGGAAAGCCTGGCCAAATAGATACATCTACATCCCACCTTCTGGAAATATGAATCAAAGAACATTGAAGATGTTCAGACATGTAGACAAAGTGAGACACACTGCCAGAAGGGTTGTATGAGGAAATATTATGTGCAGTGACATCACTATAAGCCGAGAAATGTCAAGAGTTACCAGTATATACCAAAAGACTTACAAGGGTTGAGGAAGGAATTCCTCTTAAAATTTCAAGCCTTCTTGTACATTTTGTTATTGACTTTCAGCATCTAGAACTCTAGGAAATCAAATATCTATTTTTTCAAGTATACATTGTTGGTTGCTTCACCATAGGAGACAACACAACTACACAAGCTACAAGTGACAAGTCAATTACCATTTACTTACCAGTCTCCCTGACTCCAAACAATCAATAAAATTCCAAACTGCCCACATTTAGGCCATAATAGTTTCCAGCTTTCCTGGCATATATTTTTGCCCATCTTAAATGTAGACTTCCATTTTCCTTAGATATACATGCAGGAAGTTGTGTTTTTATAGTGTTATCTATAAAATTCCTACAAAAATTTGTGTGGGTTATTCCACTATGTGAACATTTACTAGATTTCTGGGTTATATACATGTTTAGGTGAATTACACAGAAAAATGCCATTTTGATGACACATGTATATAACCCTGGCATTCAAGTAGAAGTTGAAGCAGTAAAGTGGTGACTTTGAGGTAAGCCTCAATCTCACAACAAGATCCTGTCTCAACACAGACAAAAACATATAATCCACAGAACATTTAAAAAATAGAGCTGTTATTATAATGAAACTTAATAGAAAAAATTTGACAGGTATATTTTAAAAATGAGTGTAAGAAAAAATATCAAAACCCCAGAGTATTTCATAATAAAAAATTCTTCTCACTCTTAAACATTATAGCATCCAACCACTTCTTAATCATTGTTATGCAAAATAAAACTATAAAGTTAAAAAGGAAATTCTGAGCAACAGAAATTCCCAAAGAAGGAGCCAGACATAAGGCAGACAAATTCCTAAGGGAAAACAGATTAGTAGGAAAATGTTTAATGTTTATGAAATCTGTTTGCCACTTTGGGGGTGTATTCTTTTGATGATAATCTCTGAACCACATTATTATCTCATAAGTAAGAGAATAACATAAGGAACATGTGTTCCTTTCTGGGAAACAAGTAGTCTAATGCCAAAGGACAAAACCAGGAATTCCATTTATATTCTATAATGTATACACAACATAGTATCTGGAAGAAAATTGTTTATGAGATTCTCTCTCTCTCTCTCTCTCTCTCTCTCTCTCTCTCTCTCTTTGAATATGTATATATACATCTTCAAAGTGGATTGCAAATTTATGAGAAAATTACAGAAAGCTTAGATATAGATATTCAGAATCCACAAGATAATATGTATATCCCTCTACATACATACATATAGCTATCAATGTATATAATTGATTAAATTATCTATGCATACATATATGTAACATATATTATGTAATATGGCACTATCTGTCTAGCTTCTATAAAGCAGAATATGCTATGTTAGCATCTGGGAGCAAAAATGATCCAGATTAGGCAGCTGTATTTCCTGTATGTTAAGTTCCCAAAGTCCAGGAAAGGTAAGAATATTGGAAATAGTACCATGACTGCATTAAGGGTAGCCACTCAATATAGTTTAGTGAATCACTTACCTTTTACAAAAAGTCTGGGCAAAAGCCTATGGCTGAGAAAAACAGAAGAATCTACTATTGTGTTTTTGATAAATGAATATAGTCAAACTACATTCTAAACTGTGTTTGTAAACTTGAACTAGGGCTGCCATCAGCCTTGGTCAGAGAACCTTAGGTGCTTCTATCATATATCCATATCTATATCTACATCAGTATGTCATATACATATATATACACATACGTATATGTATACGTATACATGGATACGTATACATATACATATATACATATACATATATATGAACGCTCCTGTCCTTTTTTCTCTCCATATATTAAAACTTAGTATGGATTTCTTTTTCAACAACTAAATAATATTTCATTATGTACACATGAGAGAAAACATTTTCCCCATCCATTCATTAATGGGAAATTTGGATGTTTCTTGGTTGTTTGTTGGTTGGTTGTAAATCTCTGGAGTTACAAACATCATTACAATGAATATTTATATAGTGTGATGGACAATTTGCTTCTTCATAAGACATATCTATTCAAGTTCTTTGCCCATTTGTTCGTCAGGTTCTGTTTTCTTGCATGTGACATGTAAAACTTCTTTTGATAGCATACTTCATTACTGTTTCAGCAAGATTATACAGATTAAAACTTTTTGTAAACACTTCATATTTTATTTTCTATCTAATGATATCTTGCCAGTGCTAGTTTCACTTCATTAAATATCACTTTTTTATATAAATAAATTACTTTGCATACAGGCATTTAGCTTACCCAGCTTGGCAAAGAATTATAATTCAAGTATTTAATCGAGATCATCTTTCTCTGTGAGGCTTTTATCCTTGTCAGATGCATCAGATCAGGAAAATACAAAGACTGTATGCACCATAGATTCTGAAAGCTTATGAAATTTTTTATTTCACCTGTGGTAGGGCTTTTTGAAGTAAATTAGCTCTTATCCTGTCATTTTCATTCCTCCTAACCAACATTCCCCAGATCCCCCCACAAAATGCCAATCACCCTCTTCTTTATTATTTTTAATAACTCACAACATCTAATTAGTGCTTATGCTAACAAAATTGAAGACAGCATTATGATTTGAGAAACTCAGAGTGGCAGAGAAGAAAAAAAATGTATCTTCTGATATGAGGGGTTTTGTGGTCTTTGTAAAATAACACAGCAATAATACCTAATTAAGATTTGTTTCATAAACCACATCTTAGTGCCCCACATCCTCATGGCAAAGAATTGTATGTGATAACAAAAACATTTAAATTCATCATCCTGTTAGGGAGGTGTGACGTCACTTTTAGGGTTAAGAAACTGCCATTCCCCTAACCTGCTCATATAATAAGCATTACATTTGATTTTGATCTGTCAGCACATCTTTTTATAGCGTCTCTATATATTGAATAGTTTTCATTTATTGTATCTAAAATTGAGGTATGCTCAAAATGTTATTTTTAAAAAAGTCCATTAACTTGTGTAAGATAAGAGACATGCTCATTAAAAAATGTAGAGCTTAAACTTGGAAAAGAGTGAATTCAAGTGCTCTTGCTCTACATTCTGGGTAATATCAATTCTGCTGTTGCAACCATTGATCAGCCTTGCCACTGTTCCTGATATAGATGCCTTGAGAAGGTGGGGTAGTTATGACTGCCTTGGGAAATAACCCAAAATGTTTGCAACACATGTGAATATCTATCTTGAAAAAATACCGAACAAATACACAATGAATCCTTTGTGTAAAAGCAGAATCAAAGAGGTTATGTTGGATTTCACTGCATATTGTAGTTTCTACTGTATTGTTCTGAGAAAAAAGCACACTTTGCAATTGAGTAAATGAAACTTTAAAGTACTTCAAATGATAAAATAAGTATTGAAGTATTAAGTGTATATTATACTACGTTTGAATGTGTTATGTGTAGAGAGAACATAAACCTTTCTTCGTGGACTTGATTTTGGAGTACATTTTTTAGTGTTCTTCTAAATAACTAAATGAAAGATTATCTTTCACCATATTAGCAAGCTCTTAAATTAATTTAAGATCATTTTTGCCTTTATGTGGTAGATGTTTTCTTCCATAATTTTATTGAAGATATTTGCTGGCCCTTTAAGTTGTAAATCTTCACTCTCATCTATGCCTATAATCCTTAGGTTTGGTCTTCTCATTGTGTCCTGGATTTCCTGGATATTTTGGGTTACAAACTTTTTGCATTTTGCATTTTCTTTAACTGTTGAGTCCATGGTTTCTATGGTATCTTCAGCATCTGAGATTCTTTCTTCTATCTCTTGTATTCTGTTGTTGATATTTGCATCTATGTCCCCTGATTTCTTCCCAAGGCTTTCTATCTCCAAAGCTGTCTCCCTTTGAGTTTTCTTAGTTGTTTCTACTTCTGATTTTAGATCCTGGATGGTTTTGCTTAGCTCCTTCACTTGCTTGTTTGTGCTTTCCTGTAATTCTTTAAGAGATTTTTGTGTTTCCTCTTTTATGACCTGAGCCTGTTGACCAAAGTTCTCCTGTATTTCTTTAAGTGTTTTTTTTTTGTGTTTCCTCATTGTTGGCTTTTGTATTCTCCTGTATTTCTTTCAATGATTTTTGTGTTTCCCTTGCAAGGGCTTCTAACTTTTGATCCATTTTCTCCTGAATTTCTTTAAGTATGTCCTTCATGTGTTCCTATACCAGCATCATGACCAGTGATTTTAAATCCAAATCTTGTTTTACTGGTGTGATGGGGTATCCAGGACATGCTGGTAAAGGAGAATTGGGTTCAGATGTTGCCATATTGCCTTGATTTCTGTTAGTGACATTCCTGCATTTGCCTTTTGCCATCTAGTTCTCACTAGTGTTAGATGGTCTTGTCAATGCAGGACTCACCAGTACAAGCTGCCCCTTCCCAGGTGGCCTCTGGTGCACAGCTTACCTCCTGCACTGCCTGGAGACAGGGTGCTGTTCCCCAGGCTGTTCAGATCCCAAAGCAGACACCTGAAGGCTCCCGCTGGGGCCTGCTGGATTCACCAGAGCACACTGACTTCTCCCAGCTGGCCGCCCGGAAGCTCCTCTTGCCTCTTGCAGGACCTGGAGATGTGGCCTTGCCGCCCAGGCTGATCTGGATCCGGAAGCAGAGAGGTCTGAGGGCCCCTGCTAGAGGCCTCAAGACTGGAACCTAAGCTCCTTGCCACCTGAGCAAGCTGTGCACTCACAGACTGCCTCTGGGTGCACACCAGGTCTCCCGCACTTCCTGGAGACCGAGTCGACAATTTTACAAGCAAAGGGTCTCAGGAAACAAGCTGGAGTAGCCATTCTAATACCAGATAAAATTGACTTTCAACCCAAAGTCATCAAAAGAGACTCTGAGGGACACTTCTTACTGATCAAAGGAAAAATACAACAAGAAGAACTCTCAATCCTGAACATCTATGCTCCAAATGCAAGGACACCCTCATTCATAAAAGAAACTTTACTAAAACTTAAAGCACACATTGCACCTAACACAATAATTGTGGGTGACTTCAACACTGTACTTTCCTCAAAGGACCAATCAGGAAAACAGAAACTGAACAGGGACACAATGAAACTAATTGAAGCTTTGGACCAATTAGATTTAAAAGATATATATATATATATAGAACATTCTATCCTAAAGCAAAAGAATATACCTTTTTCTCAGCACCTCATGGTACCTTCTCCAAAATTGACCATATAATTGGTCACAAGATAGACTTCAACAAATATAAGAAGATCGAACTAATCTCATGCCTCCTATCAGATCACTATGGAGTAAAAGTGGTCTTCAATAGCAACAAAAACAACAGAAAACCCACATACACGTGGAAACTGAACAATATTCTACTCAATGATAACTTTGTCAAGGAAGAAATAAAGAAAGAAATTAAAGACTTTTTAGAACACAATGAAAATGAAGACACAACATACCCAAATCTATGGGACACAATGAAAGCAGTGGTAAGAGGAAAACTCATAGTCATGAGTGCCTCCAAAAAGAAAATGGAGAGAGCATACACTACTAGCTCAATGTCACACCTGAAAGCCCTGGAACAAAAAGAAGCTATTTCACCCAGGAGGAGTAGAAGGCAGGAAATCATCAAACTCAGGGCCAAAATCAATCAAGTAGAAACAAATAGAACCATACAAAAAAAAAAAAAAAAACAAAAAAAAAAAAACAGGAGCTGTTTTTTTGAGAAAATCAACAAGATAGATAAACCCTTAGCCAGACTAACCAAAGGGCACAGAGACAGTATCCAGATTAACAAACTTAGAAATGAAAAGGGAGATATAACAACAAAAACTGAGGGAATTCAAAAAATCATTAGATCCTACTACAAAAGACTATACTCAACACAACTGGGTAATCTGGAGGAAATTGACAGTTTCCTAGACAGATATCCAATACCAAAACTAAATCAGGATCAAATATAGCAACTAAAAAGTCCCATAACACCTGAAGAAATAAAGATGGTCATAGAAAGTCTCCCAACCAAAAAAAGCACAGGACCAGATGGCTTCAGTGCAGAGTTCTATCAGACCTTCATAGAAGACCTAACACCAATACTCTTCAAACTATTCCACAAAATAGAAACAGAAGGAACTCTACCCAACTCGTTCTATGAAGCCAAAATTACGCTGATACCAAAACTACACAAAGATCCAACAAAGAAAGAGAACTTGAGGCCAATTGCTCTTATGAATATTGATGCAAAAATACTTAATAAAATTCTTGCCAATCGAATCCAAGAATACATCAAAATGATCATCCACCATGAACAAGTAGGTTTCATCACGGGAATGCAGGGATGGTTCAATATAAGGAAATCCATCAATGCTATCCACTACATAAACACACTCAAAGAAAAAAACCATATGATCATTTCATTAGATGCAGAAAAAGCATTTGACAAAATCGAGCATCCTTTCATGCTAAAAGTATTGGAAAGAACAGAAATTCAAGGCCCATACCTAAACATCGTTAAAGCAATATACAGCAAACCAGTAGGCAACATCAAACTAAATGGAGAGAAACTTGAAGCAATCCCACTAAAATCAGGGACTAGACAAGGCTGTCCACTCTCTCCATATCTTTTCAATATAGTACTTGAAGTTCTAGCTAGAGCAATTAGAGAACATAAGGAGGTCAAGGGGATACAAATTGGAAAGGAAGAAGTCAAATTATCATTATTTGCAGATGACATGATAGTCTACTTAAGTGACCCAAAAACCTCCACCAGAGAACTCCTACAGCTGATAAACAACTTCAGCAAAGTGGCTGGTTATAAAATCAACTCAAGCAAATCAGTGGCCTTCCTATACTCAAAGGATAAGCAGGCTGAGAAAGAAGTTAGGGAAACGACACCCTTCAAAATAGCCACAAACAATATAAAGTATCTTGGTGTGACTCTAAGCAAACAAGTGAAAGATCTGTATGACAAGAACTTCAGGTCTCTGAAGAAGGAAATCGAACAAGACCTCAGAAAATGGAAAAATCTGCCATGCTCGTGGATTGGCAGGATTAATATAGTTAAATTGGCCATCTTGCTAAAAGCGATCTACAGAATCAATGCAATCCCCATCAAAATCCCAACTCAGTTCTTCACAGAGTTAGAAAAAGCAATTCTCAAATTCATCTGGAATAACAAGAAACCCAGGATAGCTAAAACTATTCTCAACAACAAAAGAAATTCTTTGGGAATCAGTATCCCTGACTTCAAGCAATACTACAGAGCAATAGTGTTAAAAACTGCATGGTATTGGCACAGTGACAGACAAGTGGACCAATGGAATAGAATTGAAGATCCAGAAATGAATACACACATTTATGGTCACTTGATCCTCGAGAAAGGAGCCAAAAACATCCAGTGGAAAAAAAATAGCCTTTTCAACAAATGGTGCTGGATCAATTGGAGGTCAGCATGAAGAAGTATGCGAATTGATCCATTCTTATCTCCATTTACTAAACTTCACTCCAAGTGGATCAAGGACCTCCATGTAAAACCAGACACACTGAAACTAATAGAAAAGAAACTGGGGAAGACCCTTGAGGGCATGGGCACAGGGGAAAAGTTCCTGAACAGATCACCAATAGCTTATGCTCTAAGATCAAGAATTGACAAATGGGATCTCATAAAATTACAAAGTTTCTGTAAGGCAAAGGACACTGTTAAAAGGACAAAACGGCAACCATCAAATTGGGAAAGGATATTCACCAACCCCACATCTGAGAGATGGCTAATATCCAATATATACAAAGAACTCAAGAAGTTAGACCCCAGGGAACCAAATAACCCTATTAAAAATGGGGTACAGATCTTAACAAAGAATTTTCACCTGAAGAAATTCGGATGGGTGAGAGGCACCTTAAGAAGTGCTCAACATCTTTAGTCATTAGGGAAATGCAGATCAAAACAACCCTGAGATTTCACCTTACACCAGTCAGAATGGCTAAGGTCAAAAACTCAGGAGACAGCAGGTGTTGGCGAGGATGTGGAGAAAGAGGAACACTCCTCCACTGATGGTGGGGCTGTAAGATGGTACAACCACTGTGGAAATCAGTCTGGAGGTTCCTCAGAAAACTGGACATGAGACTTCCAGAGGACCCTGCTATACCTCTCCTGGGCATATACCAAAAGGATTCCCCGGCATGCAATAAAGACACATGCTCCATTATGTTCATAGCAGCCTTATTTATAATAGCCAGAAGCTGGAAAAAACCCAGATGCCCCTCAAAGGAGAAATGGATACAGAAAATGTGGTATATTTACACAATGGAATACTACTCAGCAATTAGAAACAATGAATTCACAAAATTTTTAGGCAAATGGTTTGATCTGGAAAATATCATCCTAAGTGAGGTAACCCAATCACAAAAGAATACACATGGAATGCAATCTCTGATAAGTGGATATTAATTAGCCCAGAAGCTCTGAATACCCAAGGCACAAATTGCATAACAAATGACTCCCATGAAGAAGTATGGAGAGGGTCCTGATCCTGGAAAGGATTGATCTAACATGGGAAGGGAATATAAGGACAGAGAAAAAGGAGGGAGGTGATTGGAGAAGGGATGGAGATAGAAGGTTTATGGGACATATGGGGAGGGGGGATCTGGGAAAGGGGAAATCATTTGGAATGTAAACAAAGAATATAGAAAATAAAAATATTAAAAAAAGAAGAAAAAAAAAGAATTATTTTCATGCTGGGTCTCCAGGAAGTGCAAGAGGCCTGGTGGGCACCCAGAGACAGAATGGGATGAAAAAAAATATTTCAAATAATTTATCCTTCCTTAACTTAATGATCAATTATCATACCTAACATTTATTTTTAAGAGTCACATTTTTAGAGGTGTAATACTTAGGAAAATCATAACTGAAAAGTGGCAGTTCTAAAGACTCCTTGGGACTTTAGTATCAGATTGGGACAGCTGAGACAACCAGACAATCCAATCCTTGGCCATTTGATCAAGAAATAGGCATTGTTGGACTTCTTGGACAATAGTCTATAAGCAATTCTATGAAATTACACAAATCTACATACTGATTCTATCAATTTTTGTTCCTTTAGAGAATCCAGACCAATATAAATTATAAACTCAGCAATATTAATTCTAGAGAAAACTTAGTCAGACTATATTCCTTAGGTTCTAACTAAAAGTTATAAAAGCAATTTTGCTTGTATATGAATATTAACCTAAAATTGTATGTATTTTAGAAATACAGGAAATTTGTAACTTCAGAATAGGTGAATCACATGGAGCCCAGTTCCATCAGGAAGACCTATAGCACAATTCCTCATATTAAGGGTCAAGGAAAATAACAGCAAAAGGGACTAGACACATTGCAAGTCAAAGGACTACAAGTCTAGTATGAGACTGTATCCTAGACATGACAGAGAAGCTATGCCCATGACACTTAAAATATATATATATATGAGACCTGAACAGTGACCATAATAATAAACAAGCTAATAAAAAAAGGGGCATTTTCTGGGAAAACCTCCCATGCTCATGGATCGGTAGAATCAATATAGTTAAAATGGCCATTTTGACAAAAGTAATGTACAGATTCAATGCAATACCCATCAAAATCCCAACTCAATTCTTCACAGACTTAGAAAGAGCAATTATCAAATTCATCTGGAATAACAAAAAACCCAGGATAGCTAAAACTATTCTCAGCAACAAAAGAAATTCTGGGGGAATCAGTATCCCTGACCTCAAGCAATACTACAGAGCAATAGTGTTAAAAACTGCATGGTATTGGTACAGTGACAGGCAGGAGGATCAATGGAACAGGATTGAAGATCCAGAAATGAACCCACACATCTATGGCCACTTGATCCTCGACAAAGAGGCTGAAAACATCCAATGGAAAAAAGATAGCCTTTTCAACAAATGGTGCTGGTTCAACTGGAAGTCAGCATGCAGAAGAATGAGAATTGATCCATTCTTGTCTCCTTGTACTAAGCTCAAATCCAAATGGATCAAGGACCTCCACATAAAGCCAGACACTCTGGTTAATAGAAAAGAAACTGGGGAAGACCCTTGAGGACATCGGTACTGGGAGAAAGTTTCTGAACAGAACACCAATAGCGTATGCTCTAAGAGGAAGAATTGACAAATGGGACCTCATAAAATTACAAAGTTTCTGTAAGGCAAAGGACACCATCAAGATGACAAATCGGCAACCAACAAATTGGGAAAAGGCCTTCACCAATCCTACATCAGATAGAGGGCTAATATCCAATATATATAAAGAACTCAAGAAGGTAGACTCCAGAAAACCAAACAACCCTATTAAAAAATGGGGGTACTGAGTTAAACAAAGAATTCTCACCTGAAGGACATACGATGGCGGAGAACCATCTTAAAAAATGCTCAACTTCATTAGTCATTAGGGAAATGCAAATCAAAACAACCCTGAGATTTCACCTTACACCAGTCAGAATGGCTAAGATTATAAATTCTGGAGATAGCAGGTGTTGGAGAGGGTGCGGAGAAAGAGGAACACTCCTCCACTGCTGGTGGGGTTGCAAATTGGTACAACCACTCTGGAAATCAGTCTGGCGTTTCCTCCGAAAACTGGGCACCTCACTTCGAGAAGATCCTGCTATACCACTCCTGGGGATATACCCAGAGGATTCCCCACCATGTAATAAGGATACATGCTCTACTATGTTCATAGCAGCCCTATTTATAATTGCCAGATGCTGGAAAGAACCCAGGTATCCCTCAACAGAAGAGTGGATGCAAAAAATGTGGTATATCTACACAATGGAGTACTTTTCAGCCATTAGAAACAATGAATTCATGAAATTCTTAGGCAAATGGATGGACCTAGAGAACATCATACTAAGTGAGGTAACCCAGACTCAAAAGATGATTCATGGTATGCACTCACTAATAAGTGGATATTAACCTAGAAACCTGGATTACCCAAAACATAATCTACACATCAAATGAGGTACAAGAAGAAAGGAAGAGTGGCCCCTTGTTCTGGAAAGACTCAATGAAGCAGTATTCAGCAAAACCAGAACAGGGAATTGGGAAGGGGTGGGTGGGAGGACATGGGGAGAGAAGGGGGCTTACGGGACTTTTTAGGAGTGGGGGGGGCTAGGAAAGGGGAAATCATTTGAAATGTAAATAAAAAATATACCTAATAAAATAAAATTAAAAAAAAAGATGTTTTTGCTGGCCAAACACAATAGCCTGGCTAAAGCACACCATTGTCCCGTGTCAACGTACATGGTCACCTTTAAATCTCACCAGTCACCTTTGGGGTCTGTGTAAAGCAAGCCATCGACTTCTAAGCTAACAGAATGAGAAGCAAGAACTCGACTGTCTTTTCCCATGGCACTCTTCTTAAATGACTAAAAAGCCAACAAGAAGCTTCTAGTTGTAGAAACTGTGCTTCTGACAAGAAGAAAGTGCTTATAAAAAAAAAAATTCAGGAGACAGCAGGTGTTGGAGAAGGTGTGGAGAAAGAGAAAATCTCCTCCACTGCTGGTGGGGTTGCAAATTGGTACAACCACTCTGGAAATCAGTCTGGCGGTTCCTCCGAAAACTGGGCACCTCACTTCGAGAAGATCCTGCTATACCACTCCTGGGCATATACCCAGAGGATTTCCCACCACGTAATAAGGATACATGCTCTACTATGTTCATAGCAGCCCTATTTATAATTGCCAGATGCTGGAAAGAACCCAGGTATCCCTCAACAGAAGAGTGGATGCAAAAAATGTGGTATATCTACACAATGGAGTACTATTCAGCCTTTAGAAACAATGAATTCATGAAATTCTTAGGCCAATGGATGGAGCTAGAGAACATCATACTAAGTGAGGTAACCCAGACTCAAAAGGTGAATCATGGTATGCACTCACTAATAAGTGGATACTAACTTAGAAAACTGGAATACTCAAAACATAATCCACACATCAAATGAGGTACAAGAAGAAAGGAGGAGTGGCCTCTTGTTCTGGAAAGACTCAGTGAAGCAGTATTCGGCAAAACCAGAACGGGGAAGTGGGAAGGGGTGGGTGGGAGGACAGGGGAAGAGAAGGGGGCTTACGGGACTTTCGGAGAGTGTGGGGCTAGAAAAGGGGAAGTCATTTGAAATGTAAATAAATTATATCGAATAAAAAAAATAAATTCAAATAAAAAAAGGGGGGGGGGCATTTTCTCTGGGTTTCATGCCTATACAAAGAACAGCAGGTACCTAATGACTGTTAAAAAAAAGTCATCTATCATAGGGATGTTTCATATGGTTTATTACCCAGTCATGAAATCATTTACACCGAAGCCACACTAAAACTCATTATGTTATATTTATATATTTATGACTTTACAAGTGTGAGTGTGGCGGCTTAACAAAAATAAAAAAAGAAAATGAGTCTAAAAATAGGAGAGGAAGTGGATCACCATGGAATGCATAGGAGAGAGTAGTCATGGGTTGGATAGGAGAGAGAGGTCATGGATGGACAGGAATGAGTAGTCATAGCATGCATAGGAGAGAGTGGTCATGGGTTGAACAGGAAAAAGATGTCATGGGATGACAGGAGAGAGTGGTCATGGGATGGATAGGAGAGAGTGGATGTGGGATGGACAGAAGAGAGAGGTCATGAGATGGAGAGGAGAGAGAGGTCATGAGATGGAGAGGAGAGAGAGGTCATGAGATGGATAGGGGAGAGAGGTCATGAGATGGATAGGAGAGAGAGGTCATGAGATGGATAGGAGAGAGAGGTCATGAGATGGACAGGAGAGAGTGGTCATGGGATGGATAGGAGAGATTGGATGTGGGATGGACAGAAGAGAGAGGTCATGGAATGGACAGAAGAGAGAGGTCATGGAATGGACAGGAGAGAGTGGTCATGGGATGGACAGGAGAGAATTGTCATGGGATGGACAGGAGAGAGTTGTCATGGGATGGACAGGAGATAGTAGTCATGGGATTGATAGGGAGAGAGGTCATGGGATGCACAGAAGAGAGTTGGTCATGGGATTGACAGGAGAGAATGGTTATGGGATAGACAGGAGATAGAGGTCATGGGATGGACAGGAGAAAGGAGAGAGTGGGCATGGGATGCATAGGAGAGAGAAAAATAAAAGGAAGAAATTATATAATTATATTTTATTAATATTTTAATTAAAATAACTTCATGCATAAAATACATGTCCTTTGTCCTAATTTGACATTGCTTAATTATAGAGAACCATAGGAGGGACATGAACTAAGAGCATCATCTCTGTAAAAGTGGCATATTTTCCACTGGAAAACAGAGTAAAATTGCTTTGCCTGATATACATTAGGTCATTGATCTCCTGGGTTATGATGCTTAGCACACTTTGAATTATGTTATTCATATATATTTCAGTAAGTTTGAATTATACCTTCTTAGTGTGTTTATGTAACCAACATTAAAAAGACTACTATTCTAAGGTATTGTTTATTATTAAAAGTCATTGGACTTTATCTACTTATTTATTTTGATGTCTTTTCCCTTAGCTTAGTACCCAGAGCTAAAGGCCAGTGCTTCCAGACTGATTTTTCATTTAAATGAGAGAAGTACAATTTAATTTTAAACAACATTAGATAGATTTTACAAACAACAGACTTTGCATAACCATAAGCAAGAACTTACACAACACAATACATTGCTAAGGTGTCTGCACCACTTCAGTCAAGAGGCAAGATCTGAAAAGGGCCTATTTATGTGCATTCTCAGTACAATGCAATTATATCCTGATATTATCTCTCAATACCAAGCTTTACAAAGATAAATGCGAGCTTGGCTTTTTTCTTAATGAATATTATAAGAACTGTGAATTATTATTATATAACTCAGATTCTTAAAACAGAACATGTGCATGTATGGAAATTTTCATCACATCTAAGCACAGACATTACATTCTGAACTGAGTGTCTTGATTTAAAAAAAAACTACACTAATGCATCTTCTCTTAGGCTACTATTTCTCTCATTATGTAATAAATAACAGCAGTTATAATGAGAGACAGACAGCTGCAACTGCACTCTCAATGTTAAAAATGTAGAAAAAACTGTGGTCTGCACATATTTATGTAATCATGTGTTACTTGAGAAGTATATGGGGTATATTTTTAAAGAACATTTCAAATCATCATTATATTTATTTTGATAATTATCTTATGTACAAGGATGTATTCTTGAAGTACTCAGTAAAAATTCACAATTCTTTCTTCTATTTTTGACTAATAGTTTTTTTGAGTAGAAATATGAATGCCTGAAGTACTCTGGAAGATACATGTGCAAAACTAAAGATACCTTCTTCTTGACTACAAGCTAAAATTAATCACAGATACCACAGCTCATGATTTTCAGGAACTAATCTTTAGTCAAGAATATTCAGGGCCTTGGACAATGGCAAAGATCATGGCATCGGTAGCACTGTCAAGATTCTTTCAGAAATCTGTTTATATTCAACATTAAAACTCCTGTAACTACAGCTTCATTTATTCATTTGATTTATTCATATTCTAGTAATAAGCAGTCCAGTAGTCTAGTGAATTTCTCTAGAAATTGTAGAATTCTATTTTAACAGGGAAGATGGGCAATACTGAATGTTTAGTGTCATACTTTCTCTTTGTGGGATAGTTTCCTTTTCATATTCCTGACTAATCATAATCTTTTTCCCTTTTGTGTCCACATCATAACAGTTATCATCACCTCAACAGAGTCACACATTCATTCCTTCAGCTGATTGTATGAGTATTTAACAAATTGTTTCAACATGCCTTGCAATGGTGTTAATATATCTATTAGATGTATTAAATAGAAATATTATCATATATTCAGAGAAAGGGGAATCTAGAAAAAATATCCTCTCTGACACAATATTGATTAATAAGAAACAATAGGTGCAAAAGTGTGGCAAGGACATTGTGGGACTTTCTGCCCAAGCCCTTACCAGCCAATTCCCCTAACAGTGGTAAATCACACCCCAAAACCTGTACTGCATTTCCTGCCCCATATTTCTGCTTGCTTCCCGGGATGCCTGCCTGTAAATTTAATTTTTTCAAATCCTATTTCCAATAATGGCTCTTAAATGCTTTAAATTTTTCTGTAACCCCCACCTACCAGAGGAAGTGGAAATGCAAGGATATGGCAGAGAAGTCGACCTGTTTAGAAAGGTTCTTTGGAGTAATTCTCAACTGTGTTGTCTAGAAATCAGCAGTTCAGTTTACAGGTTAGCAGTGGCCGCTCAATTCACTACTTCAGGTATTTACCAGCAGTCCAGTTCCATAGAGTCAGGCTAGTTACAATGGTGACATGATTTAGCAGAGACATCCAAACCTCAGTCTCAGCTCGAATCAGCGGAAGGGACCAATAGGAATACCAGGAGACTTTCTCTGCTGTGCCTCTCTCAGGGAAAACTGGAGAACCACAAGCATTGCATAAATGATTCACGTATCTTCCATGCACCTTGCCTCAGCATGTGCATCCAATCATCCCTAATCCAAGGAAGCAGCAACAAACTGTAGCACACCACCAGAAGGTTTTTGTTTTTTGTTTTTTGTTTTTTTTTGTTTTTTTTTTTTTGGTGCATTTCTCTCTATGGAGTCCAAAGGTATAGTTCAACTATGAAATATAAGGCAGATCAACACATGTATGTTATTAGTAAAGAATCTTGCATCACATGTTATTCCACATGGTTGCTTAACAAGGACATCTTTCCTGGATCTGCTTCAGCAAAATGTTACTTCAGGCATCTGCCTTAGCCTTTAATACCTCCACCAGTCCTGGGGACCTCAGATTTTTCTTCCCCAATCCTGGAGTGGGTCCTGCGGCTTCTCAAAGCCCACATGGGGAAAGTGCAAGCAAGACTTCCTGACTTGTTGAGTCCTGCCTTGCCCAGAAGCCCAAACCCTGAGCAGACACCAGACACCATTTTAAACCACATGATAGTTCACATAAATGACTCCCAAAATTCAAGCAGAGAAATCCTATAGCTGAGAAATATCTTAGCAAAGTGGCTGGACAGAAAATAACTCCCCTAAAAAAAGTAGCTCTCTATATTGTACAAAAGATAAATATGCTAAGAATGATTTTAGGGAACTGGTTTATTTCTTCATAAAATTCAAAACAATATCAAATATCTGGGTATAATCCTAACTGAGCAAGTTAAAGACCTTTATGATAAGAGCTTTAAGTCTTTGAAGAAAGAAACTAAAGAAGATATAGATAGATGAAAAGATCTTTCAGACATTGATCAATAGAATTAATATAGTAAAAATTACCATCTTACCAAAAGTAATCTACAGGCTCAGTGCTATTCCTATCTAAATTCCAACACAATTTAAAGTGCTTGTAAGAAAAATGCTCAATATTATATGGAAAAACAAAATTCCAGCATAGGTAAAACAACTCTGTATAATAAAAGATTTTATGGACCTTTCATAATCCCTGATTTCAAACTGTACTAAAGACAAATTATAATAAAAAACATATGTTATTAGCATAAAAACAGACAGATTAATCAGTGCAAGGAAAATGAAGACCCAGAAGTCAACCAACATACCTATGGACAGATGACTTTTGATGAAGAAGCTAAAACTATAAAGTGAAAAAAAGAAAATGTCTTCAACAATCATTTTGTGTAACTAGATGTTTGAATGTAAAGGTATGAAAATTAATCCATAATTATTACCCTGCAAAAAACTCAACTCCAAATAGCTCAAAGGCCTCAACATAAAGCCAGATACTCTGAATTACAGAGAAAATTGGGAATCGCCTTGAACACATTGGCACAGGAGGCAACTTTGTGAACAGAACACCAACAGGTCAGGGACTAAGATCAACAATAAATGAGACTTCATAAAACTGAAAAGCTTCTGTAAGGCAAAGAACACTGTCAATAGGACAAAATGGCAATCTATAGAATAGAAAAAAAAACATCTTCACCAATCTTATATCCAACAGAGTGCTGATATCTAAAATGTACAAATATCTCAAGATGCTAGAAACCAAAAAGTCAAAATAACCCAATTAAAAATGAGAGACAGATATAAACAGAATTCTCATCAGAGGAATCTTGAGTGGATGAGAGGCACTTAAAGACATATTCAGCTTCCTTAGTCATCAGCACTATGAAAATCAAAATTACTTTGAGATTTCATCTTACACCCATCTGAATTGATAAGATCAAGAACTCAAACAGCAGTAATATTGCTGTGGATGTGGAGCTAGGGAAACATTCCCCGATTGTTGGTGGGAGTGTGTTTTTACATCCACTTTAGAAATCAATATGATAATGCCTCGGAAAATTGACAGTAGTTCTACCCCAGGACACAGCTGTACCACTCCTGGGTATATACCCAAAAGATGTTCTACTGTACCACAAGGACACTTGTTCAACTATGTTCATAGCAGCTTTACTCATAATAGCCAGAAACTAGAAATAAGCTATATACCATGCAATTGAAGAATGAATAAAAAAAGCACGATTCATTTACACAATGGAATACTACTCAACAAATAAAAACAATGACAACATCAAATTTTCAAGCAAATGGATGAAATGAGAAAAGGTCATCCAGAGTGAGCTAACCAGACCCAGAAAGACAAGCATGGTGTATACTTGTGGGTACTGATAAGTGGATATTAGCCAGAAAGTACAGGTTAATCATACTACAGAACCAAAGAAGCTAACTAAATAACAATGAAGTCCCAAGGGGGTATGATTGAATATCAGTGAGAAGCAAAAATTGAATAGATTGGTGGAGAGGAGGGGAACTTCTTGGGAGAGGGTGTAAGAGTGTAACAGGAGGGATCAAATGTGGGTGAAGGACTGAGAGATAGAGAACTAGGAGGGAAAACTGGAATTAGTGAGGGAGGTGTACCTCTGGGATGAGCTAGAAAGCTAAGATAATGGAAACTCCAAGGACTGTGTGAAGTTGACCCTATCTAAGACTCCTAGCAATAGGGGATATGGAGCATGGAGATATGGGAACCCCAACAAAACCTTCAACCAATAATCAGCCCTGCTACAAGATGTGCTGGGGTAAAGATGGAGCAGAAATTGAGGGAACTTGTAACCAATGACTAGCCCATCTTGAGATCCATGCCATGAGAGAGCCCATCCCTGACACTAGTATCCTGCTTTAACGTGCCCACAAAAACCTAATATAACTGTAACTGCCATCTGAGAAGCTTCACCATGCAACTGATGGGTACAGAGGGAAAGGCACAGAGCCAAACATTAGGTGGAGCTTAAGATATCCTTTGGAAAATAACAAAGGATTGGAGGATCCAGAGAAGTCAAGAAAAGCACACAACAATGTACAGAATCAAATAACCTGGGCCCAAGAAGGCTCACGGAAGCTGAACCAACCAGAGAGCATGCACATAATGAACCTTGGCCCTTTGAACATACATAAAAAAATGTGCTGGTAAGTCTTCATGTAGGATTCCTAACAACAGGAGCAAGGTGTCTTTCTGACTCTCTTGCCTACTTTGGATCCCTTTCCCCTTTTTGAGCTGCCTTGTATAGGAGAAGATGCATTTAGTCTTATAGTAAATTGGTATACCAAGGCAAGTTTATGCCCATAGGAACTCTCCACTTTTCCCAGGAGAAAAGGGGTGGTAAGAGAGTGAGGGGAGATGAGAAAGAGTGACTGGGAGGAAGGGATGGAGCCAGGTTTAGAAGGATAGGAAGCTGCAGTTGGGATGTAAAGTAAATAAACAAGATAATTAATGAAAACAATACAGACATTGACCCTTTGATGATAAATTTAATTATTTGAAGATATCATCTACACAAATCATTGAACATGGAGATTTTGAGCTGGTGCCCACATAGAGTCTTTTACCACTATGGTCCAAATTTTTCAGTACAGGAAGTTACTCTGCATACTATCAAAAGAGAAAATTAAACACAAACGTCACATTCGTAAATAAAGTATACATTTATCTACAATGCTCTACTACCTACAAGGCAGTGAATGTTCAAAGCTTGTAGGTGTAACTACCAATAACTGATCTAACTTGACTCTCATTCCAGGAGTTGGAACCCATGCCCGATACTGCTTGATTGACCAAGACGTCCCAGGAACCTAGGGCAAAATGAAATAATACATCTTATACAAAATGTACTGACAAGTTCCTGGACTTCTGATATCTCACAGACACTTGACCACCAACCAGGCAGCATACACCAGCTGATACGAGGTCCCTAGCATATATACAGCAGAGGACTGCTGGGTCTAGGTTCAATAAATGATAATGCATATAACCCTCAAGAAACTGGAGGCCCCAGGGAGTTTAGAGGTCAGGTAGGGGGGTAGGGAATGGAGACATCCTTGTGACAACAGGGGCTTGGGAGGAAGTATGAGATGTGGAACAGTCAGAGGTGAACAGGGGTGATTCAATCTGGAGTGATAAATAAATAAATAAATAAATAAACTGATAAAATGACTCCTCGTGGTATTCAATCAGTGCCTTGTTCAACCATCCTCAGTGAAGTATTTTCCTGCACTAAATTGAAGCAAATACAGAGAACCACAGGAATTACACAAAGAGTGAGAGATCTTGAAACACTCAGCCTCAATGATATACCTCCGTCAAATCCCTCCTCTCAGAGCTCAGGGAATCCTGTAGAACAAGAAGCAGGAAGAATATAAGTCAGAAAAAAATAGAGGGCACCGAGAAAAATAGCTCTTTATGCTAATATGAGCACTAGCTCATATGAACTCACATAGACTAGAGAAGAATGCTTAAGGCCTTCAGAGGTCTGCACCAGGTCCTCTGTGTTAATATTATGGCTTCCAACTCAGTGCTTTTATGGGATTCTGGAGAGTATGAAAAAGTGTAACTCTGATTTTTGTGCCTTCTCTTGGGCTCTCTTCCTTCTGGTGGTTTATCTTGTTCAACTTCGATGTCACAGGTTTTGTCTTATATTTTATCTTGTTATATATTTTTAAATGAATAAAAGAATGAGAGAATGAATGAGTGAATGAATGAATACTTAGCCATTATGGTAATGTCTATCAACTGAACTGTGGTGGTGATGGCGGCAGCAGTGGTGGTGGTGGTGTGGGTGGTGGTGATAGTGGTGGTAGTGGTGATGGTGGTGGTGATACGTGCAGTGGAATCTGGTCTCCACAGTAGCTAATGAGCCAGAATTCTTCTGTAGGTGCAGTGACAAGTGACTGTGAGCTGCTTGCTTGGGTGTTGGGAACAGGAACTGAAGAACTCTGAAAGAGCACTAAATACTCAAAAGTGCAGAGTCATGTCTCCAGTCCTAACAGTCTTTTAATGAAGCCTTTAAAAAGATCTTAGGGAATAAAGCAAAGGCCATTTCTCAGTTACCCAAACTCAAGCACTAGATATAGGAGCATGCAGTGATGATATCAACTTTCCCTCATTGAAAAAAAATAAAAGCTCTATAACATTCCCCAGACAATACAAAGTTTTTCAGCAAGCAAGTTATCTTGCTAAAATGATGCTGCTTTGGAAACTGAATAGCAGATAAAACAAGAATTACATTTTTTTTTTGAAAAGTTGATTCTGAAGCTATTTCAGGCATATCTTCTGAGTAAAGGTTTGAAAAATATCTTAAATACTGACTGCCAGAGAAAGAGCACTTAACCATTTGCACATTTAAGACAGGACAATATTCACCTTAATTATTGTGCAAATAGCTAGCTAACTTGTAGGAAAAAAAGACCAACCATCAAATTAGTCAAGATGCGATTGCTTTCATCTATTCTCTACTTAACATTTTATAGTGAGGGTGTTTTGTGCTATCTCTTGCCTTCTAAGAATGACTTTAGGCTCTCCTCATCAGAAAAGACACTCGAGGGAGAAATTTATCTGACTAATGCTTTAAGAAAAGAAATGAGTGTGGTTGACTCAGTCTCTCCCAGGTTTCTTTTGCACCCAGCTCATTTGTAAGACACACATCCTCTGTGCTGCCCTACCCTGTTCCCGTATAGGTGGGAGATGTTGATGTCTAGTGACATGATGCAGAAGATCTAAGTCTTTTGTAAATGATAAGCAAGTTTACTACCAAAAATAACTGAGGGTCTCAGCATCTTTCACCATAAGTCTGGCTTATCTCCTTTCATTCTACTGCTCCGTCATGTCTACATGCTTACAAAATTAGAACACAATGATTTTACTTCTCTTTATTTTTCTAGAAAATCTAATAATCCTGCTGTAAAATTTTTAAACACTGATGACTTAAAATTATTAACTTACTTGAGCAATTAAGAATTTGCATGTCAAGTGGTAGTCAGAGAGCTGTTACAGACTGAACCTTTGAGAAATGTTGGAAAAAATATGATTTGCTGCACATAGGAATTTGCCAGACAGACATGGAATAGTTCAGTGGCCTATGCTTAACTACAGTATAGTCTTTTGTGGTTGGATGAAATTCAGTGGCTAGTTATAAAGTCGCAAGACCAGAATTGAGTTTGTACCCTAAATTAAATTGTGAGGAACATCAAAACTGAAAGACACTAAATTGGGCTGTGTTTTGTTTATGGGATCAACTCAAAGTTGGGAGACACTGCATTAGGCTACAGATTCTTAATAAGTAAATTCAAGTTAGGAAGACAGCCTCAGGCCAATGGCCACCTACTTGTTTAGTAGGAAGGTGTTAACTTGAATTCTGACTACTGTGTAAGAACATTTTTGGGGGAACTAAATAAGCCTAAAGTTTCTAATACAATATTAGTGAAAGGCATCAAAGAAAGAAGGGCATGTTTATTTTTAGAATTTCACAATTGTTTCTTTATATGCAATTAGCTTAAAATTTAGAGGTTTATTGTTGTTTCCAGTGAGAACTTGAATTAAGTATGTATTGCACAAGCATTAAGGAGCAGATATTGTGTTGTTTGCAGTTGGTATTGACCTTAGATGCTTGCTCGTGGCTGAATGCAAGCACTCTTAAACTGAACCTATTTTCTTAAGAAGCTATCATAATTAGATCAAAGCTTTCTTGATGTTCCTTGTGATCAGTTAAAGAGAAAATTCATTATATATAAACATTTGTATGTCTGAAGATTGGACTGTTTTTCCCTAAGTTTCAGTATTCTCAACAATTGCATTTAGATTAGAATTTGCATCTTTAAAGCAACTATAATCTATTCTATAATGCTAAGATATGAATATTGTGTAGCCATGGCAGTATCAGTGTATATGTTGCTTTCTGAATTTACTTTAATGTTATTTACCAGTGTACTAGAAGAGAGTTAAAATTTCTAACACATCATTTTGTGTCTTATGTGCATACCCTTTACTTGGTCTGAAAGGCCTGAGTGATCTCCAAAATTCTGGTCAAAGATTTAGACTTGTTATAAGAGCTCTCAAGAGCTCTTATTACAAAATGTGACAGAAATAGATTCCATTAATTTATAAAGAGGAGGCCATCAACTTCGATTGAGGCAAGTAACATGCCAATAAAATTCCTGCAAGGGCAAAGACTTGAAAAAACAATTTTATAAAAATGTGCTGGAACATTCTGTCTTTGGAGTCTTACTTCTAAAGAAACCTATCAATGACTGGGAAGATTTGAATATTTGTTTTGGTCTCAATACCAAGGAGAGGAAAGCATGAAAAGGTAACAAACTAATTGGGGGAAGTGAGAATACGGATTCTTGAAATGTTGTGCTTTGGTGAGGACACATATATAAAAAGTAGAAAATGAAATCTCAGAGGTCTAGCCAGCCAGACTCAAAAACAGAGGATACACACATAGGAATTTATTTTGGAAAAAAAAAGACATTTAAGGAGGGACACCTGTTTTGTTTCTACTGGATAAGAAAGAGTAGAAATGTTCCAAGAAACAAACAGACAAAATCAGTAATGGAAAAGAAAAGAAGAAAAAGCTCATTTACTGGAAGCTTGGTCCTAGAAATACACCAAAAACAATGTTGATTTGTGCTCTTTATTTTCTTCAAGATTTCATAACATACAATTAGGGGATAAACCAAGTGAATCAATGCTCAGAAATTATAATTCTCTGGAGAAATATGGGTGATTTGTATGGAAAGTTTAATAAAGAGCGTACATAAGTATGTTGCTAATTGCTTCGCAGGGTGACCCAGTTTCTCTGATTGGTCAAGCATTGATTGCATTCTGAGAAAGCAGATAGAAATAGGAGGCACTTCGCATCAGGAATACAGCTCAGGGCTAAAGTGCTTTGGGCATGGCATGAGTAGGCCCATACAGTCAATTACTAGTAGAAGAGGGTGTCATGAGTCTTCTCAAAGAATAGCCAAGTGGGACAGAGAGAAGCCATGCCCATAGTCTCATGGGTAAATATCATATCAGTACAGAGTTTCCAAGAAGCAAGGTGAAATAATGAAAACATTCCCCAGGCTTTCATTTCGGTTTACAGATCCAGAACTTGTTTCTTTACTCTCTCTCTCTCACAAACACACCATGAGGGCCTCATAAAACAAACTGGAGATAGTTTTCTAGGAAATTCGGAGGTCTGCTACCAGCAGAGGAACAGAAAACAAGGCTTCAATGTAAAACAAAATTGCCAAGTCTATGCTTGGCAAACAACAACAACAATAACAACAACAACAATTCTCTGAAGGCAGACAGAGTAAAATCTCATCTGAAATTTCTTTTAAGCAAGAAAGGTATAGAGGGTAAAAAGAAGAAAAGTCTAAGTAATTGAAGAAATCATCAGTCCAAAGAAAGTGAGAGCAGAAATAAATACTAGGCAATGCTGAACATATGCAAAAGAAAGCAGAGAGACTCTGAAAGACAGAGATACCTAGATATTGCAAGGAGAGTTCAGTTTCTTTCTTTCTTTCTTTCTTTCTTTCTTTCTTTCTTTCTTTCTTTCTTTCTTTCTTTCTTTCTTTCTTCCTTCCTTCCTTCCTTCCTTCCTTCCTTCCTTCCTTCCTTCCTTCCTTCCTTCCTTCCTTCCTTTCTTTCTTTCTTTCTTTCTTTCTTTCTTTCTTTCTTTCTTTCTTTCTTTCTTTAAATTTTGGTCCTATGCCCAATATCAGAGAAAATAATGAAATCACAAGATCCGGGAACTGGGCCACAGCTCAGTACTGTATTCCATCTTCCTCTCATTGCTGAAAGAAGCGTATGCCTCAAATACTGAAAGACCAAATCTTTTTTCTTCAGATTCTGTTTTAGAGAACCCGACCTAAGGTTGAACTCAAGTTAAGGCCAGTACCTAGTACATCTCCCCGACACCCCTCAACAATATCAACACCACTTTCCTGGTTACTCCCCCTCCCCCAACAAAATCAGCATCTAGCACCAGTTTCCAGGATTTTCGTCAGCAAATCTTCACCCCCAGATTACAAGTCTGCCCCTGGCACAACAAATCTGCACCCCCAGATTACAAGCCCGCCCCTGGCATGTCACTTCCTAACAGCCACCAATCAGGAGAAAAGCAGAAGTCAAGTTTATGGTTTGGCTCCCTGCAGGAGCCAATTATATTAAAGGAAATAATGCCCCCCCCCCCCCAGTCAGATATCTCCTTCTTGCCTTGATAAATTCTTGTCAGAAACTAGGCTCAGGACTCCATCTTCCTGCTGTCTCAAGGTTGGTGGGGAGCTCAGTCTGGAATAAAGAGACCCTATTGAGACTGAGTCGGAATCTGCTCCTTGGTGGTCTTTAGGGTTCACAAACATTTCCTTGCACAACAATACTGCTCTCTGAGTGAGGAGACACTATGAGTAAGTGGATAGTGTGGCACTCTTGACAATAGCATAGAAAGCGACGAATGTCACATAGCCATGAGGGCTTCTTCTCAGGGACCTAGGGAGGAAACATGAGATCCAAAACCTGAATCCTATTTTACTTTTTACAGAATTGTACATTTTTACAGGAATTATGGATTATAATATTTTCATATTGTATGTTCATATTTTAATGTGTGGATTTAATTTAGGGATTATAATCTTTTCTCTTGAGTACTATAATGGGAAACAGCTTAAAATCAAATATTGAGAAGACATGGTTAACCATATTTAAATAAAGCATTAAAGATTATTTCAATAGTCATCACATAATCTCATCTGAGGTTTTATCTACTGGTGTTTAATTTTATCTTCTAAGCAGGTAGGTTATATTGAAGAGAGTGGTCATGCATAATTTGTACTGGGAAACTGGGAAATACTGAGCTCAGGGTTTAGCTAAGGTTTTAAGTTACTTTACTTAATGACATGTTCTAAGCCAGTGCTTCTCTTGAGTTTAATGTACACAAGAATTACCTAGGGATTGAGTTAAACTATAGAATAAGTAGTTTCTGACTAGGCTAGATGTTCTGCATTTCTAACAAGCTCCCTCGTGAGGCTGGGACAACATGTCTGCATTTGTGAAGTTCTCACCCATTTCCAAACGGTCAGACTCAACATAGAAGTTTCTGGCAATAAAATCAGGAAGCCTAACAACAACAACAAAACAAAGTTAGTATCATTACCAGAGAGTCCCGATGCGGCTGAGAAGATGACTGTCCTAAGTGATCACCCTTCTATTCTGATGGAGAGAGCAGCCAGAGTCATGGCTGACTGAGGAACACTTGCATGAACTAACAAGAAAAAAGTGAGAATATTCGTTTTTCGTTTTCATGAGTGAGGAACACATTTTCATCTCCTCCCAGAAGATCTGGACAAGGAACAATTAGTCAGCTACATTTCGCCACTTGTATCTTTCTGTTTCATTTGCTTGATGATCTCAGGAAGTTCGTATTCTCCCTTGGTGGTATGTAGCCTACCTTCTCCATTTTCTACAGAATCGGTGTTCTCTGTTCAAGAAGGCCAGGCCTGAGCAGAGTTTCACCGTAAGATGGGCCTGTTCAGCCTGAGGCAAACTATCGAAGACAAGAAAGCTTTTCCAGTTTTGAGTATTTCTCTTTTCCTTCCTTCTCTTTCTTTCTTTCTCTTCCTTCCTTCCTTCCTTTCTATTTCTTTCTTTCTTTTTTCTTCCTTTTTTCATTCTTTCTCTTTTAAACTAAAATCACTTTATTCTAACCAATTAACAGATGAAAAAACTATCTAAAGGAAGCCATTCAAATACTTTCCCACTCTCGAGCTCTATTCATTTTAGAGAATAAAATTTAAACATGAAACCAATACAAGACCACATATAAGCAAAAGAGTACAAACATTACAGAAAACAGACATACCAAACACACACACACACACGCACACACACACACACACATTTAAATTCTTTAAATTGGGTTTCAACTCTATCAGTGTTTTCTTTTTCTTTGAATGTTATTGTTATTGTTGCTGTTGTTGCTGCTGGTGGTGGTGGTGTTAGTGTGTGTAGTACAAATATAAATAAAATTGTATTGGATCAGGAAGTGGTGGTGTTAGTGTGTGTGGTACAAATATAAATAAAATTATAAAATTGTATTGGATCAGGAAAAGGATCACACTCTCCCATATCTTGCTAAGGAACTATCGACAACTAATGAGTGTTGTGAGGAGAGTCAATTGTCTTCAGGGATATCACCCTTGAGAGTTTTTCTCATATTCTTGTAGATAATCCTATCCTGATCTTCACTATGGCCTCATTAAGTGAATCTGGTAAATTTTAAGAATGCATTCATAAACATACTGGAGACAAATAAATGGTAGGGGCTGATAGATGAAGAGTCAGAGAGGAGGAACTGAGAGATAGATTGAAAAACATACTATACTTTATGAAAACTTCAGACTGTTGATATGATGATGAAGAAAATGAAGATGAAAATGATGGTGGTGATAATGATGTGATTATCAGTGAAAGCATAAAGCCCCAAGTACATCCCCAAGTCTTTATAGTGGTCATTCTAACTGTACAGAAGTTCATTAGTCAGTGTTTCTGCTTCCATTCTCATTGGAATTTCATTCCTCTAGGTATTTCTTTCTTTGTTTCCTCTATGTTTTCAAACTCAGGATTGAAATTTGAAAGTTTATTAGTGACTCAAAAAATATAAAATAAAATAAAACAAACAATAAAACTTAAACACCTCATTTAACAAATGTTTCCTCATTTTTCCCCCAAGTGTGGAATTTCTTCCTCTCCTAACTCTACATTGATAAGATATGTAGCCAGAAAGAGGAAGAATCAAATCTGTTTCTTCCTTTTCTCTTCGATTTCAGGGGCATATAAACACAGAGCAAAGATACTAAAAATGGCACATCTGTCTACTCAATTTCAATTTATTTAGTCCTTACAAAACTTTAAATATGCATTAAATGTGCATATGTAAATAGTCATTGACAATACAGAACATGTGTTTTATTTCTCTGACAATGTCATAATAAATAAAAAACCAAACAAAACTCATGTAAAAGTCCCTTGCCTTGGTTTTCCACACCTGTACCATGAATTACAAAGTACTCATGATGAACAGGACATGGATCTGAAAGAGAGCAGGGAGGCATACACGGGAGGGCATCAAACGAGAAAACGAGAAATGTCGTAACTATATTATAATCTCAAAAATGAATAAGTTAAAAAATAATGAAGGTGCATGTCCTTCTAAGGCGGGTAAGTAGAAACCCATTAACATGTCAACTAACTTACAAATGGAATGAATATGTTCTAGCAATTGGTGTTAGCATATCCTGTGGGCTGTTAAGAAAGAACTAGAAAATATCATCTTGAGGATGCACATAGTATGCACTCACTGATAAGTGGATATTAGCCCAAAAGCTTGGAATACCCAAGATACAATTCACAGACCACAGGAAGCTCCAGAAGAAGGAAGACCAAAATGTGGGTGCTTTGGTCGTTAGAAAGGGAACAAACACAGAGATAAAGTGAGGAACAGAGACTGAAGGAAAGACCATCCAGAGACTGCCCCACCTGGGGATCCATTGCTCATATAGTTACCAAATCCAGACACTATTGTGGATGCCAACAAGTGCTTGCTGACAAGAGCCTGACATAGCTGTCTCCTGAGAGGTTCTTCCAGAGCCTTTCAAATACAGAGGTAGAGGCTAGAAGCCAACCATTGGATTGAGCACAATAGAGGAGTTAGAGAAAGGACTAAAGGAGCTGAAGGGGTTTGCAGCCCCATAGAAAGCACAATAATTATCTACCAACCAGACCCCCCCAGAGCTCCCAGGGACTAAACCACCAACCAAAGAGTACACATGGAGAGACCCATGACTCCAGCCACATGGTAGCAGAGGATGGCCTTGTTGGACATTAATGGGAGGAGAGGCCCTTGGTCCTGTGAAATATGGATACCCTCCATATTTCAAGGGTATTCAAGGGTGGGGAGGTGGGAGTGGACAGGTGGGGTAACACCCTCATAGAAGCAGGGGGATGGGGGGATAGGATAGGGGAATTCCGGGAGATGGGACCAGGAAATGGGACATTTGAAATGTTAATAAAGAAAGTGTCAGAAAGAAAGAAAGAAAGTGTCAGAAAGAAAGAAAGAAAGAAAGAAAGAAAGGAAAGAAAGAAAGAAAGAAAGAAAGAAAGAAAGAAAAAGGAAGGAAGGAAGGAAGGAAGGAAGAAAGAAAGAAAGAAAGAAAGAAAGAAAGAAAGAAAGAAAGAAAGAAAGAAAGAAAGAAAGAAAGAAAGAAAGAAAGAAAGAAAGAAAGACAACTCGAACTACTTAGGTACTTACCCCAAAATCATAAACATCAGGAAACAAAGGGGGTTCAAGAATCTGAGGCCTTTCCCAACAAAATGGGGGTGCAGTAAGACCCTGGTAATGCATTTGGAAGAGAAATCCAAGAAGAATCTAAGAAGTTTAAGTGTATGAAAAGAGTCTTTTCATCTACTGCCATTTGCAGTTTAGCTTGTACTTGGTCAATATGGAAAATACAGCTTCCATTTCACTCTAATCTTTCATATGAATCTCTTAATACACTTAAGGTAGTAGCTAACCATACCTTTTTTGAATTGGTAACACACCATGTCTGATTAACTGTACTTGGCTCAATCTAGGTGTGTGTGGGGCAGCTTCTACAGACCCACATTGACTGCCCCTGAGAATGACTCGGGTTAGGGGGTGGGGCCGCATCTTCAGCTCCTGATTGGCTGTCCATTGGGTTGACCTGGTGCTGTTTCTATAGCTCCTCACCTGCCTGCTAGGTTAGCTCAAAGTTAGTTTGAGGCAGCTTCCTGATTGACTGCCTGTGACAGGTTTTTCCTGGACTTGACCAGTTATGTGAAACAGAAACTTGGGCCCAGTCTCCAAAGCTGCCAGTCTGCAGCCTGTCATGACGGCAGCCTGAATTTTGCTGACAGACGCAGTCCTCTCACTATATTGAAATATGGAAGTCAGTTTACTTATCACAGTAATATTTTCTTGGGGTACATCATTTTAAATGCATACAAATCTAAACCCAACTCGGTAGGTATCTCAAAAAAAAAATCGCAAAATATTCTCAAAATTTTAAACCAAAAATGGCATAAAAGAAATATAATTGTGATAAAATATTGTGATAAAAATTGTGAAAAAAATGTTAAAGGTTTTCATAGAAAAACCTTAAAATGTGTGCCATGAAAAGATTATGCGCTTTGGGTATACAAACATTCGTGCAAAAACAATCACACCTATAGACAAAGAAATAAGATTTATTTAAATAAATGCCTATCACAGTTTTCAAAGGTAATTTGATTATACCCGATATAAGAGCATAATTGTTTCTTATTTATACTCTTCAAAGGCCCGTTTAGTTCTTTTAAGTCCTCTGACAGCACACCAGCACACACAGTGTTTTCACATTCTCAACATTTGCCTGAAATTACCCATTCCTAAATTAGCCTTTATAGCAATTTCATGGATATTTTAGTTTAAATGTTGCATTTCCTTCAAGCAATCCACACTGCCAGTGTCAAATTCCCATTGGCAGTACCAGAGCTTATAAGCATGTGAGCCAGGTATCAGCAGGAAGCAAAAGAGTATCTATTGTGTCATAGCTTTCGTAATTAGCCACTTTGTGGAAAGAATCACGGCCTCACAAAGGCATCTGGAATTAGCTTTGCAGGGTGACCTCTTTCTACACCTATATTGTCAGCAGGCAGGGCTCAGCTGGAGAACTGAGGGCCCTCTGTGTTGGAGCACAGTCAGAAAGCTGCCACACCTGCAGCCTCAAGTGATGAGCTTTGAAAGAGAAATTACTGGTGTCACAATTAACCTTGACGAGCCATGATCTGTGAATAAATATTCAGGTTAAAAGCATATAAAAACCCAGAGTGGAGTTCGTGGAAGTATTATCAAAGCCATAAATTGAGCTGCAGAAACACATACTAAAATAGGGATCACTTAAATCTTATGAGTACAAAATATGTACCGTTGGTGTAGCTTACTTTTTTTTTTTGTTCTTAAGAGAATGTTTCCACTCATTAAAGAAGTACAACGATTTATTTTATTTCACACTAACTTATAACAATAAGTCACAAACTGTATTACGTTGCGAAATTGCTGGGTAGGGTCTTTAAAATACATATTTCTGGAGCCTTCTGTCAGCCTTAGGAAATATTTAATGCATGACAATTTCTACTTCAAAAAGTCTCTTGTGTTACACTGACTGCTTTGCTCTGCTTTGAAGGAGAAATGATCTCACGGGCTCATGGGTTTGAACACTTCATCCCATACTGTAGGCCCATTTCCAAAAAAATTTGGGATCTTAATGAGATGGCAGCTCCCCTGAGGAAGCCAATCACTCTGATGTCATACAGCCTTCTTCTTATTGGATCTCTACCATGTTCCCTGTGGAGATGAACATGTGACCATCTAGCATGCCGCTCCTGCTCTGCTTCTTCCCTTGGCCTTTGTCATCACTTCTGAGACTGTGTATTTCATAACTTCTTTGTGTTAATGCATTTTTATTACTGTACTAGAAAAGTAACTGACACACTCCTGAACATAGACTCCATTGGGGTATATTAGCAAGTGTTTTTACAATTATTGGTCTAAGTCGGGCTTGATACATCTAAATCCATGAAAGCTACAGTGAAATCCTCAATTAAAATCATCTTGAGCTGCTTGGGAATTTGAACCCAAACTGTAAAATACTAATCTCATGAAACAAATAAATTGTAGGATTTTTTTCTCGTTTTTTTTTTTTTTTTGAGGAATGCCATTGAAAAAGTAACTCTATATTTCACATACAAACTAGAGTCCCTGTTTAACCAGAGTGATTTTTAGATAAAGAATAGTACTAGAGGTATCTTAGCACTTGGTTTCAAGTTACCATATGAAGATATTCACAAAAAAATTAATGCAACTAAAATCTACTTTGCTAAAAGAAATAATCTTTGCTCAGAAAGATGAATACCACATCTTTTCTCTCAAGTGTGGATCGTATATTTAAATAATAACACACGTATTATATACAAATGCACACACACATACACACACATACACACACGCACACACACAAGCACATGAACACAGATGTTGTTGCCCTACTATAGGCTAAAAAGCTCAGAAAATTTAAAAACTTTTATCATCTATAACCACTGAAGTATACAGAATTATTAATCATAATATAAATTTTATCCTTCAAATTATTCTATTCTCTATTTTATTTAATGAAGTATAAAATAAATTTTTAGGTATCTTAAAAAATTGTTTGAGTTAAAAATATTTTATTTCTAGAGATATTAAGGTTATCAGCTATTAAAGAGTCACTGTATATGGTACCAAGAGTATAATCCTTAAAATAAACAATGGATTACTTAGATTTTATGAAAGCACTAGTAAAACAAAAATGGAGATAAAGAAATAAAATATTTAAGCATAAAGCATTGGTTTCCAGATTCTACAGAGCAATCTTTAGGCTCAATTCTAAGAGCTAAACAAAAACTTCAGTCAACAGGATATGAAGAATATAGATGTTCTCCGGAGGAACACTTAAAGCCATTGATCACAGGGCAACATAAAGTTGAAACAATGGTAAGTTGTCACTATATACTTCACAGAATTAACACAGGAAAAAAAAAAGAGGGACAAAGTTAATGAAGAGATTGTAAGAAGGAAGAAAACCAGAAAGAAGGAAGAAAACAAGAAAAAAGTGGAAAGTTCAATGGAGAGATGATATTTATCAAATTATAGGGCCAGGTAAGTATATGAGCATTTTGAAATGCCCATAAAATAAACCACTGTACTTGAGCCTAGTTCTGTGTGATCTGATAAATACAACTATAGGGGTGAGTCTTCAAAGCACAAGACTGAATAAAGATGGACATTTATTTTATATGTGTCATGATCGGCTTATTATAGAATTCTATCAATGACAAAGTTGTTTGCAAAAAAAAAATGTGTGCCAAACATTTGGGGAAGTAAGGGTGTGATTTGAGTAGGACAGTGGGAACATTCTATGCTGGTAAAATTGTCCTATATATTCAAATTATTCAAAGGATAATTTTTGTTTATGAAACAAAAAACTCAACAAACATCACTCTTAGTACAAGTCGTCATTGATGGATTGGCTCAGAAATACCTAAATTTCTAGATTTTCCACAGTTATCTCCCTGGACAGCAACCTGCTCTGTGGAATAGGGATTTAGGATTCATACTTGCACATCTCAAAACCTGTCCCCACTGGCCCCTGTTCTAAGGTAAGTATTTGTTCTTTGCATCTAGGTTTGGAATATCCTGCTGAGATTGTTAAAGAAAATCAATTCATCATGTCTCAGGGAACAAGCGCAGTCATCCCTTTTATTAATAAATGTGGAGATCCATTATATAATATCTTCCTGCATCAGCTTTTTTTTTTTTTAAGAAAGTCACATTGATTCGGATGTACCCAATAAGACCAGGGACATTTTAAAATCTCATTGGCACAAACGATGGAAAGGATTTGGACCTTTTAGGGATATAGAAAAGTTCATTCCATGGAGAGTTTCAGAAAGATCCACTCCAAGGCTTCATGGAGATGTAAATTTAGCAGGTTTACTCTGCCTATGAGTCTCAAATGAATTGAGCTCATCACACCTGTGCTCAGCGGTCTGCTGGAGACTTATCTGCTGCAGGTGCAACGTGAAGTGAAGTGATAGTATTGATGTTAAGTTTGTATATGGTACCCACAGATGATAATTTAGCTTTATTCCCTCTTAGGGATGTTTATTTCCTAAGTCACTGTGCTCTTTTATATTGAAAACTGGTAATTGCATTTTTAAAATCATAGTGGGTCAGAAGCCAAGTTGTTTTGTGAAGTTTTATATCTATCTTATAGTTACTGCAGCTGATGCACTGTAAAATAAAGTACAACCTCTAAACCCATAGACAAGTGTGTATATTTTTCAATCATGGGCATGGCATAAGAAATGCAAAAACAAAGAGTCCTTCTTTTCAAGTTGTGTTAAATTTTGATGTTTGAATAGGAAGCACAATCTAGTGCTCCATTTTGAAAACCAACACTATTTTATGAAAACAAATTTTGTAATAGTAATATTTATAAGGGAATATTATTTTCCCCTTTCCCATATTTTCAATAGAAAAAAATGAAAACGGTATTTTTCCCAGTGCTGATGAATACCACAAATTCCACAAGAATATTAAATGTTTTAATTTAAAATCACAGTTATAAATATTTTCTGCTGTAGAGTATTATCCAATTTAAATTGTAAATGATCTTGAAATAGAATCCAATCAAACATTATAAATGTTACTAATCAGAATAAAGCCAGTGCTAATTAGTGGTGACTGCTTATAAGGCTTTCTTTCAGTGTGATATTAATCTAATTTATGTTCATATCTCTAAATTATTTGTAAACATTTTTTGTCAGTTTGCTGGACAAAGGATATCAGCACAACAAATATTTCAAGTTAATCTAAGGTAATTGTCTATGGTGCAGTAATTTGCTTTTGACCAACACAGATGGGCAGCTCATTCATTCTAACAAATGTCAGCCTTGTTTGACAAGGGCACCATTCTGCTTGATAGGAGATCACATTTCACCACGCTCCTGGTACTCACTGTGATTTAGTTTTGTGCTGTCAGCAACATATTAGGATTGAGTCTAAGTGCTCAAGCTCTCTGCTCCACAACTCGTGATTGTTGACAGATCTGAGGGAACTTGACTTAAAAATAGCATCATCTTAATTGCTTGCAGATAGATGACTACAAAAGACACAGACATGAACCTTACCACCCAACATCAGCTTGGAAGAAGTTACATTCGGAGTTGCCCTTAGCAACTCAGCTAGTTTTTTGTCCTCCTTTCAGGTACAAGCTGTTTGTCTGCTATGTGGGCGGTTCATGCTTTTCAGGGTCTCTTTGTTTCACCTATCTATTTTCATATGCAGACGAATTCTCAATGTTCTCTGTAGGTCCCCAAGTGTCAGAAGACTTCCAATAATAGCCAGGAGTTTAATGATGTTTTCCGCTTCTTTGTCCTATCAATGTTATTATCAAGAATATTCTGTCATACATCAAATGGATTTACAGCAAGTGTTTACAAGATTTGTTCACTCTGAGACAGATCTCACAAAACTAAATGTGAAGTGGGTTTTGAAAGTAAATATGGCATTCAGCACAGGGGTGCTATGCTTGCAATCTCAGCTCAAACTAGAGAAGCAGAAGACCTGCATTCCAGAATAGCTCACAGGCAGGTAGATCAATAGAATAGAATTGAAGACCCAGAAATAAACCCATACACCTATGGTCACTTGATCTTTGTCAAAAAATCTAAATCCATCTAGTGGAAAAAAGACAGCATTTTCAACAAACACTATTGGTTCAACTGGAGGTCAACATTTAGGGGAATACAAATTGATCCATTCTACCTCCCTGTACAAAACTCAAGTCCAAGTGGATCAAGGGTCTCCACATAAAACCAAACATTCTGAATCCAATAGAAGAGAAAGTGGGGAAGAACCTTGATAACATGGCCACAGGGGAGAATTTCCTAAACAGAACACCAATGACTTATGCTCTAAGATCAGGAATTGACAAATAGGACCTCATAAAATTGTTAAGATTCTGTAATGCAAAGGACACTGTCAATAGGACAAAATGGCAGCCAACCGATTGGGAAAAGATCTTTACCAATCCTACATCTAATAGAGGGCTAATATCCAATATACACAAAGAACTCAAGAAGATTCCAGCAAACCAAATAACCCTATTAAAAAATGGAGAACAGAGCTAAACAGATAATTCTCAAGGAAACATGAATGGCCAAGAGGTACCTAAAGAAATGTTCAACATTCTTAGCCATCAGGGAAATGCAAATCACAATAAAGAAGTGAGAGAGAAAAAGGGAGATGGGGGAAAGGAGAAGAAGGAGAGAATATGAGGGAGACACTGGGTGAGGAAAGGGGAGATAATTTTTTTTAGAAGTAAATGAATTTATATGATTCCAGGTTATGTATGATTTTGACTAATTACATAGATTTCTATTCTAAAATAAACTATATCTGTTTTTAAGATAGCTTTGACAAAAAATTAATATATTATGCTAATAAGTATGCACATATAATTTAATTATGGTTATATTACAACATTTAGTAAATTTCATTTTAGGATAGTACAAGACATTTAAGTAGTTTACTTGGTGAAAAAAACAATGCCAAAGTCTCATATTGACTAATTAACTTACAGTCATTTGCTCTCTCATCAATGTCAAAAAAGACTTCTTATATCATCTTTCTTGAAAGTGTTTATATATACACAGTGTAAATCACTCTAAACTCTAAATTACTAAAAATTCATATACCCAATTCTCCCTCTAGCTAATAAATATTTGAAATAATAGTAATAAAATTTTTAAGTTTTATAAGGCAATTAAAATAATTTCAAATAGTTTTAAAATTCCAGCCTTTAAAAAAGTGTTCTTCTGAGATGATATACATGTATTTTTGAATTTTCCCAAATGATAATACACTCCTTCATTTAACTTTCCTATAATATATGAAATAATTTTAAGTGCGATGAGAAAGTGTACAAATTACTTCTCAAATATTAGGCAGATATTTGCCATTATTTTCCTACCACTGGTGTACTCAGACCAACATAGACTCTGGGCCATTTCTAAGTCTTTCATGAAAGTTCACACATGAGACCAACTTGGATGTGAATTAATCTGAGAAGAAGGTTCATTAATTGTATCCTTCCATACAAAGTCTATCCCCCCCATCAAAAATTCAAATAATTTGAAGGCTTATCTTTAACTTTGAGAGATGTACATACAAACGTGAGGATGATCATATCCAATCCCTCTCTTCCTTTCTAACATGCTCTAACTCTGTGACTTTTTTGAAATGTAAGCTATCATGTCTAGCTGGTGCTGCCCATAAATTTACATGTGGTGTGATCGGCCATCCATTGGAGCAGGAGAATCCTAACTTATCTGTTGTCATATCCTCAAAGAAGAGTAACTGGTCCCTGCAGCAGCTTTCCATTGCTAATAATTCCTCATTATGGGGGGCTGGGGATGGAGATTACATTATGACATCTTTGCCAGATTGGGGCAGGCTTGATCTCCTATGAGTCATATCAGGTACCCACAGCTGCTGTCAGTCCATGATTCTGATACCCTGAAGCCTGTGTTTCATAAAACTTCACACATGTTGCAGCGCCTACAAATCGTTTTGCCTTTTCATGAGCAATGTCTTTGATCCTTGGTGGTCAGGGGGGCGGGGAGGTAATGTAGATGTGCCATTTATGGTTAAGCTCAAAATGATCTCCTGAATTCTTTCCTTTTCTTTCTTTTCTTCTCTCTCTCTCTCTCTCTCTCTCTCTCTCTCTCTCTCTCTCTCTCTCTCTCTTTGTTTAAATTTTTTTCTTGTGAGTGGAAAGAATTTATTTCTTTTGACAACGTTTGGTCACACTCCACGACTGAGGCATGTCTGGGCACGGATTTAAGGCATGAATCTGGAGGCAGGAGCTGAAGCAGAGAACATGAGGCCGTGGTGCCTGTGCTTGCTCACTTCCTCAGCATGCTTTTAAACATGACCCAGGACTATGGGTCTTGGGGTTCGCCCAACACCCGGAGGAGACAGTATCAGAGCAACCATTAATCAAAATGACATCCCACAGACTTATCTAGAATAAACTTACAGAAGACACTTCTTTTTTATTGAAAATAAGTTTTCATACAATATATTTCTCAGATTCTCCCTAACATCTAACCCATCCAAATCTACACCCTGTCTTTCTTTTTATTATTAGAATACAAACAAATATGGGGAAAACAATAATAAAATAAAATAGGGCAAAATAAAAACAAACAAACTGGAATAAGTGTGTGTTGCTCCACAAGGCTGTAGACACATTTAGTTCATACATTGTAACAGTGAATACCTTTTAATTTCTAACATGGTAATAGGTACATCTTTATAACTGGATATGCAGGAACACAAAGAAAGTGGGTTAGTGGCAAGAATTAACATCTTTTACCAGTAAAGCTTTGTGCTTTTATCTAAAAATATAGCCTCATATATTCACTAGTTCTAAATTCACTTGAAAAATGAGAGAACATGACAATCATGCAAGACTTCTTGAAAGAAAAATTGGGGGATTCTTAATTCAAAGATCAGAATTAGAAACAGAATATATAGCTACTAAAAATTTAAACTCAGCACATAATGATTATGATATACATTTACATGAAAACTGACAAGCTCCAAAATTCTTTCACAACCATGATTTTTAACAATAAAATGTCTCTGATATTCTCAATTTAAATTTGAGGAAACAATGTCCCTGATGGATTAATTACCCCCACTCCTAATTTACAGAGCTGGGAAATGGAATATTCAAGTTAGACCCAAGTTGGTGTTATTCTAAAATATATTTTGCAAATTAGTATGGAGTTTTGTCTTAAAGCTAAATGTGGAAGGTACGTGAGACCTAGCTGTACCACTCATGGGTATCGCCTAAAGGACTTCATCTTCAACCCTGCATATCCTTGTCTTTCCCTTACAGCAGGTCTTTTATATTAAAAGAGTTGAATCAGCCTAGATCCCCACCACTAGATGAATGAATAATGAAAGTATAGTTCAATGAATTTTCATTTACTGAAAAGAAAAGTTTGTTACAATCCTCCATGTTCAAAAAAAAAAAAAAAACAGAAAAGAAGTAGATGCAAAAGAAAACATAGTGTGGCTAGACATTGAGATACAAGAATGGCTTGTTTAATAACAATAATTAATATCTTGTATTGCAGACAGAAAGGTTTCAGATGAAAGAATTTTTTCAAAAGTAATAAATAGGATGTTGCTTTTAATAAACTGCAATAAAGGAATCCACTAACAGGCTGAGATTGTTAAGAAAACTTCATGTCTTTAATTGCTGAGTAGTATTCCATTGTGTATATATACTACATTTTCTGTATCCACTCCTCCATTGAGGGACATCTGGGTTCTTTCCAGCTTCTGGCTATTATAAATAAGACTGCTAGGATCCACATAGTGGATTATGTATCCTTATTGCATGCCGGGGAATCCTCTGAGTATATGCCCAGGAGGGGGGTAGCAGGGTCCTCTGGGAACTGTCCTGCCCAGTTTTCTGAATACTACTCATCAATTAAAAACAATGAATTCTTGAAAATTTTAGGCAAATGGTTGGAACTGAAAAATATCATCTTAAGTGAGGTAATCCAATCACAGAAGAATACACATGGAATGCAGTCACTGAGAAGTGAATATTAATTAGCCCAGAAATTCTGAATACACAAGACACAATTAACATATCAAATAATTCCCAGGAAGAAGAAAGGAGAGAGCCCTGGTCCTGGAAAGGCTTGATGCAGCATTGTAGGGGATTACCAGGACAGAGAAATGGGAGAGGAGTGACTGGGGAATGGGTGGAGGGAAGAGGGCTTATGGGACTTATGGGGAGGGGGAAACAGGGAAAGGGGAAATCATGTAAACAAAGAAAAAGAAAGGAAAACAAATAACAAAAAAGAAAAGAAAAGAAAAGAAAAGAAAAGAAAAGAAAAGAAAAGAAAAGAAAAGAAAAGAAAAGAAAAGAAAACTTCATGTCTCCAGGCAGCTGTGGTGCATGCCTTTAATCCCAGCACTTGGGAGGCAGAAGCAGGCACATTTGTGAGTCCCAACCTGGTCTACAGAGTGAGTTCCAGGACAGCCAGGGCTACACAGACAAACCCTGTCTCGAAAAAACAAACCAAAACAGAGGGAAAAAAGAAAAGAAAGAAAGAAAATTTCATGTCAAATGAGATTGTTGCATATGGAATGGATAAGTATGTGAAATTGAAGCAAAACAGAAAGTAGGTGAAAGAAATTTAAATTTTTCCAGTAGAATATCACTGGTGATATTTAAAAAAACTAGTTTTTCATATAGTACTGAAGGTTAGAAATGTAATCTTTACATGCTAGAAGCCAGGAGTATTTTTGGATTTACATCAAAATGCAGCAACAGTTTGGAGTTTGGGTTTTATTGTTACTTCTGGGCACATGGTCCATTAGTCTGTTCTGCTACAGACTGCATAGATGTTTACACTCGAAGCATGTATGTATTGGTCCTCCCTCCATTTCTCATACCTTACCAATACTCATTTACGCACCACAAATAAATTGGTATTTTAATCTTGCAAAGCAACTGGAGTAAGTCATTACATACATACTTATTAAAGCCATTCAATTCTCATGATGTATGGTAGTTCAATAGAACAAATCTGTTCAGACTAGCAATGGCCAGAAAAAGAAAACACAACAAAATATGAGGTTTTCCTTAAATCGTTTAAATTATCACAATTTACTTGTACCTACATTCTACTTGCTTAAAACAAGTCACAGAATTTGCAAGATATAGGTCACTGAATCTTCTTTGAAAGGGGTGAAAACACATGAAAAGAGTAAACAAATGATTACCCATTTGTATAAATCTATCTCACTTCTGCTGTGATTTCATATAGTTGTGGAATCTCACAGGTAAGCAGAATATCAACAAGTCTTTACTATAGGGTTTATTAAATATTTTCTTTAAGAGAAATCTTTATAGATAGTTATAGTCCAGCTCTTAAAATCACACCATGAATATATGGTCTGGAATTGCATCCACTTATGTCTTCCTTCCTTCTCAAGGATGATGACTCTCAAGTAGGAAATAATTTCTAGAAATTCACAATTAAAATGATATTTATAAAGCTGCAAAATCAGGATGTAGTAGAGAAAGCATAGGTGTTCAGGGTCACAGTCTGCTTGTGCTTAACAGATTTTGGGAGATAATGATTCTTGAATTATTTTCAAGATGATAATGAAATTATTTTAATGATCATTTACAGAAACTGAAAAGTATTCAAGGCACTTTATAGTTTGATCTTACCCAGAATCTGAATTGGTTCATAAATTAGTTGTTATTTGTGTGCTATTGAGAGAGACCTAAAATGTTTAAACCTATAAGTGAGACCTAAGATGTTTAATAATTTTCTCACATTAAAATAAATAGTAAATGTGCAGAGTTCAATTTCCTCTCCAGCTGAATCCATAGCTGAGAGAAATGAGGTCACACAGTCTCCGTTCATGTCATGAACTGGCTCCATTGTAAAATTATATAAGATCTAGGCATGCTGCCTAAGCTTAATTATAGACACAGTGAGCTGACATCTAGATGAAGACTTCAGTGAAACCTTGGGATAATGCTTTAATATTTCTACTTTGCCCTCATTTTAGTTTAATTAGAGAAACTACTCTGGAAAAATGTTTAAAATTGTGGATTAACCAGGTTACAAAAATGATAATGAAAAATATTAAATTGGATAGAAAATTAAAACAAACTACCTTAGGATAAAAATATTGAACAAAGTAATAAAAAACACCTTAGGAATCTTAAACATAGAACATGGTTGATGATTCTTACTTTTTTTTACTGTGTATTTCATTTATTTACATTTCGAAAATTATCCTCTTTAAGGTTTCCCCTCTGCAAACCCCCTATTTCATCTCCCCTCTCCCTGCTTCTATGAGGGTGCTCCTCCACTTATCCACCCACTCCTGCCTCCCCTACACTGGGGCATCAAGCCTTCACAGGACCAAGGGCTTTTCCTCCCACTGATGCCCAAGAAGGCCATCCTAGGCTACATATGCAGCTAGAGCCATGGTTCCCTCTAAGTGTACTCTTTGGTTGGTGGTTTTGTCCCTGGAAGCTCTTGTAGTCTGGTTGGTTGACAATGCTGTTCTTCCTATGGGAGTGCTAACCACTTCAGCTCCTTCAGTCCTTTAACTCCTCTATTGGGGACCTTGTGCTTGGTCCAATCATTGGCTGAAAGCATCTCCTGTATTTTTCAGGCTCCGGCAGGGCCTCTCAGAAGACAGCTATATCAGGCTCACTTCTTGGCAAGCACTTCTTGGCATCAGCAATAATGTCTGGGTTTGGTGTCTGTATATGGGATGGATCTCCTTGTGGGGCAGTGTCTGGATGGCCTTTACTTCAGTCTCTGCTCCACAATTTATCCCTGTATTTTCTTAGGACAGAGCCAACTGTGGGTTAAAAATTTGGAGATGAGTGGGTGGCCCCATTCCCTAACTGGTGGCCTTGCCTAACCTCTGTATGTAGTCTCTACAGGTGAGGGAGCTGCCTTTGTTGGGCATTTCTGCTAATCTCATCCTTGTTGGGTCTTTGATGATTCTTAACACTATTAATTCTGATAGAAGTTGTTTTAATAAGTCACACGGCCCTAAATGTGTCAAAGATGAAGCCCTGGATGTATAGACTATGATAGCCTCTCTTGTCTTTTACTTGTCTTTCTAACTCAACAGGCATATTGTTGAAAAATAATAAAAACAACTCAAGTATTATTGAATAAATATAGTGCAATAAAAACACTAAAAATAACAACATCTTAAGCTGCAGAAAGAAAGGCTTAACCTGTACCCAAATAATTACCATTTTTTTATAACAATTTATGATGTGAAAAGGTCTGAGCTCAGTAGTGGATGGAGTTAGAAAAGTCAAAACAACCCACATTTAACACCACACATGGGATGATAGTGCTATAGTTCAATGAGGTGAGATCTCATATGGGCTAATTTAACTTTTCACATCCTGCAAACAATATATTAGCTATACATATAACCATCATATATATACATTTATATTTATATCTGTATATACATACAGATAGATACTTTGAAGATTGTCCTAACACTTGAAATTGCTCATGAATAATAGGAACCCAAATAATTTTGGAATCTTTTTTTTAATTAAGTCATACATAGTAATTTAAAAACCCTTCTCATCTCCTTTCACTAAAACACTGAGGTAAAGCAAAAAAAAAAGAAAGAAAGAAAAAAGAAGAATGAAACCTAAAAACAAACCTGTTGTGTATTATAGTAAATATTAAATCATTAAGGTCTAAGTAATAGGTGTCCAGAAAGACAAGAGAGGGAGTGAAACAAAAATGCGTGCAATGTTTGTGGGTATGTGTGTGTACATGCGTATGTATAATGAACATCTATTATATAATATCAAGAATATACTCTGGGATTTTTTAAATTTATTTCTATAGTTTTTACCTGATAGAGAAAAACCTGGAAAAAATTAGTTTATTAAATATTATCAAAGGTTCATTTCTCACTGGTAGTGTGAGTAGAATCTAAGCACTACCAATGGCAGATAATAGGATGAAGTCTTCTGAATAGGTAACAGCGAGCTTCTTACCACGTCACATGGCTCAAGTATGTGATATTTCTGCAATAGGTTCTTACTATCAAGTTCCGGAATGTAGCCAAGAACAATGGCATTAGTGTGGCTAATTTCAGGGGAAAGGCAAATGGAAGCTTATAGCTCCAAATGGTAGAACCTATGCCTGGCAATGTCCTTGATATTTAATAGCCCATGGTGTTAGGACGATGCATCACTCCACCATTGTTGAGGTTATTGAAATATGTACATATGGGGGTGTGGTGTGTGTATGTGTGTGTGTTTATGTATATGTTTTTATAATATTAGATGGCATATGACATTTTTGAGGACCTTGGTGTTACTATGCTCTCATACATTTTTGTTTTCATTGTCCCTAACAATTTTAGTCTCCCTCTTCCATCATTCACACCTCTCATTTCATGATGTTTGTGTTATATTCCCTTCCCTTTGAAATCCACCACTGTGGTCCCTTACTAGTTCTCTGCCTTATATGAGTACTATAATTTGAAGATTCAAAGGAAACACCTACATGAGACATAAACTGAAACATTTGTCTTTACTCAACAGGATTATTTCCAGGTCCATACATTTAGTTGCATGTTAATAATTTAATTTTTCTTTACAGGTGAATACAATTATATTATGTGTATGAGCCCTATTTTATTCAGTTAGTGATTATTTATTGTTTGTATTTCCTGGTTACTGTGAATAGAGTATCAGTGAGAATGAATAAACACTGAGCAATGAAACCCTTCAGTTATAAAATCACCTTTCCTTAAGAGATCACTAGAATGCATGGCCAGAAAGATTGCAAGAGGCATGGTTAGTGAATATATATATATAGCAAATCAACATTATCCAGCTATTGTGGCACCACTGCACACATGAATCCACAGAGCCCATGACTATGTGTCAAATCAGCAAATGATCAGTCCAGTCAAAATCCTAGCATGGATAAGAATGTGACTCATGAGGAACCACCACGATCTGAGACGTTATTAACAATTCATGGCTTCTATAGGAGATTAAGTTTGCTTTGTTCAGGTATGAATGTTATCCATGTTGTATTAGATGAATACATCTACAGGCAGCTCTAAATGCATTACATGGTATTTTATGAAGAATTCAATGAATCAGAATGAGGAACTTATAAGGATGATCATAGAGAAATACAACAGGAGGCAATGGGTAGTGGATTTGGTCAAAAGACAGTAATATATACATATACATATACACATACACATACATATACATGCATACATATAGAGAGAGAAAATTATAAAATCAGTAAATAAAGTGAGTCAGAGGAGAATACACATTGAAATGAAAAATGGCCGATTCCTTTGACAACAAAAATTAAGAGAAAAGTTTTTGATATGCTGCAACATTTCAGAGACTTTCAGCTGGATATATGATAAAGAGTAGCTCTGATTCTATAAGAATTATCTATGCGATAATTTATATTCTTAGCTTTAAAGTTTAAATTGTATCTTTTTGTTACAACACAGCACTCAAAACAGTAATGGCTGACTTACTGTAGCCTCTTCTGATTATGATGAGATAAACCTGAATATCCATGATGGGACATTATTCATTTAAATTTTCAGATACATTTCAGTGATTAGATTGATGATGTCTAATACACATGTAGGTAAATACTTTTATACATAACAAAAAAAGAAAAAGGAAAAAAGAAAAAAGAAATTTTAAATATACAACTATGTCATTATCAAAGCAATCAGGTAAGAACAAAATGAGGATCTCCTGTTTGAAGTCACATTTGTTATGGAATGACAAAGGAATGGAGAAGGAAGAGAACAGAAGAAAGGAAATGGAGGTCAGTGATAGGGAAAGAATGAGAGAGAAAAAGAGAGATACAGAGAGAGAGAGAGAAAAAGAGATTGATTGTATACAAATGGTATTTAAACTATCCAAAATATATTATGGATATAATTTTTTTCCTATTTTTGTTCAATGTAAAGTAAGCATCTAGTACAAACTTTTACAATTTATTCATGCACTCATTTCCATGGTAAAAGAAATAAGATGCATTTACAAGATTTAAAAGTTTGCACTCTGTAAGAAAAACTTATTAAATATTCTTACTTGTAGTATATTAAGATAAATTTTCAAGTTGCACTAATAGTTACTTTAGTAAGCCTTGCCAGACTTTTGTGCTGAGAAAGATTAAATAATAAAGAAATTCATCTTTTCAAAACCAACTTGCAACAATTTCACCAAGTTGCATTTGAGTAGTTACAACACGTCATTCAGGGTTAAAGATATAGGCTCAGCCATCGGACTAGTTATATTAGTTGGATTTCAATCTTAATTCAAACATAACAAAGCTGGCGAGCTGGTCAACGTTGCTAAGTCTCAGGTTTGAACAACAACAAAAAATAACTATCTTATAGAAACATTCTTGCTGCTAAATGAAATAATTTGTGCAATGTTCTATCAGAGCAGCTACAATTACCATGGAAAAAATTGGCTATTATAATTATTTGGATTACTCTCTTCCTAGACCTTGGCCTATAAAAACACTAATAATCACGAGAAAATTGTATAACAGTTCATGTCTGCATACCTAGGAAAATCTCAGTCCTTTTAAAAGGACCTACCTGAGAAAACCTAAGTTCGCAAAGATTTTTTTTTTAAACTTGGCTAGCAATTTTAAATAGCAACCCTATCTCCTAGGTTTGTGGAAAGGAGGGAGAGATATAATCTGAGTTATATGAACAACAACAAAACAAGACAGGATTCAAATGGAGCAACTCAGTCATCCTGATTTCTATCATTTTTCATATTCCTAAGCCATGTAACCATCCTTGAAGGGAAGAAATGTGTCTAAGGAAAAACGTTCTGTTCTGTCCTTTCTTTTGTGTCAGAATGCTGGAAGGATTTTCCTTGAGGAACTAAAATTTACCCTGAAGCTGCATACTGAAACGGAAACAACTGAGTCATTATACACGCCAAAGTAAGAATATTTCCTTCAAGGACTCTTACATAGCTCTGAAATCTTAAGGAATCCACCTGCAGCTAATCTTGAAAGTTGACTACCCAGAACAGGATGGCTTGTCTATGCATCCTAGACCCATCTTTTATTATCTAAATCTCATGTCCTTTTCCCAAAGACAAATCGGAGGTCATTACACATATTTGTTTCTCTTTCTTACAAAACCATACTGAGTAATTCATTTTGTGCTTTTTACCAGTTAGTTGTTTCTTTGATTGGTGTAACGATGACTGTTGGCCAAGCCTGGCTTTTGACGACTACCAGGAACCTAAAATTCCTGGTAACAATTAAGTTCCCTCTTTTCTCTTACTCCTTGATTCTACTTTTAAAATTCCCAATAACCTCAGCACAAGTCAAAGTCAACTCAGTTTTATTGCAGTGTTCCACTGCAATAGCCTTACAAATACAGAGGTAGATGCTAGCAGTCAACCATAGGGTCCCCAATGGAGGAGCTGGAGGGTGGTCGGGAGGAGACAGGGGTTTACAGCCCCATGGGAAGAACAATGATGTTGACCACCCAGATGCCCCAGGACTTCCAGGGACTAAACCATCAACCAAGGGGTACACATGGTTCCAGCCAAAAATGTGGCAGAGGAATGCCTTGTTGGCAACAGTGGGAGGAGTGGTCCTTGGTCAGGTGAAGGATCAATAGAGGCCCCAACAACGGGAAAGCGAGGGGGGAGGTGGGAGTGGTTGTGGTAGAGGGGTACATACATGGAGGCAGGGGGTGGGAGGAGGTATTGGGGGTCTTTGGTAAGAGGGGAAATCGGGAAAGGTTTTTCCTTTGGCAATGTAAATGAAGACCATATTCAATTAAAAAGAATCTTGCTCTAGTATGTAACTAGTGTTCAACTCTGTTTTGACATCTTTTCTGCTATTTTACAGATGTATCAAAACAATATTTACCTCTTACAATGCCAGTCCCTTCCACTGCCTGCCCCTTCCACTGCCTTTCCAAGAAACTTGAGTCTATTGGAAAAAGAACAGAAAAGGTTTGCTAAAGTGGATTTGTGTGGTTAGTCCTGGAACCCTTGGCAAAGAAGGGAGCCTATACTTGGACATATTTGTCTGCTAATTCAGTTTTTAACATTCTAAATAAGATTTAACATCTCATCCGATATTTTTCCATTAAATTATTGTAACACTCTTATGCATTGCTGTTTTGGGTGGTTTTTATTGTTTGGCTATGATTTTTAAACTTACCTATTTTGAGAGAGAGTCTTAAGTTATTTAGCTTTAGCTGGCTTGGAACTCTATTTGCAGATGAGGATGAGCTCAAACTCAGAGATTTGCTTGCTGCTGCCTGCCCATTGCTGGATTAGAGGCATGCCCTACCATGCCTGGACCTAAGCTCATTATCATACAGATAAACTCTTAAGAAACAAACAAACAAACAAGCCAAACACCACCCCCACCACCACAACAACAAACACAACAAAGAAATGAGCTGAAGAAGCTCTGACAGTCAAGGGTAGTGGTTAATTTCTTTAACCTTAATATCGAGGTTTCTTGGTTTTGTTTCTGGATTGGACAGGCCCAATTAGCTTACTTTGTTATCTATACGATGTACATATGATGTGGCTCTATGTTTTTGAAGAGTTACTGTATGAGCATTCAGCAGCAGCCTATAGTCCCTAAGCATCTTTTGTAGGGTCTCTCTTTCCTTATTTCCACACAGTGGGCATGTCAGCCTTTCCTGACTCTGTCTGACCAATTCTCAATTAGTTATAGTTTTCTTTTCTGAATATTAAACTTAAATTTTTTGCTTTATCTTCTCAATCGGCATTTTATATCATTTTTCTATTCTTAAAAACCATTATTTGGTATGCCTTCAAAAACAATGTCTTGCAGTTTTCTACTGTGTACCAGTGTCCCCACTGTCACCGCATTGCAACCTCTTCAACGATATCCTTCACTACTCATCCTTTTCTTTTGTCTTATTTCAATACGCCTACCAATGCCTTCATTTGAATAACTGATTTCCAAAGTTTTTTTTTAATTTATAAAGATGGAGCAAGAATGATGGATCAATAGTTATGAGTCCATAATGATCTTTCCCAGGGCATGATTCGTCTCCCTCATTAGCATTTTACAGCTACCTCTTACTCCTGCTCAAAGGGCTTCAAAACCTCTGGCCTTCATAAACACCCATATTGAATTTCCCCAAAACTCTTCCCAAAATGCACACATACATATCATTTTTCATGAACATTTTTATAAGATGTATTTATTTTGCCTATGTGTATGAGTGTTTTACAAGCACATGTATATATGGATTGCATGCATGCCTAGTGACCACTGGTGCCAGAAGAAGGTGCTGAATCTCCTGGAACAGAAATTATAAATGGTTGTATACTTCTCTGTGAGTATTGGAAGCCATATCACTGAGTGAGAGTACTGAGTGCTCTTAACCACTAAGTCATTTCTCTAACCCCTGTATTTTAAGAACCTTGACAATTTACTCTATGAACATCTTTCAATGTTCGGTTTTCCAGTTGTTGCAGTACACCCTCTTAGTAAATAATAAAGTTAATAATAACAACAGGAATAAAAAACAGCAGGCCTCCTTGCTAGACATCACAAGTCTTATGGGATTGTTGCTCTTCCTCTATTCATGAATCCTTTTGCAATATTTAATTCTTGGTTGTTTAATTTCTCTGTTCTTTTACTATATTTGTATGCTTACTCAAGTCTTCAATTATGTGTTCATGCCACCTACCCTGCTTAGTTGTCAGTTATATTTACCATCTTTATGCAAATGCCTGACTACATCGTAGCTGTCTTTGAATTCTAGCCCTATAAATCAAACACCAAGTTGGTGCTTCTCTTTGCAAAAGAAGCCTATAGTGTCCTCCTCCACTGCCCAGCATCTGATGAATGAACAATAACAAACTCTGATCCAATTGAACATGTTAAAAGCCTCAGAGTCTTTTAAGTCTTTCTTTGTCACACATGCATATCAGTGAAAGCTGCGCTTTATTGAGTTTTGATTCTTTAATAGCTCTTTAACTTCTGCTAAAAGATACTAAAGTTACATAGTCATCCTCTTTTCCCTGAATTAAGACAACAATGTCTAAGTGACTCTACTTTTCTTTACCCTTTAACCCCCTGTTCTATACACCAGAAAAATCAGTCTTTTCATATTTAAATTCTGAGTCTTTTCTGTTTATCATCTTCCACACTTTTTGTTTGTTTTGTCTTCTTTATTCTTCAGTTCTTTTCTAACATTCTCTCATCCACTGCCCCCCCCCAAGCTCATTTCTGTTCTCAAAGAAGAAATTTTCTCTTCATTACATGAAATCAAAACTCTTTTTAGTCATGGGATACTCTTTAAGAAAACTTGTATAAATTTGTTATCATTTCCTTTTTCATTTGTACCTTTAAAATTTTTTTTACATTTTTTGACATTGTTATGTTGTTTGAAAAGACCTTTCAGAAAGTAAATTACAGTCTTAATGATAGCAAAATGGTGCTCCTTGTCCTTGCCATTAAATTTCAATGATCTATACCTTTGTAAATCTTAATTTCTGCCAAGACTCTTTAAAATTTTGTTATGTCTTAGATAAACCTACTACATTAAGCTTGTAATACTTTATAGTAAATGTGTGAAACCACTCAAAATTTCAAGCAGAACAAACATAAAATGAGCATTCTGCTTAATTATTTTTAACACAACACTTAAAAAATAATTTCCTATTTCAGTAAACTACTCTAATGTTAAAATTAAACTATTCTTTGTGAAGGTTTTCCTAGATCTAGCCTTCCCACTGTGAAACCCCCTTTAAACCTTAATTTGCTTTATCTGTAAAACAATGGTACAAAGTTTAAGTCAGCTAGGGATATTGACATATTAAGAGAATAAAGATAATTTCTGTTTGCCCTGAGAACCTCAGAAGTTCTCCCTCAGGTCAGTCTTGGCCAACATCTTATCTCAGAAAGCTGCACTGAGAAGAAATATAAAATATTTGGGCAATAACTTTAGATCTAATATTTGTTCTTTACCATTTTAATACAACCTCAATGGGAAGAAAAGCAAACAGGAAGCATGAAGGATATAAGCTATGTAGAAAATATGAAACAAAGAAGACAGAAGTTGGGTGGCAAAACAATTGCCTCTTTAGTGGTTTAGGCATCCCAAGGAAGAAAGAGGAATAGTTCCTTAGGGAATAGTGATTATTAAAACTTAAGTTCACTATACTCCTGACAATTAAATTCATATACATTCACATGTTTTTATTAACCTATTCATCTGTCATCTAGATATTATAGCTGTCTAAGATTTCCTGCTTGTGTAAAATTAATTTATAACATGATATACAAGTATTCTGAAATTATTATAAAATCTTGACTAGAACCACAGCCTAATAGATCCAGAATGGTCTTTTCACTAGATAAATTTTACACATCGACAAACCAATATGCATAGTTATTTTACGACCAGTAATAGACTTACTGAAAAAGGTAGTATAAGAGGCAGACACTGCTCTATGTGGTTACCACATCGACATCACCCAATCAAATGCACATCACTGCTTTGAAAGAAATTCACTTTTTGCATCCTATGAATTTTTCTCTGAAACAAAAAACTCAGTGGATACGTAGCACATGTTTCTTCTCTATCACATGCTTAATTTTAATTATCATAATATCATAAACTAGTATCCCATGTAGGCTAAAATTTACATTAGAAGTTAAATAAGGTCAAGCAAAGATTTGCCTATCACCACTGTCACTGATTTCTACCTCAGGTGATCCTGTTCAATGTTTCATGGCTGTGGTAAATTAGCTGTCACTGAACAAGTGTAGATTGTAGTTAAGATGGTCACGGGAAGCAACCTTTTCATAATCTATTGTTGATGAAATAAATAACCTTAATAGCATCAGAAAATTCAACCACAGCCATGTGTGTATATCTAAATCCTTACCATTTTTTACTTTTTGACAGGAGAGGTTATGCGAATATATCGTGTAGCCTTTTATGCACAGAGATGCTTCCTCCACATAGTTTAAAATTTAGAACAAGAACTGTCCACAATCTCTTACAATTTCCTTAGCAGTATTTACTTTTTAGAATTGTTTTGTCATATGTTAGAGAAAGAAACAACTGTATTATGTAAATGTCATAAAACGTTGAGATGAATTTTTAATACTTGTTTATTATTTTCCATTAATTATTTGTTTAAATGTCTTATTTTCAAAATCAGTGAAGCATAACAGAGAGTCCAGAACCAGTGACAAGGGTCAGAAACAGGCCAGTCTCTACCTTCACTGGGTGTGGTGCTCTCCCTGACTCTCCAAGTCAGATGCTGCATTCTCCAGGTAGGCTTTTTCCACAATGCTGTTTAACAACTTAACTTCACCAAAACTCCATCAGCTGGATAGTAGATGTTCAAACCTCTCATAGGTGACATAGAGGGTATATTACAGCTAAAACTCAGCATTCCATTCTTGGCTGCTATTGGTTTGTAGCTATCCCATAATGTGAAATACATTCAGTCTGTAAGAAACATTAACTGCCAGCTTTTTCTGCCAAACACTACAATGCCGATGTTTAAGATAAGGAATTAAGGCTTTAAGACTTAAGACTTGAATGCAAATATCTCAAGCCCTATGCTACCACTCCATAAATACTTTGTTTCCATAGAGTCTGCATTCCATACATGTTTCATAACTGAATGACCTAAGTGGTCAAGCCTCTTCCTGCTTTCTTTCTTTGTGACAGTTTAATACTTGTCAGGTGTGAAGGAGTGTGAGGTCAGACCTCGGTCAATGGGGGAAAGATACAGGTACCACCTGCATGACAATAAAAACACGTACATTTTGCATGTTCCTCTGTGCATCATAGAAGTATCTGCATTATCTTCTAGATCCAACAGTACCCAAAAGTGTGAAGTCTTCAGAGATTCAATGTGATCCATTTGCCAGGAATGTCTGTTTCTATAAAACTAGCCAGAAGCTGGAAAGAACCCAGGTATCCCTCAACAGAAGAATGGATGCAAAAAATGTGGTATATATACACAATGGAGTACTAGTCAGCCATTACAAACAATGAATTCATGAAATTCTTAGGCAAATGGATGGAGCTGGAGAACATCATACTAAGTGAGGTAACTCAGTCTCAAAAGATCAATCATGGTATGCACTCACTAATAAGTGGCTATTAACCTAGAAAACTGGAATACCCAAAACATAATCCACACATCAAATGAGGTACAAGAACAGAGGAGTGGCCCCTTGTTCTGGAAACACTCATTGTAGCAGCATAGGGCAAAACCAGAACAGGGAAGTGGGAAGGGGTGGGTGGGAGAACAGGGGGAGGGAAGGGGGCTGATGGGACTTTTGGGAAGTGGGAGGCCAGAAAAGGGGAAATCATTTGAAATGTAAGTAAAAAATATATCGAATAAAAAAAGAAAAAAAATAAAACTACCACTCTAATACGTAAAAAGACAACAGTGAACATTTGCCGTTCTCTATAGAAAGACAGGATCCAAACTAGGAATAAACCTTTGAGGACAAATACCAAGTCCTCTCTAGTCTCTCTGATTGCAAACAGGGATCAGAAATGGCATGATTGGATCTATAATGGCCTTGGAACAGACATGCATTTTCTGTTCTGCTGCTCATAGTACAAACATTTAACATTTCTTATGCAACAGTCTCACTGAACGCCACTAGCTTTTTTCAGTGATCATCACATAGTTTAGGCATCTGTAACATTTTATATTTTTCAGTATAAATTGGGCTCCATCTTCATTGCTTTAGTACAGCCCACGATTTGAGCCCATATGAGAGACGGCTGCTTCAAGTTGCTTGACCTCACATTCAGGTACCTTGGCACATACTTCAACAATTTCTTTACTCTTACATCCCTCAACCCTACAAATCCAGCAGCCCAGGGAAGATGTCGTTCTACCATCAACTCATGAGGCAGCCAGTTTCTCTTAACATAGGTTACAGCAGCCTCTGTGAACATATATGGATGACCAAGAAAAAACATTTTGCCCAGTAATTCTGCCTAAGGAAGGTTCTCCAAAATTCTCCTCCTTCAATACTCTTAAAATGCATTTGCATGCAGAGCTTTTGCTGGGTGAGCACCTGTTCTGACACCATTTTGTTTTCCCAGTGCAGAGTCCTGGGTTTCTCTTTACTTCTGCTGAATTTATTATTATTATTAACAACCTGTTTTCCTTCCCTTCCCTCCTCCCAGCGCCCACCTGTGCACCCCCACACACATCGGAATCCCTTGCTCCTCTTCCATGGCTATTCAGAAAAGGGCAGGCCTGCCCCCCTCCTCTCTGTCTGTCTTGCATCTTTGTTTTGTTTAACTAATTCATTTATTTGCTTAACATCCCAATACCAGCCTCTCTCTTCTCCTAGTCTCCCCCTCACACAGCTGTACCTCTGCCTCATTCCCTCCACTTCAGTCTCTTTAAACTGACAGATTGGCAAGACATCCCTAGGCTTGCTCAGTCTCACAGGGATGGCCCTTCGTTTCTACTTTGAGAATTCCAGAGCTTCTCTAGCACATGAATACTAGACTAGCATTCAAAATATCCCATCAAATTCGTTTGAAAGGCACAGGAACAACAGGCCTAACAGAAAGTCTGCAAATTTTGGAATCCACTTTCTTTCCTTGTCTGTTCTTTTTTTTTAAAAAAAAAATGTTTCAATTTCTTTTGTCTTGCTTTGTGTTTACAGACATAAACTCTGTAGATCAGGGTGAGCCAGGACTCATTATGTTGTCTAGCCTCTTCCCACAAAGTTAGCAGTTTATTCAGACTCTGTGTGTATGTGTGTGTGTGAGTGTGTGTGTGTGTGTGTGTGTGTGTGTGTGTGTGAGAGAGAGAGAGAGAGAGAGAGAGAGAGAGAGAGAGAGAGAGAGAGAGAAAGAGAGAGAGAGAGGGAGGGAGGGAGGGAGGGAAGGAGGGAGGGAGGGAGGGAGGGAGGGAGGGAGGGAGGGAGGGAGGGAGGGAGAACAGTCCACACACCTCTCATATGATGCTCAGAACACAACTATGAGAATTGGTTCTGTCCTTCTGCACCATGAGTCTGGAATTGACCTCAGGCGTTCAGGATTGACCACAGCATGCTTCCCACAGAGTCATATTGCTAGCCTAAAAGAGATGATTTCTTTACTCTTTTAAAACTACTCTTTGAGTGTTGAACGCTCCAAGTCAATCAAAATAAATTCTCAAACATAAACTTTTGTAAAACTGATATTTGGGAAATTTAAACACTTTGCTATTCAAAGGTATAACACAGTGCTTCATAAACAATATTTGATATAAGAAATGAGAGCAAAATGGAAAAGAAAGTGAAAATGAGGGAAGGAAGGAAAGACGGGAGGCTGAGGAACTAAGAAAACTAGTTAAATTCTGAGAGGAAAAACTTTCTCCAAGAAAAATGTCAATAGAAAAATAGCAGTTTAAAGTTAATAACAATGTCTGTCATACTGTTCTTGACACAAAACTTATCATTACCTCTAATATATCCTAAAATAAAATCAATGCAAATATATTAATCTGCCATGTTATTTCTGGAATTTTTTAGTCTGAATATTTAATTTTAGAATATAAATGTTTTCCAATTTTCAAGAGTATTATTATGTCATATTCTTCCCAATTTCTCTGTGGATTTATGAAATATAATTTTCGAAAGAAACTTGTAAGCATCTGACTACATATTATGATTTATAATTGTATATCTTACATTGTATATAGTACATTGTATATATTGTATATCTTACACTATTAACTTTGTATTGTATAGAGGGAGAAAATAAAAAATTATGTGGCATGTAATGTGTAAAAATATTCTCTCGAAACTGACTCTGGGCAGGCATGATTGAGATAGAAAATGGGATTCACATGCTTGGGAAGAGGACCTACACTTTTGTAAGTGTCCGTCTATAAAATATCAGTGATTTTGTAACATTAACCTAATAATAAATTTGTTGCAATCTCAGACTTTTGGGTAATTTTGTAAAGCATCACTTGTTAGTAGAAAAACATTGTTGAGCCAAATATGAAGCATGTTCTAATCTTTTAAAAACATTTTTTAAAAAATTTCTTAAAACTATTAAACATATTTGTTTCTAATGTAATCTTATCAGTATGAAGGTAAATGCAGTGCTGGGTTAATATGAATATAAGAAAGTTAATGAGTGTTTTAACCTGATGTTCTGTGGGAAGCCTTATTTTAAAAATCCCTCAGGCTCCTTTCCACCATTGCAATTGCCTTTTCTCTGTAACTTAGGAACATCTGTCAGTAGGGGTTCCCCAGGGAAGACATGCAACTTCCGGAAGCCTGAGTCACACACCTATATAACAGTTAGATGCAGGTGGCAGTGTCTTCCAAAATGGGATTAAATCGCATTGGTGGTAGCAAGCTGTTTCTCTGCCTCTGTTCCCTCAAAACAGACGTGCTCATTCAAATTTTCACTAGCCTCCCTCAAACAGTGCCTGCCTCTTTGTGGGGTCTCTTCATGCAGAATCCACAGGCAGCCAACAGCTATCCAAATTCTGTTGTTATTTGTCCTAGTCAGTATATTTAGGCTGGTGTTAGAATCGTGATATATAGGTATGCAATACATATATAGTAAACATTTGCAATTACTCTTATTCTGTATAATTATGGTATCTTAGAAAATGGCTCATCATCTGCCATTCATCTATAAAATTACTAAGGCCCTGAACATAAAAGTTACATTTGATTTTTTATATAGTTTTTAATTTATTTTCTTCTAACCTCATGGTCTTTATTCTGAAGTCACAGTGTTTTAAATTATTTCCTTCCAAGTTATTGTAGTATAGCATGTATTCTATGTATTCACTCTATAAAATGTGTTATTTATTTATTTATTTATTATTCTATATATTTTCTATTTACATTTCAAATGATTTCCCCTTTCCTGGCTCTCCATTCCCTGAAAGTCCCATAAGCCCTCTTCCCTCCCCCTGTTCCCCCATTCACCCCTTCCCCTTTCCCTGTTCTGGTATTCCCCTACACTGCTGCACCGAGCCTTTCCACAACCAGGGGCCACTCCTCCATTCTTCTTGGACATCATTTGATATGTGGATTATATCTTGGGTATTCCGAGCTTCTAGGCTAATATCCACTTATCAGTGAGTGCATACCATGATTGATCTTTTGAGACTGGGTTACCTCATCAAAGTCAATAACCTACTTAGTAATGGATTTATATAACAATCTAACATATGATTTCATGACTCTGTATTAGCTAGCATAGCACATCGTGGAGTAAAACTTCTAACAAGAACAAACATACTTGATCCATACATCATTATAAACTCCAATTAAGACAAACTAAAACATGGTGACTTAATTATAAACTTTTTTCTTTCCTTTTTCTTTCTTTTTTCTTTTTTTTCTCAAGAAAGGGCTTCTCTGTGTAGTCCTGGATTTCCTGGAACTCACTCTGTAGTCCAGCCTGGCCTCGAACTCAGAAATCCACCTGCCTCTGCCTCCCAAATGCTGGGATTAAAGTATTGCCCAGCCTACTTCTAGACTTTAGGGATCATTTGGCATAAGAATGAAATAGATACAGTTTTAAGCCATATTTTCCTAAATCTACCATTTCTTTCTTTCTTTCTTGAGTATAATAATTTTATATAATTAAAGAACAAGTCCAAGGTAGAGAATTATTAATGATGTTATATATTTTAATCATTTTCATTAGAAAAGATATTTAAGGGTATATTTATATTTCTTTGATATTTTAACGCGAATATAATCAAATTATAAGATAGTTGCTAGTTTTGATTTTTTCTGAAATTTAAAGAAAATGCTATAAATAATTTTGAAGACAATTTACACAATTTTATTTATCAGACTTCTACTATATTTTATTTACAAATTTTTGTAGTTTGTAAAAATTGCCAGAGAAAAGATAAATTATAATTTCTGTTACATATTTCCGTGTTTTTGCTTGTAACACTTATTATTTTCTTTACAAATATTTTAGAAAATGTAGCTGCATTTTAAACTCAGTATATGATATAAAAGTATAAAAACAGATGTGTTGTAAACAGAAAATAATCATTGGAAAAAGATGTGTTGAAAATATCTTAACAAGTAAGCTCTAGTATTATAATAATCGGAGTCTAATTACATAATATGTATATATAGGATATATATTGCTGAAAACATTCATAGGTTCTTTGCTCTTACATAAACTAGTTGCATAAATATAATTTCCCATAAGATACAGTAGATAGTCAAAGGTGCTATGTATCTAGGATGTGGGAGGAAGAGGAAAGAAATGTGAATAAAACACATTATGTGAAAATAACAAGATACTAAATGTAATGAGCAGAAATGATATGAAAATAATTGAGGTCAAATAAGATGATATATATCATCTGGAAAGCCAAGGCTGCCAGAAACCAATTCTTGGAAAGTATTTAATATTAAATTTTTATAATTTTAAATTGTATAATTTAAACAATAAAGAAAAATTATATTTCAATTTTTATGTTTTGCCCTGAATATTCTTTCTTTTCTTTCTTCGTCTTCTTCTTTTTTTTCATAGAGCTAAGATAAAGTCCTCCTTAGTAAAAGTATTTCTCTCAAAAATGACTCTGGATGTACAATTGAAAAGTCTTCTCTTTTTCCGCATAACATTGAAAACATGGGACTAAGAGAACCATTCCACTCAAACACTAGAATTCCTGAGTGAGGTAACTCAGGACATGCATGGTATGAACTCACTAATAAAAAGTAGAGAATACCCAGTATACAATCCAAAGAACTCAAGAAGGCTAGCAAACAGAAAAGCCCCAGTAAGCAGCAATCCCACTTGGGAAGGAGAAGAAAGCAATCATGGGAGTGGAGGGATCTGGGGACAGGGAGGGGTTAGAAGGGAAGGGCCATGGTCAGGTATTGGGGTTGGGGGGCCAGGACTCAAGCCCTGAGGGCCAGCAGAAAGAATGGAAACAGGCAACCTCAGGAGGTACTTGGTAGGGGAGACTTGGTACATCTACAATGTACCAGAGACTTGGAAGGTGAAAGACTCTCAGGTCTCAAAGGGACTTTAGATGACATGTACTGCAGTGGGCAGATGGAACTTATAGAGTCCACCTCCAGTTGAATGAAGATGCTATAATATAGCAAAACAAAGACTTCATAAAGCTTTAGAGTACTAAATAAAATAAAGTCACCTAACAGAACAAGCTAGTAAATTAATGCATTCCAAAATACCTTTCAAAATGTTAAAAACAGTCAGAATTTTGTGTCTTTAAAAGATCAAGGAAAATGTCAGTGTTCTCTTTTATAGCATTGACTGTTCCATGGTACAGTAGGTACTGGCACAATTATGAATTATTTGCATCCACAAGGACCAAGGTGTCTTTCTTTTGTTGTCTATCTCCTAGGTAAAAACGACAAAGGAATACTCTGAAGGACAAAATAATTGCAGTGAACAGTTCATTTTAAATCAAAAATAGTAACTTTAAAATGTTTTTATATTCAAAAACTACGTTTAGTTGGAAAAGTAATTGTCACAATGTCTTTGAAAGTAGATGCACTATTTCCCAATCGAATCAAGAGTTGAATGCATGCTCCTTTTTTGCCCACAACTTTGACATTTGTAGCTTTCTGTTTGTTCATTTGTTTTTTAATTTAATTTAAAACATTTCTTGACAATTGCATACATGAAAACTACATTTACATCATTTTCACACTCCCTTTCTACCTGACACTTTTCAAGTACCTCCATCACTCCTTCCCAAATTCAGCACCTCTTCTTTGATATTTCCTGTAATATAATAAAAATACATCATTCAAAATTCTTGTGGAACTAATAAAATGAAAGCAGTCATTAAAATATTTTAAATTAAAAATACTATTAATAAAAATTAATCTTTCTGGTATGAAAAATATATGTAATCATATATTTATATATATTTATATGTACCTATAAGTACAAAGTTCTGTGTCTATCTAACATCATTCACATGTTTATGTTTTCAGGTGTAATCACTTAGTATTGGATAACCCAAGGGGGTAGATTGTCCCTGAAAAGGGAGTACTTTCTTTTTCTCAGTATCCAAAATTTATCTGTAATTTTAATACATAGTGGCGAGAATGGATATATATTTCAGTCAGTAAAACACACAGGAATTTGAGTTCCATGTAAAAAGCCAGATTAATAACACAAGGTTGTAAATCTATGAATGAAGAGGAAAAGACAGCAAGATCCCTAGTGATAACTTGGCCGGAAACCAAGATTATTTGACACGCTCCAGAATAAAGTGAAAGTGCACCTCTGTGCAGGAGACTATCCTCTAAACTCTGTACTCACCTTCACTGATGCATATGTGCAAACACACACACACACACACACACACACATACATACACACACACAATGTCTGGTTCCTTGATCTCGTTATTTAATTAGAAATAGTGCAAATAATCAAGATGTTACCTCTTTCATTTAGAAACTGACCAAGGATTTCAGAGATAATATCATGAAGGTATATGTGTGTATGAAGTTTTAAACTTCATTTACTAAACTGATAGATGCATTTTTGAGTATCCAAAAATACAAGTTTTATATTTACACTATCATCCACTGTGAATTATATTATAGTTCAAGTCATTCAAGTTGAAAACAGATTAGGCCTACTTGGAAAAAAGAAAATCTTCATTGGTGAACGTCTGTATTATAAGATTCTTATAGAATTGAACATAGTGGACATACAGTTAATGTCTTGAGATTGATCTTCAGTTACTTTTACATTGTTCAACCTCAATAGACAGACCAGTTAATCCAGATACAAGGAAAAAAAAAAGCGCAGGTTATGACTAAACATACTCTTGACCACAAGTACACTGACCGATGATACAATTAATAGCACAGATATTTTTACATACCTGGGTAGAAAACAGATTTTGCCTCAATCTTTTGGCAGCATATCTTTTATGGCAACTCTACTGACAGAGAGTGGATTTTTTTTTTTTTTGCTTCAAAGAGGTATTACATTAGAAATAAATACTTGTATGGGTACAATACTGAGCAAACAACTTAATCATGGCCAGTGCTATCAAAAGCATCCAGCAAGGATAGAATTAAATTCTTTGGCTCTGCTGAAGAGATTTTTTTGGGAAATATGAGGAAAATTTTCAGTTTCTAAGATGTTTAAAAATAGAATGATGATAATGATAGCTCTCTTTGTCCCTGAGTTGATTTCTTATTAATAGTCTCAATTATATAGTACATTTAAAATAGTTTGATTGTTATTTGGCATTGGGCAAAGACTCAGAAATTATTAACTAAATGAGTATTTATGCTCCAAAGAAGTACAAATGTTTTCCAATTTGTAAGTATTCTTTTAAAAAATGATGCTACTCAGAAATTAAGAGAGTCAGGGATCTTAATACTTCCATTATAATAATAATAATATCTTATTTAATTTTTTAGATATATATAACTTTGCCGTATAGATAAGGGTGTAATTGAGGTTACCTTGGATCCTCAGATTTTTTTTGAATGTATACAACTCCTGGTGGTTCTCCTGACGGATAGAATTACTGATATGAACAACCTCATTTAGCTCAGATACCAACTATAATAGTCAGTTTTATTCATTCTTAGATTATTTTTTTATTTTGATTTTTTTGAGACATGGTTCCTCTGTATAGCCCTGACTGTCCTGGAACTCACTCTGTAGATCAGGCTGGCCTCAAACTCAGAAATCCACTTGTCTCTGCCTCCCAAATGCTGGGATTAAAGGCACAAACCATGACTACCTATCTCATTCATAGATTCTAATGGTCTTGTTAGAGATAGAGAGAGAAAAAAAAAACCTGAGTTGAATTCTCAAACTTGTCAGGGTTTTTAATAAAAATGAAATATAAAATCTTTTGGATTAAAAGGTTTGATCATTGTAAGAAACCATGAAAAATGAAACAAATTAAATTCCATTTATAAATAAATTTACATATGCATGCTGTAAGTGTCTAAGAAAGAAAGATCATATCACTTATTTATTTTACATTTCAACATTTAGATGTATATTAAAGAATTATAAATAGAACATAAAATTAAAAAATTTTAAAATTAAGCTATTACTAAATGAAAGCTAACTACTTTAAAATATAGGATGATATCCTATTTCAGAATACTCATTCAATTTCCCTAATAATATTAACTAATTTTTGCCTTTTTTTAGGAAAATATTTACAAATAACTGCTCCATATTTTTAATTATTGAATAGTATCATCGTGCCCACCTTCAGATATTACCTTTAATATGCTTTCTCAAGGAAACAAAGGATGTTTTAATTGCTTGTCCAGAACTATATCTTTCATCACCTTTGCTAAGTGTCTGATTTTAGAAATTTTAGTTATTGACAAGTTTGCTGAGGAAATTGGAAATAATTATGGAGTCTTATACATTTTCAAGACTATACTCTTTACATTAGAACCTTAATTATCTGTAAAAAGAAATATATCTAATTTTCCAAAGAGAGTTCAAATGAAGCATGTGTAATATATGCAGTCTCTTTAAACCAAATTGTTTTAACTGAGTTATTTTAGAAGATGCACATATTCTCTTTACTCTTAATAAATAGGTGTCTCATGTAAATAACCAAATGGAAAGTGTGTTTGCATGTATCATACTTTTAGGAAAGTTTCCTAGGCCGTCATAGACATATGTATTCCATAGCCCAAATCCCTCTTGCATTGCCTGACAAAAGAGAGGAAGCAAATTATATTCACAGATGAAAGTGATACATACCTGAATGCAGACACTACTATAAAATGTAAGTAAAGTCTTCATGTTTTAGTTAAACTTAGATTATTTTCATTAAGCAAATATCACACATGAAAAAATACTGTCAGTAAAAATACTGAAATATCATACAATAATTAATGTGAGAGATGGTTTGCCCATAATTAGATATATCCAAAATACTAATAGCAGATTAATAAGATTTCGCCAAGCCATTTCAAGTTAGATTCCAAACATAAAGAAGAATCACAACACTCCTTGAAACTGCATAGGATCTCATGAAGAAAGCTAAACTGGCATTAACATTACCTTGTGTGATTTTATCTCACCAGACATCTTTACAATAGAAAATAGCATTTGTTTTTCAATTTGTCATTACTTTTGTCTTTGGCATCATACCTAATATTTAATTACAGCTTTAATATTTGTATTAAAGTTTCTACTTCTTTGTAAATATTCTTTAATATTTGTATTTCTGTTTCTATTTCTTTTACTTTTGTATCAGGACTAAAGCAGTATTTCTATTATCATGAGACAATATGGAAGATAATATTAGTGAATATAATCACATATGCATTGGAAAGCCAATGCCTAAATAAATCTAAAAAAAAATAGCGGACATTAGATTATATCTTTAAAACATGGATTATTTCATGTTTCCCATGAACATGAACAAGGCAGCACAACATCACTGCTATTACCATTGAGGAGAAACAAGAACATGCCAAATGACTACCATTATTGTTTCTTATCAGAATGTCAGGTTCCAAGACCACTGGAAAAATCTGTACACCACAAGGTGCCATCCAGTCTCAAAGCTTGATTACATATCCTTGAAAACCAGAAACCTCTAGCATCACTCCTGCTTCTCACATTTCATGCCACAGTTTACCTACAACAAGGAGTAAGGGTCGACCAAAACAGGTGACAACGTAGCTTGATGTGCATCTCCCCCCAGGTGCTTTGGCTGTTTGAGTCAGGAAGTGAGGACGCATTCTCTTCTCTCATAGGAGATATTTCTAAGTGGAAAGCTTCGCTGCTGCGGCTGCTGACCAACTACTGCTGACAGCGGGGTTTGCTTCTTAATAAGGAGGTAAGCTATGCTTCTTGAGCAAATTTTCTACTTGGCACACCGCCCAGAAAGAAACACTATCATGACCTACAAAGTCAGGTGACCTTCCTCAAAACTCTGATTCAGCTCCACGTACTCCTTTGCTCGCTTCATCAAGACTGTTCATTCACAAGAATTCAATAATTCCCCAAAAGAGATGTTTTTAGTACTAGTATGTGACCTTTTAACGAGAGCTCCACGTTTTTCTCAATGACAAACAGAACTTCCACTTTCGCCCTTTAAACCTCACTTATGGGCATCCTTCCTAAACTACATGCTTGTCAAGTCAAGTTTCCTCCTAATTAAGCCACTAATTCAATACCAACTTAATATTATGGCAGAATAACCGTGAATAAAACAATTCCTTCTGCAGGAAGTGAATAATTTAGGATGGAAAAGTGGCAGGCATGTCTAATTATAAAACATTCCATCAATCCACCTTTAGACCTAAGAATCGGATTTAATGATGCCCATGAAATGAACTCTGAGTACAGTGCTTACAAAACGATGAGTTATAAAGACTTCCTGTCGAAGGTGTGGTCCAGAGGTACAATATGACATTCTAAATTAAAGGACAGAAAGACCATAAGTGGTGTTTACGTTTACTATGAGGATACTAGTACAAGAGAATGAGAAAGTGGGCAAAGTTCCTAACATGTAATGAATCATTTGTTATACTAAGGATCATCACCTAATTTTAATGGGAAAAGTGGGGGGGGGGATGGTGTGTTTGTGTGTGCGTATGTGTGTATACGTGTGTGTGTCTGTGGTGTGTGTGTGTGTTAGTGTTTGTGTGTGTGTGCATGTGCGTGTGTGTGTGTGTGTGTGTGTGTGTGTGTGTGTGTGTGTGTGTTAGGGGGTATCAGGAAGATTGAACACAAGGAAATAGCAAGACCAAGTTTACACGAACGACTCTGATACACCTGTAGGGTAATAATGAAAATGGACAAAACCACAGCATATAGTGAAATATATAGATTAGGTTTGATATATCTGGTTCAAACTCAAATCACTGAATGTAACAGCAAAGCAGTATAAGACTGCAAGGAAAATACAGTTGAAACCAGTATGGTATTGGATTAGGCCACGGATGCTTTGGAATTATACTGAAGCACAGAAAAGAAAAGATAAGAGTTCCAAGTTGACTGCATAATCATTAAAAGCCAGTGGAATGCTGTTAATAAGTAAGCTATTGTATTTGAGAAAACATTAACCAAGTAGACTTCTATAATTACATGTACATATAATATAAGTGATTGATACCTTAAATACATAAGAAGATCCTGGTCCTAAATCTTGAAAACTTTCAATCTGACTAAAAGTGGGGGTGGTACAGACATTTCTCTGAAGATACATACCTGCTCAATAAATGCACGACGAAATGTCCAATGTCAGGAATCAGATAAAAACTACAATTAAGTATCTCACTCCACATTCATTGACTGTTTTGCCAAAAAACAGAATAACAAATGCTGGTGATCTTGTGGTCCAATATATTTGTGATTGTGCTCTGTAGAAATATATTTGACCTATGGTGTAGCTTCTATAAAAAAAGTCACATGCTACTTCCACAAAACAAACAAAACAGACAAACAAAAATGACCACAAAATAAAGAATTCCTGGTTATTTATCCAAATAAACAGAAGGCAAGACCTCAAAGAAAGACCGTACATTCATGTTCCAAGTGGGATAAGATAGAATCCACCCAAGTATACAAGTCAGCTAAACCTAAAGACAAGTTAATAAAGAAACAATATTACCTTAAAATTGCAAGAAGACACCAAGTCAATGCACAGCATGTAGGAGGAGAGGCCGGGAGATGCATGCATGTGCCTACAGTGGCAGCACTGGAGGGGCAGGCATAGGTAGAACTCACGTCTATTTGGCCACTGAGTCTGGCCCAAATAGTGAGCTTTTTGTTAGTTTACAGAGATAGAATAAATTTGAAAATGATGAAACGTTATAATGAAAATTTATGGGGGAAAGGAGGCCACACGAGGTAGTACAGGGCAGTATCAAGAAAGGAGATTTAGTAATTAATCTGTTTCCTGTAAGCTTTCAACAGCAGTGGCCTAGAGAGAGGCAATGCAGGCTCTTTATTCTCTTTGCAGAATGTGCTTTTTGGGTAAGTCAGAACAACCGACCTTCAGAAACTCACTACAGGCCAATTTCTCATCTTTCCTAGTATTCATAAAATGCATAAAAAATAGTTGATTATTTTGGCCAATGTGGCAGAAATTTTAAGTAAGTCAGATTTAAATAAATATCCTTGACCTTTTGCCTTTATATCTTTCAAACCTGTTCAATATATTTCCCAACTCTTAAACTTTCTGATTTGAAAGAGAATAATTACTAAGAACATAATGATTTTAACTATGAAAACATTTTGCTTCAAATTTTTGGTTCTAGCTAAGGAATTCGAAATCTAAAGATTCTGATAATATCATTGATTAATGTCTTTGCTTCTTCACTTGAGGCTCTAAAGAAAGCTGGAGAGCTGATATCCAGTTTTTCACTTTGCTAGTTTTCCAAGAGGCACTTGTTTGCATGCTATAAGAAAGCAAGCCTTTCCTATGTGACTCTTCTTCAGGTAGAGAAAATGGACTGTCTGGCCAGAGCACAGCCTTGACGTAAGCAGATTGTTCTGCAAGAACTAAGAGTTTCTTGTGAGTAATCTTTCACTTTCATTAGTTGCTTTGCAAATCAAGTGTTTGATTTGTAACACACAAATTGCAAAACAGAGTAAGAAACATCTTAGCTAACGTGGACACTGGAAAGGGTAGCTAGCAATCGCAAAGGAAACATAGCAGCCATGCATCGGTCTCTTCTTAAGAAACAGTCATAGGCGGGTGCATTCAATTTAAATTATAAAGCATATGGAATAAAATATATCTTTGTAGGTCTGATACAGAAATTCTCTTATGTTGTTAGGAACACATGTAATATGTCTGGGAATATTGTATAAGGCAACATCATTAAATCCCCACATGACACCGATAATCAAAGGGATCCTGATAATTCATGGTTGAATGCTAATATCTTTCACAGTAAAAGAGAACTTCATAAGTAGGTTCTTGCATGTGAAAAGCAAGAAATATCTGTTGAATAGTAGACATAGAAAAGGGGGAAATTCAGGTAATCTTCAGGTAATCAAATAGAATATTATGTGCAAGAAAACACAATGTGTTCACTAAGAATATAAATAAATACGCACAAAAAAGTTAAAAATATATTTACAGCACACTACAGTGAATTCGGCTGATTGCCATTCAATGGGAAATACTCAGATTTTAACATGTTACTTCTATTCTGTAGGAAATGGAATGCAGACAGCACTAATGTGGCTATCAGCCTGTGACACTGTAAACACACAACGAGGCCTTTTTAAAACCCACTGTGGCTCCAGCAAGTCGGCCCAATGGATAGTCCCATAAGTTACCAAGCTTCACAGTCTGTGTTTGCTTCCTGAATGTCACACAGTGGAAGAGAAAAAAATTAATCAGGTTGTTTGCTAACCTCTTCAAAAGCACTCATGTGCAAGCTTATGTCCATATGTGCTTACAAAACTAACTGATGACATAGATAGATAGATAGATAGATAGATAGATAAGATAGATAGATAGATAGATAGATAGATAGATAGACAGACAGATAGATTTAATATTCCTTTGTGATCTTACATTGATTTTGTAATATGCTTTAGTCCATAGTGAACATTGTAATACATATATAAGCACATATCTGTATATAATATACATAAATTACATATATATGTATATACATGTATATGTACCTGTATTAAATTGTTTATTAAAATTGTTTTTGGAAAGCTTCTTTTGCTCCAGATGCTTAGAAAGTTAAGGCTCCTCCATAAATCTTACTTGGATAAAACAATTTAATAATGTAAAATTATGCATCAAAACATGTACATTACTGTCATATAAAGAAACTCCTAATGTAAAGTTTACGGCTCTGAATTTTTGAAAAAATGTGTGTTTCGCTAATATACTTCTATTATGTCTCCAAATAAATTCTAATATAAATGTTAAACTGAACTATTCTAAATCACAGGCTTTTACTTTGATTTCTGACTTTCCTGAGTTGAAAGCTAGATCTTAGAAGATCCTCATATCTATCTTCTCTGACGTATTTTAAAAAGAGTATATATTATATTTTGTATATTTTCAAAAATACTCTTCTTAGTGCAAAGTTCATGGTTTTTTATGGTCTTTTATTATGTCTAATTTAAAGATATGTTCTTAGAGGTTTAGGGGTAGACAAAAACTGACTATGAGTTCAAACAACATTACTTATTAGATAAACCTTTAATTTATTAGAATTTTTTTAGATTTGCTGCAATAGCTTAATTTCCCTATGATTATTCCACAATCAAATAGGAATATATTATTTTATATGTTTATGATTTTAATATATAAGATTAATATAATTTAGTTACGATAAGTTTTGCACATTGAAATCAATAAGGTATCTACATGAATAGTAGATTAATATTTGTAGAAGAAAATTATGTTTTAAGAGAATAGCTAATCCTACATTGTTTCACATTGTTGCAGGTACAACCCCTGCATCATATTAAGTATATGATATATATGAAATGAACATTTTTGATGTATACCATGACTCCTGAATACTAGGCATTCATTAAGTTAAAGAATTTACTGAACTAAAGTTAGATAATTTCAGAGAAAAAAATCTCACAATTAGTGTTTCTGTGCTTATGAACAGAACATTTTGTTTTGATTACATTCTTTTTAAATTGTCGTCACGCCTGAATGCATATGCTATATTAATAGATCAAAGCGCATGAGACACATCTTTGTTTGTTACATACGGACCAACCCCATTACCTCACCAAGTTTGCCTCATTGCTGGCATTCAAAATTTAGGTCAGTGAGCATGTTCAGGTGATAGTCCTATGTACAATTTTCCAAATGTTAATGTTATAAATCAAGTTTCTCTTTGATATGAATATCAAAGAAAAACCTTCTTCCTGATACACTTTTTCTTATCTTTTTTTAAAAAGATTTACTTATTATTTTATGTCAGCACATGGTAGCTGTTGTTAGACACACCAGAAGAGTACATTAGATGTCATTACAGATGGTTGTGACATACCATGTCGTTGCTGGGATTTGAACTCAGGACTTTTGGAAGAGAAGTTAGTGCTCTTAACCACTGAGCCATCTCTCTAGTCCCACTTTTCTTTATCTTAACACATGCACAAATCCAAAGAAAACAAAAATTCTGCTGATCATAGTATCTTTTTATGATATTCCCTTTGACACAGACAGCATGTTATAATTTTCAATTAAGACTTTTCTCTGTAGGAGTTATTACAACATACTTTTGGGGCAAACACCCATACTCTATGCCTCTAACAATATTGAAGTGTGTACAGTAGCTATAAGCATATCTATTTGTAAGTATAAAGTATAAAAATCAGCCACAGTCACTAATATACGGGTCACAATGAGACAGGGAATTTTTGGGAAATGATTTTGTGTGTTTAGTGAGTCAGCCCTTTGTAAGGTAGCCAATACTGTTTGATTTGCTAAGAACTCAGCTAGTTATTCTAAATGCTTACTAGATGAATGAAAAGATGGAAGGAAAGAAAACAGAAGACAAATTGGGGAGGTTCTTTCCTTCCTTTCATCTATGGCGAGAAGATTTCCTGGTAGAAGGAAGACATGCATACAATATAGGACTTATTCCTAGTACCATTTCTTTTTTTTCTCAGATCACTGTTTGAGTATCTGTTGCCTTCCAGTTCTTGCTGCTCTATAAGAACATCATGCAGTAGGTAATTTGGTTTTTAAAAATGTATCGGCTACATTCCGAGAGGAGGGAATGTCCAAGAGCATTGCTCTGGTATCTGCCAAAGGTCTCCATGCTGTGCCATAATTTGACAGAAGAACAAGAACACACGTGTGAGGCAAGAGAGAGAAATTGACTGAATGTATCCCCCATAACTAAGTCCTGATATAACAGCCTTATCTCATTTGTGAGCACAGAGCCTCTATGACCTGACTACCCCTATAATATTTCACCTCTTCATAACATTTCAACAGCAATTGAATTTTACTATCACTTTTGAATGGGACCTTCAAACCGCAACAGGATCCAACCTAGTACAGTGCTTTCTAAATAAATTAAATTGGTTTTGGTTAGAAGAAAGAAAATTAAAATGCACACAGGAACCATAATTTCTATGAGAAATAAAAGCTTCAGGCAAATAAATTGAAAATGTTTTCTTCAGAGGTTTTAACAGAAGTGTTCAGAACTAACAACCTTGTAGCGTGATGAATTTTAAAAAGAAAATATGAAAAAAATCTGGGGATTTCAGGTGGAAGGGCATATACATGGAGGCAAGGGTTGGAAGGAGGAGCTGGGGGTCTTTGGGGAGGAGGAAAATAGGGAAAGGTTTTACCATTGGCAATGTAAATGAAGATGATATTCAATAAAAAAGAATTCATAGATAAAATGAGTTCAACTAAAGGTACTGTTATCACTAAAAATGAGCAAAAATTACAAAATGCAATTAATCATTTAAAAAGCACTGACTACTATTTCAAAAGAATATTTAACAAATTTTCCAAAGCAGTAAGATGTAAAGATATAAGAGTAAGATATAAATCCTGATACATTAATATTTGTATATATATATATATATATATATATATTATGCAGAGAGAGAAAGAGAGAGAGAGCTTATTGAATGTAAAAATCAATTCTGTTTTATCATTCTTCATTACATTGAAGCATCTATCTTTCTCTCTGCAAGTTTTACTTTGAGTCCTTGTTGGCATCAATGGTGAGTTTCTTTCCATATGTGTGTACCTATTGTTGTTCATGAGCAAAATCTATCTGTTGATTTTCAGAGGTATATCTTGCTTCCATTTAACATGAATATTCTCAAATCATCAATGTCATATCATTTTCAGATACTACATTCAATCCCACCATCTACTTTACTTTATAAGTAGACACATACAAGTTGAATGACACAAGAATGTGAGAAAAATGTTTCCAAGAAAAGTTAATATTCTCCCAGCTAGAGAAACACAGGGACATGTACATTTCTTAAAGCCTACTGTAATCAATACCTCTTAAAAAAATGCTTAGCATTCATTGTTCATATTAAATAAAATAAATATTTAAAATATGTGGTTTTTCTACTATAAACTATGGCTATCTATTATAAATAGTCATAAGTATGGCATTCTTCCGACTTGTATATTTTAGCATTAACAAAAATCAAAAGCACAAAAAATTGTATAATGTGTGGTTTTATCAAGGCAAGAATATCTGTATGCTAAACGAAAACTTAGCAGCATGATATACTAGAACTAACCCTCCCAGAGCAGAAAATTGATGAGGGACTACATCCATACACATATCAATAATTTTTGACTTGGTTAAAAGTTATATTAAAAATACATATACCAAGCAAGCAACAAACCCTTTGATCTACAATAGTGTACAGCCTAAAAAATATGTTAGCGCAATGGTGGCGCCTGGTTTGTGAGAGTGTCGACCATAGTCTGATTTGAATCAAGACGTGCTACCTGAGTTGTGATTCAGACCTGACACTGCTCGTGTGACAAAGATACCTGAGACAAGATAGCCCTGGACCTATTGTAAAATCAAATACCATTGTTCTAAAGCAAACAAACAAATTAACAAATACCACAGCTATCAACAACAAAAACAGAAACACAGTATAGCTATAAAATGACTTCTAATGACGTGATATATTCTACTATGCTTGTAGATTAATGCCTTGCTCAGCCATTATCAGAGATGCTTTTTCCTGCAGTAGATGGGAACAGATAAGTAAACATACAGCCAGCCACTATGCAGTGTGTGAGAAACCGTGATACACTCCATCTCCAGTGGAATGTCTCCATCGAATTCTTTGCCTCAGGGTTTCCTCTTTGCCAAGAAAGAAGAAAGTGGAATAAGTACAAGTCTTGGAGGATACCAAGGAGCCAAGGTCCTGTTAATCAACAGGATTGATTCTCATATGAACTCCTAGACACTGTGGCAACATACATAGGGCCTGCATAAACCTGTACCAGATGGGGTCCGAGAGCAGAAAGGGTTGGGCACACACCTCCACTCCTAACACAGAACCTATCTCTAATACAGAACCATTTGCAAATGAACATTTAGTTTTCTCCCAGGGACTCTCACTGGGACAACAATCTACTCCTGAGGATAGGTCACATGTCCAGCAGTAGATGGCCAACAGAAGATGAACTCAGAAGAATAACTGGAGGTTCTTTGCTTCATCATGTCCAGTTGGGGCCTTATTTTCTTTTCTCTAAAGTTTATGTTGCTTTGCATCCATATTACAGCTCTAGGTTAGTGCTTTTACGGGATTCCTGAGTGGGTGAATGAGTGGGTCTGTGCTCTCTATCTGTTTCTGTGCCTTTTCAGGGTTCTTTCTTTAGGTTTGTTTATTTTATACTATTGCAATGTGTTTTTATTTTAACCATTATCATATTATATCATATCATGACATATCATACCTTATATCATAATATTCAATCCCTGTTGTTTTTTTAAAGAGAGACGGAAAGGTATCCAGATAGGAAGTGAGGTGCGTAGGACCTGGGAGAAGAGAGAGGGAGGAAGCTTTCGGTATACCTATCACAAGAAAATATAGTTTCAAGTAAGCAAAACAAAATCAAACAAAGGAAGCAAATGATAGCATAGTTTTTACCATCCCTTATGTGCACACAGGCACACACATGCACACACACATATGCACACACACACATGCACACACATGCACACACACACACACACACACGCACACACTGGACCCCATTTTGCCTTATCCTATAACATTCACAAAGCACACTTTCTTACTCATATGACCAATGAATATTATAGCTTGCAAATTTTTCTTAACATCATTCTCTGCTGGTCGTTGAAGGAGTAAAAGAGTTGTTAAAGTTTGTGCTTCTTTTTTCAAATAATCTGCACATTACTCACAGTAGGTTACTACCTATATATTTTAAATGATACAAAGAATGAAAACTTAAACAATTCATTCATAATACAGTATTTTAAGAATGTGACTGTCATAATCTAAAGTCATGTGGCTCAAAATGGACAAGATTTAACTTTTCTTTTCTTTTTTTGTTTTGTTTTGTTTTTCGAGACAGGGTTTCTCTGTGTAGCCCTGGCTGTCCTGGAACTCACTCTGTAGACCACGCTGGCCTCAAACTCAGAAATCTTCCTGTCTCTGCCTCCCAAGTACTGGGATTAAAGGTGTGTGCCACCACCACCCGACAAAATTTAACTTTTCATTTGAACATATGTAAGAATACAAAATATAAGTTCTTCCCTACAAGTAATTAGTTCACATAAGTAACTTTTATGAAAATACTCATAGAACTCAGTCTTAAGAATTGAAATTTTCTGGAACAGAACACAAATAGCTTATGCTCTAAAATCAAAAATTGAGAAATGAGACTTCATAAAATTGCAAAACTTCCGTAAGGCAAAGGACACTGTCTTTTTAGCCCTGACTGTCCTGTAACTCACTCTATAGATCAGGCTGGCCTCGAACTCAGAAATCCAACTGCCTCTGCCTCCCAAGTGCTGGGATTAAAGGTATGCGCCACCACTGCCTGGCTAGGACACTGTCAGTAGAACAAAATGGTAACCAACAGATTGGAAAAAGATCTTTACCAATCCCTGTATCCGATAAAGGGCTAATATCCAATATACACAAAGAACTCAATAATTTAGACTCATGAGAACCAAATAACTCAATTAAAAATGGAGTACAAAGCTAAACAAAAAATTGTCAACTGAGGAATACTGAATGGCTGAGAAACAACTAAAGATATGTTCAACATCCTTAATCATCCCAGAAACACAAATCAAAACAACCCTGAGATTCCACCTTACACAGAATGGCCAAGATCAAAAATTCAGGGAATAGCAAATGCTGGAGAGGATTTGGAGAAAGAGGAACACTCCTTCATTGCTGGTGGGATTGCAAGCTGGTAAAACCACTCTGGAAATCAGTTTGGCTGTTCCTCAGAAAACTGGACATAGCACTACCTGAGGACCTATCTACACCACTTTTGGGTATATACCCAGAATATGCTCCAACATGTAATAAGGATACATGCTCCACTATGTTTATAGCAACCTCATTTATAATAGTCAGAAGCTGGTAAGAACCCAGATGTCCTTCAAAAGAGGAATGGATACAGAAAATATGGTACATTTACACAATGGTGTACTTCTCAGCTATTAAAAAACAATGAATTCATAAAATTCTTAGCCAAATGAATGGAGCTAGAAAATATCATCCCAAGTGAGGTAACCCAATCACAAGAACACACATGGTATGTACTCACTGATAAGTGGATATTCGTCCAAAAGCTCGGAATACCCAAGATAAACTCACAGACCACATGAAGCTCAAGAAGAAGGAAGACCAAAGTGTGGATAATTAGATCCTTATTAGAAAGTGGAACAGCCAACCAACAAAATAAGCATAGGGTCCCCAATGGAACAGCTAGCAAAAGGACTCAAGGAGGTAAAGAGGTATGCAGCCCTGCAGGAAGAAAAATAATATGTACCAATCAATAACCCCAGAGCACCCAGGGACTCAACCACCAACCACAGAGCACACATGGAGGGATCCATGGCTCCAGCTTCATATGTAGCAGAAGATGACCATTTCAGACATCAAAGAGAGGAGAGGTCATTGGTGCTGTGAATTCTTGATTCCCCAGAATAGGGAATGCAAATCAGGAAACTGGGGGTGTGGGGATGAGCAAGGGGAGTTTTGGAGAGGTAAGGAGGAAAGGGGATACCATTTGAAGTGTAAATAAAGCAAATATCTCATAAAAATAAAAAGTCTTACAATATAAAAATAAAAATTGAAAAAATATGAGATATCTTATCAAAACATTATTTCGTAGTATTTTATGACAAAGGTATTTATACCTGTTTAAGCTGCCTTTTTCAAACTTCTATTTGTACAATTAAATGCTCTTCTGATTTAAGTAACTTTTAAATAAAAGTGAATAAGCACAAAATCTATTTTATTCAGAATAATATGTCATAATTATATTATACAAGAGTTACACATTTGGGTGTATCTTATTTAAGTCAGTATTAAAAGGCACATTTTAATATGCAGATGTTCCACCAAAAATTTTATCAATAAAGTGGAGATAAAAACACATAGCAGTACATGACATAAGCTAAATTGTTTATGGCATCCAAGTACAAGTTTCCCAATTTTATATCAGGCAGATTTGTGTGTATGCTGGTGTGTGCACACCAACATATATATGTGTGTGTGTGTATACATATATAAACACAGAGAGATATGTATGCATATACATGTATATATGATTGTTTTACTGGTTTTACTCAACTTGACCCGAGATAGGGCTATGTATGTTGAAACCTCAACTGAGAAAACACTTCACCCTATTGGAGTATACACAAGCCTATACTAAAGACTTTCCTTGACTAATGATTGATGTGGAGAATCCAGCCCACTGTGGGCAGTACCATCCTGGAGCAAATCATCCTGGTTTGAACAAGAAATCAGATTGCATAAGCCAAGAAGTAATTCAATAAGCAGCCCTCCTATATGACCTCTGCATCAGATCTTGCCTGATTTTTCTTCACGATGTTGTAAGCTGTTATAAACAGTAAGCAGAAATACTGTTTTTCCTATGGTTTTAGTCATCTCTATCACAGTAATAGAAAGAAAAATAAGGCAATTTCTAATTCACTGGTTTCCAAAATAAACTTATTTTAATTTTTGGAAACAAGGAAGAATCATAAACATAGTCCAGCTTTTATTATCTTTCTAATAAAATTGAGGGAAATGAAGGTAAGTATTCCTTTTAATGGACCCTAATTTATACTACTTACATACGTGTATTTGGATTAAAATCATTCCTTTTAATTGTGGATTTATAGACATCTTTAAAATTTCTCATCACCACAATTTTTTAATGTTTTCTAACCAAAGTTGCACACGTAATGAACAAATAGATGAGTTTTTGTCTTTGGTGGTTCACTTCCTAGTGATCAGCCAGATTGATGCACTCCATTTCATGCATAAGTTTTTAGTCTATAAATTTTAAATCTGGGGCTAAATTTGATCTTCTGTCATCTTTCTTGCTATTATCCTGACAGTCTATAATTATTTGAAGGATTACAATTAAATTTTTAACCTCAAAATATCTTCATCTAAGAGGCTTCAACATCAGAGTAGCACTTTTCTGAATCAACAGAATGAACAAATTGTTATTCACGTTGTAGGTTCCTAGAGGAATGAACTTCAAAGTATAATCAAAGCCAAAGGGTAAAATACTTCTAATGACTTGATGGTACCACTTGCTACTGCTGTTTGACTGTGTGTCAGGAGTTCCAGTGACTCTCACAAATCTAACAAATAGATTAATTTAAATATCTAAAAGAAACAGATCTCAGTGTTATGTCAACAACTTAAAGAGTGATACTATACATAATACAGCATTTCATGAAATTATATATCATCACCATTTACAAAGATATATGCTTACTGTAAAATGTCTTGATTTCTGCCCATAAATACACACAGAATTGTTGTATTCTGTGTGATTTAATGCCAAGTTCTATCTGGATTTTTCATTGGAAAAACATTGTGAGGAATTAGGTGTATTATATTAAGAGTATGAAAGAAATAAGAAAACAAAATCAAATGAGTTAAAAATTTATGAATTACAAAAATCATAGATACGGGCATTTTTAACAATATACTATAAAACATTCTTGGTCTGATAACAAAAATAACCATATGAATAATTCATGGATAGGAATTTTTGTGACAATATTTTATACACATTGGGGTACACAAATCCTGAGAAAATACTAGACTCCAAACCTCCAATAGTAAATGAATTCTGAAACTCTATCATTTCACTTATAAAACACTAACATGCTCAATAGAAAAAGACAGAAATCTTTGTATATGAATATACATATATGCGTTCTGATTTAATAAGTACTTGATAAAAGAAATTGCATTTATTTATGTAATTGTCATTTCCTTCATGACACGTATGCATGCAATGCCCTAAGTTCCAGGCCAGATGAAAGGTCCTACTTTGGGTTTTAGATGTATAATGACTTCTAGAGGAAAAGTGTAGCAGTAATGTGGCTTCTTTGAGAAAATTTCCTCCAGATGGAATTTAATCTAGCACATCCCATATTTCAGCATAAAAATTTACACCAGTGCTAAAATTTTACAATACAATAGAACTAAGTATTTAAATTTTTTAATGCAAATTTTATATTCTGATCATTAACTGCCTGATAGGTATTAAATGTGTAATTCTTTAGAGCTAACTTAAAGTACATTATTTTAAAATTGTCCCTGTTTTCTCTCATCTAAACTCTGAATATCCTATTCTCCACATATCTTCTTCATCAGACATTTACTGTTTCACAGGGATATTTTCAAATTTGAATTAATCTTACTCAGCAGTAAAAATACATACAAGAGTAAATGAAACAAGTTTTTTTTTTGCATTATCATACTTAGAAATTTTCTGTGGTGACATTTAAGATGTGAAAAAATACTTTTTAATATCTTTGATTTTAGTATTTGCTGTGTTATTCTAATATAAGCTACCTTAAAATTAATTTCTATTTCAAACTTTGTTAAAATTAGTGGATATCTGAGGGTATGAACATTCAAACTACCAATATAATCCCCATTCAAGAAACCTAGATAGAAACAGATATAGATGTTACCCCCATACCTCAGAAATTACTTTTTTCAGTCATGTAAATAAATATCAACTCCTTGTGATTTTCTTCTCTTGACAGTTTTGAAGGTATGCTGTCTTTAGTATTATTTATAACACATTAGTGGGTTGAATTTAACACATAACATTCTTAAATAGACATCTAACAATAAAGTCATTGACTATGATATATATGCACTATTAAGCAAAATATTAAATTTTTGAATATATTTACATTATTGTCTTTTAAGATAAAGTTGCCTTACAAAAGTATTCAGAGAAATTCATGATTCAGTACACTGTGGCATTTTCCATTATTTCCTAATGCTATCTTTCCTTTTATTTTCAAAACAAAAATTATAACTTCAGCTACTAAAAAATTATATGAATAATTATATATATCAATTCTTTCCCCCTGTAAAAGAACGTCCAAAGAAGGCCACATCTCAATATTGTTCATGAACCCACTTAGTACATAAAATACCTATATTTGATGAAAGATTAGGCAATTTTCTCTTTTAAGATGTTTACTGCACACTAAACACAAATGGTTGATTTTTTAATTTATGAAATTCATTTCTGAGACAACTTTATTTTATTTCAGAATATATGTAATTCAGTTTTATAAACAAGTACAGGACTTATATCTTAATCAATTTATATTTTTATTTCAAATAGCAAATAAAATTTTATTTTTATAACAGTAATAAAAAATAAAACTGTATGCTGAATACATACCTACAGAATAGGAAATTAATTTGATATTAAAAATAGAAAAGAGACACTGCAAAAAAATCTTTCTTAAATATAAAAGTCTAACTTTCATCTTGCACTAATTTTGGAAACTGACTTTCGTTCATTACATGTAGCATATTTTTTATTTTCTTTTGAGATTTCTATTGAAATATTTTGGTAATATTATTGATCATACTATTTTATGAAATGAAGTAACTATGTATAGGAATTTCCACAACAGTGCATATTGTACATGGAGAAATGCAACAACAACCTGTTTCAGTGTGTTAATGTTGGGTATATAACTGATGATTTCAGGCAGTAGCAAAAGTTTCTAAACATGAACTTGGCTATTCAAAACAAAGGCTTTCAATTTAGTTTTCCAGTATTCTTTACAACTGTTAAAAGAGGTGACCGAATTTTGAAATATAGTAAATTTAGTGTTCTACTGAAGACTGAGAGGACCTTGCAGGAAACCTTACGGTTCAAGCTCAACCCACAAACTCCCCAAAAACCTTTAAAGGAATGACAGCGAACAATTGCTTCATCATTCAATTGCTCCTGACTGCCAAAATTAAGAAAGTTTGCATGGAAAAAATAACAAAACAATGCTGATTTTTTTTTCCTTAAAATAGCTCAATGACAAATAGTACTGTTTATAATTCATTATGAAATTCAAACGCTACTATTCAATAGAAAATAGTGTCCTGTTTTCTGTTGTTTAACCAAGCATTTAAGTTACATATAAATGATTCTATTTTCCTCAAATATGAAGATAGCTGAAATTCTCACCAAAGTTTCATGAATGACGACCAATCTATGTAAAATAATTGAAAAAATATAACAGTATATATTCTCCAAAATACTCCTTCCTGTCCTCATGGAGCATTGAGAAAAATGCAATATTTTAAAATATTAACATTCCTCACTGAAATATGCATGCAGTCAGTCCTAGAGAAAAATAATGTGATCCCGTGAAACACCTGCCCTGAGGAATGCACTATTCCCTCTGCAATGCTTTTTCCCTAGAGGTAAGATTCTCATTAAAAAGACAAACTGATTTTATCATAGCTGGGGGCAATACACACTGTCCAGAAAGGATTTCTAAATAGATAAACACCTCACCAGGCTCAAAATACCAGGAGCACAATGTGCTGACAATGCCAAAAGTTTTCCTTGCTTAACCAGCTTCTCTGCTGTGGCATGTTCCTGACATTAAGGTAATGATAATGTAATACAGAACAGAAAATACAGTAACAAACAAAAGTAAATAATTACAAGGCTGGAAGAATCATTTTATGTCTGTGTATCTTATTTTTCTTTCCATTTCCTTTACCCTTTTCAAGTGGATAGAAATAGAGGCAAACATAAAATATTTCTCCTTACAATCTATTTAAAATTCATTAATATTTTTCCAGTCTTTTCTATAAATTATCTATGTCTACTCTGTCTGTCTGTCTCTGTGTGTCTCTCTGTCTCTGTCTCTCTGTCTCTATGTGTGTTGGGGGGTACAAGGCATAGGGGAGTGTTGAGGATTGATTAATCCCAGAACTTCAGTTTTGCTAGAAAAGAACAGGACTTCTATTACTCTACTACAAACAAACTGAATTCTAACTTAATATTACTAACAATGTATCTGATCCTGAAATTGATTTTGAGGTGGGCACCTCAGGAAGTATTTGATACTCACTGAATGCAACTGTTCTGCAGCGATCTGTCAATGAGCATTTGCTTACTTTTTGAATGCCAGATAAGTGCAAGGCACAGGAAGATGATCCAGTGATAGATAAACCCAACTCAATTAAAACACGTTCCTCTACTGTTTTTTTAAATAATATATTCTAAATGTGATGTGGCTTTAAGTGTAACAGTCTTATATTGTTAATGATTCAGGATCATTTAAGCAGAAAGAAACGTTATGCTCTACATAACAATCAGTGAATTCTTATGTAAAATAAAGCCACAATTTTGTATAAGATAGTAAAAGTCATCTACTAATAATCTTTTATAAAGAACTTATAACACCTCTAGAATCTTCTAGGACATTATTCTGTAGTGCATGATTCTCATTCTCAATAAATTAGGTAACAGTTTAATTATTATACCTGCAATATATTTGCTATAATTACTACTCAAAAGTCTAATTATTAAAGCCCTCTGTAAGAAATTCTGAAGGCATTTGAGAAACATATGAGATTGTAACTGAGATGAGGAAATAACACTAGTTACAATATTTAAAAATATTGAGATTTATTTTCATTATTGTTCTGAAAATGCATTTTAAAAAATACCAGATATATGTCCTTACAGATTAATAATCATTATATGAGATTAATTATCTACCTCTATATTAAAATAGGAAATATTGTATATTTATTCTATCTTTGACTTAATTCTACAAAAATGCAAGAGTTTTTTTCAAATTTTGATGTTAATTATTTGAATCAAAATTGCAAACATAGAAGCCACCTGAAATACATTTTTTAATGTTTGAAATGCAAACAAAATAAGCATTCACCATGGAAAATCAATCACCATCAACTTTAAGTGCACACTCCTTTTTAAAAGAAAAAATGAAAATGTAGATTTAAATTATGCTAAAACTTCAAATGACATTTTAATGGGCAGGTTTATATTCGAAACAAAAAACGCACTGAAATTTTTTGCAAGTAAGTTATCATTTAAAATTATCTAGAAATGGACATAAATGAAAATGCATTTTGAAGCAACTGTTTTCAACAAATGCAATACATACATAATGCAGAAAATGAAGATGATTTCATCCTCAAATATTATCATGCCATATGTAGAGGAATCATTCCAGAAACAATGATAATCAATTATTGTCACTAAATTAGGATCCCAGCTGACGTATACCCAGTAGGAAAAACTTAAAAGCTACATTTATTTTAGTTTTCCATAACTGATTTGATTATTTTCCTTTTTTAAAAATGAAATTAGTTAGGGCTTTTTACCAAACTTGCAAAAGACACAGTAGAGGGAAAAAGTTCTGAATTCTAGAATCACAACTGCATGTTTTACTAAAGCTATTGGTTATTGTGTGGCTTGCCATCATATTTAAGAATTGTAAATACACTCTCATTATTTGTGGCACAAACTTAGTTCACATTCCAACAGGGAGCAATAATGATTATATGATTCAAGTTAATAGTAAATCCAAATATCACATCCAGAGTACATTTACATAACAGATATATTTTGCTAGAAAAAATATTAAAGGTAATTGTTTTAAAATATTGTACATTGTATGCTAATTTTGTATTCTTAGAGGAAAACTTTAAAAACAAAGAACATATGAAAAGCTTGTGGACTTCCTCATATTATTTATTTTGGGAAGTATACAACCAATTTAAAGCAAGTTATCAGCAACATAATCTGCCACTCAATCAAAAAATGTATTTTATGCACTATTTTTATGTTCAAATAAATTGACATCATTCTCAGTACTTCTGAATCATACTTTTAGATTGCACTCTAATTATAAAAAATTAAGTTTCCCTAGTTATTGCTTCCATCCTCAAAGATGATCTTATTTCAACTGTTTTTTGGGGATTTTTGTTGTTTTTGTTTTGTTTTGTTGTTTTTTGTTGAGCTGGCCTTTAGTACTCTCTTCAAGTAATCAGAACTTGAACATTTTGCAAGCAGCAAATGGTACATGCTATAACCATCATTTTCTATGGAAGTAAAAATAAAGTCCAAGTAAGTACTGCAGCTTATCTTAGAGAATGTGCACCAAAACAGCCTAAGCTATGTTTCATCTTTGGAAAACACCAAGTAATTTTTTAATACGTAACCTGGGCACTCATGCATTTCTAGCATAGCATCAATATTTTAGCATAGAGCTATTCTCATTTTTCTTACATTTAATTTAGATGTCTTTAGGTTATAAGCCTAATAATTATATATATATATATAGTCAGTGTACTCTGACAAACCATAGAGCAAGACCTTCAAACCCATGACGTTGCCACATATATTCTATGTCACAGGGACAGATTTTATTTAAGCTTCTTTGAAATTCAGACAGACAATGTAATATTATGTTAAACTGCTAGGTTAAGACTCTAATGAAGCTTTTGCTTCTTTCTCTTGCCTCTTGCTCTCTTGCTCCGTCTCTCTCTCCACTCCCTTCCACTGTTTCTCCTCATGATCATGGCCAGCCTCTACTTTCTCTTGGCCTTTCTCTGCCTCTACTAACCTTTAACTCCCCTCTGCATGCCCTGAATAATCCTATTCTATACTTAAAAAAATACTCTATGGAAGATACTCCACTAGTCCAAAAGATGAGCAAATCCAATTCCAGCTTGTCTAGAAAAACAGATTAGTTTGTTCTGATGAAAGAAATCCCAGAGTTTATTAATTTAACTAGTAGGCCTCCCATTGCATTAATTACTGTTTATTCAAGTACAATGGAGTATATATGATAAAGCACAATTGGGGCTATATATCAAATCAAGTTTGTCATTTAAATGCACTAACAACATCTTTTACTTGTTAAAGATTCCATGTATATATGGTGATCATCAGGGAGTGACAAGCTTCTAATGACAATTTAAAATCCACATCTCCTCTCTCACTCTGTCTTGCCAGCTCAGTATTTAATCAGCAGGTGTGGCATAGCTTTTACTTTCATTTAACAGAAAGAGGTTGGATTAATATGATTGAAATTAATTAGTTAATTATAGATCCACACCAACTTCTTTTGTTAAAAATGGAAGGCTGAGAATGATTCTCATTGCAAGAATTTAAAACAACAATGATACTGTTTCCATAAGTCTATCTAACCTTGGTTACAGAGCTTGCAAAAGATAAACATGCACAAGATACAATGAGACAAGATGACTGTTCCTATGTGTAAAATTTGCTGATCAAAACAATATGGTAGCTGAAGAACAATTAAATTGGGGTTAATGCTATCTTTTGAATTTTATTAAAATGCACAGTTACCACACTGCAAACATACAGCAAGTTTGGTGTCAATGTCCAATATTAAGCTTTGTTTTCAATGAACTATACAAAATTGTCTTTTAAAGTATCTAACTTGAGAACACTAGAAATTGTCATTAATAGTACAAATGACTTATAAGCAAAAGTTAAAAGTATTCGTTTTCTAAACCACTAATTCTTGTATATATGTATGTCTTTAAACATGGTTTGATAATGAGTTATTACAATAAATCTAAATTGAGCTGAAATAACTTGAAGTGTTAAAATATTTCTAACAAAAATATTTCTAACAATGAGCAAAATGCCAATACTTTGTTCAAAGCATCCTAAGCCCAACAAGCTCTCAGTGAGCCATGGCTGCACCTATGAACATTTTAAATTAAAAATATCCCTCAAATACTGGTTCAAAAGTTCGAGTTTTATAAACACATCTAAATTTTACCCATGTAGCTGTATATTTATGATAGAAATACACAATATTTGGTTAGGTTTACTGATTATTACCCACCTACAAATCATTAGACAATTTTATTTTAACACATTTCTATGATAATGCTTCATACAGTAAATGGCATTCTGATATTTAGTAGAATTATGTCTGACATACTTTGCAATATGCAATATATTGACATATTTTTGTTTTCTCAGAATTGTAGAAAGCCTAATGACAACATTTGCATCATGTTTATTCTCTGTGAAACATTGTATTTTGCTCTTCCACAGCATTTACAAGAAAAACCTATACCACTCCAAATTTTTAAATTACGTGTTACTCTTCTTAGAAATATATATAAAAGTATTCATTTTAATACCAGTATAGTTACCGTTAGATAAATTTGATCTGTGACTTTTGAGCCAAATGGTCTGATAAAGACAAAAGAAGAAGAAAAAAAGCATTAGTATCGTGTTTCAAGCGTGCATATTACATCACATCCCTTTCTTTCCAATCTAATATTCTTCAAGGCACAAAACATAAACGATTAATTTGAAATTCCAAAGGAGCAGTACAGGAAAATTGAATATGCAATGAATCACAGCCCATCTGCTGGTTCACATCAAACATGGTGACATACTCTCATGGACATATTATATGGGCAGTACAGTTGCAGAAAGACATTAGGATTCATTTAAAAATCACAGGAAGATGAATTTATTCAAGGGAATACAAATAAATATAAGATATTGGATATAAAGATTAAATTACTTTAGGCACATAACTATCCAGCTACTTTAGTGTTACTGCCATGTTTCTGCATTGTAAAATGCTGGAGATCCTTAAGTCCTTCTTGAACTAAATGAAAATACGTAATTGGATTAACAGTTTAGTTAATACATTTATAACATTTTTCTCTTTCAAAGTCAAGTGATTAAATGTGCCTGGATTATAGTATATAAAGGTGTTATTTCACTACGTTCAGCTTGATTTCAGTACATTAAAATTTTATTATTAAAAAAATATAGTTGCAACAACTTTTTCACAGCAGCAAATATTTTAACTTTGACTTATCTAAAAATAAGTACAAGAACATACTTCAAACTGAATTCAAAGTCTATTTGGGTTCTGCTTTATTTTCAGTAATATGTAGTCCTGTGATCTGGGAAACAAGAACACTGAATGGCCAGTTTCGACATTTCAGACAAGGACTAAAGAATTTTCCCTCAATCCCTTTCTATACTGGACAACAACAGCAACTACAGAAATACATGAATAAATATATAAATAAAATAAGAGAGAAAATAAAAGAGGGAGAGATGTAAAGAGAAGAAAAATCGTAACAGAATAAGAAAAGAAAATAATATGTAACAGTCTCAGTTGCTTGCCAAAAACACAACTGAATATCAAGAATACCGCCAATGCGTGAGGTGGAAATCTTAGTTCACTGTTCCTGCTGTGCTTAAGGAAAGCTATATGGGAAACAGACATGACATAGATAGGATAGACATGATAACCCATTGTGCATGTGTGGAGTTTTGTTTCACACACTGATACCAATAATTAAATGAAAGTAGCTATAATTCAATGAGTGACATTTCTATCACAATGTAAATTATGGGAAAGTCTTATTTAAGATCATTGCAGTTTTTACATTATAACCAGAGAAAATAAAAATCATATCTATATCTACTTAAAAGTATGTTTACATAAGATTATGCAAAATATCTAAAAGAATAATCACAAAAATTAAGCCTAACTTGCATTTAAGTTTTGTTTGGTGACTGAAGCAATGTGTGCTGTTATCCAAAAATTTGATGGGGAGTATTTGCAGGGCACCAGAACCAATCAAATACAACTGCACATCTAATTTGATAAATTATCAGGATAAAGATGAAACAACAAAAACAAAATAAGCAAATGTACACATTTAAACTTATATTGTGTGTGGTAATATTTTTTGAAGCATGTATAAAGAGAAAGATAATTTTCATGTATTCTTTGCAATATGATTCTGAACAATTTTTTCCAACTTTGCAAATTGACAATGAATCCATTTTAACCTCTTAATTGGGAAAAGTTAACAGATTTTAATGTAACTTTTGTTAACAACCCACACAATAATTTTCAATTTTTCTGTTTTAAAAAATATAATATTCTAAAAATCTCAGATTGTATTATAGAAAAAGAAAACAGAGGGAATTACCAAAGGAGACCACAGGAATTAGTGCTGATTTAAAAAAAAAGTTAATTGAAAATATATTAATAAATTTTCTTTGGAAGTTGTATTGTTCAGCCATATGTCTTGATGGTATTTATGATTTAAGATAAAGACTTGTTATATGCAGGGTTCTAAATGGCATCAGTATTTTATAATTTATAAAATGCTATTGTATTTGAATGTAAAATACTGTGAAAGCGATAATAGCACTTTCAAAGGAAAAAGTAACACAGTCTGTAAAGAAGTATTATCGATTACACCAATGTGAGATGCTGCTGTTTCGATTGCTTGTAATCCTTGAATCTAAAACAGAGGAGGTAGATGGAGCATCTGAGATAAGGTTTCATTTCCATGGTAATACTGTGGCACTGCTAAACTTATTCTCTTTTTCCTTTTGGGCACATACTTGGGAGAGCCAATGTGGAGAGTGGATAGCTCTGTGGTCCTGGTAAAAGCAGCGTTAGGGTTATTTCATTTTTTATAATTCTTCAGGAAAACGGTGTCTACCATTTCAATCTGAATTGAAGTAGTTACTGTCAATTTGCTCATGGGTGACTGCTGCCTCTTTGTGGCAGAACGCCATGGCAATTGTTCCAGAAACAGGAAGTTCATAAACAGTGCTTGATACTGCCCACGTTCTAGGTGAGACCGTGCAGAGACAGCAGTGGCAGTGAAGTGCTGCTCGCTTTTTGAGTTTCAGATTGAGCCAAACACTACCTCTTGCTAAATGCTTGTATAAATTCACTGGGAAGTTTCTTTTCCCCCCAGGAGTGCAGAACTAATACCTACAAGCATCCCAAACATTTATGACATCCATCATCTTTAGATAAGGTACCCTTCTAAATTAATGAACAATTTCACACAAGTTAAGATATGAAAGTCCTCAGGCTGCATATCCAGCTTGGAAAGGACAAATATAAAACTGTGTAGGAAGAATGAGAATTGACATATTACTTACCATGATCCATGCATGTTCTAGAATCACACTCCAGTGAGAAAACATACAGTTGAAATATCATTAATAAACATATTCAGTGACATTCAGAAATAAAATGATTTTTGAACCAACACATGGAAATTTTTATAATTAGTGGTAACTTATTCTTACTAGGAAGAAAATAGCAATTAGTTCCTAAATTGTGAATAAGGGGTGGTTCTATCATCTCAAGGAATCATTACTTAAATCCCTCAAAGTTGACATAGTTATCAAGTGTTTATTCAGAAACTATTTAAAAAATTACATGTGCTGGGATACATATGAGACTGTAACAATAGCAGTTCTGTCTTACAGAGATCCTGTGTGTCATTAGCATCTGCCCAGAGGGGTAAAGACATCATACAGAGACTTGTACAGCCCATCATTTGGTCTTCTGAAGTGCAAGTGCACCTGGGTCTGGACAAATGCAACTGGGTTTGGTTACACATCAAAACATCGGCTACAATAGTAGTCAAATCAATACATCATTTTGGTTCACTAATAAAAATACTTTTTCGAACTTCTCTGATACAACCAAAAACGTCTACACATTTCTCAATTGAACAAACCAATTCATTGCCCATCTTTTTTCCTTTTATATACTGGGATACATTCAGCTTGATTTTTTTTCTAGTTTTCTTTCTTTCTTTTTTATTTTAATTGCGGGTCCCATTGGATGGGTTTTATGTACTTTTAAAGACTTTTGCCATTAAGTGCTCCATGCCTTTAAATATTTAATAGGCCTTTCTGATATCACTCTCGTTTTGGAAATGCAGCTCCTCCTACAGTGCAACAAAGCCTCTGTGAAAATCATAGGCTAAATAGTGAAGGAAAGAGGAATGCTAAATGTGCATATAAAAATAGGTGCTACAATAAAATATTTGTATATTTCATCAATAAGTTATTTTGACTAATCAATTATGGATCATATAGCTCTGTAATTTTAAGGATTTGTCCACATCTACAGTGAGCCTTTCTGGATCACAAGATTTTTTTTTTTTTTTAATTCAAACGTCCAGAATGCATACAAACACATCCTTTAAAAACAAAGGAAAGGATTGAGGGGGGAAGGTGGGAGGGGTGGGAGGAGGAGTGAGAGAACAAACTTCCTATTAACGTTGGGGTGTGCTAATCTCTCAAGGAATGCCAAGGCTCTAAGGAGAAGAGAATGAGAGCAGGAGCAAAAGGATGAGAAGAATCTGAGCTGCTTCCACCCGCACCCTTCTCAGAACTCCAGAGATCCGCCAAAGGGACCACAACCTGTTTCCAGTCACTCTTGATGCAAATCGCCCTCCAGAAAGCCCTTCTGTCTTCCCCCAGAGACAAGAAGAGAAAGTGATGTGCCTAGTTTACACAAATGTTTCCCGCGTGTAAAATTAAGAGGAAATTGCACACCCTTTCAGTTAGCTCCCACCGAAGCTGAGAATCCCGTGCCAAGGCACTTCGCTCTAAATGTTGAAAACGACACAATTAATCAAATGTGTTCACCGAGTGTGTCTGCTTGTTTGCTTGTTCTAAACGCAAAAGCTCCAATAGAGTTTCTTTGTTTTTAGAACTGACTAAATGTGGTCTGTTTTTCCAGCACTTCGAGGTAGTCCGGCTCAACATTGAGTTTTGCTTTTAACTCCAGGTACTCGTTCCGGTTCGGTTCTACAAAGACAGCACCCGGAGGGCTGTAGAGCACCGGTTCCCGCAGCCTGCTCTCCCCTGCACTCGGGTGCAAGTACTGATGGGGTCGTCGCAGGTCATAGTTTGGGGAGAAAGTGTAAGCAGCCGGGCTGCATGGGAACTTAGGGTATTCCGGGAGGCTGCTGCCCGCAGGGGTAGTGGAGCAGTGTTTGTCTGGCTCTAAAATGCCCCTGTAAAAGCGATCAGCGTCCTGCACCGGCGACAGTAGGTCCTCTCGGGGCTCGATGGTGCTGACGCTGTAGGCGGGGCTCCTCAAGTGGTGGCTTTCCCGCCTCTCCTCCTCCCCAGGCTGCAGCTGCAGCTGCGGAGGGGGCTGCTGCTGGGGCTGTTGCGGCGGCGGCTGCTGCTGCTGCAGGTGGTGGTTGCTGCTGTAAGTGACCTTGAGCTCGTGCAGGTCTTTGTAATCCTCCACGGAATTGCCTTCTCGAGACCGGTAGATGGGGTTTTTGCACATGTGGCCCAGTGGGTGAGGGATGTATTCATACACGTGGCCCGCGGGAGTCTTCACCTTGGGCAGCGCAGGCCCACGATGGTGCACGTGTGCGTGTGGGTGGCCACCCCCGCCGCCTCCTCCACCCCCATACACGCTGTACTGCATGTTGAAAGAGCTCACGTCGGAGTTGTTGGTACTGGTGTGGTCGCTCTGGTTCTTTTTCCTCCGTTTCATCACCAGTACAAAAAGGCCTGCTGCCACAAAGACAGACATGATGAAAACCAGCAGCAGACTGAGGATCAACACCGATAAGGGCACTGAAGAAGCCCCCGTCCCAGCACCTAAACCTGCGGGGGTCCCAGTGCTGTTCAACCTCACAGCTGGCGTGGCTGCATTGGTCCGGGATGGTACCTGGATGGAAGAGGGCGTGGGCGTGGAAACCACCACATCAGAGTAGTCTGGACATAGCAGTTCAGACTTGATGGAGCGCATGTAGGTCTCGGCGAATTTCTTAGGCGCCTTACAGATGACTTCGTCCACTAACACTCCCACTTTGAGCTGCTCAATCCACAGCTTCATGCCCACCACATCGCAGGTACAATCCCAAGGGTTGTCGTGTAGATCTATTTGAATGAGGGAAGTCAGCTGATCCAAAACTCCACTCACTGGCAGGGAGGTGAAGCTGTTACTCCTCAGGTTCAGCCTGAGAAGTGTCAGGCCAGAGAAGACACCTGAAGGCATGGCCTGCAGTTGGTTGTTATTCAAGAATAGCAGCTGGAGGTTTGGGACTGGATCAAAAGTCCCAGACTGGATCTCACGGATGAGATTGTACTGGAGGAAGAGATACTGCAGGCTCTGCAGGCCATAGAATAACTCTGGGCTCAGCCTCTCAATCCTGTTGCCGTTCAGATAGAGGCGTCTCAGGTTGCCTAGATCCCCAAAGGCCCTATCCTGGATCATGGAGATGCGGTTGTTGCCCAGGTGCAGGAGGTCTAGCCCCGTGGCTTCCAGGAAGTCTGTTCTGCGCACGACAGTGATGTAGTTCTCTGTTAGGTACATTTTCTTGGGATTGTAGGGCTTGGGCTGCAGCTCTGCGATGCTCTCGATCTTACGCTCCTGGCAGTTGACATTGAGACCCAGGTCAGAGATCTGCAGGTTGCAAGTACATGCAGTGGGACACTCCAAAGGCACCGGGGATTTGGTCTGGTAGGCTATGCTGGGGCCATAGTTACCGTAACCCAAGTCTTTAGAGGGCTGCCTAGAAGTGGGGCGCACTCTGGGTTTGTTGGGCTGGCGGGTCCCCTTAGGAGGCTTCAAGGGGGGTTTGTAAACAGCGGAGGAGGAAGTGGCCACAGAGTTTACAGAAGCTGGGGTGGTATGTAGATACCCCGTGGTGCTTAAAGGAGTCTGTGGCCTCATCTCATAGTCAGAAATAAGTTTCCTTGGACAAAGTTCCTGCTTGGATACCTCATCCAAATCCCTGCCGTGTAAACGGAAAGGGGTCTCACATACCACATCGCCCACAAGGGCTGAATAGGAGATACTGTCCAACCAATCCTTGAGAGAAATTAGTTCACAGGAGCAATTCCAGGGATTTTCCTCCAGCTGTAATTCCACAACTTTATCCATGTGTTGCAACAGCCCCACATAGGGCAGAAGTTTTAGCCTGTTTCCCCGCAAGTCCAAGTGCGTCAAGGGCACAAAACGGAAAAGATTGTTGGGTAAACCTGACAAGAGATTGTCATTGAGGATAAGCACCTGCAACATGTGCAGTTTCCCAAAAGCATTGGGTTCAATGACACTGATGTAATTGTAATCGACCTGCAGGTATTCTAAGTTCTCCAAGCCAAGAAAGGTATCATCTCGCAGAAGTTCCAATTTATTATTGTTTAGATGTAGTCGCCTCAAACCCCGCAGCCCATGGAAAGCCCCAGTCTCAATGTCTTGGATAACATTGCTACCCAGATGTAAAATTGAAGCTCCAGTGTAATTAACAAACTCATTGGGATAGAGGCGGCTCAGAAGGTTTCCAGACAACAAGAGGTGATAGATTGGGAAACGGGGAGGGCTAATTTCAGAGAGACTGATGATCCCCCGGTTCTCACAGCTCACAGTTAAAATGCCGTCCTTTTCCTCACAAGGACATGCATTGTCACAGATTTCCCCATAATAATCGATGGTTTCTGCACAGGAAAGGACGAGAGATGTTACAGCAAATGCTAGAGTCTGCAGCATCCAGCTATGCATTTTTCTGTGAAGGTCCTGTTCCAAAGTTACTGGGGGGCAGCAAACGTGCATTTTACCTCCTGCAAGGGAGAGAGGAAAGAAGGAAATGACAGAGTATCACACATACACACACACACACACACACACACACACAAACATAAAAAAAAATTAAGGGGGTAGTCATCAAGTCTCTCTTTCCTGATAGTATTTCTCTGAAATCCAGGAGGACATAAGTCCATGTATAGCACCTCCTCCCTTGTCCAAGTGGAATATTACCAAAATTGGATATTCATTTTGGTTCGAAGTCTCATGTTATTTTCTAATGAGCATGCCACCAAATTTTCTGCTCTTTAGAAATTAAAGGCCGATAAATTCCTGTGTTACTGTTCTCTGCGCTCTTCCTATCAAAACTAATCCATAAATATACATAAAATGGCTGTCAGTACAGTTTCACGGCTGCAGTTTAAGAAAAAAACAGCATTTTTTTAAAAACAGGATTCTCCATCTTACCTATACATCCTGTTCCATACTTTCTATCAAAATCTCTTCTGATAACAGTTTACTGTTAAGGTCTCCCATCTTTACAATCAAGCGCGGGCCACCATACTTTGGGCTATTTTAAACCACAAGAAACGTAAGGGTAGGAATGTAAAGAATACTTTTCAGAAGCAAAAGGATGTAAGATCATGCATCCAGAAGGGCCAAGAGAAGCTTTTAAATCACCAGTTGTCCTCTGGTCGCTGAGAATGGAGGTGTGAGTGTGTGTGTGTATGGGGGGGGGGGCGTTTTTCTCTTTGCTGGTGGACTTCACCACAGCTAGTGAGCACACCAGACGCCCTAATTGTATGCACCATGCTGCTTAGCAGCTTTTCTTCTGGAGCGCTCAGCGACCACTTCTCCTCATTGATCATGCCAGCGACGCTACCAAACCACATCTTTAACCACTGTAATAGTTCTGCACGATGGATTACAAAGAACTCAGCAAAGGCATCCGCAATCTCGGAGCAACTCTGAATACTGTGAGCTGAAAGAGGACGTTCCTACTGCCTACCCGGAAGGAGCTGAAAGTAAATCACGGACCAGGGGCAAAGACTCTATTACGGGGGGGGGGGGGGGGGGGGCGGGGCTGGGGGGATCCAAGTCAGTTTGCCATGGCATGAGAAAGTAGCCCCTTTGAAAGAGCGAGATTTGGAAGGAACCTTGCCAACAACTCCATCTTTGAAGTTGCTTATTACATTTAAATGCCAATGGTCCCCTCCCTTATTTTTCTTCCTCACAGAAAAGAAGGCTTGAATGATTGAGACAAAACTCAGGCAAGTGTCACAGGCAGGTCAGTGTTTTACTATCTGAGTATTATCTCCCCAAGAGACCACTCTGCAACCTCTCCCCTTCTCTTTTGTCACTGGAGGGATTCTTTTGACTTACTACTTTGGGTTGACAGAAACACTCTTAAAGGATGCACATAAATGGGATTAATGTGCTAGTGTCGCTTTGGGGAGTGTAGATAGAACTGTTGGGTTCTGAAAACCTATGCCTTTTCTCCCATCAACCTTATATCTGCCTCCCTACCAAAACCTAACGAGAATCTCAAACCAGAAGTAAAGTCAAGAGGTTTCTGAAGCACCAGAACCTTGGAAACCATGATCACCAAGTCGCACCAACCCGCCTGCTTCAGAGCGTCTGCATTCGCACGCACATGTGCAAGTGTGGCTACGAATCATTCACATTTGGCTACCCAGACGTATCGAGACCAATTGGTGGAGCCACAGTACAGAAACGTCCCTATTATATCAAACCTCCCCACCACCACCTCAGCACGGCAGACGGCTTGGGCTTTAAACACCCTGGTATGAAAGCAAAACGTTTACCTTGAAATCTGGGTTCTCCACTGGATCAAATGTGCACATCCATTCAGCTGGGTTGGATCCCCTCCCCCTCCCTCGCGGCGCTTCCCCGCCCCCATTCACCTCCTTCCTCATCTCAGAGCCCATTGTAAATTGTGTCCAGGCAGTATTAAATTCGAACGTTTACAACTTTAATTCAGTTCTGGTTAGCCAGGGTCGAACAGCCTTTTTCTAAACCTCCTCTCCATTCGCCCCCTCCCCCGTCGTCCCCAGCCATCAAAGGAGACAGAAGATTTGAGAAAATAAAGTTGAATGGGCTGGGAATGCTAACAGACTGACTGGGAAAAGCAGCGCCGATGTAAAATCGCGGGTGGACCATACATGCTCGATTTATTTTTTAAAAAATGAAAAGAAAAAAAGAAAGAAAAAGAAAAAGAAAAAGAAAAAAAGATAGAGGGCGGGGACGGGAGGGGAGCTGCATTTGTTCACTCCCAAAGAATTTAGAGCCTGGATCACCGCCTGCCTATCCCTGCATTAAGCAGCATGGAGCCGCTCCGGCTGGAGCCCAAACCCAGGCCGGACCGGTGGCTCCCGGTACAGCTGCTGGAACCGCTCGGGCAGAGGCAATCAGAGTTCCAGGACGCGAGGCTCCCCCTCCCCCACCCCGCCCCAAAGCAAAGGAAGGGTAAAGGGAGGAAGAAGGGGAGGGAAGAGGTGAAAAGAAAGCCACTTCGCCATACCACACAGACACACACAGAAACCGCTTTTGCAAAGTAAACCACGGACTTACCCCGTCTCACATCTCAGGGGCCCACTCATCATAGCTACCCTTTAGGAAAACACCTCTTTGGGGTGTGCACTGATTTTTTTTTTTTTCTTTTCGAAGCCGAGGCAGGCACAGAAGGCTGCCAGCGGTGCGGGCTGAGCAGCCTGAGGAAAGCGGCACCCGGACGCCGCGCCGCTAGCCCGGGGCCGCCGCCGCGGTGGCGACCGCGGGTTCCGGGGCTCCCCCAAGGGCTCTCCCTGGCGCTCTCCGCGGTAGCCAAGGCGGGTAGTGGGGTGTGGGGTGTGGGGTGTGGGGGAGGGGACGGCCGGCGACTCGCTGGAAAGGCAGCTCGCGGCTGAGGCTGGGAGCCGGAGCCGGCAGGGCGGGGAGGGCGCAGTGGGGAGGGGAAGTGGGGAGACCGAGGAGGGGGACGCGGAGCAGGCTGCCTGGCCCCGCCGCCTGGCCAACGTGCTGGTCAGCCCGGGCGAGCGCTCGCACCCGCTCTCACTCACGCTCCCTCGCACCATCGCTCCCACGCGCGATGCCCAGATCTCAGGGCCCCCACGCCGTACCCCCTGACCCGGCTGGTACTTACTGTTCCCATCTGCACTGGGGGCAACTTTCTCCGACCCAGCGATGGCAGCCGCCCCCTCCAGCCGCCTCGGGCTCTTGGCACCCTCCGGCCTGGGATCGCGCGGGCCGCCCTCCCCTCCCCCCTAGCCTCTCCGGGTCGGCGTCTTCACCACATTCCCCCCTAGTCAGTGTCGCACGCCCCAGGACGAACCAGAGGGAGTGGGGCTCGAGGGTGTGCGTTCATCGCCCGCCTTCTTCTTGCAGCGCACACTGTACATGGTAGTGAGGGGGCGAGAAAAGGTGGTACTGGCCCCCGGGCTGCTTCGGCGGCGGTTGCTCCGCTGTGCTCTTCTCTCCCACACGCCAGGACCACCGGAGCCTGGATGCCTCTGTCCCCAAGGCAAACCTGCAGTCGCGGCCCCTAATTAGTATTTGAAAGGCTCCTGCATCCTCTTGGCGGTTTCACCGCTCCCGGGGTTTGCAGCGGATTTTTGCTATCCCTCCCCAGATGCGGCGCACGATCCTCATTATTTGCAACTCTTTATCTCCGACATCCTTTAAGGGGTCCAAGGGGGTAGGAGCAGCGTGACTCTACGCCTGTGGCATGTCCTGGCAGCTTGGACGTTCTAAAAAAAAAAAAAAAAAGGAAAAAGAAAAAAGGAAAGAAACTCAGGAAAAGTCACGTCTTCTCTCATGGGATCTGAGAAGGCAGTCACATCTGCTGGGTAGCGGGTGCAGGGCCCGGTCCGCGGCACTTGTTTATTGTCGCGCTGCTGGTGCGAGCCAAGCTGCAGCAGACATGATGGGCCCGGGGCGAAGCAGGCGCCCAGTGGCCGGTAGATGGCAGCCGAGAGCGAAGGCGTCCCTGGGCTCTGGAGGCAGAGCCAGAACCCCCTTAGATGTCACATTCGTGGAGACAGAGGAGTCTTGGACCATGTGCGCAACTGGAGCGTAGGAGTGTGCAGTCGTCTTCTTGGAAAGGAAGGACTGGAAATAACCCTGACAGTGTTAGGCTTGGTGGCGATCAGGGACAGATGATCTTACCGGTAGCCGTTTGCCCAGATGCTTCTGCCCTTTGGAAGAGTCTGTGTGGCTGTGTGAGTTGTCTCCAGTAAAGGACCCTGGAGGTGTGGCTCGCCCTAGCTTTAAAGAGTGTTATTTTTACCTTTTTGTCTTTTTTTTTTTTAAGAATCACTTTTTCTAAGTATGTCGGAGAGGTTGAGCAGAGAGAAAGTGAATACACTAAGCGAACTAGAAATCTGGAAAGAACCGAAAGAGAGGCAGTGTCTGTTGACAATTTACTTGAGGAGTCACCTGCTGAAGTGCTGATCACCTCTATAGTAAGTATGACTGGCTTATACCAGGAAACCAGACACCTGCCTCCCCTAAAGGAGGCCTGTATATTCATAGGATGTGTTTTACGTTTTAAGAATTTTAGGCCTGCAGTCTTCACAGGGAGCAAAGGAAAATTGTTTGGAGTTAGTGGCCCAGAGCCGGCTGCTCATTAGCTTCATGCTAGCTCAGAAGGCCAGTTTTGCCATGCAAGTGCATTTTACTTTTGCTATTCTGAAATTGTGTTTAAAACATAAAGAGAATTCTCTCAGTTTTCATTGATGGGAAATTATGGTGGTTATAATCTGATTAAACGTGATTGATATTAATAGATCCCAGAGGTAGTACTTACATATTTGTCTATAAACAGATCTTCACAGCATCTATCTATGTTCAATTTTAAGGGCTTATCATTTAGAGGTAGTGAAACTATTTCAATATTTTGATATTTGTAATGATTTTAACATTTCTTCTACTTAAATATGGCGAGTATATATATATTAGCTAAGCCTTAAACACTTTTTGAAGCAGTTTTTGTTTATTTCATGTAAGTTTGGGTGCTCTGCGAGGGAGAAAGGACTGACGTAATCTGTGATGTCAGTTGATGAAAATCTTAGAACACTATTAAGTTAGCATATTCTAGCATAGAAATAGCAGCTACTTGGCTCAGGCATATATAAAAAAAATCATTTAAAAGTAATACTTGCTAGCTCTTTATTGAGTTATTTATCCTATAATCTGACATAATGATGTATGGATTTTATTTTAATGTGAAAAATCAACTTTATGTTTTAAAATTGTGGATAATTTTACAGATTAATGTTAGTCATAGCCATAAACCTTCAGTATGAAAATACTGAGTCCTTTCAGCAATCTAATTTGTAATGATTACTAAGGCAGTATAGTTTCTGATAGGTTGTGGATCATCTCAGTTATTAGGCTGAAATCTCAGGATATCTGCTTTAGAGTATTAGTGTGTGACACCCTCATAACCCCATTCAATAAAAACAGGATTTTAGGTTCTATTTTGCATTGTTTTATTCTAAATGGTACTCTGTTTAAAACAAATTTTGTCAAACCCCCAACAATTTTGCATGAGGCATTTATACCCATGTTCCAGAGTCTCTTGTGTGGATCAAATGGGTAACTGAAAGCTTTCAGCATTGCCACAGGAGTTCAGTCACTGTCACCACTAGGTGTCCCTACAAACTGCTCTGCTGGGAAGGGAATTTTGAGAAATCCTGTGACAGAGACTAGAATAGACTACAGTAGGAAACCCAGCACAGGAGTAAAGAAGAGCTTCAGTTTTTTAATACATAGACTACTACTTGCTTTGACTGTTGGCTATTTTCAAGGAAATGTAGAAATGGATAATACACAGATGAAATTAAAACCAAGACTTTCATTCACATGATCAAATATATTTGTTTTATTTCTACTGATCAACAGTAATATGATATGTATGCATGCACAACACTTAAGTAAACATTTATCGACTATTTAAAAACATCTGGATACTGAAAAATGAAATTAATGATCAAATAATTTTTCTAAAAATTAAGGTTTTTAATAATATATTCAATACTGTTTAGCAAATTTGGGTCTATAAAGGTAAAGACACTTGTCCAAATGCTTATGGAAATAGGATAAAGCCATGAAGTAGAATCTGTCAGGAGTACATGCCACACATAGATGTATGATTTGGTAACAGCACAATAAACTTTAAACTCACATTAAAATAGCGTCTTCTGCCTTGACGTGGAGTACATATTTTCCATGACTTAAAATGTTTTATTGTACTATTGGATTTATTACTATTGGTGATCTATGAATGTGTTGGGGGAAATTCTTACAATAAGTGTAATTGTTAAAGTACTGCTTTTATCACTTTGTTGTTTTATCTTCTGCATATCAAAGCATTTAGACAAAAATTACAGAAACTTGTGATGCTACCCAACAAGAATTATGAGAAAATTCTTCAGTAATAGCAGTGAGATGTTCTGAGCATTGATCAATGTCACCGAAATCTAAGGCTATTAGGACTTTCATTAGTTTTTGTTAGATCGTGGGTCACGAGTAGGGACAATAAAGCTAGATTTCCCCAAATTAGATCTAGTGCTGCTTTTGTGACAGTAATGAACAGGAATTTTCTATGACACATTTCACATCTGAGTTAAAATACATTTATTTCATAAGGTTGTGATGCCAAAATTAAACCAATTTCGACCTCTAAAAGAAGATAATAAACACTCCTTTGTATTGAGAAAAGTGAGTCATGTTAGTTGTTGCATTGATGCAATTAGAAAAATAATCCAAAGTGTATGTTTTTATCTAGTATGCTTGGAATTAAAGCAAATATACACACTGTTATATTTGCAAACTCCATATATATATGAACTTATTATAAAACAAGTTTTTTCATTCCTTTACATTCATCATTGTAAACATACTCTACAACACTGCATATGTTAGATAATTCTATTGTGTATGTCATATGCATCTTCTTTGAAAGACAGGTATATTATAGGCCAAAGATAAAGATACATTTATCCTTTGAACAATCACTTTTTCAGAAAAAAAAGTCTATCAAAATAAAAAATGTATAAATGTAGTAACAAAGTGAAAATTACAGTTTGATATTGCAGGGCAATCTTTGCAGTAGGTTGTTACACTGGAACATTGCTAAGAACAATTTCAATACAAAACTAGTTAGCATTCATCTATGCTTAGAAGTACTAGGCTACCTTGAATACGAATGTGTAAAGGAATATATCTTTGCCATTATTTGTACTGTATGCCAGTATAGCATCCAATGTTTTTCCATAAAGAAAAGCGTGGAGGAAGGACAGACAGAGGGAAATAGAGAGGGAGAGCAACAGGGAAGGACAGAGGGAAACGAATGGGTTTAGTCTTGAAAGATATACATGCACCAATCCAGTAATGGCTATTATTTCTGGAGAAGACACGAACTCCTTTTAAGAACAGAGATTGCTGCTTTTGTATTTAATATACACTTTAGGTTTTACTACATAAAATTTCAATTTATATGCACATTTATAAAATGAAATTTAAAGATCAATATGTACCTGAGAAGTCACATTATTTGAAGTAATGGAGAGAATTCTCATGAAGACTGGCAACTAAAGTCTCAAAATGAATCTCCGGCCAAAAGTTCTGAAACATATTTCGTGTTGTTCACAAATAATAACATTGCTTACTGCAGATTCTGGATTTTTTTCAAGATGAGTGTAAATTAATGAGTTAACATATTTATTTATCCCAGCAGCTCTTACTTGTGGCTTTTGTTTCTGGCTGCCAACATCGACTAACAGAATACCAACTAACAGGTTCTAGTTTCCCTTGTGCTGAGTACCCGGCAACATCCTGCGCGGGTACCAAGCAACATCCTGCGAAACCAGAACATTTGTTCCATCACATTGCTTTGGATGTGAAGGGGAAGATCGGCATTATTCTGTAGGGCAGAGGAGTGAATAAACCTGTAATTTTTAGGGTGTTTATCCTCTTTCCTGTTATCTACCTGGGGATGAGAGCAATCAGCATTGGCATCATATTTAAATGTATAAGCTCTCCCCAGACTCAGCTAGAACAAAGGCTGCAGCCATCTGGCTTGTTCTAGCCCTCAAACAGGAGCGTATCACTGGAAGGCAACCTGTTCTGCCACACAGCTAGTTTGGGGTTTTATGTCTCTTTGCTAGAAGAGTGACTATTCCAATGGACAACACAGCTTCTTACTCCTACTTACCTCTTGTCGTGTTTAGAGAGACAGTCCTAACGAGTATCATCTTCTGTCTAATTTGCCCATGCTCTTTTTTTTTCAATACAAAAACAACAGTTTCTCTAAAACTGAGCTTTGTCATGAAAATTTCAGAATTTTTTTATATCTGAGGATCTGTTTTGATATACTGTGACTAACTCTGTTAATTAGAAAGCTCCGTTCAATGATACTTCCAAAGTCTCTTTATTCTCTCAAAGTGATGGTCTTTTCCCAAACAGTAATGCACTGTTTTGTAGTGCTAGTCCATCTAACAACCTGGGAACTAGGCCTTTACCTATGCATTATAATCTCAGAAGTAAAATATGCAATTAAAAATAAATGAGTAAATAACAGCAAGACTGAAAATAAAGGACATGAATAAAGAATAAGGGAAGAAACTTTTCACATGCCCCAAACTCCCCTATTCTGGGTGCCTGAATTGCACATTTTTATTTGTGAAAACTCTGTTAATTGTTCTTTCTCTCAAAAAACTATATGAGGATCACATAATTTTATATATAATAATTAGTACAAAGCCATGTTCTTAGGAAATGTAATCATTAAATTTATCATTAAAATCACTAGATTTTGTTATATATTAAAAGGTTTTTTCTTTATTCTTCTCTCACATATTATACCCTGACTGCAGTTTTTGCACCCTTTCCCCCACCTCCTTCTTTTGCAGATCCAAGATGTACCCTATCCATAGAATGGATAAAGAAACTGTGGTACATATACAAAATGGAATGTTACTCTGCTTCTTAAAAAAAAGTAACATCATGAAATTTGCAGACAAATGGATGAAACTAGAAGATATGTTTTATTCTAGGCTACCTTCATGAATAATTAACTATTGTAATAATAGATTTCACAGCTCAAATTTTCCATAAAATGACATAATGTAATTTCTGACATTGATACATCACATCTTCAATCTACCAAACTTTTGTAGTGACGCAGAATTCATAGTCAGTGTCAATAACATCTTATAACATACTACAATGTTCACTTATTATCACATATCTCAATGGAAAAAATAGTCTATTCTGATGTAAAGCATCAACATGTGATTGAAGTTTAATTTTGCAGCCAATATGCATCTTAATTACTGCACTGTCTATGAAATGGCTGCTGTGTATACAGAATTTGCAAGAATTTTATTCTGAGTGATTTGTAATTTAAATATTATGAGAATTTTAAATGTTCATATCCTACATCCATCATCACCACCACACTTCCATCTTCCCTTCCTACTTCTCCCGTATATCTGTATTGCTATGAGATTCACAATCCCTTTTTCTATAATTGGTACAACACATACTGTGTTTATGTTTTGTACAAATACTCTTATGTATGTAGGTTGATTCATGCCAAAGTGAAATGGATATTATACCATGTGACTCAATGTTGCTTCCAGGCATCACATTGGGGTCTGGTTATTCATTGCTTTATTTGCATGGAGGATTGCAGAACATTTTCAGTCACTATGGGTACTATTATAATTAAAAATGTTTAATTGGAACATCGATATAATAGCACTTTGAAGTAATCTGAATAATCTAGTTTTTAGCAAAAAGGTGGTAAATGTTAACAAGAATCTATGCGATGCTCTTTTCTGACGTATAATGTGATTTTCCACCCACATGTAAGCACGAGTAGAGAGCTTCCATTGTTTGAATATTCAAGATTAAAGGTAAACAAGTTATGGCACATATACATGAACTCATAGTCTAGGATGGTTTTTTAATTTAGATTGTCTTTCTTCCCATCTAACTATTCCAATGATTTAATGAAATAGTTTCGCTTACAGATAATATCTTAGGTGTTTTTCTGTTGCTGTGATAAAATACCAGGAACAAGGCAACATATAAAAGTAAGACTGTGGTAGATCTTGTGCTTCCATTTCATGATGGAATACGCTGGGGCAGCTGAGAGCTCGCATCTTCACACACAAGCCAAGAGCAAAGAAAGCAGAACAGGAGTGGTGTATGCCTTTAGCAACCTCAAAGCCTACCCTCACTGAGGTATCTTCTCCATCAAGGACACACGTCCTTTTGTTTCCATGTGTTGTATTGGTTATTTTATTTATTTACATTTCAATTGTTACCCCCTTTCTCATTTCCCCTCCCCCACCCCCTGCCTCAATGAGGTTGCTCCCCTACCTGCCCACCCACTCCTGCCTCCCTGCCCTAGCATTCTCCTACACTGGGGCATCAAGCCTCCACAGGACCAAGAGACTCCCTTCCTATTGATGTCCAACAAGGCCATCCTCTGCTACATATGCAGCTGGAGCCATGGGTCCCCCCATGAGTACTCTTTGGTTGGCGGTTTACTCCCTGGGGATTTGGGGGATCTGGTTGGTTGATTTTATTGTTCTTCCTATGGGGTTGCAAAGCCCTTCAGCTCTTTCAGTCCTTGTCCGAACTCCTCCATTGAGGTCCCCACTCTCAGTGCAAAGTTTGGCTGCATGCATCCACATCTGTATTGGTCAGGGTCTGGCAGAGCCTCTCAGGGCATAGCTATACTAGGCTTCTGTCAGCAAGCTCTTCTTGGTATCAGCAATAGTGTCTGGTTTGGCGTCTGCAGAGAGATGGGATGGATGCCTAGGTGGGGCAGTCTCTGGATGGCCTTTCCTTCAGACACACATCTTAATACTTCCGCCAATGAAAAATTAAATATTCAAACATATGTGCCTGTGAGGGGAATTGCCATTCAAACCAACAAGATGATAAAAACCTGAATTTCAAGGAAATAATTTTATATAGTTCACAAAAAGCACATTGAGGAGGGTAGATTTTAGACATTTTTATGAATTACAAGGACTCATAATTCCTATCTGTCTCACTTTTAACTTGATGGTTTACAAATGGATACTTGAGACTTCCACCAAAGTTGATAGAAAAATAAATGTGTATTTGTGTGTGTGTGTGTGTAATTAGTATTTATGTACATTATTTCAAATTTTTTGAATATCTCCTATAACCTATTTGAGAAAAAGGAGGGAGGTGATTGGAGAATGGGTGGAGAGAAGAAGGCTTAAGTGACATATAGGGAGGGGGGAACTGAGAAAGGGGAAATCATTTGGAATGTAAACAAAGAATATAGAAAATAAAAAATAAATAAATAGAGTAAAAAAAAACAAAAAAGGAGCAGAAAGTATATTCCAAGTTATAATGTAAAAATTGCTCTTGGGAGTGTTGTGATAGTTAAACTATCAATTAAACTGATAATAAATGTATAAAGTATCATGCATGCTGATATAATTCAGTCATTAAGGAACATTTTTATTGCTAGCAAAATTATTATTATGGTGACTCAAGTATATAGAATGACTATAGCAAAACTTGTTTGAATGCAGACAGTATTATTTATCATGAAATAACAGATTTCTTCAGAAAGTCTATGAGGAGGCACAGTGGTCAAACAAACTATTTTTTTAAAACTAAAATAGAACTGTGTTTGTGTGTGTGTGTGTGTGTGTGTGTGTGTACATACATACAAGTCATTTTGATTATGGTTTCACTTATCCCAACTCCCTTCTAATTCTCCCGATTTACTCACAAACTCAAATTGGCACGGTTTCTTTCTTCCTTTCACTAACATGCAAATATGAGGATGATAAAGTGAAATAAAATACAGAAGAATGAAATAGGACTAAACAATTAGAAGAAAAAGAAACCTATTAAAAGCACATGAAAAAAATAGATGCAATGACATGCACATTTACACATATAGAAATAGAAATAGAAATCCACAAATGGGAAACCTTAATATATATATATATATATATATATATATATATATATATATATATATATATATATATATATACAAAGATCTGTAAGGCAAAATAATTTATAATAATAATAATAATAATAATAATGATAATGCCTTAAAGAAACATTATGAGACAAAGTACCTCTGATATGACATTGTGTTCATTTGGTGTTGGCCATCTACTTCTGAGCATGAGGCTTGCCCTGAAGAGTGGTTTGTATACTCACTGAGAGTGTTTTGGACAAAAGTAGTATTTGGTTTGAGAGTTAATCATAGATTGGAAACCGGTTTTATGCTACGAATGGGGCTGCTGGTGTCCGCATCTCCATGATCTAACACCATGCAGCTTAGACTTGTGCATGTCCTGTGGCCACTGCCACACTCTCTCTGAGTTCATGAGTGCTTCTATCTTTCTGTGTACAGAAGGACTTCAATCCTTTGTATCCTCAATTCTTTCTAGGAATTTTTCTTTCTCCTCTTCTCAAAATTCCCTAGAGGGGATGGATCTGAAGGATGCTTCCAATGAGTACTGATTGCTCCAAGGTCTCTCCTTCTCTGTACAGTGTCCAAATGTGGGTTTTGTTATTTGTTCCTATTTGCTACAGAAATAATGGATGGCTGAGCAAGACACTGATGGATAAATACAGCAAAGTGTCCTTAAAAGTTATTTTATTAAAATACACACACACACACACACACACATATATGTATGTATGTCAATAGATTATGCTGCTTTATATCTATGCCTATGCCTATGTCTACATCCATGTCCACGTCCACCTCCACCTCCATGTCAGCATAATAGTAGTATTTTGTTGATGGCCAGGAACCTGACTAATCTAGTTTCAGGTTCTAGGCTACACAATCACTGTTAAGGGTGGGTGCCATCTTATGGGACCTATATCCAATTGGATATTGGTCAGTTATACACATAAACTTTGTGCCAATATCTACAAGTACTTCTTGCAACAAGGGAACAAGACTGAGGATTTGTTGAGTTGTTGTTTACTTTTCTCCTTTGATAGTGTGCAGAGGATCTTTCAGTGCTATGAACACCATTTAGCTGGTATGGAGGCTCTGGGTAGGCGCTGAGTGGGCGCCTACATCTTCAGTGAATTGTATAGGCGTTGTGTTCAGCAATAAGTCTTTACCATTTGTTTGTGAAGAAGAAGCAGTAGCCATTGGCAATAGTCCAGATTGTTAGAGGTTCCCATCAGACTCTTTTGGACAGCAACTCAAATATATGTAACTGATTCTTGTAGAGAGATACCTTACTTGGTCGTGAGAGGTACCCGATCAGGGCTTTGTCTCCTGCTATTTGGCGATTTGATTTAGATCACATTTGATATATATGTGGTCAAAATCAAATATATGTTTGTTTATATATATACTGCACTGTATTATGTTTCCACAGGGTCCCTCAAATGGCCCTCAGTTTTATGAATTTCCCCACATTCCCTGCTTCATCCACTCTCCCTATTTGATCCTCCTGTTACAGCTCTCCCCTACCCAGTCCATCCATAACTAAGCATTGCATTTCCTGTTCCTAAGGAGACCCAACAATCGCCAAGTACATAGCTCAATACTTAACTACTGTGGCTATATGGAATATAACCTAATCAAAGATGTAACTGCTAACATCCCCATGTAAACACATGCCTAACATATTAGGCTGTTTTGTTTTATCTACTTAAATTCATTCACCTGTGAATAAAATGTTTTTAAAACAGGTGCGTAGTAGTTCATTGTACCCCGTTTTATTCAGCCCTCTGTTGATAAAATACTTGCTATTACGAAGAGCGCAATGACGAACATAGTTGAGTGAATGCCTTTGCAGTTGGACATAGAGTTTTTAGGTTTATGCTTAATTCTAGTCAAGTTGGACCACGAAGTAAAGCTAGTCTCTGTTCTGTGACGAATCAGCACACTGAATTCCGTAGTGGCTGCACAAGTTAGCAATCCCACCATAGAAGCATGAGTGTTCTTACTCTACATTCTTCTCAGCATGAGCTGACATATGGTTTATCGATGGCTCCTTCTGATAGGTACAAAATGAAATCTCCAAGAAGTTTTAATGTTCATTTCGGTGATTATAGAAAATACTGAACATGTCTTTAGGTGCTTTTCAGCCACTTGCGAAACTTCTTTTGGAATTATGATAAAAAGCTAATGAAAAATTTATCTGTTTTAGACTGCTTTACATTTTTAAGTTTTTTGTGATAACTGGTTTTGTTTTGTTGTTCTTTATGTATGTTAAATATTAACTATTTATTGGATGCATAATTGGTAGTGCATTTTTTTCATTTTGTTGCCTAGCACTTTGTCCAAATGATGGTAAGCTCTGCCATATAGAAGGTTTTCAGCTTTATTGACTCCAGTTTGTTAATTATTGTTCTCAGTCCCTGTAAAATTGTCATTTTGTCTAGAAAGACCTTTCTGCTTCTAATGAATTTGAGACTATTCCCAACTTCTATCAGATTCAGTGGATATTATGTTGAAGTCTTTGATCCATTTGGAGTATATTATTGCAGTTTTATAGTTCAACTTGAGATTGGGAATGGTGATAGCTCAAATAATTCTTTCATTATTATATAGATAAATGAATTTGTATAATACACATAAATAAGTAAAATAATAAATGCATTTCTTCTTACGTTTTACATATCTTGTTTTGTGAGTGTCTGTTTCAGTATGAAGCTGAAAATTTTTGTGAAGGTCTGGAATGAATTGTGTTGGAACTTTCACAAGAGTTGCGTTGATTCTGTAAATTGCTTTTGGAAGGATTGAAATTTTTACTTTATCAATCCTACCACCATCTGTGAGCACAGGAGATTCTTTCATCTTCTGATATTATCTTCAATTTCTTTCTTTAGGTTTTTAACATCTTTATCACACTAGTCTTTCACTAGCTTGTTTAGAGTCACCTCAGGATGTTTTGATGGGTTTCTTTCTGTTTGTTTTGTTGTTTGTCTGCTTATTTTTGTTGAAGAGGATACCAAGATAGATGTTTGTGAGCCACATGTGGTTGCTGGGAATTGAAATCAAGACCACTGAAAGAGCAGACGCTACTCTTGTCTGCTGAGCAATCTCTCCAATCTCTTTTCCAGGCATTGTTAATGGTGTTGTTTCTCATATTACCTTTTCAGTCAATTTGTCATTTGTATAAAGGGGGCTGCTAATTTTGTGTATTAATTGTATCCTGCTACTTTACTGAAAGTCTGTTTTTTCAGACATAAAAATTTCCTGGTGGAATATTTAGGGACAGTTTTGTACTCAATCAAATCATCTGTTCATTAAGATACTTTGAATTATTTACTTCCTGCTTGCATTCCCTTCGCCCCTTTCAATTGTATTATTCCTCTATCTAAACCTTCAAGTATTGTCTGTTGTAAATGGATCTGAAAATAGTTGGCAATTTTGTCATGGTTAAGTTTCTTTTCATTTAAACTGATTTTGGCTATGGGCTTGAGGTATACTACCTTCATCATAGTGAGTTATGCCCTTTCTATGGTTAATCTATACATGACTGTTACCATGAAGCAGTGTTGGATTTCATCGAAAGCCTTATCTGCCTTTAATGAAATGGCTTCATTAATTTAATGACATTCTTCATTCTGTTAGTAAGGTAGATGTCTTTATTTATTTTTGTTTAATCATCCCTGAGTCTCTGGAATCAAGCTGACTTAAGAATGATGGGTGACCTGTAGTTACGTTCTTTGATACTGTTTGCAATATGTATTGAGATTTGAAGTGGAAATTTCTGTTTTTGTTGGAGACTCAGTTGGGTCATGTGATATTTTTTTCTGGAAGCTGTCCTGTGAGAGGATATTTTGCTGAAGCAGACACATAAAGGAGATGTTTTGCTGAAAAGAGATATATCGTGGTTTTCTGGATGCTGCTGGTGAAAAGGACATGGGATGTCTGGCAAAAGAATAGTTTAGTCCAACTGAGAGTGAGCAAAACTCTTGTGTTGGATTGACTTGCAACTCTTTTCTAGTTTTCGTGGAGTTTTGATGACGCTGGACTTTGCTGATAACACTCTTGCATTTGTTTGACTTGTACTTTTCACTTATCAGTGGAGCCTTGTGCTTTCTTGTGGATCAAGTGTCTGCTACTGATTCGTGTTTGTCATTTGCCTAGTGGACCGGACTGCTGAAAACAAAGATTGGCATCACCCCAAAGAATCATTTCTAAGCAGATCCCAACCTCTGTTTCATATTAGCTTTTCCTTCCCCCTCCCTCTGGTGGGTGGTGGGCTTGAAGGGAGGTTGTAATGTTAAAGAACCATGACTAATGTAGTTATTGAAAAATCTAAGCCTCTAGAGAATTTCTCTGTTTCTAAGGGAAATTTTTCTACAATTCTCTTTATTTTTTTTTTTTTAGATCTTCCTGTGGTTTAGGTATCAGTGCAACTATGTTATAGAAAGAATTGGGAATGTTTTTTCTGTTTCCATTTTTTGAATAATTTTAAGAGTATTGGTGTAACCTCGTCTTTGAAAGTCTGGTAGAACTCTTAGCTAAGCCATATGGCCCTTAGCTTCTTTCGTTTTGGAGTTTTTAATTATCACTGCTCTGGCTCTAGGGATTATAAGTCAGTTTAAATTGCTTATCTGATCTTAGTTTAAACTTGGTGGGTGATATAAATCAAGAAACTTATTCATTTCTTTTAGACTTTCCAGTGTGGTGAATTTCCAGCATGGTGGATTGAGTACAGGTTTTTAACAACATGTCTTTATGATTATCTAGATTTCCTGAGTCTCTTGTTATTTCCCCTCTTTCATCTCGAATTTTATTATTTTGTACTTCACTCCTCTACTTTTAGTTAAAATTGCTAAGTTTTATTAATCCTACTGATTTCCTCAAAGAGCAACTCTTTGCTTCATTGATTCTTTGTATTGTCGCTGTTTCCATTTTATTTCTGCTCCTTGTTTGATTATTCTTTGTCATCTCCTTTTCGGTGTGAATTTCTCTTTTCATTCTAAAGCTTCCAGTCATGCCATTAAGTTCCTGATATAATCTCTCTCTCTCTCTCTCTCTCTCTCTCTCTCTCTCTCTCTCTCTCTCTCTCTCTCTCTCTTTCTCTCTCTCTCTCTCTCTCTCTCTTTAATGCTGTCATTTAGTGCTATGATCTTGCCTCTGAAAATCACCTTGCTTGTGTTCTGTATATTTAGGTATGGTGTGTTTTCATTTTCATTAATTTCTAGAAAGCCTTGTATTTCATTCTCAATTTCTGTTTTGATTCATTTTTCATTGGTCAGATAGGGAGTTGTTTAGTTTCACTATGTTTGTTAGCTTTCAGTTGCCTTCACTGTTGAAATCCAGATCTACTCATGGTGGCCAGATATAGAATGCAGGGTATTGTTATTTCATTCTCTTTATACCTGTTGATACTTCGTGTCCAAATACATGACCAGTTGTGGAGAGCGATGCATGAGGAACTGAGAAGAAAGTATATTCTTTTGTGTTTGTGTGAAATCTTCAGTAAATACCTGCTAAGTTTATTTGGTTTATGACATTACTTAACTAGCTACTGCCTACCATTTAGTTTTTGTTGAGATGACCTGTTTATTGGCTAGAGTAGGGCACTGAAGTCACCCACTATCACTGTGTGAGGGTCAATGTGCAATTTAAGCTGCAGTAATGTTTCTTTCATGAAGTTTGGTACCCTTGTTTTTGATGCACAGATGTTTTTGAATTGCAGTTTCCTCAGCAGATTTTTTTCCTTGAGGGATATATATAAGTAGTGTTCTTCCCTATTTCTTCTGATTAATTTTGAATTGAAGTGTCTTATGTCAGATATTCATGTTATTTCCTTGGCTCAATCAATTTGAATATCTATTTTTCATCATTTTATCCTGAGTTGATGTCTGTCCTTGATGTTCAGGTATATTTCTTGGTTGTAGCAGAATCTGAGTCCCATTTTCATGTCAAGTCTGTTGATTATTTTATAAAAAAATTGAAACCATTGACTGTTGAAAGCCATCAATTAACAGTATGAGTTGATTACCATTATTTTGTTGTTGCAGTGTGTATTTTTTCTCTTATTTTATATGCTGCCCTGGTTTTTATTTTACTCATTGTGTTTTCCTGGGTGTGGTCAACTCCTTATGGTTGAAGTTTTCTTTCTTTGTGTTCTATAGAGCTGCAAGGTCTTTCTTTCTTCATCTACTGTGCTTTAAAGTTTCTGTGGGTATAATAGTCTAGACTGGCATCAGTGGTCTTTGAAAACTCTGTAGAACTTCTGTCTAATCTCTTCTGTCTTTTAGACTCACCATTAAAAATGGCATATTATTGGCATCCCTACTATTATTGTGTGTGTTTCAATGTGTGTTTTGAGCTTTAGTAAAGTTTCTTTAATGAATGTCAGTGCTCTTGCATTTGGGACATAGATGTTCAGAATTAAGACTTTCTCTTGCTGTTTTTTTTTTTTTCCTTTGATGAATATGAAGTATCCTTCCTGATCTGACTTGATAACTTTTGGTTGAAAGTCTGTTTTAGTGGATGTTAGGATAGCAACTCCAGCTTGATTCTTGGGGCCATTTGCTTGGAAGACTTTTTCCCAGCCTTGTACTCTGAGGTAGTGTTTGCCTTTGTTGTTGAGTTCTCTTTCTTATATGCAACAAAATGTTAGATCCTGCTTGTGTATCAGATCTGTTAGCTTATGACTTTTATTGGATGCTGTGTTGTGTGTGCATATGGGAGGCTGCCCTTCTAGAGGTCCAGCAAAGAGCTGAATAAGTCAGGCTCAGCTTACACCCAACCAATAGATAGAAGCCAGGGACCCCTGTGGTTGAATTAGGAACAGATTGAAAAGGCTGAGGACGAGGGCTACCAGAAGTCTCAACTAAACAGGACCCCTGAGATCTCTCAGATACTGGGCCACCAGCTAGACAGCATATACCAACTGATATGAGGTACCCGTGACACATATATAGCAGCAAGCTGCCTGTCTGCCTCAGTGAGAGAAGCACCTAATCCTCCTCCAGAGACTTGAAGCACCAGGGAGTGGAGAGGGCTGGTGTGGTTGGAGGGTGGGACATCCTCTTGGATATGGCAGAGGAGGAATGGGATGAGAAGCTGTCAGAGGGCAGACCAAGAGAAGAATAACAACTAGGTTGTAAAAACGATTAAGGATAATTATATGTTTATATGGTACTTGGTTGCCCTTTCCCCACCCCCACCTTCCTTTTTCAGTTTTTAATACTCTAGTTAAAAACACTTCAGTGTTTTAACACTTTATCCTGAACATTTAGTGTTTTTATTACTATATGTCACAGGGCATTTCTTCTCTGGTCCTGTCTATTTGGTTATATGTTTCTTGTACATTGATAGTCACCGCCTTCGGTAAGTTTGCAATTTTTTCCTCTATTATTTTGTTGAAAATATTTTTTGGTGTCTTTGACCTGAATTTCTCTTCCTTTATTTATATTATTTGGAAAGTTTTTGTTTTCATAGTTTCCAAGGTTTCCTGGATGTTTTGAGCCAGGAATCTTTTGTTTTTAAATTTAATATTCTTTGGGGTTAATGTAATTGCTTATTCTACCATGTCGTTTATGTGCCAGGTTCTGTTTTTCAATCTCTGGTATTCTGGTAAAGAAGCTTGACTCTAAGGTTTCTTTCAAATTCCTAAGGTTTTCATTTCCATTTTGTACAAGTTTGGGTTTTATTTATTGATGATACTTCCAAATTAATGCCTTGAACTCTTCATTTCCTTCCACTGCTTATGTTTTCATAGATTTCATTGATGGATTTACTCATATCCTCCTTAAGGGTCTTGAACATATTCATTACAGCTATTTTGAAGTCCTTGTCATGTGTTCTAGCTCTATTGCCTGTCTCAGAGTGGGGTTGGTGGGCTCTAAGAGAGACATGTTGCTCTAGATGTTATTGGTAGTATTTTTAGGATGGTCAGCTGGGCATCTGTGTTTCAGGTGAGTGGACTTCCAGGTATTACTGTCTGTGAAGGATGATGAAGTATTCAGCAGGATGATGAAGTAGGGGGGAGTATAGGGGTTAGGTGAGAATATAGGTGAGTTAGGTGAGTGTGGCTAGGCGGCGTGGGGGAAGGTGTCCAGGCGGGCCCTTGCCTGGGCACCTCTGCCCCTGAGGGACCACACACACACAGACATGGTATAGAATAGAGTTTATTCAGAATAGGGGATGAGAGTTAGTGGTAGAGAAAGAGAGAGAGAGAGAGAGAGAGAGAGAGAGAGAGAGAGAGAGAGAGAGAGAGAGAGAGAGGAGGCCGGCCATGACCACCTGGAAGGGGGGAAGAGCCCCAGGGGCAGAGAGGTGAGAGTATGTGGGAGAGCGGTGAGCAAAGAGAGAGAGGAGGGGCAAGTAGCCCCTCTTATAGTGGGCCAGATCTCTGGGGCAGGGCATACCTGGCTATTGCCAGGTAGGTGTGGGGTGGAGCTTACACAAAACCCCAACAATCTGGTCCTGCCTTTTTTGTGTGTTTTCCATTACTTGGTCCCTGTTGGTTCCTCTGAATCTTCAGAGCTTATAGGGCCTGTAAGATACCAGGCAGTGAGTGCTTCTGTGTCCCTGAAACTGTGGCAACTGGGCTCTCAGGTAGATCTTCTTTCTAGGCATTGGGAACTGACTTAAAGGAATTCAGATGGGCTGGAATGATGGGTATGTGACAGAGACCACAGGAGGGAGTAAGGCTTGTTTTGCCCTGAATTTCTTTTAAGTTACTAGGCAATAGAGGAAGACAGGCCCCTGCATGTAGTCTACTACTGGGCTGACAATAAAACTCTGGAAGTGGAATTGGAGGATGGGATGGAAAGTCAAGATTGCCCATTTGGTTCTCTGGTTAGAATGGCCAGCTGGTTTCTAAAGAGAGTGTGCTCCAAAGATGATTATCTTCAAGATAGTTCCCTGATTCTACTCTCTGGAATTTACATGGTGACATGGTAGAAATAAAGAGCCACATTTTGCTGCTTTTTTCCTGGCCTCTGTTAAGTGCTGAAAACACACATACACACACACACACAAACACACACACACACACAAAATGTAAACATGTAAAACGTTACTGAAATGTCTATATTAGGATATTTAGGATATTTTTGCTCTGTTTGAATTTGAGTAGTTATTAATGTTCATTTGCATTTAATAAGTATAAATCATAAAAGTATTATATATACTTTATAATTAATATTAATAATAATATTAAAATAAGAATTACATCTACTCATCCATACATAGCATATGAAAATCTGGATCATAGTACAAATCTATTCCATGAATATTTTAGAACATGATTTCATGAGCTCAGTAAATTTTCTTATAGCCTAGAAAGGTACAGTATTTATGTCGATATTTTTACTTCTCCGTATTTATGTCAATATTTCTTCTCTATAAGTATACTGAGACATGTTGTCAATTTTCATGTAATGAAAACTATACACATTAAAATTGTTATTGATTCTCCTTTCTGCCATGTATATCTCTCTGTATATATATATATACATGTTAAACCGTTATGCAAAGAGTTTATTTACTCCACCTTGGGAATCTATGATCTTCTGACCTCCTTCTCATGCAAATGGAGATTGCCTCAGCAGGACTAGAGGCTGCATCTGGGGGATTTTCCAGCAACTCTCAATCAAAGAACAATGAGTGTATTCACAAAGCAGCCTTCCCAACTCTCAGAAGTTAAATGCCCACAAGACATACCATATGGCTCAAGTGCTTCCACCACACACCTAAGATTCAGAGAAACTAAAATCTGATAACTATTTCTTCTATGGGAAATATATGACTGAAAAATACTTGGTCTTGACCTGACCTGTAATAAATAATTAAGCATTCACAGCTTGTGAACCATCATTACCTTAGAATATCAGTTCTGCTATGTTTTGTAGCTAATTTCCACTGCCAAAGAAAGCACTTTGTGTTGCAAAAAACTGTCAGTAACTTTCTCTGGGCAAACACCTGCAGATACCTGCTGACAGTGGTTGGATAAATTTTAGGATCATAGGAATTACATTATAAACTAGATTCTGCAAAGAAGTACTAGATATGAAGGTTAGAGAGTCAAAATATGAGGAATCGCTTTCATGTGCAGGTATTTTGTGTTTCTATTACACTTGACATAAAGAGCAGAATAAATTATCTTCTGAAAGATGTTATATAGCTTGGGAAAGTCATATAAAAAGAAGTTACATTTGCAAGTAAGATTTTCAGTTTGCAATAGTGCAATGTAATTTATTTTCAGATTTTTCAGGTGAAATGATTAATTTCCTGAGAATGTTTACTCGTATATTCTATGTTTCCATAGAGATCCAAAGATTAAAGTCATAACAGACTTTTAATTATATTTTGTAAAATAGCTTTGCATGCTTTTTTAATATCTGAATATCTTAAATGAGAATTTAAAAATCTCTCTTTTTTTTTTTTTTATAAGAGTTTAGCCCAGTTTTCTCCAAACTGGGGTAAGTAGATTAAACCATGATTCAATCTATTCAGGTTTGTTTGTTTGGTTGGTTGAAGTAGAGGACTGCATTTGAAATATATGGATTGTTAGTTGTCGATTCATTGTGTAGGTCAATATGCTCTGGATGAAGAAATCTGGTTTGATATATTTAGTAAATTACTAAGTTTTATTTTAAAGTATTTATTTATAGATACATTCAAATGTAACAACATTTAGAACATTCTCTTTGTTAATTTTAGAACTTGTTATCATGAGAAGTGATAACATGAAATGCAATCAGTTTAAGTGAATTTCAGAAGTGTTAGGTCTAATCGAGAAGATAGAGTATTACATATTTATTTATTTTAAAGATTTTTTGGTCTACTGTTATGTGTACAAGTGTTTTGCTGGTATGTATATCTGAACATTGTGTGTGAAATGACGAGGAGGCCAGAGAAGGCATTCAGTTTTCAGCAATTAAGTTATGGATGGTTATTGGCTGCTAGGTCAGACCTGGAAATAACTCTGGGTCTTGTGAAAGAGTAGATAGTGCTCTTACGACCTCGGTCTCTCTTCAGCTTTTACACACTAGGATAAAGAAGCAGGCAGGTGATTGCAACATAAAGTTCAGTGTCTTGTTGCTGGAAAATTGTACAAATCTCTCCATTTTTTACTTCCATATCACTATATGGTAGTTTGAAACAAATGCTTATGTGAAGCTAGCAACTTACTCTGAAATCCCTATGTAGAAACAACATACTACATTTCACAGGTTCTATGTTTTGTTTTTCATTTTGTTTTGTTTTGTTTTTGCTTTTGTTTCACAATTTCACATAATTTGCATATGATGATAAGTTACAGAATATATTATCTTTATAATTTAAGCTTGGGTAACTGTAGAATTCCTTTTTTTTTTTTTTAAGATTTACTTATTATTATATGTAAGTACACTGTACTTCATACACACCAGACATACCAGAAGAGGGCGTCAGATCTCATTACAGGTTGTTGTGAGCCATCATGTGGTTGCTGGGATTTGAACTCAGGACCTTCAGGAGAGCAGTCAGTGCTCTTAGCCACTGAACCACCTGTCCAGGCCAGATTGCCTTTACATAAGGTGAGCATTACGTTCATTAAGAAAACTATAAAGCTATAGTCATAAACACATATTCTTACTGGCACAAACAAGTCTAGCCAAGTTTGGTTTACTGTTGACAAAGTTTCTATTGTCCTACATTTCTATAATTTAGACAATAATTCTTGCATGCTAGTTTTATTTCTATGATTTGATTAATCTGTATTTGTCTAATGCCAATTAATACATTATAATAGGCCCATAGTTTAGATTATGTTATCACTCATATTTTATGCTTATTGCTGTGATGAAATTTATTACTTAGTAATTTTATAGTGTGTATCCTATAGTATGATTTACCTCTTTCCTGCTTCTTTATTTGCCATGACTATCAACCACTCTATATCCCACCCTATCGTTTTTCTGACACATGATAATCATTTAGTTTATCCAAGGTAATCTGTTTGCTATAGAATCCGTACTAGATCCTGGTGTGTTTATCGGTTGGTATACAATGGAAGCAAATGATTGTCTCTGTTCCTAATTCTATCAGCAATGGGAAGTAGAATTATGGCCCCTACGCCTCCCTGCATTCATAAGTGACTGGTGGACACAAGCAAAACCACTGCAGCATCTTCAGCTGCTGTGAGTTCCTGATTCCAATGCTTGCTGTCCTGGGGAAAACTTTTCAAAGGCCAGTTGACTAGCTTCCCAGTTTCCCCCAACTTCCCCTAGCTTCCCCCAGCTTCCCAGTTTCCCTGCTTTTCAGCTTCCCCCAGATTCCCAGCATCCCAGTTTCCTCCAGCTTACCCCAGCTTCCTCCAGTTTGCCCCATCTTCCTCATTTTCCCCCAGCTTCCTCCAGCTTCTCAGCTTCCCTACTTCTCAGCTTCCTGCTTTCTGTTTCCTAGCTTCCCCCAGCTTCCTCTATATTCCCAGTTTCTCAGCTTCCCAGTTTCCCAACTTCCTGCTTCCCAGCTTCCCTCAGCTTCTGAGCTTCCCAGCTTCCTGCTTCCTGCCTCCCGCTTTCCAGCCTCCTGCTTCCTGCTTCCTGCTACCCAGTTTCCTGCTTCCCAGCTTCCTGCTTCCTGCCTCCTGTTTCCTGCCTCCTGCTTTCTGCCTCCTGCTTTCCAGCTTCCTGCTTCCCAGCTTCCTGCCTTCCTGCTCCTACTTTCTTTCTGAATTGTCTTTCACAATAAATAGGAGATAGCTGAGAAGCAGACATTTATCCAAGTATCATCAGGAAAATATGTAAGAACACTGAACAGAAATCTAATTTAATATATAATGCTTTATTTTATCAAATCATTTTTAGGAATCTTTGTTTTACACTAAGCAAAAAGTATTTACTGTAGTGATTCAGTGGGGAAATCGTTATGAACATACCATGGGTTTCCACTGCTGTTTTTCATCTTTTATTAAATATTTAAAATGTTGCTTAATATAGTTAAATAAGTGCTTCTGTTTCCTAACACAATTTACATTACTTGTTCAGAGTAAATTTTCAGATAATCCACACAAAGTATTTAAAACTGTCTCTATAATGTTACAATTACTAAATAAGTGTTAGTGGTTACTATAAACACTTTCATTGTACCGTTAATAATTACTACAGGCATCAGGGTAGTTTGTGTCTATGTGACAAAGAAAACATTGAAGAAGACAACATAAGATCTGCAAGATTTTTTCCCCCAGAATAGACATTGTTTAAAGCAAGGCTATAGGCTAATCTTAATTAAATGTGCATTTGTAACGCCCAAAAATCCACTAAAAGTTTAAGCGAGTGCTGGCTTCCAGATTTCAATAACTTTTTTTAAAAACTGGAATTTAAAATTGGCAGTGTTGAAAGACAACACTTTGGTTGTTATCCACTACAGATCCATGCGTGAAAAAATTTATTAAAACTACCTGCAGCACAAGGGAAATTCTGCTGTGCTATTTTCTGTTGATAATGTCCAAAATCATGAAGTTGTTGAGTTAAATGACATTTGAGTATAAAACATATTTTGATATGCTAAACAGAAATTGTAAAGAAGTTATTAAACTGTCTGTGGGATAAGTATGTGGTTTGACTCTATTAATGTGTCTGCAACATCAAAGTCAATATTTAGATAAGAAAATGATGGATACATTTATAGAAAATGAACAATCTCTTTAAGCTTTTAAGAATTCAGAGTTAAAACATTAGCATGTCACAGATTTAAAGCAGTACAAATGGATGTCTTACTTCTGAATGCTGCCGAGATTATTAATTTCAGTGTATATGCATATACAAACATTATGTGAATTGATATAATTCCATTTAAAAGGAAATAAATACACTTAAAAACCTTTATTATTGTTTCTGCATTTTATATGATTTATGTAATATAGGAATTTTTTCTATATTCTTTGTTTACATTCCAAATGATTTCTCTTTTCCCAGTTGCCCCCTCTCCATTAGTTCCATAAAGCCTCTTCCCTCCACCCATTCTCTAATCAACCCCCTCCCAATTCTCTGTCCTGGTAATCACCTATGTTGTTGCATCAAGCCTTTCCATGACCAGGGCCTTCTCCTTCCTTCTTCCTGGGCATCATTTGATATGTGAATTATGTCTTGGGTATTCAGAGCTTCTGGGCTAATATCCACTTATCAGTGACTTCGGGGGATTTTTATTTTAAGCATATAAATGTTTTAAGTATTTAAAAGACTAATGAATTTTTTCAATGACAATTTGATACATGTATAAGATTCATTCTGATTACTACAGACTTCCATCTGACGCTCTCCCATGACATTCCTCCTCCTTGCTTTCTGGACTTTACCTTTCCATTATTTCATCATGAGGATTCCATTCTGAATTCTATCAAACAGTTTGGACCTATGACAGTCATAAGCCCAATAAAAATACTTTCTTAACGTGGAATTTCTAAAGGAAGAATATGACCTCAATGGTAAAATATAAAAGGATGTTTCTTTTTAAAGAAAAGATTTTAAGCCTTGGCATTGTGCTTAATTATATAGTTCTGTTTTACAGGGATTTGCTGTTGGACACTTTGCATGAAAAAGAGTGCTATGTGAGAACGTTTGTTCAAGGTTGCAGTTATTTTTGGCTTAGATTTCATAAGCACAAGCAGAAAATGAGAAAAGAGATACAAAAAAAAAATCTCTTTAGCAGGTGTGCCAATCTAGTGTTCAAAGATCAGAGAGCAAAACGATATATTTACTACACACTCTGTTCTGAAAACCACAAAGTTTGAAAACAAAGCTTTCCAGCATGCACAACAATCATCTCTCTGCGTGATTTTCCTGGTCTTGAATCCCTTGAGTATAGGGACTGCCTTCTAAGGGTAATGTGTCCATGCAGCTAAACAACTCTATTATTGAAGTTGGTATCCAAATTGTGATCTTTGAAATTTGTGATTTTTGGAATATTTCTCCATAATTTTGTAGAATATTTTTTTGCAATAAAATCTTTAATTACAGATCTTTTACTTATATATTATGGGTTCTTTTTAATATTTTTTCTTCTTGCCCTGGTCCTGCTCACCCTGGCCCTGCTCCTTCCTTGTACTGAAGGTTAAGATTTACTTACTGTACTGGCTGGTTTTGTGTGTCAACTTGACACAGGCTGGAGTTATCACAGAGAAAGGAGCTTCAGCTGAGGAAGTGCCTCCATGAGATCCAGCTGTGGGGCATTTTCTCAATTAGTGATCAAGGCAGGAGGGCCCCTTGTGGGTGGTACCATTTCTGGGCTGGCATTCTTGGGTTCTATAAGAGAGCAGGCTCAGCAAGCCAGGGGAAGCAAGCCAGTAAGAAACATCTCTCCATAGCCTCTGCATCAGCTCCTGCTTCCTGACCTGCTTGAATTCCAGTCCTGACTTCCTTTTGTGATGAATAGCAATGCAGAAGTGTAAGTTTAATAAACCCTTTCCTCCCCTAACTTGCTTCTTTGTTATGATGTTTGTGCAGGAATAGAAACCCTCACTAAGACACTTCCTTTATGTATGTAAGTACAATGACACTCTCCTCAGAAACACCATAAGAGGGCATCAGATCTCATTCTAGATGGTTGTGAGCCACCATGTGGTTGCTGGGATTTGAATCAGAACCTCTGGAAGAATAGTCAGTGTTCTTAACCACTGAGCCATCTCTCCAGCTCCATTTTATTAGGGTTTCTGAATGTGTCTTTTCAATCTGTTTTTCTTACTTGTGAATGTGTGTGCATTGGTTTCTTGTGCTTTGTTCTTTTTTTTTATTTTACGTATTTTTATACACTTTCAAATGTATACATTTTCTAATTTAGAAGAGTCTGTATTGTGAATATTTTTCTTTTTTGCTGATTCCATTTTATTGCTAGGCTGTTAAGTTTTTCTCTATTTCTCCAGAGATCACCTTTAATCAGACTTCATGTTATTGTATGGACCTTGTACTAGCATGTGCTTGTATTGACATGTACTGCAGAATGGTCTCTGGCTTTATATTTCCTTCTTCTTGTGATTGATTATGCTTAAGATAGAATTTTGGCCCTTACATATGTGTCTTGGCGAGCTTTATGTCAATTTCACCCAAGGTAAAGCAATCTGAAAAGAGAAAATCTCAATTGAAAATCAAAATGCCTTCATAAGGCCTGACTGCCAGGTGTTCCCTTCATCTTAATTGATGTGGAAGGGTCCAGCCCATTTTGGATGCTTCCATCTCTGGGCTGGCCGTCCTGCTCCTGGGCTCTCAACAAGAAAGCAGTGTGAATAAACCAGGAGGAACAGGCCAGCTAGAATCACTCCTCCATGGCCTCTGCATCTGCTCCAACCTCCATGGTTCCTGCCCTGCTTCATCTCTGGTCCCGACTTCCAGTGATGAACAGAAATAGCCAAATAAAATTTCTCCTCGGTTTATTTTGGTCTTGGTGATTCATCATAACAACAGTAATCCTGACTAAGACAACATGTGAGTGCAGGGCTCTGTCACTAACTATGTCCCCAAGCCTTATAGCCTTTGAAGGATTAGGAAGTACAGTCTCTTTAGCTTATACAAAGAAAGCTGCATGCCACACAGAATAAGAAGGTATCATTATTGCACATATGTAACTTTGGGCAGTTACCTCGAACGGGTTACCTGGAAGGGAAGTTGGGGATGTATGGGAAGGCAGCAAAAAGAGATGGAGACCAAGACAACACCTGCTATTCAAGGTCTCAAAGTTTAATGGAGAACTCCAAATATACAGGCAGAGGAAAACCCTTCCCCCAGCAGAATCAGTTCAGTTGCTCTGCTGGTGGCTAGTGTTTCTTGGCAAACTGCAGGTCCTTGAAGAACAATGGGCTTCACGTTGGTCTGAGCACTCCACCCTAGGTGGAGGAGATTATGGCTAACACAGGAGTTCCCACTCAAAGGTTGGGAGAGGAAGTTCACATTGATCAATGTCAAGGTCTTACCAGGTGGCATGGCACCTCATACAGTCACTGCATTTAATCAATATCATGGTTATTTCCTAACACAGTATTCTGTACTATAGAAGTAATATACAATAAGTATAATAAGTATAATTTTATAAGTATGTGTAATTTATCGTCCCTTTTCATTATTTGATAAAGATAAAGTATATGCGATGTGTTCTCACATTAGGTTTATTTATTCATTTACTTACACATTTGATTTGAGGCACGGTGTCAAGGAGCCCAGGCTGAAAGTCACAACATAGAGTGACTGGACTTATTGATTGATTAGCCCTGCTGAGTTTGGGGATTGCAGCCTTAGACACACAGCACACCTTCATCTGGATATGTTGGTTTCTAGAACTAAGAAAGGGTTCTTGTCATTGTGACAGTGCATTACTACAGTCCAAGGAGTCTAACACGGGAAATGCAAGTGCTGCTTTTCCCAGGTGACTTCTCCAGAAACAGGTCAATGGTGCTATGCTATTTTGTTTCCTTTCTGTACTGCACTTTGTTTTACTCTAATTTAAATGTAAATTAAACCCAGGAGTTGAGCACTTAATAAATACAAGCCTGTTTGTTTGTTTATAGTTTGTGAAATTAAGTTTTATTTATTATGTTTATTTTTCTGTTTTTAGTTATTCACTTCACATCCTACTCACTGTCCATCTCCTGGTCACCCTCTCCCATAATCCTTCACCTTATCCCTCCTAGACATCCTCTCTGAGAGGGTTTAGCCCCTCTCTGGATCCCTCTTCCTGGCACATCAAGTGTATTGGGGGATAGGCACATATTTTCCCACTGAGGTCACACACGTTAGCACAGATAGAAAAATTTATGGGGCGGGGCAGAGGTATGGGATGTGGAATAGTCAGAGGGTGTACTGGGAGGGGAGAAATCAGAAGTGCAGAAATATCAATCAATCAATCAATCAATCAATATTAACCCTTCTGGCCTGAAAGTGAACAGATGAAAACGTTTCTAGGCATGCTCCTGAAAGTGCCGTTTGCAACTTTTCTGTGCTCCTCACATCTCTGGTTTTCACATGTGAGGACCTGTCACTTGTTATGTGAGCTCCATCTCTGTTTGGGGTTTGTACAGACAAAGCCATCTATTGTGGGTTCCTTGCAGCACCAGTACTGTGTATCAGGTGATCTAATTATTTAACATGAGCTACTGTGTTTAAAGGCATGGTCGTGGGCCTGGAGAGACATCTCAGCAGTTAAAGGCACGGGTCACTCTTGCAGAAGATCAGGTTTGGTTCCTCACACCAACATGGCTGCTCACAGCCATCTATAACTACAATTCCACAGAATCCAGTACTCTGTTCTAGTCTGCGTGGGCACAGCACACATGTGTCATCCAGGCAAAACACTCATATGTATAGAATAAAAATGAATCTTTTAAAAATACACATAACAGGGCCGGGAAGATGGCTCAATGATAAAAATGAGCTTTCTGTGTGAGTCTGGCTACTTGAGTTTAATCTCAGAATCTGCAATAGGAAGAACGAGATAACCCACTCTGTGCACTCGCAAGTGGGAGCTGGGCCCCCTTCCTCCTCTCTATCCACTGGCACAAACACACAACAACAATAATAATTTTAAGGTTTTTAAGTGCCCCTAAATGCCCTTGTATGCAAAATTAAATTCAAAACTAGATGTGATAGCCAAATTTCTCTTTTAAAAAAGGGTTAGAGTCACCCAGATTGCGACTCATATTGGATAGTAAAATGGCTAATTTATGATTGTTCTTCTAGTCACACAGCATTGATCGATCGGGAAGTCTTGTAATTTACTAACAGGTTGCCTGCCGAAGAGTACGGAAGTACTCCTGAGTATGTGAGCTCCTGAAGAAAAAGCTCTCAACATTCAGAGTTACGCAGCAAAGAGCTCCCAATTCTCAGTTCTTTCCTCAGTCACATTATCGTTCTTCTACCTTGTCTCCTAGCAGTTTCATCCCAATCTCCATCATCTCCATCTCCATCATCTCCATCCCTATCACCATCATCTCAGTCTCCAATATCCAACATCTCCATGTCCATTTCGTTCCCTTCTGGTATTTTTCAAGTGTATCATGCATCAATCTTGTCTCCTACAAGAGTAGAAACCTGTCAGTCTGATTAGCTGACACAATTTCATAAAATATAATAAATATCTTATTATTTATTATTTATTTTTTATTGGCTTTTGGCTTTTTGACTAGGAACTTGCTTTGTATACAACAAACTCAAAGAAATCCACCTGCCTCCACTTCCTACGTGCTAGAACTAAAGGCATGCAGTACCACACACAGATACAAATGAATTCTAAAATACATAAAATATACATGCCTGTTAATTAAAATCAACTTGGTAATTAACACTGAAACCTCTGAAGGTGTGAGTTCCCCACTTTCACACCTTCCTCTCTATCCTTAAATTCTTCTTAAATTTTTCAAAATTAAAATTGAGGTAGACATTTCTGAAAAGACTTTCTCCCACACTTCCATGAATTTTGTATTGGCTTTATACAAATACTCAGGAGAAACTTTACACACTTCTGTGAAGGAAACAACACAAATACGTCATGCTTTGTCTCTTGTCACTTAGTGTGAAATAAGAACCATTCACTTTAAAATTGCATAATAATCATGTCACCAGAATACAAATACAGTTTAAATCTGCTTAAGGCAAGTTAAGAAAAAGTGTAGTTAATGTTTTTTGAATGGAAACTTAATGTATTTGTGATCAAATAATATAAAGTCATTACTGACTTAAAATGCAATATCAGACTTAGAAAAGTTGAAGAGTTTTTCTGTTGATGGTTCCAAGATTCAAACTTATCTTCTTTGTATTCTAGTCACCAAACCTTCTCCATTGCTCAATATTTATTATTCACACTTTGTGTTCCTCTTTCTAATTAGAATGTAGCAATTGATCATACACTAAAAATTATCATAAGAGCAAGTCAGGATAGACAACGCATTGTTTTTGGAATTAATGTTTTGGCAAATATTGGGATATTGTTTCTGATAATTATTGTAACAGTCCCAGTAATTACACACTTTTAAATGAATAAATTCTTAGCTGCAGCTTATCCAATTATGTGAAGATTCTTTCAAATGTCCCTGAAAAGAGGCACGAGTAGCAATATACAGATGGAGAAGTTATTTATATAGTATATATTATATAAATAGTACATATTGTATTATATATTATATTATAATATATAATATAATATTATATAACATTATTATATAACATTATATTGTAATATATTATATTATATACATTATTATAAATAAATATTATATATATTTATATATATAAAAATGTGTGTACAGATATGAATGCAATAAAATTGATAAAAAGAGTTCTTGATTGTGAAAGAGAGCAACACGTATGAATGGTGATATTTTGAGGAAGAAAAGCAGGATATAAATAATGTAATTATGTTATAATCACAAAGACAAATTAAAAAAAATAGTTTTGAGCCTGAAAGTCAGCGGTTAGAAGGCAATATGAATCTGTTCTCTTAAAATTAAAATATATTCGTTATTTGAAAATGATTAAAAGTGACTGGATTTGTTAAAATTTCTCCTGTAAGTTTCTTGGGGACAATTCAGGTTTTTGTGGAAGTAAAAAAAAAGTGTGAAAAAGGTGTTAAGTTGCATATTTGTACAATTATAAGAATCAACCACTTTAGTTTTTCTCTAGGGTTCTTATTCAAAAATTTTAAAGTATGTGTCAACAACAGAAATATCGTAAGGCTAAAATCGTAAGGTTAATATTGAATAAACACCAACACTTTGAAAGCTTTCAAGATTTTCAACAACGTAAGGACAAAAGGTGGCTAATGGGGAAAGATGATGAATTTTGGTTTCATGATGTTTTATGTAAAATTTTAACAACTCATTCCTCATGATGAACAGCAACAATCCATGAGATTATTGCTATATTTGTCTGTCTTCTATAAATTAACTTTCATTTAAGAAGATATTTTACAACAGAACAAATGAATGGTATCATTGGCAAACTTTGCTTATTGTGTTATACATTTATGGAGTCACATCAGTTTGTTCGGTTATGCTCTAAGAAACTATATCAAACATGAAACCTGCAAGGAGACCCATTAAATAATGCAACTGCAGAAATAACATTTTAGGCATAGTTTTAATAAGAGTTTTGCTTTAGGTTTACTTGTAGACTTTTTTTTTATATTTCTATAATAAACGCTGTAAAATCTCTGCTAGAATATAAGTAGTGTAAAGGAAAACAAGTTTGCATTTCTGCTCATTAGAATAGCTAGACCCCTAGCATCCCTGGATTACAATTTAGTGAATTTGAGTGGAAATACTAGGATTTTCTCCTCATTTAACTGGATCTTATCATTGATAACATGGAGTAGAAGTTTTATAGCTATATTCTGAAAGCATAGAACATCATTTTTACTTGGCAATAGATGACAAAATTAAAGGTAAACATCCTAACAATAAAAAAATAAGCAGGAAATGTAAAGGTAGATGATTGATATTTAATCTGTGTAATTTGAAACTTGTTTAAAAAGTGGTGATTGATTGTTGAGAGAGGTAGATTTAGCCTCTCTAACAGTTGATTTTCCTAATTATTACCTGGAACAAAATGGTTAGTCCTGAAATCATAATCACTCAACCAACAAAAATGGAGTCAGAAGGTCATATGTATATATTTATATGCATGTATGTGTAACAATAATCAATGAAAAACATGCCATCAATTTGAGAGATCATGGGAGAAAAGGCATGGGAGGGACAAATAAAACATGGGACAGGTTAGAAGGAGGATAATAGAGAAGTGATGTAATTATATTTTAATTAAAATATAAAATTGGTAATGTAGAAGCCAGTGACAATAAATTTACCCTGCACCTAAGGCTCAGGGAACATTGTAGATGAGAGGGAATAAAGATGGCAGGCAGAGAGAGGATCAAGGATTTTGCTAGGAGATTGTGTCTCCTAGTAACATCAGAAGCTAAATCCAATAATTCTCACTAATGTGACTACCCAAATGCCAAACTAGGTGGGAAAAAGCCAACAAGACCTCGGGCCTACACAAAGTACTATAGAAAACTGAATAAACTTAGCAGTGGGAAATGTGCGAAAACCATACCAATTAGTTTTCTAGTGCCACACTGTCAGCCTAGAAATTATATGTACAAGTAAGATTTTATTGAATCAGCATGAAAAATGTCAGAATATACATTTGTATACAATTAGCTATATTCAGGCAATAATAATTAATGAAAAAAGTGTTCTTGAATTCGAATGACAGCAAGGATAATGGGAGGATTTGGAGGAAATAGAAAAGAAAGTGAGGAATGTTGTGATTAAATTAAAATACAAAACATAAAGAACAAGAAATGAAAAGACATATAACTGTCTTCTGTGTAAATCAGGATTTGTCCCAAAGTATTGGACATTCTAAATTATTAGGTTTACCCTACATAATCTTGCCTTATCATTTATTGGACTAGAATAATATGTAACTGCATCCTAAGACGTGTGTGTGTGTGTGTGTGTGTGTGTGTGTGATATTTAACTTTTACAAATTAAACATAATTGAGAGTCAATAATTCCTCACATATAACATGGCATTTTTCCAGCCTGAATTTTCTTTTAGCTTTATTATAGTAAATTCCAACAATTGTAACTTGTTATTTGTATAGCGTAACATTTGGGATAACTGAAATGACTCACCACAGACACACTCCAACATTAACTATGAGTATACCGTTATATAAGTGGATATAACAGCACACTATAAATCATAGGATTTTTAAATATATTTTTACTGTTTCCCTGTTACTGAAAATTTTTTTCCATAATAGAGCCTTATTACAGTTTTATTTTCCTCTATTCTTCCCTGTTCCTTCCTATCTACTCTCCCATCCAGAACACCCCTTTTCTGTGTCTCATTAGTAAATAAGCTTCTAGGGCACAGCGATAAAATAAAATAAATATAATATAGTAACACAAACACTACATCATCAGAATTTGACAAAAGAAGCAGGAGGAAAAGAGCCTAAGAGAAGGAACTGGACTGATTCGCATACTCAAGGATCGCATAAGAAATGCTGAGCTAGAACCCATTATAAGTACACATGTAGACCCATAAAAGTCCTGTGCACACTGCCTCAGTCTCCATGAGTTCACATGGCCTCTGCTTGCACAGGGTGAGCTAGAGGGCTTTGTTTCCTTGGTGTCCTCCATTCCCTTTTGCTATTACAGTCTTAGTCTTTCTGTCTCCTCTCCAGTAGGGTGCACTGAGCCCAGAAGAAAGGAATTTGAAGAACATGTCCCATTTATGGAAAAATGCTAAAGTGGAATCTTTTACTAGACGGTGATGTAGCTCGCACATTTCATCAAAGAACACCTTCTTTATGTCAGATGTCATTATAGAAAACCAAAACCGGACACTATGCAGATATCAAGGGTCATGGGGAACCCAGACCCAAGAGATTACTTTTAACACAACTGATGTACCTGAGGCCTAAGAAACATCTTGCAACAGGGGGCAGAAATAATGTAAAAGCCAACGGACCGAGAAGTTTGTTTATGGCATTATATCTCTCATAAATGGAAAGCCTGAACAATGACATTAATCGACATGCTAAGGAGAAAGAGAGGAATCCCACGGAGTTTAAATCCAACACTTAAACAATCCCACCCAATAATGCTGAAAGAAGGAGATGATTCTCTTCCAGATTCAAGTCCCTAATTTCTTTTTTTTAGTTGATATAATCCTTATTTACATTTCAAATGATTTCCCCTTTCCTGGCTTCCCATTCCCCAAAAATCCCATAAACCCTCTTCCCTCCCCTTGCTCCCCCATCCACCCCTTCCCACTTCCCTGTTCTGGTTTTGCCTTATACTACTACACTGAGTCTTTCCAGAACCAGGGGCCATTCCTCTGTTCTTCTTGTACCTCATTTGATGTGTGGATTATGTTTTGGGTATTCCAAATTTCTAGGTTAATATCCACTTATTAGTGAGTGCATACCATGATTGATCTTTTGAGACTGGGTTACCTCACTTGGTATGATGTTCTCTAGCTCCATTCATTTGCCTAAGAATTTCATGAATTCATTGTTTCTAATGGCTGAATAGTACTCCATTGTGTATATATACCACATTTTTTGCATCCATTCTTCCGTTGAGGGATACCTGAGTTCTTTCCAGCTTCTGGCTATTATAAATAGGGCTGCTATGAACATAGTGGAGCACGTATCCTTATTACATGCTGGGGAATCCTCTGGGTATATGCCCAGGAGTGGTATAGCCGGATCTTCCGTAAGTGACATGCCCAGTTTTCTGAGGAAGCACCAGACTGATTTCCAGAATGGTTGTACCAGTTTGCAACCCCACCAGCAGTAGAAGAGTGTTCCTCTTTCTCCACATCCTCACCATCACCTGCTGTCTCCTGAATTTTTAATCTTAGCCATTCTGACTGGTTTAAGGTGAAATTTCAGGGTTATTTTGATTTGCATTTCCCTAATGACTAATGAAGTTGAGCATTTTTTAAGATGCTTCTCAGCCATCCGAACTTCTTCGGGTTGAAATTCTTTGTTTAGCTCTGTACCCCATTTTTAATAGGGTTATTAGGTTTTCTGGGGTCTAATTTATTGAGTTCTTTGTATATATTGGATATTAGCCCTCTATCTGATGTAGGGTTGGTGAAGATCCTTCCCCAATTTGTTGGTTGCCAATTTGTCCTTCTGATGGTGTCCTTTGCCTTACAGAAACTTTGTAATTTTATGAGGTCCCATTTGTCAATTCTTGATCTTAGAGCATACACTATTGGTGTTCAGTTCAGGAACTTTCCCCCTGTACCGATGTCCTCAAGGGTATTCCCCAGTTTCTTTTCTATTAGCTTCAGAGTGTCTGGCTTTATGAGGAAGTCTTTGATCCATTTGGAGTTGAGCTTAGTACAAGGAGATAAGGATGGATCAATTTGCTTTCTTCTGCATGCTGACCTCCAGTTGAACCAGCACCATTTGTTGAAAAGGCTATCTTTTTTCCATTGGATGTTTTCATCTCCTTTGTTGAGAATCAAGTGGCCATAGGTGTGTGGGTTCATGTCTGGATCTTCAATCCTGTTCCATTGATCCGCCTGCCTGTCACTGTACCAATACCATGCAGTTTTTAACACTATTGCTCTGTAGTATAGCTTGAGCTCAAGGCAGACCTCAACAAATATAAAAAGATCGAACTAATCCCATGCCTCCTATCAGATCACTATGGAATAAGAGTGGTCTTCAATAGCAACAAAACAACAGAAATCCCACATACACATGGAGTCTGAACAATACTCTACTCAATGACACCTTGGCCAAAGAAGAAATAAAGAAAGAAATCAGAGACATTTTAGAATTTCATGAAAATGAAGGCACAACATACCCAAATCTTTGGAACACAATGAAAGCAGTGCTAAGAGGAAAACTAATAGCCCTGAATGCCTCCAAAAAGAAACGGGAGAGAGCATACACTAGCAGCTTAATGGCACACGTGAAAGCTCTGGAACAAAAAGAAGCTACTTCACCCAGGTGGATAAGAAGACAGGAAATCATCAAACTCAGGGCTGAAATCAATCAAGTGGAAACAAAGAGAACCATACAAAGAATCAACGAATCCAGGATAGATGAACCCTTAGCCAGACTGACCAAAGGGCACAGAGAAAGTATCCAAATTAACAAAATTAGAAATGAAAAGGGGGATAGAACAACAGAAACTGAGGAAACTCAAAATATCATCAGATCCTACTACAAAAGCCTATACTCAACACAACTGGAGAATCTGGAGAAAATGGACAATTTCCTAGACAGATATCAAATTCCAAAATTAAATCAGGACCAAATAGATCTTCTAAACAGTCCCATAACCCCTAAAGAAATAAAAGGGGTCATAAAAAGTCTTCCAACCAAAAAAAGCACAGGACCAGATGGTTTCAGTACAGAATTCTATCAGACCTTCAAAGAAGACCTAACACCAATACTCTTCAAACTATTCCACAAAATAGAAACAGAAGGAACACTACCCAACTCCTTCTACGAAGCCACAATTACACTGATACCAAAACCACACAAAGATACAACAGAGAACTTCAGACCAGTTTCCCTTATGAACATTGATGCAAAAATACTCAATAAAATTCTTGCCAACTGAATCCAAGAATACATAAAAAATGATCATCCACCGTGATCAAGTTGGCTTTATCCCAGGGATGCAGGGTTGGTTCCATATACAGAAATCCATCAATGCAATCCACTACATAAACAAACTCAAAGAAAAAAACCACATTGTCATTTCATTGCTGAAAAAGCATTCAACAAAATTCAGCATCTTTTCATGCTTAAAGTCTTGGAAAGAACAGGAATTCAAGGCCCATACCTAAACATAGTAAAAGCACTATGCAGCAAACCGGTAGCCAGCATCAAACTAAATGGAGAGAAACTTGAAGCAATCCCACTAAAATCAGGGACTAGACAGGGCTATCCCCTTTCTCCTTATCTTTTCAATATTGTACTTGAGGTACAAGCTCGGGCAATTAGACAACATAAGGAGGTCAAAGGGATACAAATTGGAAAAGGAAGTAGTCAAACTATCATTATTTGCAGATCATATGATAGTCTACCTAAGTGACCCAAAAAACTCAACTAGAGAACTCCTACAGCTGATAAACAACTTCAGCAAAGTGTCAGGTTATAAAATCAACTCAAGCAAATCAGTAGCCTCCATATACTCAAAGGATAAGCAGGCTGAAAAAGAAATTAGGGAAATGACACCCTTCACAATAGCCAGAAACAGTGTAAAGTACCTTGGGGTGACTCTTACCAAACATGTGAAAATCTGTATGACAAGAACTTCAAGACTCTGAAGAAGGAAATGGAAGAAGACCTCAAAAAATGGAAAAATCTCCCATGCTCATGGATTGGCAGGAATTATGTAGTTAAAATGGACATTTTGCCAAAAACAATATACAGATTCAAAGCAATACCCATCAAAATTCCAACTCAGTTCCTCATAGAGTTAGAAAGAGCAATTATCAAATTCATCTGGAGTAACAAAAAACCCAGGATAGCTAAAACTACTCTCAACAACAAAAGAAATTCTGGGGAAATTAGTATCCCTGACATTTATGTCCTTTCTTTTTTTTTTTTTTTCTTTAAAGAAATTTTATTTGTAAAAAAAAAAAATAACAAAAACGAAAACCAAAAATGTTATTTGAATTAAATCTATTTTGGGAAAAAATAGTTCTTTTTAATTTTCCAAGGAAGTTTTCATGCTGGAATAAATGCTTTTTCCCAAGGTTTTCAGGATAAATATTGATCAACTAGTGATGCATGATGGATATTGGATGAGATTTTTGGAGTTACATGTGAAAGGGAAAGGCATATTTTTTGTCTGATAAAGAGCCTTTTGCACCAAATCTTTCCAACAGTTTTCCAGAGGTAATGCGCACAGACAGGCAAGTCTTCATGATTTTTTACATAGAACCTCCTTTTGTTCCCACATTATAATTAAGTCTATGAAGGTACTGCCATGGTCCTTGTTCTGAAAGGCATAGCTAAGGAGCAGGCTCAGAGATAAAATTTGGAAAGATCCGCCCTCTGTTTGCTTTGGTCCTGGTTGTCCATAATTTGCTTATCTGTTAGTTAAGCCTATACAAGATCATTGTGAAATGCTACAAGAATTAAGGTTAGAGCAACTGAAGACTGGTGTGCTCAGAAGAACTATTTTGTTGTTCATAAATGTAGAAATGCTGAGAAAGTAATGTGTTGTTTAAGGAAGTGGTTCATTATGTGTCTTTTTTTTTTATTCGATAGAATTTATTTACATTTCAAATGATTTCCCCTTTTCTAGCCCCCCCACTCCCCGAAAGTCCCGTAAGCCCCCTTCTCTTCCCCTGTCCTCCCATCCACCCCTTCCCACTTCCCCGTTCTGGTTTTGCTGAATACTGTTTCACTGAGTCTTTCCAGAACCAGGGGCCACTCCTCCTTTCTTCTTGTACCTCATTTGATGTGTGGATTATGTTTTGGGTATTCCAGTTTTCTAGGTTAATATCCACTTATTAGTGAGTGCATACCATGATTCACCTTTTGAGTCTGGGTTACCTCACTGAGTATGATATTCTCTAGCTCCATTCATTTGCCTAAGAATTTCATGAATTCCTTGTTTCTAATGGCTGAATAGTACTCCATTGTGTAGATATACCACATTTTTTGCATCCACTCTTCTGTTGAGGGATACCTGGGTTCTTTCCAGCATCTGGCAATTATAAATAGGGCTGCTATGAACATAGTAGAACATGTATCCTTATTACATGGTGGGGAGTCTTCTGGGTATATGCCCAGGAGTGGTATAGCAGGATCTTCTGGAAGTGAGGTGCCCAGTTTTCGGAGGAACCGCCAGACTGATTTCCAGAGTGGTTGTACCAATTTGCAACCCCACCAGCAGTGGAGGAGTGTTCCTCTTTCTCCACACCCTCTCCAACACCTGCTGTCTCCTGAATTTTTAATCTTAGCCATTCTGACTGGTGTAAGATGAAATCTTAGGGTTGTTTTGATTTGCATTTCCCTAATGACTAATGAAGTTGAGCATTTTTTAAGATGCTTCTCCGCCATCCGAAGTTCTTCAGGTGAGAATTCTTTGTTTAACTCTGTACCCCATTTTTTAATAGGGTTGTTTGGTTTTCTGGAGTCTAACTTCTTGAGTTCTTTATATATATTGGATATTAGCCCTCTATCTGATGTAGGATTGGTGAAGATCTTTTCCCAATTTGTTGGTTGCCGATTTGTCCTCTTGATGGTGTCCTTTGCCTTACAGAAACTTTGTAATTTTATGAGGTCCCATTTGTCAATTCTTGCTCTTAGAGCATACGCTATTGGTGTTCTGTTCAGAAACTTTCTCCCTGTACCGATGTCCTCAAGGGTCTTCCCCAGTTTCTTTTCTATTAGCTTCAGAGTGTCTGGCTTTATGTGGAGGTCCTTGATCCATTTGGATTTGAGCTTAGTACAAGGAGACAAGGATGGATCAATTCGCATTCTTCTGCATGCTGACCTCCAGTTGAACCAGCACCATTTGTTGAAAAGGCTATCTTTTTTCCATTGGATGTTTTCAGCCTCTTTGTCAAGGATCAAGTGGCCATAGGTGTGTGGGTTCATTTCTGGATCTTCAATCCTGTTCCATTGATCCTCCTGTCTGTCACTGTACCAATACCATGCAGTTTTTAACACTATTGCTCTGTAGTATTGCTTGAGGTCAGGGATACTGATTCCCCCAGATTTTCTTTTGTTGCTGAGAATAGTTTTAGCTATCCTGGGATTTTTGTTGTTCCAGATGAATTTGATAATTGCTCTTTCTAACTCTGTGAAGAATTGAGTTGGGATTTTGATGGGTATTGCATTGAATCTGTATAGTGCTTTAGGCAAAATGGCCATTTTAACTATATTGATTCTACCGATCCATGAGCATGGGAGGTTTTCCCATTTTTTGAGGTCTTCTTCCATTTCCTTCTTCAGAGTCTTGAAGTTCTTGTCATACAGATCTTTCACATGTTTGGTAAGAGTCACCCCAAGATACTTTATACTGTTTGAGGCTATTGTGAAGGGGGTCATTTCCCTAATTTCTTTCTCAGCCTGCTTATCCTTTGAGTATACGAAGGCCACTGATTTGCTTGAGTTGATTTTATAACCTGCCACTTTGCTGAAGTTGTTTATCAGCTGTAGGAGCTCTCTAGTGGAGTTCTTTGGGTCACTTAGGTAGACAATCATGTCGTCTGCAAATAATGATAGTTTGACTTCTTCCTTTCCAATTTGTATCCCTTTGACCTCCTTATGTTGTTGAATTGCCCGAGCTAGTACCTCAAGTACAATATTGAAAAGATAAGGAGAAAGGGGGCAGCCTTGTCTGGTCCCTGATTTCAGTGGGATTGCTTCAAGTTTCTCTCCATTTAGTTTGATGTTGGCTACCAGTTTGCTGTATATTGCTTTTACTATGTTTAGGTATGGGCCTTGAATTCCTGTTCTCTCCAAGACTTTAAGCATGAAGGGATGCTGAATTTTGTCAAATGCTTTTTCAGCATCCAATGAAATGACCATGTGGTTTTGTTCTTTGAGTTTGTTTATGTAGTGGATTGTATTGATGGATTTCCGTATATTGAACCAACCTTGCATTCCCAGGATAAAGCCTACTTGATCATGGTGGATGATCGTTTTGATGTGTTCTTGGATTCGGTTGGCAAGAATTTTATTGAGTATTTTTGCATCGATGTTCATAAGGGAAATTGGTCTGAAGTTCTCTTTCTTTGTTGGATCTTTGTGTGGCTTTGGTATCAGCGTAATTGTGGCTTCGTAGAAGGAATTGGGTAGTGTTCCTTCTGTTTCTATTTTGTGGAATAGTTTGAAGAGTATTGGTGTTAACTCTTCTTTGAAGGTCTGGTAGAATTCTGCACTGAAGCCATCTGGTCCTGTGCTTTTTTTGGTTGGAAGACTTTCTATGACTCCTTCTATTTCTTTAGGCATTATGGGACTGTTTAGATGGTCTAGTTGGTCCTGATTTAATTTTGGTATTTGGTATCTGTCAAGGAAATTGTCCATTTCCTCCAGATTCTCCAGTTGTGTTGAGTACAGGCTCTTGTAGTAGGATCTGATGATTTTTTGGATTTCCTCAGTTTCCGTTGTTATATCTCCCTTTTCATTTCTAAGTTTGTTAATTTGGATACTTTCTCTGTGCCCTTTGGTCAGTCTGGCTAAGGGTTTATCTATCTTGTTGATTTTCTCAAAGAACCAGCTCCTGGTTTTGTTGATTTTTTGTATGGTTCTCTTTGTTTCTACTTGATTGATTTCGGCCCTGAGTTTGATGATTTCCTGCCTTCTACTCCTCCTGGGCGAAATAGCTTCTTTTTGTTCTAGGGCTTTCAGGTGTGTCATTAAGTTGGTAATGTATGCTCTCTCCATTTTCTTTTTGGAGGCACTCAGGGCTATGAGTTTTCCTCTTAGCACTGCTTTCATTGTGTCCCATAGGTTTGGGTATGTTGTGTTTTCATTTTCATTGTGTTCTAAAAAGTCTTTAATTTCTTTCTTTATTTCTTCCTTGACCAAGGTATCATTGAGTAGAGTATTGTTCAGTTTCCACGTGTATGTGGGTTTTCTGTTGTTTCTGTTGCTATTGAAGACCACTTTTACTCCATAGTGATCAGATAGGAGGCATGGGATTAGTTCTATCTTCTTATATTTGTTGAGGTCTGTCTTGTGACCAATTATATGGTCGATTTTGGAGAAGGTACCATGAGGTGCTGAGAAAAAGGTATATTCTTTTGTTTTAGGATAGAATGTTCTATATATATCTGTTAAATCTAATTGGTCCAAAGCTTCAATTAGTTTCATTGTGTCCCTGTTTAGTTTCTGTTTTCCTGATCGGTCCATTGAGGAAAGTGCAGTGTTGAAGTCACCCACAATTATTGTGTTAGGTGCAATGTGTGCTTTGAGTTTTAATAAAGTTTCTTTTACGAAAGAGGGTGCCCTTGCATTTGGGGCATAGATGTTCAGGATTGACAGTTCTTCTTTTTGTATTTTTCCTTTGACCAGCAAGAAGTGTCCATCAGGGTCTCTTTTGATGACTTTGGGTTGAAAGTCAATTTTATCTGATATTAAAATGGCTACTCCAGCTTGTTTCCTGAGACCATTTGCTTGTAAAATTGTCTTCCAGCCTTTTACTCTAAGGTAGTGTTTGTCTTTGACCCTGAGGTGTGTTTCCTGTAAGCAGCAAAATGTAGGGTCCTGTTTACATATCCATTCAGTTAGTCTGTGTCTTTTTATTGGGGCATTAAGTCCATTGATGTTAAGAGATATTAAGGAATAGTGATTGTTACTTCCTATCATTTTTGACGTTATTTTTTAAATTTGAATGCTTAACTTCTTTTGGGTTTGATGAAAGGTTACTATCTTGCTTTTTCCAGGGTGAAGTTTCCCTCCTTGTATTGATGTTGTCCTCCTATTATCCTTTTTAGGGCCGGGTTTGTGGATAGATATTGGGTAAACTTGGTTTTGTCATGAAATATCTTAGTTTCTCCATCTATGGTGATTGAGAGTTTTGCTGGATATAGTAGTTTTGGTTGGCATTTATGTCCTTTCTTAGCTTTCAAACGTTTTCATCCCATTTTTTGATCTTTTAAACATTCAATTGACAGATTAGTTTGATCTCAATATAACACATCATTTTATTGACAGGTAGTTCAGCTGAGTCTCCGAGATAAACATTCATTTAAGTATTAGTTTGTTCTCAAAACTCAATAGCAATTACTTAAGATCACCCGTTAAGTAAAGGTCTAACATTGCTAGTTATGTTACAAACATTGTTGTGTCTAAACAATATCAGTGTATCTCAATCCACAGATAAAGTTATGTGCTTTGTAAAAATATCCTTTATTGTCTCTCTTGTCATAGATCTCTCTCTAGCACTCCTTATTTCGTCTTTCCAATCTATGCAATCCTGTGCCTCAGTCTCTGCTCTTGGTTTACTGATTGAGCAGCTGGTCCGGTTTAACTTGTTTGTCATTTCCTTCTGTTGCTTCTAAACTGCTAGTGAAATTGAAAGACAACTAGAGGCACTTTGAAAAACCTCTTTTTACTGGGCATTCTCCACATGACACTAGGCCAGTTCTTACTTCTTTTAGCCTCTGTAAGATATCAGAATAACTGCAGCTTTTCCTCCACATTAAAGCACAGATATAAAAATAAATGATCGATAATGATTTTTTTTTGTCTGTTAAAGATAAAAATGTTTCTCTGGATGGTTTTGTCCAGATTGAATTTAACCAAAGATATTAAGGAACAACATGGGAATCAGTGTCTCTTTAATTCAGGGTTTCTTTGTCATTGTTTTTATAATTGCACATGTAATGGAATAATGTTTTTTATGTGTTATCTCACTCATTAAATCTTGTAGATTTCCTAATGTTGCCTCTTCTAAATCATAGTATTTGCCTGACACCCTCAGTAATCTGGTTTATCAAAAAGATGAGATGCAGACTGAAAATACTGTGTGGTCTTTGCTTTTCTGCCAAATGAAGAACTTTAGTTAAAAATGTCCTCCATGTCCTCTGCCATCACCTCTCATATTAAATTTATAAGCTGTGTGAGATATGCTACGTGGCATATCTGTGTGAGATATGCTATGTAGCATATCTGTGTGAGATATGCTTTGTAGCATAAAGTTGGCCTGTGAGGATCCATCAAATGTGAATGAGGATCTGGGGCTGTTTATGGTAGATCGTCTCCCTATCTTCCTGACAGCTGGTCATGTGATCTGACAGCACAGGCTTGTTCAAGCTAGATTCTGCAGAGCAGTCAACAGCTTCTCGCCAGCTCAGGAAATGTGATACAAATGGTGATCTTAATGAGTGTTCTACTTTCCATGTTTTTGTCTGAATCCCAGATTTTTCTTTCTAGGATCCCTTCAAGCTAACCAGAACTGATCTCATCACCAAGTTATGATGCCTAACTCTAACAAGTCTTCTACCTGTATAACCCAATATATTGATGAAGTCAACAACAATGAGTCTCAGAACACTAGAAAGCTTGGAGAAACTAGGAGACAGCTTGTCAATATCTAAGGTAATTTTTTTTCCTAAGAAGTATACATAGTCTATAGACATAATGTTCCAACAGTATTAAATAATATAATAAATTAAAGGTTTCTTCCAAAATAAAAATCATTTTCTTAGTCCAAGTACTTTAGACATTTATATGCAGTGTTACAAGCTAATTACCAAATAATTCTGATTTGGAAATAGAATTTTACAATAGGACACCTATTAATTTCAACAACCATTTGGATACACTGATGCCATTAAAACAAAGTACTCTCAGTATTGATTATGTATCCTTAACCCTAGCATCAGGAAAAACAAACCTTTAGTTACCCATTGACTCCTTACAAACTATGATATCGTGGCCCATATACATATGATGTTATGTAAGTGTTTTATTATTAAGCTGCATTCTTCCATGTCACAGGTGGTTTTATTTTTGTTGTAGACAAGGTGTTCCTGAATATCCTAGATAAGTCTTCTGATTTTCCTGTCTTGACCTCCCAGGTGTCTTAGTCTACAGGTCCATTCTTTAAAGCCTGGTGAGGCGTTTTGTTTTCTTTTTTCAGATCCTACATACAAACGTGGATGGTTCCCACATTCAAGCTTATATTTTCTCATGGCTCTTCATCTACCAAACTCTAAGCCACCATCCCACTGTAAGACATGTCGCTGCCTGATCTAGGGTTTTGTTTGTTTATATTGTGGGGCTGCTCTAAATGATTATTGATGGAAACAAATTGGAAACAAGTTCTTAGCTCTTTATCCAGTTTATCCAGTCTCAACTCACTTCCTTCAAAACTGCACATCAGTGCAGCTGTGCAGTGCAGTAGAGGTATCATTACTTTGTTCCGTTTTCTGACTCGTTTTTGGTTTATGAAAGGTGACTGGTTGCTTTATGCATAACTACTAAAGTTAACACAGTTTGGCCTTTGGGTGTAGACCCATCATAGATCTGTTTCTCTAATTCCTGTCGAGCACCCCGTCCACTCTTTAGCCTCCAAGCTCTGTATAACCAGCTAAGCAGCTATCATAGCATGGCGCACCTCCTGCTTTGTTTTTACTTTGCATCAAACTTTGGTATTGATTATTAATTAGCCATATAAGCAAACATGTTGTCTAAAACTATACAGGGTATCCAGTTAATTTCATCCTTTCTGGACTCACTATATTTAGAACTTTTAGTGTGCGCCTAACTGTTGAGTCTAAGCATTCAGGTAAACATTATACAACTTTGAACATTTCTGTTGTTGAAAGCTGACAATCTTTGATCTCTTCTGTTCTCTGAGAAGTAGCATTTAATAATTGTTGATAAAATATTGGGAAAATGTATGAATAATAATAATATATGCTTAATTATCTATATATTGCAACTTATAGTCTATTAATACAGTAATGTAAAGTACATTAATGCTGTCAATATAAAAATAAATAAAAGAAGTACTCATGGTAAGACTAACACTTTTCTTCTATTACCTCCAATCATTTTGAAAAAATTTTACAAAATTATTTGCCCAATTCAGCAAATAGCCAGATTTAAGAAAAAAAATCACCCTTTTTATAGATAAACCTTGTCACACAATTTTTTTTTTAAAGGGGTACTTACTCTGTTGAAAGACTTGTTTGCCTATAGTCATAATGTTAATAAAGTAAATCCGATCCTTTAAGAGTAGTAGACAACTTTATATAGCTTTCACCTACATTTCCCAAACACTTTTTGATTCAGCTCTTAAAATGATTTGTTTTCAAAATGTAATGTTTTGTTACATTTATTTTTATCTTAAAGTAGTTTAGATTTCTGTCTGCAAAGAAAGAGGTATAAATTTCCCTATAAGTTTATTTTAAAGCATAGACTTTATTATTATTTCCATTATCATTACATTATTATTTTGTGTTGTGTGCTTGTGGTATGTTTATGTGAAATAGTGAGTGAGTGTGTGTGTGTGTGTGTGTGTGTGTGTGTGAGTGTATACTTGTGTCCTAACATATGTGGATGAGCAAGAACTTTGACGATGTCTTTCATTAATGGCTTTCTGCTTTTATTTTTTTAAAAACAAGGATACCTGCTGCATTTGAAGCTCAGCGATTTTTCTAAGCTAACTGGTCAGGGAGCTCTAGAACACTGTCTACACTTTAGTAGTAGTAATATAATACTTTTTGTTTTTTGAGAGAAAGTCATGCGTGTATGTTGAATTTATTGAGTGTGTAGTGTTTATAAAGATTTCAAAGACCTATGTTCACAGCCAGCTATCCTTGTAAAGTAGAACACTAAAGAGAATAGTATATAGATAACTTACGCACTGAGAGGAACTTAGGGACAAAAGCAATGTTTTCTCACATCTCTAGGAGTTAACAAGATGAGAGAGCTCACAGATAGTGTGTACATTGAGAACTCACACCCAGGCTCAAAAATGCCTACTTCCTGTACTGAGAAAAGAAAGAAAGCCATTTTAAGTATTGGTTAAAATTGCTAAAAATTCACATTTTCAACCTGTTCATCCTAACATAAAACAAAACAAGACACAGCCTTGTTTTTGAGCTGCTTTTGAGCCTTCCAAAAAAAAGTTGTATAATTCTGTTTTATGTTCCTTTTCTCATTCAGTTTCTTCTGCTTCTTGATTGTATTTATCTTCATTTAATTTCTGCATTAACCAAAAGGACATGAGAGATATTATGAAAATATATGCTGTAATATAGCAAAATAAGAATGGTTGTAAACTATGAATAAATGAAAGAATAAAACTGAGGGTATAAAATTTAGGTGATAAAGTGGAAAGTAATATAATAATATCTGTGTAAAATAACCATGCAGTTCAGTAGGGTATGCCTGAACTTTGTAACTATATCTTCTGACTGCTGTTATGAAGGGGAACTAATTATTTCATAACTTCCTGTTCAGTACTTTAAATATGGGTAAATCTTCAAGAAAAACACAAATATTTGAGCTATTTGGAATCTACTAAATGATGGTCATCAAGTATATTATGAATAATGGAATTAAGATATAATTTTAACAAATACCATTAGAGTTTACACCTTGGTGAACTTTAAATAATTGGGTCATTCTTCAATAAGGAGAAGTGATGACATCATACCTGAATGAGTGTCTATTTCATTTACCACGTAGCTCAATTTGATTTAAATTTGAGACTATCATGGAAAAAAAGTGTAAATATTTTTAAGTTTGACTTAAATATCTTGATATGAGATGATAATCTGTTAAATACAGCTATCTCATGATTTTTATTAGCTATAAAATTATTATAAGTTTAAAATTTCACTACATATGTTTTGCCTTCATCGGACCTTACAATAACTTTAGTGTTAAAATATACTAAACACAATTTAGTTGAGATGACCAATTAGGTGAAAGATCTCACTCTATAATTTTAGAAAATATGTAGATCTGGTAACAGTAGAGATGTTGTGGCAGAACAACCATAGCTAGGCTGAGGGTCATCTGTAGCAAATTGTTTATACATCAACAATTTATATCAAAAGTTAAAGTATAAAAGTTCTATCAAAATGCAATCATTATAATCATGTTGACTTTGGAAACCCTGGGCCAACTGTAAATCTCTATTACTTCAAGTAATAATAAAAAGCCTTTGAACATGATTTCTTCATCCTAAACTACTGTAAACCTTTTTTAAAAACTTGTATTGACATAAAAAAAAGCCCAATTTTGAGTAGTTGATCAAAGTTCTCCAAGAAATGCACACATTAATGACTATCAAGATTGCTTTTGATTACCATCTTGAGTATTAAGTAATTCTCTACTAGTGAGCAAACAAGACCCAGCAGCCCCTTAGATTGAATTGATCTGAAGGCCTTACCCTTGATGACTAGCTTTGATGCTACCAGAAATCACAATAAAAGCTTCCTATAGATGGCAACAACAAATAAGCCTACCTAGCTTGATACCTATGAACACCAAGAAAGTCTAGATCGTCGAGATACTTGGAAAAGTGTAGCAGTAGTTATGCAAAAACTTACCAGTAGCTATAGTTCTCTAATAGGACTTAAGATTCATACAGCAAGAGGGAAAAAATTCCTGGTACCTAAAACCTATTACATTTCTTGGTGCTAGTGACATCATGAATTTCAGGGAAGAACCAAGAATACTCACTTTACCAAACCAGTACAATAACAACTTTATATGTATGTTTGTCATTATACCTCCACATAACTTTAGTCCTGACTGTTCAACAACCAACTTCTTTTTACAACAGAGAGAGAGAATTGCAGGAACCTACAACCTATCAAAATACAAGAGTTGAGGAGTCCAGTCCCATTGAATGTATTTACACAACAATTTCTGTACCAAAAGCTCACATAATATTGTAGAAGAGGGAGTAGAAAAACTACCAAGAGTCAGAGGTCATGGAGGTGGATCTGAGATTGTGTTGACACTGAAAGAGTTGACTTGTAGTTTATCCATTATTTACAAAGAGTTCAAAGTTTTGAAGATTGTAGTAGCAAGGGATTGTCCTGATAAGATATGACTAGTTCTTAGGGCTACATTTTTTCCAGACTATAGAAGATTTTAAAAACGTAATCTGTTCTGGCATCAGCAGAAATTTACACTGCATTTTCTAAAACACATATTATGACTAGCTGTTTTCTGGTCATGTTGAGGCAAGTAAATGGGAAACTATATGCCTGAGGATCTTTTCATTTCCAGAGCTCTTGTGGATGCAACTGGGGCTTTACCTAGAGACAATTCTCAAACCTGGCTTGGAAATAAAACTGTGTCTGTACCAGTTACAGCCATCTGTCAGCCAACTGATTATATAATTATGGAATGTCATTGAACAACCAAGGAAAATCCCTAGGGAAAGAATAATTTTTTTCACTTTCCTTCAGTATTCTGCACATGCAGGCTCCTCTCTCACACTGCTCCGAGGGAAGTTCTCAGAACCTTTACACTCTTGCCTTTATTCTCTTCTATTGCAGGAAGAGTGTATTGTTATTCTTGCTCAACAGAACCTTTGCTAAATTTATTTTGTCTAAAGATTTTAGTTTATTCATATAGTTACAATGAGTAAGAGATTGGAAAAGCTAGCTGCCTATGATTTAGTCTGTCTAAAGTTATTAGTGTATGCCTGCATGCCATTTACATTAATAGGCATTTGACATCCAGTACCCTCCCATTCATCACCAGTTCCCACTTGCTTTCCATGCTTTTGGTAATTTAGCGAACCTGCTATAGGTTATATGTCATTCTGTGGAGCATGGCACCGTCGCACTCTCTTGGCTCTGAACCACTAAAGAAATGAGTTGGTCTGACATATCTAAGCTTGATGTTACCCACTTGCTGGTCATACAGTGGTTACCTTGAATATCAGATTGTTTCAGATCTCAGTGCTTGTGTTCAATAAATCTCGCGGGGTAGCCTAACCATGTGTTACAAGGTTGATGTCATTTTCCTCACCATATTTCTCCATCAAAACATGCTACCTTATGTCATCACAGGGAAAGGGCAAAGGTAGTACAAACTGTAGTTTTAGAAAAGAGGGTCTGAATTATATTACTCTCATTATAAGTATTGATCCATTATTCTACTGTATTTTTCATTACTTAATCTCTTACTGGACCTAGTTTATAAACATTATTATGTACATGTTCATGAAAAAAGGTATATAATGTTTCAGTAATCTATGAAATACCAGGTACTCATTAAAAATCTTAGAAGACAACCCTCTAGACAAGGCTGACTCCCTTTGTCCCAGTATCATATTATAATGTCTACATGAACTTTTTTTATATCAAAGAGCCCTGTGAGCATTTATGAGCTATACTGCCTTATTTCTACAATATCAGACACAAAGTGAGGTCAATTAGTCTGCTAGACACCTTATATATTCTTTACAATGGGTTTGAAGGCTAGCAAGATGTTTCATAATATAATGGCCAATGGCATACCTTGAAACCCAGCACAACCATACATAATAATCTAGACTAATTAAATTTTAAAAGTTTATAACGTAAGATTCTAACAACACATTTGGATTGAATGTAATTTGCAAGGAGCAAAGTTGTGTTTTTTTTTAAGTGATGGAGAAGAAGAGAAACAATTTTTCTAATGCAAAGTAATCAGTTTGTACTTTCTAGCATATGATCAAAGATAGGAATCACAAGTTGAAATTATCTTTGAACAGTTTTAGGAACATTGAATGCTTTGCTGTATTCATTTTCATTATGTTATGGCCATGTTAGAGATTTATAATTTTCATTATAATGTGACTAAATTGAGAACAGGACACAAAGTAGAATATTCAAAATTACGTCAGTGTTTAATGATGATAGAATACAATGCTATTTAAAATTTACCTAAAGTTATCTGTTCACAGAGTTTGTACTCATAAACCCTCAGCATCCCATCTCCTGATATAGGATGATGTCACTGTGCTGGCAATGGTGATGGATGCTGCAGGGGTTAGGGATGGAGAGGTTAGGGATGCACCCTATTGCCAGTGATGCTGCATGGTGTAGGTGTTAGGGGTGGGTGACCATGAGCCCTAGAACCATTTCCTTGTGGGAATATTACTCTTGCTGTATATATGACTTATCCTATTTTGAAGAATTATTGTAGAAAACATTATGAAAGAGTCCACCATTGACTTTTGATGATGGCTATATGTGGAAAATATGTTGAGGTTTATTGAAGAAAACAATCCCAGCACTTAGGCAGAGGCAGAGGCAGAGGCAGAGGCAGAGGCAGAGGCAGAGGCAGAGGCAGAGGCAGAGGCAGAGGCAGAGGCAGTTCTCTGTGAATTCAAGGCACTGGTTTAGAGTGGGTTCCAAGACAACCAGGGCTACACAGAAAAACCCTATCTTAAAAAAAATAGTATTAAAATTAATTTCAGCCTTATTTTAATCCTTTATAGTTTTTTTTAACATTTTCAACATAGCTACTGAGGAATCAAATACTAAATTTCAAAAAAATTTAAATTGTGGCTATATTAATTAACTTAATATATTGTAGCTGATTTTCTTGTCAAAATAATGTAATTGTAGCACAAGAGAATACAGTACAAATTGGAGTTTTATGAGAATGTGTATCTGATAATATTCAAATGGCTATTAATATCATTTTAATAGTTAAAATATTTGAGAACCCATCTACTGAAAAATAAAAATGGAGACATATGTCTTTATGCACATGTATATTTGTGGGCTCTATATGTGTGTTTGTGTATGTGTGTATGTGTGTGTGCATATGTGTGTGTTTGTATCATAAGAGTTTATTTCTACACACACACACACATACACACACACATATACACACACACATATATATACATATATATATACGTGTTTATTTTTATGTATGTATGTGAATATAATGTATGTTTGTACTTTGACCAGTCTGAGGATACTATATAGATATGTCACCACTATATTATTTGCCCTAAGCATATCCTCTGAACTCTAGCAAGAATATCATTATTGAAACAATATCATAAAATTGTATTGAATGCTTGCTGGGTATGAATTACTACTCTATTTTGACATCACCTAATTAATCATTCCATATTCTGTATTGCATTATAATGATATTGTTGATATCATGGCTTCAAATATAACTGATCTGGAGCCAGAATGATAGCTCATGTTTGTAATTCCTTTAATCAGAAGGCTGAACCAGAACAATGAATTTGAGGCCAACCTATTTTATATACTGTCTTTATGTCCTAGTTGCATTATAGAATGAAATCTTCTCTCTAAAACAACTGCAACAATGTAAGTGAATGGAACCAACAGAGTTAAATAAGTCTCAAAGGAATAATACAGGATAACAATGTTATAATGAAAGACAAAGAGATCTCAGAGGGGGTTCTATTCAAGAGGCCATGATAAGGGTGTGGGTGGGTGGGCGAGCACCCTTATAGAAGCAGGGAGAGGGGATAGGGGGTTTTTGGGGGTTAACACTTGAAATGTAAATGAAGAAAATATCCAATAAAAATATTTTAAAAATGAAAAGAAAAGAAAGACAAGAAGAGTTATGATTCATAGAGAAAGAAACTTAAACAAAGAAAGGAATTTCATATTTGGTTAATTATTACTGATTTATAAGCTACTTTGAATAAAATACCGTAATATTTTTCCTTCATGTATTTTCTGTATTTCATAGTGGACATTAATTCCCAAATATTTCTCATTTGAAATGATATGTTTACCTATTAGTAAATTCAAGTTTGGCATTTTTCTCTGATAAATAGATGATGGATAAGAAGACAGATGATAATAAAATTTTATGGCATATATAAATGACAGTCAAAACACAGAGAATTGCTGAAACTGTTTGGAGAAAAAGCAATAATTAAAAATTATATATCTTTATTGTTTTTAACCAGAAAAAGACAGAACATAAATCTACTTATATTGTTACAGAGTAAGCACTCATATAATTGCTTTTTCATTAATATGTAATAAACTGCTTCAATTGTCACTTTAATTAAGCATATAGTAACTGAGTATTTGGAGTGTTTGTGAATTCTGTGATAAATTGTATCACTGAAAGCACCTTTTATACTTCATTTTGCAAATTAAGATAAAAAGTTTTGCAAGAAAAAATGCAAAATATGCATTTGAAAATGCATATTTTGCATCAGTTCAAAATATTTACCTTCAAATTATAGTACTCAAATATACACAATTATTCATATGGATAGGCTCGCTTATTTGAAAATTTAACAATGTTTAAATCTTTAGTTTATATTGTCATGTGTTCTATCTCTATTTTATTGATAGAGACCTGGGGTGTTCATTAAGGTTTTACAAGTTGGTATCTGCAAGACTCCGTATGTGTCCCTGTGAATTACAGATTATTTCCCACTTCTCTTCCTGACATTGGAGTGGAAAAGGATTTACATTTACACAAACATATTATGCTGTTTTCCATACCTTTTGTATAATAGTTTTAAGAGATTAGAAGTGACAACAGTCATAAAAAGGGAAATAACCATTATAAAATTGAATCTGAATCCAAGACAATTTAAGAGAAAGCACTGTCTTTTCTTAACACAATTTTCCCCATGTACCTCTTAGTATAAAAGTACATATCTGAATGGCAAATCATTTTCTACTTTTCTATTTACAAATACTCTTTATTGAATAAAAGAAAAGGATTGTCATTTTTAGTTGAAAGATAATGTTTCACTGATACTTAACTTTTTTCACAGAATTTCATCAGAACTTCTATTTTCTCACTAACATAAATAAAAATATTATTCAGTATTATATTTACAATATGTATAATATTAAACAATATTCAAAAGTACATGAAATAAAAATTGGCATTATAGCATCAGAAACATCAATACTGATACAATTACATGCATTAAATTCTTTATATATTGAATATAAATAAACTTTAATGTAATGAATAATTCTTAGTATAGCTAATTTGTTCTGGAATTGGTTTATGTTTAGAATTTATTCAAAAATATAAATACATGATTACATCCAACATTTTAGCATATATATATATACACACACACAGTGTATATATATATACATTATACATATATACATATATTGTTTGTATATATTAATGTATATATACATGTTATATAGAGATATAATATATTCATATATATGCACACACAAATATATGTATGTATGTATGTATATATATACATATATGCATACCTACACACATATATTTTAACATTTTAGAATGGGCTGGCTGGATTGAGATGAACTTTATCATTAGTTTTAAATCAATTTACTTGGAAGAGATAGGCTAGTATATTCTGTATTAAAAGGCTCATTTGTTCATCACCTTCCTATTTTTCTATTACAATTTGTTTTTGACATCATTAAAGCAACAGAACAAAGAACTTGTAGAGTCATCCTCTGCTACATATGCGGCTGGAGCCACATCCCTCCATATGTGCTCTTTGGTTGATGGTTTAGTCTCTGGGATCTCTAAGGGTACTGGTTGGTTCATATTGTTGTTCCTCTTATCATGCTACAAGATCCTTCAGCTCCTTCAGTCCTTTCTCTAGCTCCTCCATTGGGGATCCTGTGATCAGTTCAATGGTTGGCTGAGAGCATCCACTTGTACTCTGTATTTGTCAGGCTCTCAGAAAGCCTCTCAGGAGGCAGCTATATCAGGCTCCTGTCAGCAACCACTTGTTGGCATCCATGGTCCTGTGAAGGTTTGATGCCCCATGGTAGGGGAATGACAGGACAGGGAAGTGGGAGTGAGTGGGTTAGGGAGCAGGGGGAAGGGATTGGGATTGTGAGTTTGGGAGGGGAAATGAAGAAAGGGGATAACATTTGAAAGAAGATAAATAAAGGAATATGTAGATCATACTATACTTTTTCATATCCACCTTTTCACATTTAGCTGTATATTTTAGTTTAATACTTTCTTCTAAATTTAATCTCATACTTAATTGCACTCTTCTTAAACTTCATTCATACAGATATTCACACCCTCTCTTTAAATTGACTGTAAAACTTCATATGTATGACATCGCAAAGCTATAGATAAAAGGAACTATATACCACCGTTTTTCCCTGTGTGCCTTCCATGTGCTGTTAAAGAAATTTTTCCCATTAATTGATTTATCTATAAATTTAACATTCCAATCACTGCCTCCTCCTAGTACCCCTCACACATATGCTATCCCCTCTCTTACCATCACCTCTCTGCTGAGAGTGTGGGGGCACCTTGGGTATCCTCTATTCTTTTACTACCATGCTCATCTTCATTTAGATAACTTTTTTCCTTCTCCATTTTTCTTTGTCAATTTTATCTAACTAAAATCTTTCTCCAGACTATTTCTTCATTTAGCTATGGTAGTATTCACCAAATGCTCCATATACAGAAATATATAATGTCTTTTAAACTTCAGAAGGTAAAGTCTGATATCAATGTAAATATTCTTTCCAAGAACGGAGTTTCCTGTGCAGATGTTTATTTTCTTATGAAATACCTGAAATGAATTTATAGACTCATAGTGACTAAATAATCTAACACAATCAAGCTCTTGCTTAAATGCTAGCATAGAGTTGCTATTTACCAAATTGTACATTTATAGTTTAAAAACAATATTACCTTGTTCTTCTTTCCTGTCATACCTGTTGTTTGTTCTTAATTTCTAAGCAAACTTAAAACAACATAATGGACTCTACCATAGAGTCCCAAGCAACTTATACTGTTCTACCATTTTGTCTAAAGTCCCGGCGCTGACCTTGGCTTATAAGTGTTGCTGAAGGCGTTGTCTGTGAAGGCATTTCGAGCCATCCCCAACTGTATTTGCATACAAGCGGAATATGCTGGGCAAAGGGGCTGTGAATAGACCCATCATTTTCAACATGACGCAGCTTTTACTTTAATTGGCATCTTCCCGTTTTGGCCATGTCCTCTAGGGACCTGTAAGAGCTGGTATCACATATTCATTTCCTTTTCCCCACAGTTCTCTGACTGATATCCCTCCACTTTGTTTTAATTTATTCTTTTACCACTTCTGACAGATTTTTATGCCTTCAAAGTCTGTCCCCGAATTTAAGCTTTTCACTAATCTCATATCACACCCAATCTTGTTACTGCATTCCTAACTATGTGGTGATAACTCTAATCTTACCATCTCAAACCCTATATATCTTTAAGGTAAGTCTGCATTTCCCTCTGCCACATGGTCTCTTGAACTATAATTTTCTTCTTATTTTTAATTAATCTCTCAGTTATTCAACATAGAGGTAGCATATGGGAAGTTTCAGTGAGGGCTGAATGTCATGGGGGGGGGGACGCAAAGAGGAACATGTTCTTGTTTTCCATAGCAACTGCTACCACATTATTTATAAATCAAAAATGATAACACAAAATCACAAGCATTTTCTGATATTTTATATATAATCAGAGAACTGAGAATTAGCAGTATATTAACATTAGCAGAAAACACATTGCTATTAGTATTTAGGAGACTCATTGATAACATGAAGAGCTCACATTCTCTGCCAGCCTCACCCCAGCACACCCCGGAGTATTGTCATGGATACATCTCGCTATTCTTTCTATTTCTATTTCCAATTGTGCAGGAAGCTCACTCAATTTATTTCACACAATGGTTCAGATCTGTCCTTTCCTTTCTATTACCACTGCCACAAAACAGTCTCAAGGGTCCCATGACCTTTCATCCGGAGAATTATAGGAAAGTTTTATGTGATTTATTTTCCTCTAAAACTTTCTTTACATTATATATCAAAGACATTCTCTTTTAAGCCAGAATTTTTATCATCCAAATTTTAAAGGACTAATTCCTATTACTTTGAACTTCCCAATGGATAATATGTAAATTGTTTTCTGAACTTTAATATTGGGTATTATACTGTATTATTTCCAATGATTTTCAAATATGCACGTACCCTAAAGCAGTTAAATCTGTGTAAGCTTATTGTGTATATTATTGCGTTCTCAACCCATGCTGGTGACTGATGAGCACCCCTTCTTCCTATAGAATTCATGTTTTTATTTATTTTTCACCAGTCATTTCAAAAGTCTTCATTGCCTTTACATTAGCCAGAGAAGAGCCTGTATAGTTTGGATTAGCACATTTGCTCTATCTGCTTACCCAGTCTACTTATACAAATTCATTTGCAATGAACATATCATCAGATCTTCTATCGGGGGTACAGCCTCAGAAGACAGTGTCAACATTACTTTGTCAGTCCAGATTCTATAATCATTAAATAACATCACAGATGAGAACTTTCACATTTCCAAATTTCTCTTATTTTGTTCCTCTATTTTGAAAAAACATGAATTGAAATTATCCAAAATAAAATAAAATATTGTTAATTCCTACCATAAAAATGAGGAAAATTAAACATACAGCAAGGGGTTTGAAATCTTTCTATTATATTTTTCTCTGTCTGAATAGCACTCAAATTAAAGATTAAGAGCAAGAAAAAAATGCCACATTCAAGACTCTAAAAGCTTTAAAATGAGATAAAATTGTATATTCCTTAGTTTATAACATTAAATATTTTAATCTATTTATGACTTCTTAGTTGGTGAATTCATTTTTATGTACTTTGCTTATCATTTTACATACTAACATTCAATTAATAAATTATTAGATGTAGTCATGCTGACTTTCTTATCATATTATATATGTTTTGTTTTAGTGGGTTATACACTCGCATGTTATACATTATAAATAAAATTCTATTCTTTGGATCTTCACTCAAATGGCTAATAGAAATAAATATATGAAACATTTCTTATTCTGACAACTTAATGTATTCAGTATTAAATAATTGTTTTTATAGTCCCTAAACTTGTGTAATTCACATTTACATCATACTATGTATAATTGTTGAGAGTGTGAAACAGTTCAAGGTTAAATCACATATTTTATTTTTAAGTTACAATTCTCAGAATCAAACAATTCTTTATTATATAGAAGCTTCCAGTTATATCATGATGAAATGTTTGGATAGTGTTTTTTTTTTTTTTTTTTTTTTTTTTTTTTTTTTTTAAGGGAAGAGTGAGAGAGGCAAAACCAAAAGGAATCCTCCCTATACACCTGATCAGTAAAAGGTGAAGGGGATGGTGACAATATTCATTTCAGTATGAAGTAAATTTTTTTCCCCAAAATGAATAATCCTGACTTATTTTACTCATCTTAAAATACTCATTTTAAAACTTTAATACATTCAACTGATGTGATAGCACAACACTATAACTTCAGTACTTCAGAGATCAGATGAGGATGATCAGAAGGCCAAGGTCCTTCTTCCTCACAATCATACATAAATGCTGTGTATTTGTGGATTTCTTAAATATATATTTGGATTTATATTATCTCATATCTTTAAAAACTCATAACCTTAAAACTATTTCAAGTAAAGATAACTATAAAAATTTTTAATGAATGTTGCCTGTAATTGATGTCAAATTTTGACTGACTCATAAATTTATCTTTCCAGCAAGTCAGCTTTGACACATTCTTAGATTATTTTAAAAATCAGTAATCAGTGGTTGATGAAATAGCTCAGCATATAAGGATGCCAGCTGCAAATGTGAATGCCCTGAGTTGAATCCCTGGGTCTCACATGATGGGAGAAGAGAACTGGTGGTGCCCTTGCTCTCCACAAGTGTATGAATGTGTATGTCCATGCACATTCTTACAAAATAATTAAATAAGAAGGTAATATAAAAATATTAATTGAAGAAATTAACTCTCTTGGAGGCAGGCTAACTTTCATCTTGTTATTTAGTCAAAAAAAAAAAAAAAAGTCCATTAACTTCTCGTCTTCCTGCCCGCATCTTCTGAATGCTAAGATCATAATCATGCACCACCATGTCCAGTTTATGTGGCCCTGGCAATAGACAGCCATGCAAGCATGCTGTCACATGAGTTACATCTTCAGCCATAGATTTCTTTTCCTATAAAGATGTATGTTTTAAGTTATTGTGAGCCCTTAAAATAAAAAGACAAATTACAAGTATATCAAAAATATAAACTGGGTTTACGATTTCAGTTTCTAAAGTATTCACGTAAAGACCTCCCTATACACTTTGAATATTTAAAATTATTTACTTGTATAAAAGGTTGAAATAAAAGTTGTAAGCACGGATTTGTATGGGTCTGCATACATGTTGAATGGGTCCGCATACATGTTGCATGGGTCTGCATACATGTTGAGGTTGTATGTTAGTGGTATTGTGGGACTCCTAACAGTGGGAGCAGGTGCAGCTCTGACTCTTTTGCATGTTCTTGGAACTCTTTTGCTCCCATTGGATGGGCTTGACCAACATTCATATGAGGAGTTTGTCTTATTTTGTCATGTTTCGTCCTGTTGGTCTGACGAGGAAGTGGAGGAATAGTGGACCTGGGGGAAACGGGAAGTAAAGGGGAGGTAGGAGTAGTGGAGGGAGGGAAAACTGTGATTGGGATGTACTGTATGAGAGAACAATCTACTTTCCATAAAAGAATCCCTAACGTCTGCCTTCAGAACACTCATATGTGCAGTAAAAAATAAGTTTAAACTCTGTGTGCTTTGAAGGAGCAATGAAAAAAAAATCATGTAGTCTTAATTTAACAGATTTGGTTATTACAGACACTATTATAACAGTATTAGAAATAGATCAGACACCAAGGGAATACAGAATAAAATGATTTTACAGCAAGTTAAAACAGTTCCTGTAGATAATGACAGGGTTCTTTCACTAAGTGAGATGTGGAAATTTTTAGGATTGAATCGGAATATTATTGTTCAGGTTTTAAAAATATCTATAGTCTGGGATATAAGTCTCATGAAGGAGAGCTACCAGATTGCTGCTAATAAAAATGCTAAGGAGTACAAATGGCTCTGGCTGCATATGTAGCAGAGGACAACCTTCTCAGGCATCAATCGGAGGAGAGGTCCTTGGTTCTATGAAGGTTTGATAGATGCACCAGTGTAGGGGAATGGAGGGCTGGAGGTGGGAGTGGGTGGGTGGGTGGAGGAACACCCTCATAGAAGCAGGGGAGGGGGAGGGGAATAGGAAAGGTGGTTTCTAGGAGAGGGGGAAACCAGGTAAGGGGATAACACTTGAAATATAAGTAAATTAAAATAATAATAATAAAGTTAAGTTATTTCTTCTGAAAGATAGAGAATTGGTCAGATTTAATCTGTGTTTAGCTAAATAAACTTATTTTTGTATATTTTAATTTATGTTGGTTATAGTGTATGCAAATGAAGATGTTCTAAGAAAAACACTTAAGGAAAATTGATGGGTAGAACTGAAACATATTCCAGATGTTTAAAGGTAAAACTTAATGACTCTGATTCAGTCACATTTGAATTTTTATCTTGTTAAAGTTACATTAGCTAATGCTATGCTATTTGTTTTAGAAAAAGGTAATGGTATTAATAACCTTTAAAGTACTTTAATATTTAAACTCTAAGTTGTCAATGGCTGTTAGCTAAAATAAACAGTAAAATGTGATATCTCCACTTATGTATCATCTGGGGTGAAATTTTGTTCTAAATAAATTGTTCTAGAGCCATATGGCCTTAAGAATTGTGCACCAGCTTGTAAGGAGGAGAAAGAAAAATTATCATAAATTGTGCTGCCTGATAGGAAGACCAAGTTCCAGGATCATCTAATGGAATCAACAGATGAAAGACAGCAATGCAGAGGGAGAGAATGGACCTGCCTGGGGCATTGGTTATTTTTACACTATTTTCACAAAAATAATTGTCTGTCAATAATCCTAACACTTGTCTAATAAGTCTAACACTCTTGAGTCATCAGATCTATTGAAAGATAAATAATTCTATACTCAATTTTGGTTTTTTTTTTGACTTATACATTTTTTATGTCAGTACCCAGTTGTTATGATTAGCTTTCCTTTAGTAATTCTCCTTTTAATTTAATTTAATAAATTTAAACTTTATACATTTAGACTATTTGAATTTTATCTTCTTATCATATTGAGCCATGTAATTAGAATGTAAAATGTGGCAATTTTTTTTTTGTATTTTCCTGTTCACTCTGAGCAAAAATCAACTTCATCACATGATTAGAAAAGATGTCAAATAAACGTTATGACTAGCACTCAACTCACATACATGTTTAATATTTAATATGTACTATCCCTACCCTTATATACACATGCAAATGTTGTTCTCTAATACTGAAATCTAATAGGAAGTCATATGGAAGCCACAAATAAATGGAATTAACTGCAGTGGTAGTGGCACCCTGAATGAATGGAATTAGCTCTATAATAAGGTATTACAGAAAGGGAAACAATGAAATAGGATACATACTGAATTCTAGATATCAGCGTCAGAGATGTTCTGCTTCTGAGAAAACTGGAACAATTTGAAAGAGGAATTTCCTGAACCTGTAAATCCATGTGAAACAATAACTAAGAATAGCAAGGACTTTGGAAACCCAATCAAAAGTTAAGAGCGATTCAGTACTGGCAGTAAATGTGGGTCTGTGTTTGTCTTAGAACGCATTGAGAAATCTTTGAGTGGTTATAAGAAGGGAAAGAATCTGTAGTTAGAATTTTAGCTATATGCAAGGCAACTCTACAATTTCTACCATGAAAGAGCAGTGATTGATTTATAGTTCCTGTGTCTAATCTAAGCCAAGCAAGTTTTATTTTTGTTGCATAAGCCTTGGACCTGGGAATGGAAAGATCCAGAGTAGAACTACATGACATATATGAAAGAAGGAAAGAAGCCACATATATGTAAGTGGCTGGATATTAATCAGCAACTAAGAGGCTCTTATATTCCTATACATGTCAATTTACGGAAACAGATTCACTGGCCTTCATATGCGTTTCATTGTTCGGTAGTCAGGTGCAAAGTAAGCATCCCAAAAATAAAATGTAGAAATGATAAGCTGCCTTTCGATACATTGTGAACACTAGTACATCACTTCTATCACATTCTATTGAATTTAGAACTTAACCATATTCTCAAATTGAAGAATATCAAAAATTGAATAATTTGGGTACATAATTTTTCCTTCTATTCTCGGAGGTCAAGCAAAGACCTGGGTAATTTGCTTTGCAACCTACAGATACCTGCACTATGAATTCTCATAATTTTCACACCATTATGATATCATAGGCAAGATAAATGAAATGAATAATATCTCACTGTCTTGATTATACAAATATATGGATAATGCCCTTTAGGTGTTGTTTCTTAGTTATGTCTGCTTAAGTATAGCTCCTGAAATAGTGTGTAAGGAATAAAGGAGGCAAGTCATTGCCCCAGACCACCCAGCAATTATTGGTTGAACAGACAGGAGTAATTACAATAACTACTGAAAGATGTAAATAGCACAGAATCACAAAAAATTATGCGTTCAAAATAGTTTTAAATACTACAAGAAGGTTGTCACTAGCTTATTGATTATGTCACAGTAGTGTTAACTAGCATGTATCTCTTTGTTCCTTGTTTTTCTCTACATTATCCTTGTCTTCAGAAGCATCCACTGCTGTCTATAATTTATGTCATTTTTTGCTTCATGTACTCGTCTCAATCCAATTTCTTAATATATTAGGCCATTTTAAAATTTGTATACTGTTTTTGTTCTCATAGATCTAAGAGAGTGGGGCTCCTATAAAATAATTTATGGCTATTTTGTTAAAAAATTACTCCATTAGATAGAAAGAGCAGCTTTTTTAAAATTTGGAATCCTTCGGTGTCTGTTACGTAGAAGTTATAGCTGGCTTAGTTTGATTTTGGTATGTGTGGGAACAGAGATGAGCCTGAGGCTTGTTAATCCTCTGGGCTTCAGCCAGCTCTGTCTCTGCCATTACATTCTTGAGGGCTCAAATATGTGATCTTTCTACTTGGATTAATTTACCCTTTGTGGTTTGAAATACAATAGGTAGATTGCAAGGCTGAGTAGAACATTATAAGCCCACAACTTATGGTACCTCAGTGTTAGGGATCCATGCTATTATTTGTTTTATAGACACCAGTCTAAAGAATCATAGAAACATTGGTAGAACACTGCTCATCTGTGTTAAAACTGTCATATCATGGAGGAGTGAATTGAACAAAACATGGTATTAGACATTACCATTAAATAACTAATAATTAAGATGTGTACTGGCATCTTTTGTATTTTACTTATATCTGTCCAGGATAGAAGTGACTGATCTCATACAGAAAAGACGAATTCTCAACTGGTAGCATTTTATTCTAGGCTATTTCTGAAGGCATTAGAGCTCTGCATGTGGCTGAAGGCCACGAGACTATGTATATTCCACACTCCTGACACATATCTTCAGTTACCCTTTGATTGGGTAACATTTGTATGACATACATATATGCAAGGATAGATGGGCAAATATGTCTCTTACTAATCTTATTGGTTGTGTTGTCAGTGAAAGTAGAAGTGAATATTTCCATCAGTCTCACAGCAACTGAAATAATCTAGTTATTGTTACTTTTAAACTTTCAAGATTTTATACTATATGAAGAATAGATGGGAATAGATTTGTCATTTAGAGTATACAGACAAAGAATTTTGGATTGAGTAGCTAGGAATGCAATGTGATTGTTACTAAGAATGTATTTTCTTTTATGATTGAAATAAATTCTAGAATTTTCATATTAGCAAGCATCAGTTTTCTATTGAGCAGAAACTGCAAATTTTAAACTTGGCAAAAAAAATAGAAACTCTTTAGAATTTCTAACTTTAAATCAATAGTATAAAAATGTCTTCAAATGAAATATATGTCACTATAAGCTTACCTTGGGATAGTTAGAAAGTCAGAAAATCTCTGAAGAAGGAGGTAGGAAGAGGCATAAGGAAGTAGTGTGGGGACTGCAGGGAGCTGTCCACAGTGAGGAGGCAGGCTGCAAACACCACAGACACTTAGAGACACCTGGAAGGCTCATGTAGGTGAATCCCTTTTCACTTCCCTTCCTGAGGATTTACTTTTTTTCATTAGCATCCATAAAGCCGGCATAATAAATTTTCTGAGACTAAATTGTTCCTATGTTGCTTCTAGATTTCTTACTTTGTGCTGCTTAAAAATATGTTCCTTGGGGAATACTAAATCTCTTAACCTTCTCAGAGAAAAAAATGTTCTTGGTCCTACGAAATCTATTTATTTTATAATTTTACTACAATTTTTCTAATTTGAGTATTTAATGCCAAAATTCCTCTTACCTGTATTATATCATCCTAGAGTAGAAACATTTTCAATTAGCATGAAATTAGAGTGAACTGTAATTTTGTTTAGTTGTCATTGAGTATATATTTGAGAGTTCTCTCTTATGTCCTTCTCTCTGATGGCACATCTTTGGCTGTACAAGGAGGGGAAGAAAGGCACCCTGCTACAAGAAGTGGAAGGCATTTAAACTAGTCTCAGACTTATGTGCTATTTGAATATTGATTTTTTTCGACTTGTCTTTTTGAGTTTTTCTGTAGAGCCAGCTAGCTGTCTTTGTTATGCCTTCAACGTTAGAGTTAGAGTATTGGAAGAATGGTGGACACAAAAGGCAGTGGGAAGGGTTCCAAGAGTCCAATTAGCACAGCTCTTAGAAATGTTAAGCTTGCCAATGTTTTAGACAGATGCAGTTCTTAGAGCTTTATATAGACTAACCACACTCACAACTCCATTGGGAATTAGACCACAGCATAATTATTTATAAAATCCGTGCATTACTTGTTATTATCCTTTGACCACCTTAGCTCTCGTTGAGTGACTCTTGAAAATTCCGGACTGATGATTTCTGATTCTCTATGTAGAAAGAAAATACAAATCTTTTGCTGGAGATAACATCCCTAGGGTTGTAATAAACATAAAATCAAGGATTCCTATGCACAAATTCTAGATAAAAGAATTTAATGTATATCAGATGGCATGTTAGACCATTGACTATTAAATAAAATAGTGGAAATCTGGATTCCAGATAAGTTGGGCATTAATTTGTTTCTCTGTTATCATTAAAAAAGAGTGTTTCCCTCTCTTGCACTTCAGGTTTCCAGTTATACTAACTTTGACCAAAACAGAATGCTCTGGTAAATTAGAAACAGGGAAACACAGATGAAGGGGATGCAATCTAGAAATTAGTAGTCGAGAAAGATGGATGAAAATTCTTAATGGGCAAATTCATGCTTTTTTTGGGGGGGGCAAGAATTTTTATTACTTTCCAACCATGTGATTTTCTTCATTTTTTTTGAAAAGCATATTCTTTTATTGAAAAAGGAAGTAAAAACATTTTATGAATAAATTTAAGATTTACATGGAAAATATTTCTGATAAAATAGAAGAGATATATAGAAAAACACGTTAAATTCGACAGTTTTCATGGAAAATTAAAGAGTAAAGTGGTAGACATAGAAAACATTGCTAAATTAATTGAAAAATGAAATAGAAACATTTTATGATAGAATTGAAGTTTGACATGGAAAATATTTCTGATAAAATTTATCAAAATGTATAAGACATGTTACCATTGAAGACTATCATGGAAAATTTTATATAGATATAATAATGGTAGGCATAAAAGTATTCCTAAGCTGATTGAATTCATTGAGTTACACCATCGAACTCCACATCACTACAGCCAAATAACAGACTGGGACAAACTAAACAATACGTTGAATTATTTTTTTCATTCTGTCATTCATGTTTTCACATATGGATTATATTGATTAAAATCTGTGCATTTTTATCTAGTATGTGAAATGACATAAAGTAGTTACACTGACGTAAGTTGAGTTAAAACCATCTTCAATGTTGGAAATAATCAATGTTTCCAATCAATATTCTGTTAAAGCTTTACTTGGAGGAAATTTGTAAATCTTTCTCACAAATAAAAGGAAATACACGTAGATTGTTTTGAAATCAAAGTATCAGAACTGTTAGGGATATTGTTATTTTGCCATTTTTAAACATTTTTTCTGACTTCCATAGGATTTATGAGTTTCCCTCCTAAAGTGAATTGTGTGCTCTCTCTACAAATCAAGTGTATAAAGAACAGAAATAACTGAAACTCACCTAAAGTGCAATAAAGCAAGCAGAAGAAACCCAAAAGTTCAGTTTTGCACAATATGAATAATGTTACAGCAGAGAAAAATATCCATCTTAGCTCTTCTTCCTTCAAATGCCCCCTAAGAATTTATAGTTCCAATGAATGGCTAGTCTAGTGGGATGCAGCTTTCTAGGCTAAGATGTAAAATATCACAAAATATGTCTGTAACTGCCTGACTGAAACTCTACTATTTTCAAATAATAGAACTGCAAATCAGAGACATCATGTTGCAAAAAGAATTGGTTGGAAACAAAATTAAACTACCTGGATGATATTTTTGTCTTATACATTCCATGTCGCCTGAAAATATATGAGTCTGCGTTGGCTAAGTATATATTTTCACCATCAGTGACATTAAAATGGGAACAATATTTCTTTTGGCTAGCTTGCTTTAAGCCAAATCTTCTGAAAAAAATAGGTTATTGCTGTACGATATGGACTTATTCATTTGTGCCACAGAGATTAAACTTGAAAAAAAAGAGTCAGATAGGACAACTTGAATATATTTTTGAAAATGCTTTGAAATAAATATTAAAAAGTTGTACCAACAGATGCATTAATCACTTTTAAAATATTTTGTGGCTAAAAGTTCAGGAAACTTATACTGAATTATATTGGTACTTACCAAGTAATCTTTTTGCCCATTTCATTTCTGCATGTGCCATACAGATTTATTATGCTATTTTTTCTATTTAAATATATATTTAGTAAACAGAATACTGGGCCCTTAATTTTATTACATCTTTTCTCTCACTGTAGAAATACAGTACAGATATTATCAAAGCAATCTTGCTATTTTTCAAGTTAAAACCATATTAAAATATTATACTATTATATTAATGAAAAAGAAGTCATATGGTTATTTTTTAAATCTACAATACAAATAGGCATTTTAACCCTGTAGTAAAACAGGTGATTAATAATATTAGTTATATAAATAACATGAGTTCATCACAAACAAACAGATGTCCAAATAGGGAGATATTTAAGATACAAAATATTCATGAAAAAATGCTAAGTAGCCTATAAAATCATTAGTTTTTACAGCGATGAAGTAACACTTTATACACTTCATATTAACCTTTAAAGAATTATTGCTGGGTTGGAGAGATGGCTCAGCTGTTAAGAGCACTGACTACTCTTCAGAACATCCTGAGTTCAAATCCCAGCAACCACATGGTGGCTCACAACCATCCATAATGAGATCTGATGCCCTCTTCTGGTGTGTCTGAAGACAACTACAGTGTACTTACATATAATAAATAAATAAATAAATAAATAAATAAATAAATAAATATTTTTAAAAAATGAATTATTGCTAGAAATGTATATTGGTGTGAAGAATATTTATTTTGATAATAGGATGAGACAATGAATTTGTAAAATACCTTTTACTATATAAGACAGACATGAGAATCATTTAAGCCTCATTTTCATAATCAAATTAACAAAATAACTATTTAATGAACCTATTGTATGGGGTGAGAAAGTCAGGCATGTATTATTGTTTAATGTCTATGTGTTGCTATTTACATAAAAAGTTAGTCATGGTACTTATAATAGCTTATGATACTTATAATATATCATAATTATGTCTATTTTCCAGAAAGAACTGTGGTAACCCCATTTATTGAATTTTAAAGTATTCACATTTATTTAGTACAATATTACTATTGGTACAAATCTGTTTACTTGTTTAGTACAAATCAAATTTAAAGTTTATGATTATTACCATATATCTTATATATGATAATATGATAATTTATTATGACATTTTCATAATACATATAATGTTTTAATCACAAGTTGCTGAGCATGTAGCTTCTTGTAGATTGATCACAATCCAGAGCAGATTTCCAAAGCCGAGACTGGGGGGGAAATAAACAATAATTTGGGTGAGAAGGGAAGTGGAAGTATTTCTAGAAGAAATGGTATACTGAATATTATCAAATACACACATATAAACATATACACACAAATGTACGTATATATATATATGTATGATTACTAAAAATATAATACATACATAGTAAAATTTAATTTGCTCAAAGATGATGTTTTCATAAAGAACTTTCAAAAACAATTCTATCATAAGTAATATTTGAGTGTTTTTCTCTTATTATATTTCACTAATAAAGTCTAAGCACTCTAAAATACTGTGTTTATTATAAATGCATTATTTTTATAAGTGATAATTTGCAAGCAGGAATGAAATATACACTTCTAACTCCAAAACACAGTCACTGTTTCTTAGTTGAATTTATATGGGGCATTGAAGGCAGATTTTGAATATGGATTGGTGCGCGTCTTGACCTCACCATCATTAAACAAATAAGGTTTCTATCATTCATGCCTAAAGCATAAGAAGAAAAATGATTTTTACCAATGAGTCATTTTTTGGGGGTCAAAAAATCTGAGCGATATTCTTAACATTTAGTGCTATCTAACAGAACTCAGTAAAATCCAACATTGTAACAGCTCTAGTAATAAGAATAATTTAAATTGTAGAAATTAGTTAGAGCAGTATCGTCTGGTATTCTCAAATCCTGACCCAGGGTTTGGTTCACTGCACTGGAAAATAATTATATAAGTGATAATCTTGATAAAAGTAAAATATTTCTTTAAAAAAAAGCATGCATGACATTTACATAAAATTATAATTTTTGTATTTAAAGCACAATTCTTTCCAACGAAAATGGTCACAGTAATCAGAAGCTAAAATACTGCTAAGAATTTGTCACAGTTAGGGTTTTATTACTATGCAGTGATACCATAACCAAGTAACTCTTATCAAGGACATCAGGGCTAGTTTACTGTTTCAGAAGCTTAGCCCATTCTTGTCATGCCAGAAAACATGTAGCTGTGTGTAGACAGACACGGTACTGGTGAAGCAAAGAGTTCTATATCTTGATTAGGAGGTAGTAGAAAGAGACCACACTTTGCTTTCCTTAAGGATATGAAACCTCATAGTCTACGCTCACAGTGACACATTTCTTCCAACAAAGCTACACCTACTTGCACAAAGACATACCTTCTATTAGAGCCAACCACTATGGGCCAAGCATTCAAATACCTGACTCTATGGGGGCCATACAAATTCAGACTACCAGAGAAGAGAAGTAGTGATAGTATTCTTTAGAATATATTTATAAACACATGAGAAATGTCATGTGTTAGGGACAAAAATAAATATAACAAGGGAAATCTGTGAAGATGTAGACTTCCTACAGACATCCTAAGAAGAGAGCCAGTAGGTTGGATTATGTGGCAGTAAGAGTACACAGTGGCTAATGGCTCCCGCTGCCATACCTGCTGAGAGAATTTGACCCTGCCTAGCCAAAGGAATGAAACAAGTCCCATGACCGACCTTAGGATCACCATACATGTGCTGTATCTTAAAAAGTAAATTATGTACTAACTTTGGGCCTTAGTTTCATTAACATATTAAGAATAACTTCTATGAATGTATATAAATCACTTTTGTGTGCAGAAAATAAATTAGTTTTGCTGATGTAACTTTTTAAAAATTTTAATCTTTTTTATTTAATATTTTTACTGACTTTACATCCTGCTAACTAGCCCTCTCCCTGTCACCCCCCTGCCTCAATCCTTCCCCCAGCTTCTACTTCTCTGAGTGGTTGGAGTCCCTTTGGATGCTCCACTAATAATGTACCCTGCTTTCTACATCTCTTTAGTGTGCTGCTTCTTCTTCTTCTTCTTCTTCTTCTTCTTCTTCTTCTTCTTCTTCTTCTTCTTCTTCTTCTTCTTCTTCTTCTTCTTCTTCCTCTTCCTCTTCCTCCTCCTCCTCCTCCTCCTCCTCCTCCTCCTCCTCCTCCTCCTCCTCCTCCTCGTCCTCCTCCTCCTCGTCCTCCTCGTCCTCCTCCTTCTCCTCCTCCTCCTTCTCCTTCTCTTCCTCCTCGTCTTCCTTTAGAGGATTCAGGTGGCCTTTTAAAATTGCTGATATAAGACCTTTCTAATTTCTTCATAAAAGCACTTAGTACTATGAACTTTCATCCTACCATTGCTTTCATTGTGTCCCATTAATTTGGGTACATTGTTACTTCACTTTCATTGAATTCTAGAAAGTCTTTAATTTCTTATTTTTTTATTTCTTCCCTGACCCAGCGATCATAAAGAGTTCTTCAATTTCAACGAGTGTGTATCCTTTCCAGTGTTTCTGTTGTTGTTGAAATTCAACTTTAATCCATGGTGCTCTGATAAGTTTCAAGGCATTATTTCAGTTTTCTTGTATCTGTTGAGGCTTACTTTTTTCCCCCTTTTTTATTTTTTTATTTTTTTATTTTTTTAATCGATATATTTTTTATTTACATTTCAAATGATTTCCCCTTTTCTAGCCCCCCACTCCCCGAAAGTCCCATAAACCCCCTTCTCTCCCCCTGTCCTCCCACACACCCCTTCCCACTTCCCCGTTCTGGTTTTGCCAAATACTGCTTCACTGAGTCTTTCCAGAACAAAGGGCCACTCCTCCTTTCTTCTTGTACCTCATTTGATGTGTGGATTATGTTTTGGGTATTCCAATTTTCTAGGTTAATATCCACTTATTAATGAGTGCATACTATGATTCACCTTTTGAGTCTGGGTTACCTCACTTAGTATGATGTTCTCTAGCTCCATCCATTTGCCTAAGAACTTCATGAATTCATTGTTTCTAATGGCTGAATAGTACTCCATTGTGTACTATTGATATACCACATTTTTTGCATCCATTCTTCTGTTGAGGGATACCTGGGTTCTTTCCAGCATCTGGCAATTATAAATAGGGCTGCTATGAACATAGTAGAGCATGTATCCTTATTACATGGTGGGGAATCCTCTGGGTATATGCCCAGGAGTGGTATAGCAGGATCTCCTGGAAGTGAGGTGCCCAGTTTTCGGAGGAACCGCCAGACTGATATCCAGAGTGGTTGTACCAATTTGCAACCCCACCAGCAGTGGAGGAGTGTTCCTCTTTCTCCACATCCTCGCCAATACCTGATGTCTCCTGAATTTTTAATCTTAGCCATTCTGACTGGTGTAAGGTGAAATCTCAGGGTTGCTTTGATTTGCATTTCCCTAATGACTAATGAAGTTGAGCATTTTTTAAGATGCTTCTCTGCCATCCGAAGTTCTTCAGGTGAGAGTTCTTTGTTTAACTCTGTACCCCATTTTTTAATAGGGTTGTTTGGTTTTCTGGAGTCTAACTTCTTGAGTTCTTTATATATATTGGATATTAGCCCTCTATCTGATGTAGGATTGGTGAAGATCTTTTCCCAATTTGTTGGTTGCCAATTTGTCTAAATGGAGAGAAACTTGAAGCAATCACACTAAAATCAGGGACTAGACAGGGCTGCCCCCTTTCTCCTTATCTTTTCAATATTGTACTTGAGGTACTAGCTTGGGCAATTCGACAACATAAGGAGGTCAAAGGGATACAAATTGGAAAGGAAGAAGTCAAACTATCATTATTTGCAGATGATATGATAGTCTACCTAAGTGACCCAAAAAACTCCACTAGAGAACTCCTACAGCTGATAAACAACCTCAGCAAAGTGGCAGGTTATAAAATCAACTCAAGCAAATCAGTGGCCTTCCTATACTCAAAGGATAAGCAGGCTGAGAAAGAAATTAGGGAAATGACCCCCTTCACAATAGCCTCAAACAGTATAAAGTATCTTGGGGTGACTCTTACCAAACATGTGAAAGATCTGTATGACAAGAACTTCAAGACTCTGAAGAAGGAAATGGAAGAAGACCTCAAAAAATGGGTAAACCTCCCATGCTCATGGATTGGTAGAATCAATATAGTTAAAATGGCCATTTTGCCAAAAGCAATATACAGCTTCAATACAATACCCATCAAAATCTGAACTCAATTCTTCACAGAGTTAGAAAGAGCAATTATCAAATTCATCTGGAATAACAAAAATCCCAGGATAGCTAAAACTATTCTCAGCAACAAAAGAAAATCTGGGGGAACCAGTATCCCTGACCTCAAGCAATACTACAGAGCAATAGTGTTAAAAAATGCATGGTATTCGTACAGTGACAGGCAGGCAGATCAATGGAACAGGATTGAAGATCCAGAAATGAACCCACACAACTATGGCCACTTGATCCTCGACAAAGAAGCTGAAAATATCCAATGGAAAAAAGATAGCCTTTTCAACAAATGGTGCTGGTTCAACTGGAGGTCAGCATGCAGAAGAATGCGAATTGATCCATCCTTGTCTCCTTGTACTAAGCTCAAACCCAAATGGATCAAGGACCTCCACATAAAGCCAGACACTCTGAAGCTAATAGAAAAGAAACTGGGGAAGACCCTTGAGGACATTGGTACAGGGAGAAAGTTTCTGAACAGAACACCAATAGCGTATGCTCTAAGATCAAAAATTGACAAATGGGACCTCATAAAATTACAAAGTTTCTGTATGGCAAAGGACACCATCAAGAGGCTTACTTTGTGAACATCTGACTACATGGTCTATTTTGAAGAAGGATCTATGAGGTACTGAGAAGAAGGTATATTCTTCATATTCTTTTGTGTTTGGGTGAAATATTCTATAGCTGTCTGTTAGGTCCATTGATTTGTACTGTCCATTCATTTCATTATTTCCTCTGTTAATTGTTTGTCTAGATGTCCTGTCAATTTATGATAATGAAGTGTTAAAGTCTTCCAGTATTAACTTGTGTAGTTAGATATGCAATTTAAGCTTTAGCAATGTTTCTTTACAAATGTGTGTGCTTTATGTTTTGGGTGTAGATGTTCAGAATTAAGATGTTATCTTGGTAGAATTTTCCTTTGAAGAGTATGAAGTGTCATTCCCTGTCTCTTGATTAGTTTTAGTTGACATAAGAATGGGTACTCCAACTTGCTGCATGAATCCCTTTGATTGAAAACTTTTTTCTAGCCCTGTACTCTGAGGCAATGTCTATCTTTTTTGCTGAGGTTTAGTTTTTATATATAGCAGAATAATGAATTCTCTTTTGACATCAACTTTGTTAGCCTGTGTCTCTTTTTATTGGGGATTTGAGTCCATTGATATTGAGAGATATTATTGACCAGTGATTGTTATTTCCTGATACTTTGACAGTGATTGTTTTGTTTTGGTGTGTGTGTGTGTGTATGTGTGTGTGTGTGTGTGTGTGTTACCATTCTTGGGTTGGAGTTTTTCTTTTAGTATTTTCTGTAAGGCTGGATTAGTATACAAATATTGTTTGACTTTGGATTTGTTTGAAATATCCTGTTTTATCCATGTATGGTGATTGAAAGATTTTCTAGGAGTAGTATTCTAGGTATGTACTTTGGTTTTTAGAGGTTGAAACATATCTGACCAGACCATTTGAAGTTTTAGGGTCTCTGTTGAGAAGTCAGGTACAATTCTGATAGTTATGTTACCTGGCCTTTTTCTCTTGATGCCTTTAATATTCTTTCTTTTTTCTGTAGATTTCCAATTTTGACTATTATGTGTGAGGAAGATTATAATTTCTGCTCCAGTCAAATTGGTGTTCTGTATGCTTCTTGTGTGTTTATAGGCAACTCTTAATTAGGTTGGGTAAGTTCTTTTGTATGATTTTGTTGAGAATATTTTCTGGGCCTTTGAACTAAGATCCTTTAGCTTCTTCTATTCCTATTAATCTTAAGTTAGGTCTTTTTATGGTATCTCAGATTTCCTGGATGTTTTCCATCAGGAACTTTTAGATGTAACACTTTCATTGACTGATGTATCAATGTGTTCTATTGTATTTTCTATGCCTGGGATTCTCTCTTCCATTGCCTGTATCTTGTTGGCGATGCTTGCATTGCTTGTTACTGTTCTCTTGCTGAGGTTTTTCCTCTCTGGGATTTCCTTAGTTGTGTGTGTGTGTGTGTGTGTGTGTGTGTGTGTGTGTGTGTGTTTCATTGCTCCTATTTCTACTTCCAGGTCTTGGACAATTTTATTTCCTTCACCTGTTTAATTGTATTTTCTTTTATGCCTTTAGGGGATTTAATTGTTCCCTCTTTAAAGACTTCTGTTTCTTTGATTGTATTTTCCTGTATTTATTTAAGGGGTTTATACATTACCTCTTTAAATTCTTCTACCATCATTAGAAGATTGAATTCAAAGTCATTTCCTTGTGTCTTGGTTGTGTTAGGATACCCAGAGCATGCTGTAGTAAGATATGTGTTTTGGAGGTATCATATTGTTTTAGTTTTTGTTGATTATGTACTTTTGGGGGCCTTTGGCCATCTGGATAGTTTTAGTCCCTGGATGTTCTTATTGTAGTAGGCATTGTGAGGGTGAATCTTCATCATCCTGGTGTGGCAGTCCTGTGTTGGCTATCCTTGGGCTGTATGGTTTTAGACATACAGCTCTGTATGGGCAGCTAGCAGTCTTCCCTGAGGACAGCTTGACTTGCCCAGAGGGCTCAGCCAGCAAGGAAGAAGGGTGGGCGAAGGCAAGCCTACCTGTATGATTCAGGAGTCTTATGAAGGTGGAGGAGAGGTGGTGAGAGAATGCAGGTTCCTTGGAATATCAGGCTGCTCAGGGAAGCTTGGCTTGGCCCAGAGGGATCAGGCAGCAGGGATGATGGGTGGGAGAAGGGATGCTAACCTGCATGGTTCAGGGGTCTCAGGTCTACTGAAGCTATAGAGAAAGGTAGGGGAGAAATGGAGGTCCCCCTGTGATAGCGGGCATTCAGGGCAGCTTGGCTTAGCCCACAGGGCTCATGCAGCAGGGAACATAGGTGGGGAAAGGCAACGTTACCTATATGGTTCAGGAGTCAGATGGAGGAGGAGGAGAGATGGCAGGAAAATGGAGATCCCCTTGGGATAGCAGGTTGCTCAGGACCAATTTTTATTCTTTGTTATTAAGATTTGTGGTGGTTTAAGGCTAAAGAGAGCAGGGAGATGGCTTAGGAATTAAAACTATTTTTCGGTCTTTAGAGAACCTGGAATTAAGTTCCAGCAGCTCGCAACCTTCTATAACTACTGTTCCACAGAATCTGATGACTATTCCTCTGAATGGACTGTGTACCTATGATGCACAGACACACACACACACACACACACACACACACGCATACACACAGGCAAAACACATATACACATAAAATAAAAAGAAAAGGGAACACTTACAGAAGATCCTGCTATACCACTCCTGGGCATATACTCAGAAGATTCCCCAGCATGTAATAAGGATACATGTTCCACTATGTTCATAGCAGCCCTATTTATAATTGCCAGATGCTGGAAGGAACCCAGGTATCCCTCAACAGAAAAGTGGATGCAAAAAATGTGGTATATCTACACAATGGAGTACTATTCAGCCATTAGAAACAATGAATTCATGAAATTCTTAGGCAAATGGATGGAGCTAGAGAACATCATACTAAGTGAGGTAACCCAGACTCAAAAGATGAATCATGGTATGTACTCACTAATAAGTGGATATTAACCTAGAAAACTGGAATACCCGAAACATAATCCACACATTAAATGAGGTACAAGAAGAACAGAGGAGTAGCCCCTTGTTCTGGAAAGACTCAGTGAAGCAGTATAGGGCAAAACCAGAACGGGGAAGTGGGAAGGGTTGGGTGGGAAAACAGGGGGAGGGAAGGGGGGGTGATGGGACTTTTGGGGAGTGGGGGTCCAGAAAAGGGGAAATCATTTGAAATGTAAATAAAAAATATATTGAATAAAAAAAAGGGAAACTCCTTTTTTTTGGCAACTTCACATATGTCTGCCACACGTGCTGATCATTCTAACACACTCAACCCTCTGTCTCCTTTTGATTCTATTTACCCCTCTTTACTTCACATCTCTTTCATATTCATGTCTATTTTTTTTTTTTTTTTGGTTTTGTGACCTACTGAGCTTAGTTAAGTAGTGCCACTTGTGTAATCACAGAGTTGCATCTTTCTTTTGGGACCTAGAGGGCTTAGCAGTGGGAACAATGGTGAAGGCAATGGACCTTCTTTATTCTAATGAAATAAAACAGTCAGAGATCTGACATTATGAGACCCTCCCTCTGCTATGACTGACGGTTGATCTGGCCAGTCTGGAGTGTTCATAATGAAGGTAAGCACAGTTATCTTGAGTTCATGAATGCAATATTTACATCAGGGCTACAGAATACCATTTTTAAGTCTTTCATCATATATTCTGGTTTTTATAGACTTTTCCTCCTCTATCTTAAAATGTCTTGTATGATTTAAAGGGGGTGGTGTACTGTTTAAGTATGTGTGGCATATTCACATGTGTGAAAAGTACCTCACAGAACATAAGCAATCAGATTGTCCTGGAACTCTAGTTACTGGTGGATTTAAAAACAATTCTGTCACAGTATGTGTGTGTTCCTAGGAATAAGAAGACAAGAAGTTATTGAAACCTAATAGAATATACATTTCTTAAATATATACAAATAGGAAACTACTTAAACAAAATCTACCAATAATGGTGGTGACAGAATCCACATTATATATCACTTGTCCGCAAAAGAAGTTTCTGGTCCTGAGATTGGGTTATTTAGGTTTTTGGCCAAAGAAATCCAGGGGAAATCACAAATAACCTAGACTGTTGCCAAGACTACAGGTTACTCTACAAAATGAGAGCACAGTCATTGCTAAAGGCAACACCTGAACAACTCTCTAGAGACACTGGAAGTTTAGTTGCTTCCTACCTAGAGCCATAATTCCTACAGGCTAGTGTTGTTCTATAGTAAAACACAATGTATGCTACTAAAAATGTAACATAAACAGCCACCAATCTACAAACTCTTTGATAATCAAATGTGTCCTGTCTGCGAGATATGTTAGCTAAATGGTGGTGCAGTTTGTGGTAGTAACCAAAATTATCTGATTTTACTTAAGGCCCACCCATTCAGATGTAACCATATCAGACATTGCCTGGGTGACCAAGGGCCCAATGCTAGATAGACAACATGATAAAACCAAATATTACTGTTCTAAAACAAAAAAAAGAAAGAAAAATACAAATAAAATGATTACAGTCAATATTCCATGCTTAGCCAACGTTAGAGAAGTTTCCTACTGCAGCAGATGATAACAAATAGAGAGGGGAAAAGATCTTTACCAACCCTACTTCAGATAGAGGGCTAGTATCCAATATATATAAAGAACTCAAGAAGTTAGACTCCAGAAAACCAAATAAACTTATTAAAAAATGGAGTACAGAGTTAAACAAAGAATTTTCACCTGAAGAACTTCGGATGGTGGAGAAGCATCTTAAAAAATGCTCAACTTCATTAGTCATTAGGGAAATGCAAATCAAAACAACCTTGAGATTTCACCTTACACCAGTCAGAATGGTTAAGATTAAAAATTCAGGAGACAGCAGGTGTTGGCAAGGATGTGGAGAAAGAGGAACACTCCTCCACTGCTGGTGGGGTTGCAAATTGGTCCAACCACTCTGGAAATTAGTCTGGCGGTTCCTCCAAAAACTGGGCACATCACTTCTGAAAGATCCTGCTATACCACTCCTGGGCATATACCCAGAAGATTCCCCAGCATGTAATAAGGATACATGTTCCACTATGTTCATAGCAGCCTTGTTTATAATGGCCAGAAGCTGGAAAGAAGCAAGGTATCCCTTAACAGAAGAGTGGATGCAAAAAATGTGGTATATATACACAATGGAGTACTATTCAGCCATTAGAAACAATGAATTCATGAAATTCTTAGGCAAATGGATGGAGCTGGAGAACATCATACTAAGTGAGGTAACCCAGACTCAAAAGATGAATCATGGTATGCACTCACTAATAAGTGGATATTAACCTAGAAAACTGGAATACCAGAAACATAATTCACGCATCAAATGAGTTTCAAGAAGAAAGGAGGAGTGGCCCCTTGTTCTGCAAAGACTCAGTGAAGCTGTATAGGGCAAAACCAGAACAGGGAAATGGGAAGAGTTGGGTGGGAAGATAGGGGGAGGAAAGGAGGGTGATGGGACTTTCGGGGAGTGGGGGTCCAGAAAAGGGGAAAACATTTGAAATATAAATAAAAATATATCGAATTAAAAAATTAAAAAAAAACAAAATAAAGAAATGTTAGGAGACATTTTCCTCATAGAAATAAACTGGGTGGGGGAGTCTCAATGGCTTGATTTTAAAAAATAAATGAAATAATAAAAATGCATAAAAAAACAAATAGAGAGACTCAAATCCAGACATTGTGCAAAATGTGAGAGACCTTGGAATACTCAGCCCTAGAAGGACTCCATTAAATCCCTCTGCTTGGGATTTGGACAACTCCGTGGATGAGGAGGCAGAAAGAATGTACACACCAGAGACAATGGAAGACACCAAGAAAACAAGGACCTCTAAGTCAAATAAGCAAAGCTCATGTTAACTCACAGAGTCTGATGTAGCATGCAGAGGGCTACAAGGGTCTATGCAAGGGTCTATGCCAGTTAGGACCCTAGAGCTGAAGGGAGAAGTACACACATTTTACTATCCCTAAAGTAGAAGGTTCACAAATTGATAAGCATTTGCGAATTAAAATTTGTTTCCTAAACGGGAGTTTAAAGGAAAACAAACTACTCTTAATGATAGACTAAGTGTCCAGCAGTAGACAACCATCAGAAAACAAACTCAATGTTATCTTTGGAGGATCCTTACTCACAATTCCATGTCAGTGCTTTATGTTATTATTTTATTTTATTTACATTTTTTAATTGTCTCCCTTCTATCTGACAGGTCCTTTAAATATTCATTATGGCTCCCAGGCCTGTCCTTTTAGGGAATTTTCAGATGTTCAAGGAAGTGGGCTTCTGGTACTTATATCTTCCCATTGTCTCTTTATTTTCTTTCTGTCTGTCTGACTGTCTGTCTGTCTATCTGTTTTGCCCCATTCTGATTTCTTGGTTCTCTCTTATTTTGTTTAAATTTCATTATCAATTAGAAGTGTGTTTACTTTCTCGAGAAAATTAGAAAGTGAGTAGATCCAAAAGGGAGGGGAAGTGTGGAGGTGTAGAGGGAGAGGAAACTGTAATCAAGATATATTATGTGAGAAAAATTCCATTTCCATAAATGGGAAAAAAGAGCAGTAATCACTCTTAACCACTGAGCCATCACTTCCAGCCTGGTTAGTGTTTCAAATCAAAATAAAGAAGAAATTGAGTCATCTCTGTGTGTGTAAGGGTTCATCATGCTTGCTTTGCTCTACAGATGTTTCTGTGGCAAGGAACATGTACAACGTTGAAAACATACTATGACCAACAACATAATTAGCTGAAATTCTTGATGATATTTTTAATTTTATGAGTAATAATTTGCCATACTTTTTGTTAAATCCTATTTGTACTTATGTAAATAAATCAAAAATATAATCTTCAACCAAAGGTTTTATTTTATGTAGCTAATGATATGGTGAGAATATATTGATACTGGGTTCAGGTTGAAATTTTTAAGTGTGAAATTTTTCTCCTACAACTTTAAGTGAAAGAAACTGCTCCCTGTTTTGTTTCTTTCATTTTTCTACTTAGAAGATAAGGGAAGAGAAGAAATTCACTAAGTACTGGATAGAAAGTTTTTGTTAATTGATGTCATCTTTCCTTGGAGCATATTTTCATCGAGTCCTAGAGTTTCTACATTTTACAGTTAAGGAATTTATTAGTATTTGGTAACAAAAATGAAATAAAACAAAATAAAACAAAATGAACTAAAAGTATATATATATATAGTATATATATATATATATATGTTGATTTACATTTAAACATATATATGTATGTTTAAATGTAAATCAATTTAATCCTTTGAATTACTTTCATTTGTTGCCTAGACAACAAAATAGGTATGCTGTTTTTCCTTAGTTTAGATTTTATTTTGTGTTTTGACAGTTTCATTCACTTATATAATGGACTTTAGGCATTTTCACCCCCTGCTTCTCTCTCTCATCTGCATTTCCCCATTGGCTGAATCCACCATTTTCCTTTCCCAATACGTGTGTATGTGTGTGTGTGTGTGTGTGTGTGTGTGTGTGTCCCTTCCTCTCTTCCCCTCCCCTTTCCCTCCCACTCCCTTATTCTCTTCCTCTCCCTATCTCTCTGGTGTATGTTTCTCAAAGTTTAAAATGAGGAATTCTTGCTTCTTAAGACAACTGTGGAAGTTACCATGGGCAAATTACCAGTGACTACACTAGAAAAGAATTGGCATCTGTTCACCCAGCCATCATTAACTGGCAGGAGTCTCTCAGGAAGCAGTAAGGCCTCATGAGTTCTTTAACCTTCCATGATAAAATCTTGATAGGATCAATCACTGAGTAACATTTCCTGAGCCAAGTATATTTCAGTGTTCCAAAGACACAAAATGAAACACAAAAATCTCACCCTGTAGGATTTCAGTTAATTTGGAAGAAGACAATCTTCTGTAAGTATCAGAACTTAGTTTGATTACTTCAAGTGTTTTAAAAATTGTCAAATCTCCCCTTGTAATTTTCGTTCTTTTATTTTTTTTACTTTCATTCTGTCTTAGAACTTTTAAAAAATGTTTTTACTGGTTATTTTATTTATTTACATTTCAAATGTTATCTCCCTTCCCAGTTTCCCCTCTGCAAACATCCTATACCTCCTGCTTTTATAAGGGTGCTCCCCTACCCACCATTGTAAATTTCATGGTGATTCAAAATCTCTGTCTTTCTGTGTCTCTCTGTGTCTGTCTGTCTCTGCCTGTCAATCAACAGTGTTCCAAAAATTTCCTGCTTGGTCAGACTGGTTTGCTGTTTCTATAATACATCCTATTCTTCCAGAGTAGAAGCCATTATTTTGAAATATTATCACAGGATAAGTTTTACTCTTGTGATTTGCTGTTTGGAAGTATTTCACCTATAAATATATTTAGCACAATTATAAATCTTGACATATATAAAATACCAAATAATCTTCCTTGTTGAAATTTACAACTCATCTGTTGCTAGATAATGTGGAAGAACAATCTGTCATAGCTCTATAGATTATAGATTATATAGATTAGGCTCATCATCCAGATTGTTGTATGAGAAATTGGTTTCAATAATAGTCTAAGACAATAATTTTGTGTTGTGTGTAGGTCATGCATGTGTTTATGTATACAGTTGCATATGCATACATGATACATATCTTTACATTTTAACTAATTCAGCTATTTCTTGAAACTGAGTTTTAAATGTAGATTACTTCACTGTACACACATATAATAGTCTTTCCTGTGTTTATTTTGAGTTATTTCCTTCCTTTGTAAACTTTGGTTATAATTTATAAATGCCTATCTGCCACATGTATGCAGCATAAAATTTCTACATGATATTATAAAACTAATTGAACAGCTAGTATTTTTTTAAAAATTTTCTGTCTCCATCTCTGTCATCTGTATCTGTCTTTACCTGTCTCTCTATCTCTGTCTCTGTCTTCTGTCTGTCTGTCTATCTTTCTTTCTCTCTGTCTTCTTTCTTGAAACACATCCTAACTATATAGTCTAGACTGATCTCAAATCAATACTTTCCCCTATCCCTTCCAACAAGCTGGAAAACATGCACACATTACAACAACTTTTTTTCCTGTGATATTTAAGAAAAGTTTTTTTTTTTAATTTAAAATGCATTATGTAGTTGAAATCATACACAAACACTACCTCATTTGCAGACTTAGCACTATGTGAAATGTAAAAGAACTTTTTACTTTACTGTGAAATTTAAATTTCTAAAACAGAGGAAAAGAAAACAGATTATTTTTAAATTTGACAGAACATGCTACCCATGTCAACAGGAAGACAAGTTTCCTTTTGACATGCAGATCCAGTGTCTACCTTTGGATTGTTGTGAGGGTAAATAGTCAAATGGAATCAGCACATGGTGATGAATCGTTTTTAGGTGTCTAATGCTTCAGTATATATCAAGAGATAATGTGAAAGAAAAGGGCAATATTAATCTATTTTAAGTTTAACACACTTTTGATAAAGTATTTTTAGCTTAAGTCTTGAGAATTTCCTTGAAACCTTGAATAATTGTAAAACATTTGGTACTTGTGGGATTTCCTTACTTTACACTGAGTTGCTGAGAGTGGTCTCTGTCAAGCAAAAGTTTCCATGTAACATGGAAAGCACTATAGCTATGCTAAAACCCAGGCAACATTTTAGACTTTTGCATACTTGCATGGTAAATAATACCCTATACTTATTATATGTTAATATTTCTTCTTGAGCAATAAAACTTAAAAAGGCATCAATTTTCTTTTCATCCACTCTCAAGTGTTATGTACTTAATAAGCTCCATGAAAATTATCATTGTATGAAGCAAACACTCTTAGAAGATACTTGAAATGATCGATGTCATATAATTTAGTAGTTGGCTTGGCTACAAACTAGGATTAGCAAGTTGTCTGATTTCTTGACCTAAATTTCTTTGGAAATTATCTAAATATAAAGCAATACAGATAACCCTTATATCTTGCATTTCTCAAGAAAACCAGATTTCCTTCCACTGAAGTTACAAGTTGTCACTGAAAACACATCCACAGTCTGCCTTTGTGACAACCTCTGTTTTCTATGTTAGAATGCATATTTATTTTTATAGTCATTTTGTTTATCCTATTTGATCTTTGTGTAGATACTCTACATCAGATATAAACTGATTGAAATGTGAAAATACAACTTACTTCATTATCAGAGCATGCAATGCTATGAATTGAGAATTACTGATTCGATACTAATTCATTGACACTGATGAATTATCTTTAACCAATTTTTGCAGAGGTAAAATTCTAGTGGAAATTATAACTATATATTTTAGTTTTTTGTTCATGTTTCCAGAATTCAGTAGCAAAATAGTGCTTTTGCTACTATTCTCTTTTATCCACTTTCCTTATCCACCCAAACCCTAGATTTCCTAGAGTTCCTAGTTTCCTAGTTTCAAGTCTTGTTTTATTTGTTTATGGCAAAGAACATTTAATTTCTTCTGCTTGTGTGAGCATACATAGAGGACTATTTACTTGAAGAGAGCCACTATCTAATATTTCTACTGAGAAATATGACCCTTCCTACCCAAGCAAGCATTAACTGTCTGTTGCTCTTCAATAAGGGTAAATCCATATGAGCTTTTCTGTACCCAGGATAGAATATTGCTGGGCTCACTCTTGTACAGTTCTTCAGCAGGTAGGCACTATTGTAGTTATTTCATGGTATGACAACCATATCTTCTTCAGATGGTAGATCTTCAAAGCATCCTTCCTCATTGGGGTTCTTTATAGTATTATACTGAGTCATGGCTACAAGGGCAATCTTTCTTGAAGATGCAATCATGGTATATTCATGCATAAGCATCTTTCCCATTGTTATATTTCAGCTTCTTTCAGATTTAGAGATATATAACCATCTTCGCTTAAATCCCTATCTGTTGTCTATGCATTTCTGTACATAACTGCCTAATAAAACTTTGAAGACCAGGAAATCCTTTTCCCTATGAGTTCCAGAAAGCATTCAGCTAATCTTGATAGTTGAGTCCTGTATATCTAACTCACTTGCCCCTTCAAGGTCTGCACTTCAAGCAAAATAGGGAAAAGTAGAGTAAACTGAAAGGAATTGTCCAGGCTTCATAGAACTCTCTGAATGTGGCTTGGCGGAGTATTTAGGTTGAGAGAATGTATGAGGTTTCACATAGAATATCAGTGAGTCTTACATAATCCTTGCACAATTTTAGCTTCCTTTCTTGCAAAAACAATATTACTGCTATAACACAAAAAGATCATTGGTTTAAGAATGAGAAAATTTAGCCAATATTTCAATACATATTTATCATTACACTGTCACTCTTTGCTTTTGCAAAAATAATCTACTTGAAATATAAATAACATAAATTTCATATTTTATATAATATGTGATAGATAATATAAACAGAAATCTTCAATAAGCTTCCAGTATCCTCTTAGTATCCTTTTCATAGAAAAAAATGTTATGTAGAAGCCACAAAAGAATTGCAGTGTGCACATTGTCAGTATTGTGTTCTCATAAGCCTTGTGTCTAGCAGTTGCACAACCACTAAAGGAAACTGAAAGGAATACCGTAAAATAAATGATCCTAACAAGAACTGTTACAATGTTATCTAGGAATTCATAGGTGTTTCATCCTTTAATAGAGTCTGCTAACATATTGTTCAACAAACAAATGCTACAATGAGAGGAAATCGAATCAGCATAATAAATAATGTAGTTTTATCTTATTCCCAAGAGGTAATTATGGAAAAAATATCATTTTTTAACATTGACCAAATCTTTAATATAAAATTGTGATTACAATATTGGACATCGTTCTATTCATTTTTCTATTTACAGACTGCCAGTTAGACCAATGCCATTTTTTGAAGTTTTTTTCCCATTGTATATTTTTGGCTTCTTTCTCCAAGATCAAGTGTCCATAGGTGCATGAGTTTATTTCTGGTTCTTCAATTCTATTCCAACAAGTTGATCAATGGGATAGAGCAATAATAGTCACTTAAAAATGTGAACATTTATTAGGAAAAACAGAAAAACGATTTGGGAGGGGAGAAAATTACCTTCAAAAATGTCTAAAAAATATTTACTAGACATACTGAAATGAAATATCTTAAACCTGCACATTCTGTGACAGGAATGGACAGGCAAAGGTAGCAAATGTGACAGCTAATGGTTCATCGGGGTGTTTACTTGTATAAAGACAAGGCATGTGCATGTTTTCCAAGCATTTGCTATAAACTCTGAAAATGTGATGCTTCATTTGGCATGGACATTGGTTCAGATGAGACTGGGTTGTGAGGTCCTTTCCTGTGGGTGTAAATGAGCTCGGTGTTTTGTCTTGTTTTCCACTCACACACAGTCTGAAGTTCCCCGTCTCATCTTCAGCTTTGGAAATCACTACTGTGTTAATGCCATCAGGGACCACAGTCTGAAACAAAAGAAGCCGAAAAGAACAATGGGCCCTTTTGATAAAATAATTCATCTCTTTCCTGTTTATTTCCAATGTCTTACAAATAACAAATGCATCATGAATACTGTTTGTTTCTGTGATATTTGTTTGGATATGTGGGTATACTTGTTGTTTGTTTATTTGTTGTCAGTACATTGTATGTGATATGAATTAGCCAGCAATTCTGGAAACAATTTCTTGGTATCTTATCACAAATGTGTATATGTTTATTCAAACAACTGACACAATATTCACAATTACATTTATCACATAGAACACAATTGTAAATATTAAATAAACAACTTCCTATCCTTTGCATGAAGCATAGATTGTTCTGGGAGAAGAAAGCCTTATCTGTTTTGGTAAATAAGGAGACATTATTATCTGAAAAGATAATTAGGACTGTAGCCTTAAAATACAGAAGATAAACAATTTTCATGCACTGAATGGAACCTATTCTCTTGGAAAAGAAAGAAATGTAAAAGATAAGGTTTCAATTGGAAAGTCAAAAAGATCAAGGCAATTGAATTTCTCTTAAAGTAATACTAATAGAAAAGTAGAGAAGGAAAAAAAAAAGATGTCAATAAAAATCCCAGAGAGTAAACAGAGAATGTGAATAAGAAAAGCCAGGGAGGTTTTGCTTACTTTTCTCTTTTTAGTTTTGGTCAGCGTTGTAATATATCAGCATGGTGCAGACGGCTGCTGAATGTTTTCAAGGGAGCAGGCTTTGGCCCATTATACTTCAATAATTTAGTGTCCGTTTAAGGAAAGAACTAAGGATTAAAGGCTGTATGAGCTATAAGCTTAGTGTTTCAGCTAAAATTTCTGTCATTTCCTAATGTGATGCCACATTATAACAAAGCCTATAATTCTGCAGCCTTCTTTCTTTCTTATTTTTTTTTTTATATTTTCTGGCACATAAATAACTTGTATTTTGTTCTTATCTGCTTAATATTGCTACTGAAAAATACATTTTTTGTATTTTTTAAATGTTCACACTTCTTTCTCCATAGTTTTAAAGTTTATATGATAATTATATTGCCCTATTTTATTTTTGTGGTGTCCAAACAACTCTATATATTCCTCTTTAAAATTCATGACCTCTTTTTCACTAATGTTATCAGATATACAGGTGAGCAAGTGTGCGTGTGTGTTTGTGTGTGTGTGTATATGTATGTGCATTTGCACGTGAGCAACACACAAGCACACATATACACATGATCCTAAGTACATACATACTTATATAGATTGATCAGTCTATATTGTGGGAAGCCATCCTGAGCTATTCGGACTATTGCTTACTCATGGCCCTAAGGTGGTGGCTGCTAAAATATAAGAACAATTAACTAGAGCCTCTCCCGTGGGCATTGGTTTAGCCATTGTCTCGAAGATAACTACAGAATGATCCTGCCTGCATCATCACCCACCGACTCCGTTAATTGCGGTGGAAGGAAGTCCTGAGATAACTGCTGCAGGGTCCCTGTGCAAACACCTGTTGTCTCCACCGGAGGACCCTTATCTCTTCCTACTGAAACTGCTAGGATTGCCCTTCCTTCCTTTGTCCTTGCCTTGGGGTACGCCCCTCCTGAAAGCCTTAAAACCTGTGTACCCCAGAACATTAAACGAGGCTTTGACACAACCCAGATTGGCTTGTCGTTCTTGGTGCTTGGCCTCCCTCCTTCTCTCCCCCCCTTTTTGACCCGCAGGTAGCACCCCTTCGGGTCCCTGGAATAACTGACCCGCGGGACGCGTTACACTATATAATACTAATTATCTGTGTGTTTTTAGACCTGATCATTTATCATCAGATAATCAATGTGCTCTTTCCAAGGAAACACTATTTCTACCACTTCTTAGCATTCCTTAGTTGCCTTAGATTCTTTATGTAGTGTTCACACCTCCTGAAACTCCCTCTTCCCCTATATTAGTATGTCATTGCTGCTGTCCTCCCTCAGAGCATGCTCAGTCGGTTAGCTGTTGGGAGTTTATGGATATAACTTATAATATTCCTCACAAATATAATCTTACAGAAAACATTTTCCTCAGACTCTCACAATCATTCTGTCTCCTGTTTCTTAACAATCCCTGAGTCTTTTGTGTATGAATTGTGTTGCAGAAGAACCAGGTGGGGCAAAGCACCACAACTCTATATATGATTGATTATGTTTTTCTGTAATGGTCTTTGTTACAGAGTAGTTTCCTTGATGAGGGTATGAATGCAAGGACTACATTTCTCTTCATGTAAAACGATAGATATTGAAGTGTGGTTAGGTACTATGCTTATTTAATGAAGCAGCACTAGGCTCATGCTTCTTTAATGTTTAAATAATCTTTGACATTGATTTTACTACTTTGAAGATCCAGTTTTTAAAAAAAATCCATATTAATTCCACTTCATATAATAAACAAATTTTGATCATGTGTATTTTGGTTTTGATTTACTTTGCTTATGTGTGTTTTCTATAATCAACCTCATCTTTTATTTTATTCAGATTCTGCCCTACTTTGAGGAAAGACATAAGTTTTGAAGGTTTCCAATATTTTCCTGTACCAGGATACCTTTAAAGGTGTATTTAACTAGCGTTTGCAATATGTGTTGCAACACTGCTAACAAAATGTGCTGGGCTGGAACTCAGGTTTTCCTGTTGCTTAGCCAACCTCATACCAGGAGTTCAACCAAGTCTTTTGTTATCATTGCTGTCTTCTTGGATTTGGTTTTTGAGTTGTGTCTTATTGACAATTTGATCAATTCTGGAGTCTGTTTTTTCCTCCTCTTTGTCTTTTTTCTTTTACTTCTCAATCAGGAAAAAATATTGAATCACTGCCAACAAAATTTTCCATGGTTTTGAAGGACTTTTCTCTTCCTCAGTGACATTTTACGATTTCTGCTTCTTACATTGAACCTGCTTCTGAACTCTCTGGCATTTAATTGTGAGGAATTTAACAGAGTTCACTATTTTCTGCATAGAGAAACAATAAACATAAGCCTGTCAAGTGAAAACATATTTGTTAGGAAAATTTATCTCTGAGGAAAATTATCCAGACACCATTTCTAACTCTTCTTCTCTTTAGGCTTCTACTTCAGAAATTAGACAATAATGTTCTGTTGCTGTTGTTGCTGTTGTTTTTGTTCTGTTTTTTGTTGCTTTGTTGTGTGGTAGTGATGACAGTGGTGTCATTTTATTTATGTATCTTTTAACTTTATGTGTGCATGCTCAGCTGCTAGGATGGTTAGGATGGTAATATTTTTCAATCATTATTTGTTGTAATATAAATAATATGTACATACAAATTTAAATAATATCTTATTAGCTATAAACATGTTCACATGTGTATTCTATAACTTGGTTCACATAAGACTGATGATATGCAATGTACTACCACATCCCCAAAATCTGTATGGTCCACATGAATGTATTCTTCAGTATGCTCCTGGAAATGTATCAATTGTGTTATGTGTTACTTGTATGCTTTTTTTTGTAGTTCTAGATTTGTCAATTGAAGTGTATCCCATGTACATGAATCTGTGACCAAAACATGTATATATAATACATCATCAAAGAAAAGCACTATGTGATTACAATATGCCATAAACCTTGTCAATTCTAGAGCTTTATGATCCCTTTAACCCATTTGCCATAACCTGCAAACACCTGCTTCAAATATTTTCTATGGAGATTCCCTCACTTTGGCGGAAAGTTTTGCTTATTTCAAACTTTAAATAAATAGAGTTATAGAACTTATTCTTTCTTATTAATTACAGTATCCCCTAGAATTATTCAATATTCATTTTCTTCACAATATGGAAACTTTTCTCTATTCAAAAATAAGAACATATGTTTATATGGGAAAATATGAGGCTCATTTATATATTTGGTTGTATTTGTTTACTGAAATGAGCTTGCATTAAAAGAAACACATGAGATATATTCACATATCACAGATCTAAAAATATCTCCATCTAGTTCTTTAGTGTTCCCAGAGAAGGTTACTTTTCAAATCAGGAAGTTATTATTATTCTTTCATTGGATGACTTTGAGGATTTTTATTTCATAATTTTCCTGAAAACATTAGGCTTAGGCTTATTAGTCTTATATATTCAGTATTAGCATATTTGTAGGATATTAATTTGTTCTTTCTTAACTTCAGTTTTCTATGTGATGCTACAGCGTATAAAGATAATTTACTTTATTAATTTTTAAACTTGATGTAATAATTAAACAAATTTATGTGATAGATGCGCATTTATTTTGTTATAACACAAATTTGCACAATTATTCTGATTAATAGTAATATAAGACATATTTCCTTTTAAAATTGGACCACAATGAACAAATTCATAGGTACAGCATATCTCAACATCAGAGTATTACTTTTAATTTCTATAAGTATTGATGACCTTGCCAGTTTTTCTTCTATTTTGTGGTAAAATTTTGGGCAAGCTTGCTTATGGCATGCCTATTTTGGTATTTTGTCCATCTTCTCTGAATTAGAGACTTAGTTTGTAGAACTATGCTCTTTCTCACTTCTACCTAACCTCAAACCTGCCGACTTCCCTGATTTGCATCAACTAAATGAACTGTTTGTTCTCAGAGACAATATATGAGACTTATAGAGTACTTCCTTTTCCTAGTTCATTACATTCTATAGAGTGTGGAGGAATTTTAATCCAGCAACGAGGCTGCTTGGTCAAGGGGTCACTTCCACAGACCTTCTAAGTTGTTTGATCCAGACAGAGAGACATACCTTAACAGTTTCTGGCTAGAACACAGATAGGATTTTCATACACACATTTAATGCCAAACAATGAAGGTAAAGTTAATTAGTACTAAAAGCAGCCATGTCTAATATCTAATTGAGGAACAGCACAAATTGATTAATTAGTAAAAAAATTGCAAAATGAGTCAGAGATGGTATACTCTCAAGAGAACAGGCAATAAAGAGAGGATACTTAACTTATAAAGTGTCTCTCTTGGACATTTTCCTCTTTCTCCCTCTGATCTTCCCTCTTCACACTCTCTACCTGTTGCTGGCTGGCATCTTCCCTTCTCTTTCCTTCTCTCTCTTTCTGCCCTCTGCTTCCTTGTCAACCCCTTTTCCCATGCCCCTAATTACAACTATTCTATACAAAAACAAACAAACAAAACACGTGCAAAGTGAAACAGTGGCATGTAGTTCAGTTGGTGCAGTTCACTTAACTCAGTGGAGTCCTGTTCAGCCAATTCATTCAATAGAGTTCCTGCAGTGCATTTGAGTTCATTCATGAGTTCCATTCAGCTTTTACAGGTCATGCAATGAAGGCCAAGAAAGACTGTTGAAGCCAGAGAATAAGATGTATCCAGAAGATTAGAGTAAATTGGCAGAGTTAGTTTGAGAACATGCAGAGCAATCCTGTTGGAAGTTAAGAGAAGATGATTTGAATTACTCAGCTTGGAGAAAAGTTTGAGCCAGAAGGGCTGAGTTAAACCACCCATCAGAGTTCAGAAAGTACTAGAAAGAGTCAGCTTATTCATCAGTAAGTTTCTGGGGTGAAATCTGTATTTGGCAAATGACAGATTTACAACAGAGAAGGTGCATGTTTTAGATGTTGATGTTCTCCTGTGTCACAGCTGCTGAAAGACAATGATGGTGGAAGGATTGTTTAAGATAGAAGAAGCTATCTGCGACCAAAACATGTCATACAAGAAGCCTTACTGATTGTTAGAAAACACAAATGTGTTAAAAACACAGTCAAGAAAGTAAGGATCTCTACAATGACATCCATATCAAAGCTAATTAATATACACCAGTTGGGATCCAATCCTGTCTTGCCTGAAGAGAGTGAGAGTGTACTCACATACATAAAACAAATAAACAAATAACATACATTATATTATTATGACATTATGTAAGTATATTATATTATGTACATGTAGAAAAATGTTTTGAGAGCCCTGTCTCCTTAAAAATAAATAAATAAATAATTAAATAAATAAATAAATAAATAAAAGCAAGCTGGAGAGATAGCTCAACAGTTAAGAACAATGACTGCTCTTTCAAAGATCCTGAGTTCAAGTCCTAGCAGCCACACTGTTGCTCACAACCATTTGTAATGGGATTTAAAGTCCTCTTCTGGTGTACTCACATGAGATAAATAAATTAAAAATGGAAAAAGAAAAAAATGGGCAGTGGTGGCTCATGCCTTTATTCCCAACACTTGGGAGACAGAGGCAGGCAGATTTCTGAGTTCAAGGCCAGTCTGCTTCACAGAGTGAGTTTCGGGGCAGCCAGGGCTATACAGAGAAACCCTGATTCAAAACAGCAGCAACAACAACAACAACAACAGCAACAACAACAACCAAAACAAAACCCCACAGAAGTCATGCTTACTACACATTTAGGAAAGAGTCTATCATCTCAACCTTAAATCTTTTTTTATGTGAAAAATAAATTATGTATCTGATTTGTATAATGCAAATCTAGTTCAACAAAAATAATTAATATACTATCTTAATTTTTCAATAGTTGTATGTATTCGAAACATACTTCATGGAGTTAATCTGGTTCTTTGAGGTTGAGCTGAAGGAGCTTTCTTCTGTCTTATGTCCCTGTTACTGTAGCTTTGCTTTCATTCATTACAAGACTGATCTTTCAGTTTTGAGACTCTAAGCTTGCCACCCAGTTAACGTATTTGTTGATATTGGTTTGCTAGTCTCAATGATTGACATGTAATATCTTATGTTTCTTTTCCAATAAAAAGTGACAGACATGAAATTAGTTCTGGAATACACCAGGGGAATATTGGAAATTAGAAGGAGGGTATTTGGAACTAATTAGAATCACATTCATTCATAATTGTAGATGATACTTAAGAATAAAGAAAATATTTTGAAAAAGTTCAATAAACTTGATGATTTAAGCAACACACATGTCTTTCTCTTAGTTTAAGAAATGAGAATTGACATGCAGAATATAGCACAAAAGGTTGTGGTAAGAGCTCTGTCATCCTATCTCACAGATGACAACCTTCTTTCTCTATCTTTACATAGATAAAAAGAGACAGTAAGTCCCCTTCTGTTTCTTCATGTAATGAAATCTCCCCACTAATTAACTCATCTAAATCCAACTAACCCCCAAGATTTCCATCTGGAAACCATTCTACATGTACATTATAGGATTCTAAAACTATAATGACTTTTAGAGGAAGATACAATGTAATTGATTACCAACAGGTATTCCTAGATCACACTTGGCTCTCATGAGAGTTCTTAGAACAATTTTTATCTATCTCTAAATGTTTTTTCATCAAGTTATTATTGATGAGTTTACATCATAATTTACCTTTGCATTAGGTTAATATTTCAATAAAGATAGATTATTGTGCCCATTTAGGATATTCTGCAAACACAGGCATCTCTAGATAATAAACTATTCATAAAAGTAAACAAGAAATCAGTTGCTAAGTTTATTCTTAATATTTTACCTTTGTGGGAATAATGTTCTTTAGGATTCATAGATCAGGCATGATTTTTTTCTGTTTACAAAATGTTTTAATGTTGGAAGAAGTATTTAAATAGATGCCAGGCAGTAGTAGCCCTATCCTAAATTCTCAGTTTCTCAACGCCTGTTTATCCCTTTGTCCTTAGGCTCCTCATTACCCCAGTGTTGCTGTTGGTGTTGTTTGGTTTGGTTTGGTTTGGTTTGGTTTGGTTTGGTTTTGGATATTTTACTTATTTTCATTTCAAATGTTATACTTTTACCCAGGAAGTTTTTATGCATTCATCTCTATTTCTGTTATTTTCAGGACAGAGACTATAAGGTCTTTTGCATGACAGGTTGTACTTCAAATATTTGAGCAGAGCTATCTTGTCTCATTTATACTTTATAGGTTGTGTATGCTTGCAGACACATCTAATGTGACAGATTTCTAATTCTCTTGTCATTATTGACTTTTATCTGAAACATTTCAATTATCAAATGACCCCTTCTAAAGCTTAGCATCTCACTAGAACATTCTGCTCTAGGTGATATCTCATACATGGGGATGTTAGGAGGTACCACTTCTTCCTTAGCACCTCTGCACTTTCATCTACTCAGAATAAAACATTTGCCTTGACTGAAGAAATTAGTTCACACAATGGAATTCATATTTTCTTTTTTTTTAAATTGTATAATTGTTGCCAAATTTAAAGGACAGTGTCTTGACAAATGCCAAGTACCAAGGATTCAAAGTCCTTCTAAAACTGTCTTTAGGAACAAAAAAAGGAATTTATTTTAAATAGGTTAGATACCAAAATAAATCCAGAAGATTGACAAAAAACGAATCATGCTGTTTTCACATCCGAGATCAAAAGAAGCTTCCAAATAATTCATAAGACTTACGATTTAATGCCATATGGTTGGCATCTTTGCAATAAACAGCTTGAACTTCCTTTTAAAAAATTCTCAGACCATCAGAAAAAAACATGAAAAAAACCCCAAACCTAAAATTAACAACTGATTGCTACAAACAGTTAAATATTGAACAGCTACTGCACTTTATGATTTGGTTAATGTTCATTCTCTCATGCCCTATATAACTTTGTATACCAAGTTACATCATCTCTAGAACTTTTTCAATTTCAGCACTCAATCCATTACTGGTTCTGAGGTAAGATGCTTAAGGTATTTTTGTCTTATTTCTTTATCTGTAAATTAAGAGCTATGATAGAAGCAATTTAGAAATGCGTGTAAACTGAAAAAAACTTTATGTTACTAAAACAGATTACTGATAGGTTATTATTAAAACTAAACCTCTCTTCACTGGCACTCGGGGCTTCAGGGATGGAAATGGACAGGAGCCTGAGGAAAAGAAGGTCCAGTGACAGGCCCCAAGAGGGATCCAGCTCAAGGGGAGGCCCAAAGGCCTGACACTGTTACTGAGGCTATGGAGCGCCCACAAAAAGGGACCTAGCATGAGTGGACTCTGGAAGACCCAACAAGCAGCTGAAAGAGTCAGATGTAGATATTTACACCCAACCAATGGACCACCAACTTGGCAGCACACACCAGCTAATTTGGGGCCCCCAACACATGTACAGTAGAGGACTGCCAGGTCTGGATTTAATCAGAGAAGATGCACCTAACCCTCAAGAGACTGGTGGCCCCAGGGAGTTTAGAGGTCTGGTTGGGTATGGAGTAGGAAGTGGGGACTTCCTTGTGGAGACAGTAGGGTGGGGAGGAGATATGGGATGTAGAACAGTCAGAGGGTGGACCAGAAGGAGGGAATAAAATCTGGAGTGTAAATATATATATAAGTAAAAGACAGAAAAAAAAAAAAGAAAATAGTGGCATAGATGAACATGAAAAAATAAATATGTGCTTAAATATATTGTAAGAGGAATTCTGTATCTCTCAATATTATATTTCCCTCTGACTGCTCTCCAAGGGTTTGAGTCTTGGAAGCATTCGAAGGTGCATCTTTACCATCAGCCCCACCACTATTCCTGTATCTCAACCTCTCTGCTCTCCAATGTACCCCAGGAGGTTCAGCTAGTCTCTTAGGCCTGCCTGCCTCCACGTCACCTGGAAAGTTAGAAATGCAGTCCTGCAGGTGTCATCCAAGATATACTAATTCTGTACTCAGATTTTGACAAGTGCTAGCTAGTTTTTATTTAAATACTCCTGGTTGTAATGAAAATACTCCTCCACTTATACTCAGAAGTGAGGCATAACTACAAGGAACCACCTGAATCGATAGGTTTGAGGGTTAGAAAAACTACCTTGAGCCATATTAACTGTCAAGTCTTCTAACAAGTTCAAATATGCCACTATAGAATGAATGAATGTAGTGTGCACTCAGGTTAGCAGAAGATGTGTAGAATTCTTAGCGTAGTGCAGTGGGACATCAGGCTGAAACATTAGTGCCAGATATTGGAAGCAATAAGTTCATCTGACAAGTGTGACTCATAGACTTTTAATTTGAAGAGGCTCTAAGAAGGCACTTCCAATAATGCCATACTTTATTTTGTGTCTCAAAGAGTCAAAGAGGACATGTCAATATTTTCTCCTGTACCCTTTGTTAGGATTCCTTAATACATTCCTGACCTTTATGTGATGTCCTAGATCACATGAGACTATTGTTGCCAGAAGAACGAATGACTCTTTTACTGAAAATCAAACTTGGACCATCATGAAATTAGACATATAACATTAAAAAGCATATTTCTAAGGCAATTATCTTTTACTTTTGAGAGTTGAAATGTATTATCCAACTCAGGTTCAGTGTTTTGGCTACAATAAGGTGTACTGATCTTTTGGATTTGTTTATTTTTGTTTGCTTTGCTTTGCTTTGCTTTGTTTCTTTGGTTATGTGTTTTCTTTGAGTGGGGAAGAACTTACCAGAGTCCTAGTTTTCATCTTTGTTCATCTGTATGTACTGAGATATAATGTAAGGAAAGGATGAAGTAATTGATAGTATAGGACTTGGGGCTTGACACTGAGGGCATCAATTAACCAAAGATCTGGAAAGAAGATTGCTGATTCAAAACATTTGGTTTTAAATAAAGAGAAAGAACTTTCAGAGTTGGCATTACCACTCGACTGGGATTATATTTTATTAGAACAAACACTTTTAAATTTAAAGTGATTAGGATAGCCTGAAATGATCAATGTAACAATAACCTATACATTTTCATCTGAAAACTAAGGGTGAGGAGAAAATGATAAAGAAAAAGAACACCATTCCTTAGACTCTGAGAAACTGTTTGGTTGAGAAAATAGTCTCACAGAATGTATTTGTGCAGGAATGGAATATATCGAGGTCCCATGAGAGCACTTACATTTTCTCTCACAAGCTGTGCGTATAAGTAATAAGGGGCTATTTGTAAAAGGTATAATTTCACCTGGGACTGAAAGATGCACTTGCATGAGAATTCAGTGGATGGAAATGATATCTTAGGAAACTGATGTAGATTTATTCAGAGTCATAATAAGGAAATAGTCAAAGATGACTTTGAGAGATGTCAAAATCCACAGAAGAAACTTTATGCATGATATCCTGAACAGTTTTGCATAAAAGAATTGCAGTGGCAGAAGTTACTGTAGGGAAGACTGAGGGTGTTTTGAAATTATATTCTATTTTTTTATTTTGTGCATTTATGTATGTAAATGTGTGTCTATGCTTTCAAGTGTATATATATGTTTCCTCTAAAGGAACATAGCAATAAAGTCATTATTATTGACATATTGCTATATCTATAAGTCAGTGCATCATTCAGTTCCCACCAGAGAAGATTCTTCTTGCAGCAGATAGTAATTAACTCAGAGAACAGCAATTGAAACATGTACAGATAGAAAGAGACTTTAGTGTACTCGACCCTAAGTGAAATGTCATTATCAATATCCTCCCTTAAAGTTTCAAGTATTCATTCAGATGTGGAGGCAGAAATATAGTAAGAGCCAGGATGATGGACAACTCCAAGAAAGCAGTGTTTTCCATACACACCAGAACTGATAAACATATAAACTCACTGAGACTGTGACAACACACAAGACACATAAAAATTCAAGCTAGACAACATTCACTCAGGGAGACAGAAGTCCCAGCAGAATCCGGAAGCTATCTGAACGATACATGCTGAGAGTCAGCTGGCTCCAAGGAGGTATCTCTGGTATCAACCACACCCAGGGCAGGCCTCACAGTGCACTCCATACTTTGGATGTGTGACTTTGGTTTTGTTTTATAACTTACTAATTTTTTGTTTGTCTTTACCCTTATTCATTCATTTTCCTTCCTTCCTTCCTTCTTCTTTCCTTTCTTGCTTCCTTTCCATCTTGCTTCCTTTCTCTCTTTGTTTTATGGCTTTTTTAGGAGAAACAAATAGAAACAGAGAGAGGGAAGTGAGAGAGAGACAGAGACAGAGACAAAGACCATTATGTATGTTGGGGTAGTAAAGAGGTATGGAAGATCTGGGAGGAGTTAGAGAAAATGAAATAACATAATCAAAATATATTTTATGCAAAAATATAAAAAGTCTTTTGTGTATGCATATGTCTGTACAATCATGAGTACTGGTTTAATATTAATAAACTAAACACACGTATGTTAAAAAGTACTATCATTCCAATTTCAGATATGAGAAAGAATGAGTAGAGGGTTGTTAGGTTGTTAATTTTTACCAATTTGTGCATGAAGTATAAACCTAGTTCATGATAATTAAAAGTTCATAGTGTTGTCTTTTTAACCACATGAACAATAAAAGCTCAACAACATGATACACCTTAAAACTGTGAGCTTACTGCATTTACAACAATTTGAACAACTCTTAATACTGTTCATAATGAAGGATCATTATCAATAGAAATGACATGCTTAGTATCTTTTAACTTCAAGGAAGGTTACCATCAGTTCTCTGGAGGAAGCTGAAGAAGAAACTTCAGTGTGGTACAATGAATGTCAAGTGAGTGTGGCCGACGTGTAAAGGAGAGATTGGGATTTTAAGGACAAGACCGGAGCTATAGAAATAGAGTTGGCTTTGTGTATCTTACATTTAATATTCATCAGAAAATTATGGCTTTATAGCTGTGCCAATTGTAGTCTGTCTCAAATTCTCCAAGTCAAATTTGTCTCCGTGTGCTTGTCTCCCATACCAGTTACAGATCTTCTAGCATAGCATCTCCCATCACAGCAACAGGATCTTCCTTACATTTGAGTTATCCTGTTTCTCTCCCTGCTATTTTTTCTACCTTAGTTTTTTCCCTTATTTAAGGAATGTTTCCAGTAGCTGACTAAAACACTCGTTCTGGAGAAAATTTTAAGAATATCATTTAAATCACAAATCGTTTTTGCCGAGCATCTATACTTGATTTCTCTGTCGCAGAGCATTTTCATTTGGAACATTTTCATTGCTTTCTAAATTCTGCTCTCAGATGTCTCATCCTGACAAGTTTCCCTTTCCTCTATCGCCCCCAGTCCCTCTGCACAGCCACCTCCCATCTCGGGTAGACCCACAATTCCTCCATTGACCTTCAGAACAGTGCAGACCTCCCAGGGATAGCACCAAACATGACTTAACAGGTGACGACAAGAATAGGCACATCAATGTAACATTTTGTAGATGGCTTTATTGCTATATTGCTTCCACCAAAGTGTTTGAAAAAACCTAAACTGCTTGGAATACCGAACCCTTTATGAGGCGCGCGCGCGCGTGTGTGTGCGTGTGTGTGTGTGTGTGTGTGTGTGTGTGTGTGTGTGTGTTCTGACGCAGGCCCTTGCGAAGGTTGAGGGTCTCCCTTACATTTTCCCCCTCAAGAACTATTCACATGCTTTCTGAGACAAGCATCTATCTTTCACAGGGTCTGTTGGTCCCCTGTAGGGGTCAGCATGTTAGGCTGCTATTCCCAAGGATTTGCCCATCTCTGTCTTCCCAACATTGGAATGGTTGGTGCACAGTACCACACCTGGTCCTCAACATTGTGCAATGAGTAATTTGCTCCCTGAGCTTTGGGCATAGCCCCTGCATGTGAAATTACATATTTATTTCAGTGTTAATTGGCTTACCTCGTTACCCAGGGTGCTCTGCTCTTCCGAAAAGCCTGCTTATTCACGTGTACTTGGCGTGGTTTGCTTTCATCGATTGTGCTTATCCCTTGGTGCTGTATTTTAATTAGATAATATGAATACATAATTTTTTTGAGTCTGAAAAGCTACTGGATACTTTCCTTAATTCTATTTTCTCCATTGTTTACTTTGGGAAGTATCACATATTGCATGCATGATTTTATAATCTGATTTTATAAATTAACTTTAAAACTCAAAGCTATCCTGTTATTAATTCTATGTATAATTTCAATGTATCTATTAATTTTTCAGTTTACTTTTTCCATTACCTTATTTTAACTTCTACAAATATTTTTAATTCTTGCAATGGTGCTTTATTAAATTGGTGATATATATACATATATATATATATATATATTAGAATATACTATATATCTAATATATCTAACATATATCTAACATATAGATATATATATATTAGAATCTACTAGCTAATGCTTACTCTTTGTTCCAAACTCTTTTATTGATTGTTTGTGATATTAAGTTTTATGAGAGGCAGGAATGTACATCATGATACACCATATAGCTCCAGCTGCCCTGAGCCTGCTGTCCATGCTAAGCTTGCCTTGAACTCACAGAGATCAATGTGCCCGCCTCGGCCTCCCCTGGACTAGGATTATAGACATGGCCCATATGTAGCTATTTGCTTACATTTTGTTTCTTTTAAACCAGTTTGTCTGCTTTTGTCTGATACCTTATAATTCTTTATTATCAACTTGCCCTGTCATCAGATTCCATATAAAATGTTGAGTACAGTCACCTTAGAGCCCAATATAATCTAAAATGAGTCAGACATTTAGGGGATAATCTCTCATAGTTGCACAATCAACCCATGTGGACCTTTGTTCTTAACAAACTTTATATGGAATAGAGGTATAGTTGGAATTTTTTTTAAAAAGAATGCTTAAATCTAGTCCCAGACTTAAGGCTCATTTGTCAGTTAAATTAAAGAAAAGGAACATAGGAGGAACATGAGATTTTCACATTCTGCACATATTCCCACATTCACATTGTCATCTTATGTTCAGTTATTCCATGAATATTTCCAGAGTCAAAATAGTCTGCATATTTGTCAAGGCTCACTGATGAGGTTATTGGAGGTATATATATATATATATATATATATGGCTATTTCTCATATTTTTCTTTCTCTATTTCTTTTTATTTTACTGGCATCCCTTCACAAGCTGGTGAGGTGCAGGTGTGTGTCCTGTTACTGAGACTAGTCATCCCTAAAGGCTAAATACATTGTTAGTAATATTTATGCATATTAGATTTTTCTTTCAGTTTAAACTTAATAGGATATATATAATATGAGTATGTTTAATAAGATTGTATTATAAATAGAGTGATTTGATATTCATACTGCATAATTTTATCTTTTTAATTCTTTAGGACATTTGTGAATCTGACGATATTAAGAGAAAATTTTACACAATGTGCGACCTATTTTAAAAGCTATGATAATGAGTAATACAACTTTGGTTGAGGCATGGGTTCCCTTGTGAGTAAATGCAATAAAATTGACCAAGGATACTAAGAGAACATCACATGGATAATAGTCACTGACTGTAAGAACAGTATATGCTCCCTGTGCTCTCATGGGCTGAATTAGGCTCATATTCCATGATCCCACGAGAGTGCTAAATACAGACATTTTCACTTAAAAATCAGCAAATTGAGAAAATAGAAAAAAATTTACACTGTGTGACTTGATTTCAATTTATGGGGTATAATATTAAATAAGTGCACAGACTGTTTTAAAGAACAGGGAATCATGATTAAATAGAAGACACAAAGAAAGTCATGGGAGGTTTCTGAAGATATCGTCACAGTTTTCAGAGCATTATTCACAGAGACAGATAAATAAGTATCACTGGGAAGGAGATGAGATTGAGGATTTCTAAATTTCTGAGAGATTTGAATTTTTAGCTAGATCAGGAAATGGATGTGGAAATTAAAAGGCATCCAAAGTTAAAAAGACAGTGAGTATGAGATGCAGGGAATTGTGAACATAAACAATTGTGCACTATTACTGAAGCAATGGCTCACTCACAAAAAGGGACCTAGCATGACAGCATTCTGGAAGATCCAACAAGCAGTTCAAAGAGTCAGATGCAGATATTTGCACCCAGTTAATCCACAGAAGCAGGTGACCCCTGTTGTTGAATGAGGGAAGGCTGAAAGAAGCTGAGGAGAAGGGCAATCCTGTAGGAGGAGCAGCAGTCTCACTTAATCTGGACCCCTGAGATCTCTCAGACACTGGGCCACCAACCAGGCAGCATACACCAGCTGATATGAGGTCCCCAACACACATACAGTAGAGGACTGCTGAGTCTGTGTGCTTTCACAGATGATGCACCTAACCTTCAAGGGACTGGAGGCCCCAGAAAGTTTAGAGGTCTGGTGGAGTGCGGGGAGGGGACATCCATGTGGAGACGGGGGTGGGGAGGAGGTATGGGAGGTTGAACAGTCGAAGGGCTGATGGGGATGGGGGGAATAAAATATGAAGCGTAAAATAAATTAATGAAAAAATAATTATAAATAAAAAACAAAAGCAAAAATAAAAAAGTACAGTTGTGCACTTTAGAAACTGGGAAGTCCATGTTGGACCATGTGACATGAGAACAAATAATACTGTGAATTTAAAATGTAGCCCAGTGGCAAGAGAAAACCATCCATTTCATAGGACAGAGCACAGGCGTGGCCAGCAGGCTTACAGAATTAGAATTAAAATTATTAGTAATGATGATCTGGCTTTTCAAAGTGAAGTTATCCATAAAAATCGACACACTACCAATGAAATATGAATGAATACATAAAATGTGAGTTTAGCTTACACATTTGACACATGCCTGTAATTCCAGCACTTAAGAGGCAGAGGTAGGAAAATCTTTGATTTTGAGGACAGCCTGGTCTGGAAGAAGTTCCAGATTAGTCAGGATGACACAGAGAAACCGGTTCTCAAAAAAACAAGCAACCAACCAAGCAAAAAAATAAATAAAATAAACAGAATAGAAGAAACACTTAAAGATTGCAAATCATAAAAAAATTGCTTTGACATGAAATATATGGGCAACACTTATAAGTTATATAACCTTTAGAACTTTTAGTAGTGCAGAATATTCTTATGATAATCAATTTAGGGATCCTCAACAAAATAAATTTCAGAGACACATTAGGACTCGTAGTCAGAGGTATTACAGAAAAATCATAGAAATGATGCAATAAAACTTTCCAGTACTCCACAGTGACTGTCCAGTAATTTAAAATATTATATGAAATCTGAATTAATTTATTGTGTACAATTAGTAATTAAAATAATGTCCTAAAAGTATTTGGATTAGAAGATAGCAAATTTATACCTAGCTATCAATAATATTTTCTTGTGAGTTTGTATATTCTGCTATTTATTGCTTAGCTTTCTCCTGTCTTTTTTCTCCCTTTATTCTGCCGGCTCTTTTTATATGCTGTCAGCAGACATTCCCTTTAACCATCAAGCTGTGTCTTTATAATTCTTGATCAAATGAATGTCCTAAAGCAAAATGAAAGTGAAAGTAACAAATGCCATCACTGATATTTTAGGAAAACTGACTCACTTATTTTTTTTTTTTCGTATGATTGGTTCTCTTTATAACTTCTCCACTGGAGAATGAAAAAAGCTCTTGGTGGCAAAAGAGAAATATGCACTATCAATTCCAGAAACACATGCACTACTTAGTGCAAACCATCGCTGAAACAGAATGTCTGCAAGCACTTCAGTCAATATAGGTCTGTTCTCATGGAGCTGAGAATTTAATTAAAGGGATAAGAATATAAATACTAGGCACTGAAATGAGTTCATTGTACGTCTTTTTTAAGGGACTACATCTGGAAAAGGGACTACCAGCAGAAGAGTGTAAAGGGACGTGAACACTTAAAATCTGAAGAGTAGAGGAGATCGTCATAATTTCCGTCTGGCACCTAGAAGCAAAGATAAAGCAAAGACCACCCTCACTTCAAGGTTTGCATAGACACAGATCAGCAAAAGGACACCTAAGGAGCCCAAGAATTTGAGAGGAGAATCTTTTATATATTAGAGGTGTAGGGACAATTCAAGTGTGTTTAAAATTGGAGAGTTGGGGACGTAAAAATAATTATTGCAGATGAATTTAGCTGTGAAATTTATTTGAACGAAATACAGATACTTTTTATGTTTTGAAATAGCAGAAAGCATAATCAATCTATATTTTGAGAGAAATACTTAGATTATCCATTGGAGCCAAGCTGCAGATGGGTCGAAAAGGAATTAGAAGAATGTCCAGTCATTCAGGATACACAATAACGGACTGGGAAGAGATACTCATTGAGCCCTGGGATTGTTGAGACACCGAACACGCAAAGACCATTGTCTACAAAGGGTTGGATTCCTACTTCTTGGCTAGATTTCCTTACTGGAGAGGACAGGGCTTTAGTGACATCTATTGGTCAGCTATAAATTCTCATTTGCACTAGAATCTCTTTTTCTCCTTATTCACCTGAGCCATGTTCTTTAATAAATATCATAAAACATCAATATACTGCATCTTGGGTGAGGTTACCTCCCAAAGAAAACTCATCTGAGTCATTACTTTCATATGCTGCCATAACAAATCACTGCAAATTGGAACCTTTCAAACAACAGGGACTTTTCCTTTTTTCCCCTGGTCTGGATGCTAATACCTGAAATCAAGGATCCATTAAGGCCATTACTACCCTTGATAGCACTAAGGAAGCACTTATTTTATCTAATCTGGCTTCTTTAACTCTATGCATTTTTCCTTCTTAAAAAAGCGCTACTCCATTTTTTCTGATTCACCTTTACGTGTTATTCCTCCACACATGTCTCTCTGCTTGTTCTTTCTTTTTCCCAACATAATATTTTAATTGATTCTTTTGGAATTTGACATCACACATTTTTCACTTCTTCCATGTCTGCCTCCTCCTACGCATGTAATATCCCCCAAAAGAAAAAGAAGAAAACAGAAAACAATAAAAACCAAAAAGGAACACCAAAAAGCAACAATAAAAACAGTCCAATTTGTGTTTTCTATGTACTCACGGGACCATGGTCATGTTCTCAGTGGCTTGCCCCTCAAATAGAACTGAATGCTTCCTCTCTTGCACTTCTGCCAGAAACCATCAATTACAGGTACAAATACACTTCAGCATCCACATTAAGTGCTCTGATGGCTGCCTGTTGAGGCTACTTCTGTTATGGAAGCATGGGGGCTGGTATAGGCGTAGTGACCTTCACAAAAGCTTTCTAAGTTTCCTTTTCTCAACTAGGGTTGGCAATCACTCACGTCATCTGTCGCCTGTGCTCTGGACTACTCGCTGCTGACCCTATCGGCCCATTGGAGGTTGGAAGTGAGGTTGCTTGGAATCAAGGACACAGAGTCCAGGAGCAGGTAAGGAACATCACAGAAAGCTTTTCTAAATGCTGCTGCAGCTCTTTTAATACCCTCCACCTGCACCCCACTCGTTCCAAGAAAGCATGTCTTCCAACCAGCAGTTCCCAATTTGCTAGCATTGTCAGTATCAGCAAACCTTGGTCTCTCTGGTTGTCCTCAGTTAGATCCTTCTGCAGGAGATATTTTTGGGGCTGTGAGTCCCTGGTGTTTACACAGAGGAGACCACTTCTTTTCTTCCTATAATCAACTCCAAAGTCCCTTCCTGGCTCTTTACAGTCACAGATCATGGGCTTGGACACGGTTTCTCACGACAACACAGACAGCAAACCTGGCCCTAGGGGCAGTAGGCTCACAGATCCCAACAAGACCCTCAGAGGCAGCTCGGATCCTGAACATCACCACTGGCCTGGTGGCAGTATGACCCAGGGCCACCAACATATCTTCAGGCTTCAGCACAGAGTATGTGCTGCCTCTCTCCAGAGTGTACACATGGCTCCATTATCTATCTTTCTGGTCTCTCCTTTGTGCCTTTGTTCATGGTCATGATACATGCAGCCCAGGCCTGGAAGCTGGGAGGCTTAGGTAGCTTCTCCTGCCTGTTCTAGATTCTGCTTTTAAGCATTTAAACTCCTGGTTCCTTTACTAATTTGTAATATCCTAGAATTCCATTTACTCTCATTGCAAATGTTTGGGTATCTTGCAGTTGCGTTGTCTCCCTCAGGGAAAACACATCTCTGTGCCTCTGATTTTTCTTACATATAGGACTGGCTGGAAACATATAGTTTAGTAGATATAAATTGTTTGCTGCACAAACATGAATTACCACAGTAGAACAGCTTGTGCCCATAATTCTAGCCCTGTGGAGATAGATAAAAGAGTTTTCTTCCCAGTCAGTTTAACCATTTTAGCTTGTGTCCTAGCTTCAGTCAGAAAACCTGTCTTGAATGGTAGGGGGATTATGAGTGAGGAAGATTCCTAGTAACTATTGTTGGCCTTCACACACACACACACACACACACACACACACACACACACACACACCTGTTACACATACCTATATGTACACATAAATATGTGTGCACACAAACATATAAAAGATACCTGTCATTTGCTTTAGTATTACACCAAATATATTATTAATTACTCTTAAGACTATTAAATATTATTTCCTTGGATGTGAGTTAGAAAAACAATAATCTTATGGGTATCTGTGAATATGTATTTAGGGAAGACAATTCAGCCAATGTACTAAGATAAGATAGTCAAAGAACTAGTGGAGAAGAGTTGCCTACTGAAATATTATGGTCACTTACTTATGACATATTTCCATTAAAGCAGCTTTTCATTCCAATCAAGGATTGAATCATGAGTTAAATATATTATCCTTCAGGAGATATAATAGAAAAATAAAATCATTTTTCAATATTTCTGAACGATTTGAGGGAAATTTATATTTAAACAATAATTGTTGAGTGTGATTTATGTGTATGTCAATTTTATTCTCATTATATTATTATCACAAGTAGATTCTTTATTTACCCTACTGACATGTAGTAACCTTAAATATAAACATAATTTTTACCATGTGAATTAAACTTGTGTTCTGCACATGGAAAACTACTAAAACAGATCATGTAACTAAAAATGAAAATTAACATTACAATAGCTCATACTTTTGTCAAAATTTCAACTCTTGTGGAATATTTCCTTGAATATGCAATAAAATTAAGAAGCAGATTTTTTTGGCTGACCATCATTGTACATGTGTGTGTGTATCATAAACATAACATTAAAATTATTCTTTGAAAATTTCATTTTATTACACTATGAGAGATTCTATAAAATGTATAATATCAAAACATTATTAATGAAACTTGTTGCAGTCTTTGTGAATGTTATTGGCAAAGGAAAAGACTAGCATTCATGAACAGAAGTAGACATTTGGAAGAGCTCACAAATCTTTTTTTTTCCTCTACCCATCTTTCCTTTTTCTTTACAGACCCTAGGATTCTAGCACAGATTCAGTCTCATCCACAACACAAGGAAGACTAAGATTAGATTAAAATCAACACTTGTTTCTCTCTAGAGGGAAGCAATAAGAGCAATAAGAAGATATTTTGTTTTGTTTTGTTTCAATGTATTGAGTTTTCTCTTGCTATTAAGCCTAGAGAGAAGGGACAGAGGCAAACCCTGGTATAATCTCCACTCAGGATACCCTTCTTCTCTAAACCCACCTCCTACCTTGCTTACATTACAAGTATCAGTCCTTTAAGGGAGTCCTGCTGCGTGGTTGGGTACATTTAACCAACAGATTAACTGTCATAACTTTCCTCAACACATACTGTTGAGTGTGGTGATCTGACTGCTCCTCCAGGCAGCTAGATTCCCACTGGGGAGTCAAGAACTGTAATTCAGAAGCTTGTATTTTTGCCTGACTACAAAAACCCAATAAATGGTGTCATTGCACTCGTGGATCCACTAATTTTCTCCCCTCAGGAGAACTTGCAAGTAGAGTGGTGAGTGGAGCCTTTTGATGATCTGAAGCTGTGTGTCGGCAGTGGTGCAGAGTGAAGAGCATTCCAAATCTCCCTGTGGCCAGAGCTCATGACTCTGTTTCTACATTCAGCTCGAGTGTGCAGGCTTCCAATTAGTTTGGAATTGTGTGAGGAAAGATTCAGAGTTTACTGAACTAATTGTTGCTAATGTCATACTCTGTTTAGGACTACTTAAGTATAGAGAATAATGATGTATTAAATATACTGCCTAATACTATAAACTCAAGATCAAAATATTGGTTACATTTTCAAAATCTAAAGTATTTTAAGTACACTGGTAAAACAAAACAGATGCTTATTTCATGTGTAATTTTTTTCATAAGGAGTATCACTGTGAGGATGTTGATGGTTGTACACCCTAAATTCTTGTTTCTCAGCCTCCCTAACAATGGGATCATAGACAAGTACCTGCTTCTCTAATAATGTTTTTATATTTATTTTGGTACTGAAATACATTGCATTTATAGATGTATATATTAATGATTTTAATATGTAGGTTTATTTTACAAATACAAGCAAAACAGAGGCTGTGGTTTTGCCTCTGCTTGAATGGTTGAATGGCTAAGAGTGCTTTTGCTCTTCCAGAGGACATAAGTGTATTTTTGAGTAACCATTTGGGTATTAACAAAGATATTCACAGAGACATACATGCACATAAATGAAACAAAATTTAAGAGAACAAAGAATGCGAAGCAGAAATTATTACAATTCAGTGATGTTCTGCTTTTTCAATGATGTTATTCTAAGAAAAGTAGAGGCATTGATGGGTGGCAAAGCAAACAAAGTGTGCTTAATCAGTGGCCTAAGGAATTAAATTTTGGGGGCTAGAGAGAGGGCTCAATGGTTAAGAGCACTGGCTGCTTTTTCAGAGGTTATGAATTCAGTTTCCAGCAATCACATGGTGGCTCACAAAAATGCCCTCTTCTGGTGTGTCAGAAGGCAGCTATAGTGTGCTAATAAGTAAAATAAATAAATCATAAAAAAGAATTAAATTTGTATGGAAGACAATCCTTTTTCTGTAATTGTTAGACCTCATGCATACATTAACTTTATAAGCAGTATTCAATTTGTGCAGCATACAAAACTAAAAGTTGGCAGTGAAGAAAGTTATAACACCATGCTTGAGACTGTAAAGAATGCAGTTAACCCCACAGAGTAACATACATTTTGTTAACTTATCCTACAGTGCAACTAACCAAAATGTGGACAATTTACGGATCAGCCATTAAAGTTGACTATTGCATGGTCCCTTGATCAAGAAGGCAATTATACCAGAAACACCACCAAAAGCAAAAATTTATGAGTCAAGATAAAATTAAACAATAGACTCAAAGTTCAAAGTATATTTGTTTATTGTCAGAATAGAATGTATCCAAATATCAGTTCTTATGACTTCATGAATATTGTTTAATAACACAGAAAAAAGACGATTATTTGAAGATGACAGTTAATTCACTAATTCTGTTTGCTTTCAGACTATTCTTATTTCCCTGTTTATCCATATCTATTTTCACATCAAAATTTCACTCTCTGCAGGTGTACAGAGCATATTACACAGCTACTTAATATTATTTTACTCTGTCCTACTTCTGAATTTCATATCTTTCTTCAGGATTTGCACCTTGAGGGTTTATTTTTTTTCCTGAGCAAGATAACTAACTAGCGTTCTTTCTTACCACTCAATCTTATATCTCCTTTTCTAAAAGTAGCAATTGTTCAATAACCTTATGAAAGGGCATGGCAGAGGAAATTACATACCATTCTACTTAAAAGGTCCATCAGGCTGCATCTGAAAATGAAGCATGTTTTATTATATAAAAACAAGATACTGATGACAGTCTCCTTTAAACTTGTAAAAAGAAGAATCCAAAGATCATGTACTATGCATAACTTCACTGTCTTTTGATTATATCTCAAAATCAAACAATATCTTAAATGCAATTATATTTAGCCAAAGATATTGGTATCTGTGCATATTAAAAGAAATATGATAAACAAATTATAGATGTATTTCATACAAACTGTACTATAGAGTAATTTGAATCCTTTCACCATTTCAAAGCTACTGAAGCTAAATGAGTTAGTTCCTTGTTCTTCCTGGGATAAAACACGATGACTGAAGTGACTTAATGAAGACTTTATTTTGGCTTACGTTCGCATACTGAGAATTTATCATGATGGGGCTTGAAAGGGGGAAGGTGATGCAGTACATTTTCAAATACAGGCAGAAAACGTAAAGAGAGATTGGAAACGGGATGAGACTGTGGTCCTTCTAAGCCTGCTCTAATGAAGAATTTCCTCCAGTAAGCTTCCATCACTTAAGTCTGTTATCTGAGAAAGTGGCATGTATGAAATGAGGACCAGTGTTCAAATTCCTCACCCTATGGGAATCGCTTTTCATTTGAACTATCACAAGAGAATAAACCGAGAACTCCTATCTTTGATGATTTTACAATCTAGAGTAAACAGAACTGACTGAAACTCCAGAAATGGAGAACTCAGAGCCAAGGTGTGATACCTATTTGCAGTCTCACAAAGCATCTCGGTGCTAATGTGCAGCATGAATAGATATTGTGTTAGCAAAGGGGAAGGTATTTTGTGGGAACTTGACCCCAAGTATACATAGAGTGTGCCAATCTGTTGCTTCACAGGGCACAGGGTATGAAATCATCAGAGCTCTCATTTTTTTCCCTAGAATAATTGAAAATCACGGACCAGTTGACTGAGAGTCTCTATTCAAAGCTTAAACTCTAAGTAGTTTGGGGAAATCAAATATAGGCACTTTTCCAAAAACTTCAAACTGTACAGACTGACCACATTTGCTACTTGTGTTTATATAATCAGCCTCAGCTCCCTGCATTTCAAAGGAATGAGCACCCTATCTTTCACCGATGAGACGATTTTGTAGGCATTTTAAAATATCATCTATAATTTAAACAAAATTACTAATTATACCTAAACTACATAGCCACAAAATGGGAAAAGTGCAGATTGTGGGGAGTTAGTTGTCTGTAAAATTACTGCCTGACTATCTTGAGTACTTGGTTTAATCCCAAGATCCCACAAGAAAAAGTTTGTCCCGGTGGTGGGACAGCAGAAGTTAAAATTTACTCACCATCTAGACTAACCTATGGAGAAAATCTCAGGTCTCACTGAAACAGTGTTGAAACAAACCTGTTTGTTTGTTGGTGCCTGAGGAATGGTACCCCAAATTAACCTCTATCCTCACATATACATGTGCAATTAGACACAGGCACATCTACACATATACACAGATGTACACTGATGTGTGCAAGGAGAAAGAAGCATATACTAAAGTCATATCTGATCCCCTTTAGAATTATGTCAAGAATATGAAAGGCTTTTTTTTAAATTCTCTGATACAGAAGATCAAGGGAGAGAACTGACATTCATGTAAAACAATTAACTAAAAAGAAAAATATAAACTAAAGAGAAAATAGACAGAATTGAACAGAAATATCAGAATTTTATTTTATAACATTTTAGTTTTTAATTTCATCTGTTCCATATCCCATACCTCCTCCCTGCCCCACTCTCTCCAAGAGGATGGACCCACCCTTACCTCCATCCCACCTGACCTCTAAACTCCCCGGGGTCTCCAGTCTCTTTGGGGTTAGTTGCATCTTCTCTGACTGAACCCAGACCCTGAAGTTCTCTGCTCTATATGTGTTGGAGGCCTCATATCAGCTCGTATATGCTGCCTGATTAGTGATCCAGTATCTGAGAGATCTCAGGCATGCAGATTAATTGAGATTGCTGGTCCTCCTACAGGGTCGTCCTCCTTCTCCTCAACTTCTTCCAACTTTTCCCTAATTCAACCACAGGGATCAGCAGCTTCTGTCTATTGGTTGGGCGCACATATCTGCATCTGACTCTTTCGGCTGCTTGTTTGGTCTTTCAGAGGGTAATATTGATGGGTCCCTTTTAGCGAGTGCTCCACAGCCTCAGTAACAGTGTCAGGCCTTGGGACCTCCCCTTGAGCTGGATCCCACTTTGGTCCTATCACTGGACCTTCTTTTCCTCAGGCTTCTCTCCATTTCCATCCCTGTAGTTCTTCCAGACAGGAACAATTATGGGTCAGAGTTTTGACTGTGGGATAGCAACCCATCCCTCACTTGATGCCCTGTCTCTCTTTCTACTGTAGGGCATTTCATCTAGGGTATCTCCCTTTGACTCTTGAGAGTCTCTTACCTCCCAGGTCAATGGTACATTCTGGAACTTCCCACCTTCTACCTCTCAAAGTTGCCTGTTTCTGTTCTTTCTGCTGGCCCTCAGTTCTTCAGTCCTTTTTTTGCCCACTCAATACCAGATGGATATTCCCCTCCCCTTTACCTCCTAGGTCCCCCCTCCTTCTCCCTTATGCTTTTTATCTTATTTGGCTCTGTGGATTGTAGCATGGGTATTCTGTACTTTATGGCTAATATCTTTAAAGAGGATATACCATGCATGTCCAGGAGAGTGAATGGGAATTGGCATGGGGTTGAGCTTGTCTAGGGCATGTCAGAAATGTGCAAGATGGGGGAAGCCCCAGAGTATCTCTAGTAGTGTGGAATATGGAGTGACCTGAAGTACCCACCTCAGGTAGCGAGGCAGGAATTCCAGTGGAGAAATAAGAAGACCAACACACCGACAAAACGTTTGACACAAAATTTTTCCTGCTTAAAACATGTGCAGCGACACAGTTGGAGTGGAGATCATGACAATGGCCTGACTTGATAACCATTCAATGTGCAGCAGTCAATCCCTGGCACCATTAATGATCCATACTGTTATGTTTGCAGACAATAGCCTAGCACAACTCTCCTCTGTCAGGTTCCACCAAGAAACTGACTGAAACTCAGACGTGAAGGAGCAGTGGGGATGGAGGGAGAAGCCACGTGAGAGGGGTGGCTTGGAGCAGATGGAGGCTGTGATGTGGAGGTGAAGTGAATAAGTAAATAAATCAATAAAAAATTAGACAAGATTGGGCTCTTAAGAGATAACAACAAAACAATACATAATAGAGTCCAATGGGATAAAGTATAAACAATCTCATAAATGTTGGTCAAAGTAAACCAATAATACAAGAGAACCCAAGAGAAAGCATAATAAACAGAGACACACTCTTTACACACTCGGGCATCTCATAAGCATACTAAGCTGAAAGTCATATGTAAAGGACCTAGTGCATGGTCTGAAAGACTACGCTTGCTGCTTCTGTCTCTGTGAGTTATTATTATTATTATTATTATTATTATTATTTATCCTCCATCTTCTCCAGATATTATACTTCTTCTGCTTTTTCAGGAGATTTCTCTGAGCTTCTAGAAAAGGTATTTGATAAAGTCATTTTACTTAGAATTGTTTTTCTAATCAATATCTCTGTCTCTGTCTGTCTCTGTCTGTCTCTGTCTCTCTCTGTTTCTCTCTGTTTCTCTGTCTCTCTCTGTCTCTCTCTGTTTCTGTTTCTCTCTGTCTCTCTGTCTCTCTGTCTCTGTCTCTGTCTCTGTCTGTCTCTGTCTCTGTCTGTCTCTGTCTCTCTGTGTCTCTGTGTCTCTGTGTCTCTCTCTCTCTCTCTCTCTCTCTCTCTCTCTCTCTCTCTCTCTCTTACACACACACACACACACACACACACACACACACACACACACACACTATCTCCATCTCTCTCCCCATAATGTCTGGCTGTAGGTCTCTGTATTTGTTCCCATCTACTGCAGGAGGAAACTTTTCTGATGAAGGCTGAATGAGGCACTTAGCTATGAGTACATCAGAATACCATGAGGAGTTATTGTGTTGCTATTCTCATTTAGACCATTAGTATTTGGTTTTACCCTAGTTCCTGGTGCTCTCTAGTCTCATGTACTTCCTCACACAAGCCATGTCTGGTATGGGCTTCATCTTGTGGATGGCCCTCAGTTCAAATCAGACATGGAGTTAGCTCCCTCCAGCTTTGTGCGAGCGACCATTGCCCTAGCATAGTTTGCATGCAAGACAGATTGTAGATGGGTGTTGTGGCTGGATTGGTGTCAAACAGGGTTTTAAAACTGCCGTAAGCAGGAGTAAATGCTTGAGCTGTATTTCTCATCATAGAAATTCAGTTAAGAGCCACACGGCTACTGTCTGTCATTCACTATAAAAAACATCGAAGCAAAGTAAGAAAACAGCAAGCATTTCTTACAGAGCAACTGCTTATGAATCAGCACAATTATTTTATTGAAGATTATTTAACTTTCTTTAAATCCAAAATCATAGACGTTTGTCAAGTATTCAATACAAAATATCCAAAAATACCCTAGTCATTTTATGCAAATTGAAACACACAAAATATTCATTAATAGTAGTATTGGTTTATTATGAAATAGTGGCTCAATCACCTACAGACATGTGGTAATAATCACTATACAATTCAAACTGAAATGACCGTCTCTAGATAATTGTGAGCACTATATGTTAGACTCAAAATTTTAATCTATATTAGGTTAAAATAAAAGGAAAGCTGATTAAGAGACTGTTTTCAATTTAGAATGTATTATAGGAGTTGCAAATGAAACTCAAGAATGTGTTGGGAATATAAAAAATTTTGAGGGTGTATTAGTTTGGGTTCTCTAGAGTCACAGAACGTATGGATAGTCTTTATATAGTTAGGGAATTTGTCGATGACTTACAGTCTATAGTCCAACTCCCCAACAATGATCAGCAGCAGCTGTGGATGGAAGTCCAAGGATATAGCAGTTTCTCAGTCCCACGAAGCAAGCAGGCAAGGAAGAGTGAGAGAGAATCTTCCTTCTTCCAGTGTCCTTATATATCTCCAGCAGAGGGTGTAGCCCAGATTAAAGGCTGTAGGTCTCCAGCAGAGGGTGCAGCCCAGATTAAAGGTGTGTGCATCCATGCCTTTAATTCCAAATGATCTTGAACTCAGAGATCTCCTTGTCTTAGCCACTATGCTTCAAGGTCTCCATGCCAAGATCCAGGTCAGAAACTTTTATCTCTGAGCCTCCAAATTAGGATAATAGGTGAGCCTTCCAATTCTAGACTGTAGTTCATTCCAAATATAGTCAAGTTGACAACCAGGAACAGCCACTACAGAGGGTTATGTAATTTTATTGACTTTGTGAAAGTTCATGGATTATAGCCTTACAATTCATATTGTTTGGTTAAAATTTTGGTAAAAATTGGTTTATTTACAGATAAAATCTTAACCAAGCAAATAAAGTGAATTTAAAAGTCAGATATGTAGTTTTTCTTAATAAATCCCTTTCAGTAAGCTAGCATTATGTAATTTATTATCACTTATTATGTAATTGATTTCAAACTAATTTGTACATGTGGAGTTTTTAAGTATATAGGTGTATCTAGTCTACATACTTATTACAATTAGTGCTGTAGTCAATAATTTTATAAAAATATCCCTTGATCCTAACTGAAATAACAGAACTTTTGTGGTACCTCACAAAGTTCAAAATACAAGTGTATTATAATCTTGGAATACAGACTTTACCTTATCATGTGCTCAGTCTAAGATTAAACTGCTATTAAAAGAACAATGTAAAAGTTAATCTTACCTATCTTGGATTTTCCATGGATTCAGCTCCTAGAACCTAACTAATGCATAGCTTTAATCCTAAATTATCTTCTTTTCCATTTCCTTGCCTCAGTGTAATGTCTCTGTGTTGTAGTAAATGCATGCTGAAAACATCCAGGAGGCTGGAAGCAAATTTATACAATAAATATTGCCAAAAAATGTTGCAACCAGCCTGACCTGTGAATACAGGCTAATGGTTGGGTTTTGTTGATTGTTTGCATTAGTTTGGAGAAGTGATATAACCTCTACCCTCATAAACTCTATTGCAGATTTCTGTGAAGACTTGCTCATCTTCTCCCATGTCATGATTTTTATGCTGTCCAATAAATGCAGAGCAAATCTCTTTCCTAAGAGTAGCAAGAAAAACACAGGCACAGACACCAAGACAATTTTCAGGTAGACCTATATACACAGATCACTTAGTCTATAGGTTGGCCTATAAGGCAAATAGAAGACACAAGGAGAGAATAGAGAGTTCGCATCTGGGTTTGTTTTTGATTAAAATACCCCAAGAGAAGTTTGTGTCTTCATTTCTTAACACAACACAGATGAGTTTGAGTGTTCTCTAAGACTATCTTTAATTTGTTAATGAATCCATTTATGTGTTCATGTGTACATTTTGAGGCTAGAGGCTGATCTCATGTCTTTCTAGTCCTTCCTTTATTGCTTTTTGTCTTAAATAAAAGAGGAAGAGGAGGAGGAGAAGGAGGAAGAAGAGGAGGAGGAGAAGAAAAAGAAGAAAAAGGAAGGAAGAAGGAGGATGAGCAAGAGGAGGAGGAGGGGAAGGAGGAGAAGGATGAGGATGAGGAGGAGGAGGAGGAGGAGGAGGAAGAAGAAGAAGAAGGAGAAGAAGAAGAAGAAGAAGAAGAAGAAGAAGAAGAAGAAGAAGAAGAAGAAGAAGAAGAAGAAGAAGAAGAAGAAGAAGAAGAAAGACTAAAGAAGATTCTATCTTTAATTGAGGCTCATTGATTTAGCTAAGCTTACTTAGATAACGAATTTCAGAAATCTCTATTTATTTGCCTCCAAATCCTAGTACAACAGGTATTCACAACCACAACTTTTTGTTTCCAAAGGTGATAGATTAGAACTCAAGTTTTTCTGCTTGTGCTGTAGAATATGTCTTTGCTGACTGAGCCATGTTTCTGTGTCCTGACTATGTATTTAAAAAATGTTTTAACATCATCACCATCATCATCATCATCATCATGATTAGTAGAGACTAAGTATATAACCCAGGATATCCTACAACTCAAAGAGTTTCACTTGTCTCTGCTTCTTAAGAGACTTGATACACCATCACACCTGACCAAATTGTTTAAAAGCAGGATTTGTTTCTGTTTTTTAACTGTTATACAATCTTTTTTATCAATGTCAAATATATAAAGTGATAAAAAATAAAATCCAGAAAGATGGCTTAGTATGCACATGCTCTTACCACCAAGCTTTATTACATGAGTTCCATCACAGATCCTACATGGTGGAAGGGGCTCTCTGACCTCAACACATACCATAGCTCTGCATGAACACACACACATACATGTGCCTGCTCTCACTCTCTCTGTGTGTCTTTGTTTCTGTCTCTGTCTCTGTTTCTTTCTCACTCTCTCTCTCTCCTTCTCCCTCTCTCCTCTCTCTTCCCATCATTCTCTCTCTACATCTTGCTCTATCTCACTCTCTCCATATGTGTGTGTATATATATATATATATATATATATATATATATATATATATATATATATATACATAAACAAAAAAGAAAATTTAATTTATGTACCTCAGACATAAGCAAAAGACAAGAAACTGATACCAAAATGTTCTCCCCAATGATAAAGCATTATATTCCACATGCAGTAACTGAGCGAAGGGTTTAAGTTACTTGAAAACAACTGACTTGCTTTTAGACAGTGTGGAAATTCTCATAAATCTAAAAAGGAAAAGAAACTCAGATCATGCTGAAATTCTCAAGGAGAATGAGGATGGCCTTCATGATCTCACTGGGGCTCTTTGTCTTGAAACCTTGTCATGACAACTCAGTTGATAAAGATATAATCTACACAGCAAGACTTTGCTTACAGAGTCTGACTTACTCTGATTCGACCAGATTGATAGCATAAACACCCTCTAAGATGCTTTTATTTTATAAGTTAAATCAAACTGCTCACGTTAGGGGAATACACAGGGAGTAGGCTCTGTGTGTGATATTCTTATCTGTTGAAAGTTATCTTGGGAGGACAGTACTATTAAGATAAACACAAGAGCAAGTTTGTCTACAAAGTGAAGGGTAGTTATCTTATCATTGTCAACCTTTTATTGCTTTGATGATGTAATATATAAGTCCTCACATTCCCATCCCTTTGCCACGTCAAGGTCCTTGTAACTTATATGTCTTGTGTGTCAGCCCTCTTTCACTATTTATTTAGCTTACAAACAAAATAAGATACTGCTCCTATGACAGTTTGGACTTTTGAATTGCCATTTGTAAGGTTGTTCGCTATTAGAATCATACCCTTAAATGTCAAGTTGGTTGTAGTTGGGTAGGAATTTATACATAGCATAGTGATTAGGAATGGGACAATAGTGGAATTAGATTGGTTATGTGTTCCTTTCACATAAACTAGGTCTTGGTGAGTTGGATTGCTGGGAATGAGTGTTTTAAGTTTTAGTGCCTTGTAGGATAGTGTTTACGATTGTGCTCCTTCCGATTCCTCCGATCTATCTAACTGACTGAACTCCTTTGAACCACATTAACAAAGGAGGAATAACTTAATGGATCTATTTTCTCTTTGTTGACAAACTGCATCCAACAATGACAATGTAGTATGGGTCGTTGAAAGGGTATGTACTCTAAGTATTATAGGATCCTTCTCTTACTTTTTTTTTTCCTTTATTAAAGGAGTGGTATTCATTTCATTTGTGTATATGCTTGAGTTTGAGTTTCTCTGTTGGGGGAAGGGTTCACAAGACTACATCAAGGTGTCCATCAAGGACTGGCGGCCTTGAGCCACTCAAGTCCTGAGTTGCAGACCATTTTGAGTTACCTAACACAAGTCTTGATAGCAGGACTCAGCTCAGCAAGTATGTTTGGGCCACTCCTCTGGCCTATTTTGAGGAATTCCTTTTACGTTTGGTGGACTTCATGATTAGATTAACCCTGCTTGATCATGATGGGTCTTGTGAGTTTCTGTGCTTTGATGTTCAATTTCTTAGTATTTAACTACAAATTCCCCATTCATGTCCATCATGTTCATGATTTGTTGTTTTTTTTGCTTTCCCCTTTCTTATTTCTCTCAGAATCTGATTTTGTTATAATTTCAAAGAATGACAGAAAGGTTCCCTGTGATACCTTGAAAGTGAAAATAAACTGAATTAATTCTTCTTTAAATGTTTCTTAAAATTAAAAATGTGTATGGTGTAGTAACAGAAACTTTCTGTTACTGGTCTAGTTCCACCATTTGTTTGCTAATCTGTGTAGATTTTATAGTTTTATGTTTTAATTTTGCTAGGTTGTGAGTATATAGGAATATGATTCTTGGCTTTTACATTTATTGATTTATGGGTCATAATAGTTGCTAACTACCATATATATACCATATATATATTTCTCCAGCATCTCCATTTGTATCCTGATTTTATCTTTGGATCTCTGTCTGTCTAACATACTTGTCAACTAGATTTGCCATTTTAAAAAAAATTCTTCCTCTCATTGATCTTTACTTTTTCTTTTAATTTCTCCTTTTATTTTCTTCATTTTTCCTTTCATTCTGTGACTGTTTGGCCTGGTTTGTTCTTGCATTTTGAATTCCTTGTGGCAAGTAGAAGTTGATTCCTTTGGAGAATTTTGTTTTCTTTCAAATTTAATCAATTTTTAAAATTTTCTCTTTTGACTTTTTAAGGGACCCAATGAGATAGCAAAAGTATTTCCATGGTTTCCAATGTTCTTCTTGTTGATTTATTTTAAAGTATGTGTGTGTGTGTTTGTTGTGAGTGTGTGTGGGGGTGCACATGAGTGTGAGAAAACCTGTGGAATGCAGGTTCTGGTGTGGGAGAATTAGCTCCCTCCTTCCACGTGGATCATGACTTTGAAACTGGGTTGTCAGACTTTGCAGGATGTATCTCCACATGAGACATCTGCACTCTTCTTGATTTTTAGTCTTATTTCTAAAGATACTTTATTTTGACTTTTAAGATTTGTTGAAGGTCGTTTCTATCATTGTTCATGGTGTTTTCCTGAGAATGTTCCACAGGTAAGAACACGTTCCAATTGTTGGGTGGAATATTTTGTGCATGACTATGGTTTCCACTCAGTCTATACTATTTTATATTTTAAATCCAAATATTGGTTGTTACTATTTCTGGTAGTTTTGACCTACCTCTACTAGTCCATATCATGCTATTAGTATAAGTCTGAGTACTTTAGTTTGGCAATACATGTATTACTTTAACTGAAAGTAGATCCTTCAATCATAAAATAGTTTCCCCTCCTTCCATGTTTTCTAGCTACACTCCACAGCTCTTCTCCCTCAGATCTATTCCCTCTCTTTTTCCTCTTTAGAAAACAGCAGGCTTACAAAATAGTACATCTAAAACAGATAAAACAACATACAATGAGACAAAGCAAAAACTCTCATATCAAGGATGGACAAGGCAATCCAATGGAAGGAAAGGAGTCTAAAGAGGAGGCAAGACACCACTCACACTGTTAGAAAACCTTTAAAAACACCAATTTACCAGCCACAGCATCCAGGTAGAGGACTGGTACAGAGCTGTACAGGCCCTGGGTTTCCTGATGTAAGAGTCTCCATGAGTGCACATGAACCCTGATTAGTTGATTCCATGGGCCCTATTCTCCTGGTGCCCTCCATCCCTTCTCACTTCTACCTTCTTTCTGCCTTGTCTGTTTTTCAGGGTTCCTGGATCATGAAGAGAAGGGACTGGATGTATAATATGTTTTAAATTATTTTTTTTCTTGTAGGAAACAAAGTAACATCTTTTATTATTTTTATAGTGTTTATATTTGGTTCTTTTTTCCATTTATTTATTTATTTATTTTTCATTTACTTACTCATTCATTTTACATCCCCATCACTGCTACTACTCCAGGATATCCTCTTACACTCTCCCCCTGTCCCCTTTCCCATTCTTCTCTGAGAATGTGTAGTCTCCTTTAATATTTTCCTACCCTGGCACAGCAAGTCCCACTGAAGCTAGACAAAGCAGCCAAGTTAGGGGAAAGGATTTCACAGTCAGGCAACAGCTTTAGTGACAGCCCCCAACCAGCTGTAGGAATCCCACATAAAGACTGAGGTGCACATCTGCTACCTATGTCCCAGGGGCCTTGGCCCAGGCCATGTATGCTCTTAGGTTAGTCATTTAGTCTTTGAGAGCCCCAAAGGATTCAGCTTAGTTGACTGTTGGTCTTTTTGTGGCGTTTCTATTCCCTTTGGGGCCCTCAATCCTTCTCCCAACTCTGCCATAAGAGTCCCAGAGCTCCATCCAAAGTTAGGCTGTGGATCTGTGCATCTGTTTCAGTCAGCTGCTGGAACAGAGTATCATTAATAGTGTCTGGGATTGGTACTTGCCCATGGGATGGGTCTCAAGTTGGGCCAACACCCCTTCTTATTAAGAGTCTCAGAGAAATCAAGGATACAAAGTGTATACCTAATCATATTAAAAGCAATATAAAGCCAGCCCATAAACAGCAGAAAATTAAGCAGAGAGAAACTTAAAGTAATTCCACTGAAATTGGGGAAAGACAAGGCTGTCCATGCTTTTCCTATCTATTCAATATAGTACTTGATGTCCTAGCTAGAGCAATAAGATGGTAAATAGATATCAAAGGGGGGGATATAAACAGGAAAGGAAGAAGTCAAAGTATTGCTATTCATGAATGATTTGATTGTATACAAAAGCAACTCCAAAAATTCTGCCAGAGAATTCCTATAGCTGAGAAATGTCTTCAACAATTTGGCAGGATATAAAATTAACTCAAAGAAATCAGTAGCCCTCCTTCATACTTGAGAAATTAGGGAAACAAAACCCTTCACAATAGCCATAAATAATATAATATTTATTTGCATAACTCTAACCAAGCAAGAGACTTGTATGACAAGAATTTGTATCAGCAGTCTCTGAAGAAAGAAATCGAAGATAATATCAGACGATATAAACATCTTCCATGATCATGGATGGGTAGAATTAATGTAGTGAAAATAACATTTTACTAAAAATAATCTATGGATTCAATCAAGTTCCCTTAAAAATTCCAACACATATTTTTACAGACATTGGAGGAACAACTATCAACTTTATATGGAAAGCCAACAAACTCAGGAGCTAAAACCATCCTGAACAGTAAAATAACTTTTAGATTAAGTTCCTTTCATTTCCCTGCCTAGGACTCACATAACTATTTCTTCTGAGGTCCAGTTTGTGATTGCAACTTCTCTATGGTTTTAAATCAGTTAAGAACTATCACTATCATATTTATTAATTTCTGAATGGTTTATTTTGCTGTATATCTTATTCTTTGTTTTATATTTTATTCCCAAATGTTATTCTTTAAGTTTATTGATGAAAATGAACTTTTAATTGGAGCATGTTTCCACTTATCTTGATAAATTGAATAAACTTCTTTTATAATCTGCTTTTCACAGAGAATACTAAAGGTTTATTTTAGGGTAGCATTTTGGATGGCTATCAGATGTTTGGTTGCCCCTTATGCCCTATGAATGTTCTCTCTATAAATTCATTCAGCTTTAATCAGTAACTTTAAATGCAGAACAGGATCACCCAGTCTGTTTTTGAGGAGAAGCAGTCTAGTATTACAATTAGGTGTGACACTTAGTAAAATTTGAGTGGGGCTACTCATTTTGTGTCTGCTTTATAGGAGTGGGAGTGGCAATGCTAAGAAGCTGGATCCCAGAGGATTTTCTTTAGGTGTTGCTAGGGCAAGCTATTCCCTACTGGAGCTTCACACCCTCATTGACAATAGACTTACAGCATTCCCATCAACCAAAAAAGCACAGTTCTTCTGTGGTTGGGGTAAGCTTGGCCAATAGAGAAGATGAGGATCTCTGGATCTGTAAGGCCCTGAGGATGAATCCTTCTTTGCTGAGCTGAAGCCCCTGTCTTCCTCTACAGGCCCTGTTCAGGTGCGGGAATCCCAACTTGACTGTAAGGTCTACATGATTTTCAGTGGCTTCTGACTCCTCTGTTATCTTGTGGGGGAGTTGGAGTGAGATAGTGCAAGGCTTCTGTTCTCAAGATTGTCTGAGTTTTGCATCAGTTTTATTTCACTGATTTGGGCTCTGTATTCTTTAGTTCTCAGTTAGTGAAGTGTGAGCTCTGGGTCAGGAAACAGGCACAGTGAATCCCTTTTTTAAGCATAACTACCATATGGGCTGCAGGTAGTTCATTTAATCAATCGGGATTGATATCTGGGAGGGACAGTTTGAGACTTTTATGTCTAGAAACACTGTATTGCCTATCAATGTCAGCTTTTAACACTGTCCTATTTATCCTTTATCCTGTAGCAGTGACCATACTGGGCCACAAATTTAGGTACAGTTGCTGATGGAACTTGTTTTGCTGTCCGTACTGCCATTCAGGCACTAATAATGGTACGGGCTTTCCATTTCTCACACAGTCAATTGAAGCACCATTTTTCCGCACTTCATTCACAAATACATCTATTGTGTTGCCTTTATTTTTATGGAGGAGGAGGTAAATATTGTACAAATTTATTTTATCATTATAGCATATTATAAGTTTTTATTATTACTTATCATCATTATAAATATCATTAAATTGCTTTCTTAAATGTAGGGCTTGCTAATTCAAACTTTCAAAGGTAAACTCTTAGCTTTGTGGAAATTCACATAATTCGATATTGAATAACATAACTTACTTGTTTTTAAAAAAACATAACTTACTTGTTTTTAAAAAAAAAGTAGGTTAAGATTAAACTTTTGATTACAGTCGCTAACGTTGAATTTAAGAATTATTCATTTATTAAACATTGACTATTATATATAATAAGGGAGTTAGAAAAATCAAAGTCATAATATTCCTATATTATAAAGCAAGGAGACGCAGAGAAAAATTGTTTCCTATAGTTAAGAAACATAAAGAATATGAATAAACCAATTATTCATAACTGCTGATTCAGATTTTTCTTTCACTTGAAGCAAAGTTTTCTTTTACTAGGAGCAATGGCCTCCTCTCCCATTGATGCCAGATAAGGCCATCCTCTGCTACATATGCAGATGGAGCAATGGGTCTCTCCAGGTGTATTCTTTGGCTGATGGTTTAGTCCTTAGGAGCTCCGGCTGGTTGATATTGTTGTTCTTCCTATGGGCTTGCAAACCCATTCAGCTCCTTCAGTCCTTATAAATAGAATAACCAATAAAAAGTAAAAAAATTAAAAAACAATCACATTTACAAATTCATCAGTTTACAGATATAATGACATTCATGTTTTTCCTGATACATGTTTAGTTAGAACCTCATTTTCAGGAAAGGAAAACATACATTTTTGATAAAAATTAGAACTTTATTTTAGAGATTATATCATTTTTAACTTTAATCTAAATTTCTATTTTTAATTAATAAATGTTGTTAATATTTTAGAGGTAATTTTCCTCTGAGTTAATACTAAAGGAGAACTTTTTTTTTCTTCCAACTTTTATGATAGATATCACACTGGAGCAAAATAAGTGGGTAAGAGCCAAATGAAGTCCTTTACATTACATTCTTTCTGATTAGCTCCTTTAAAGACAGAGGAATAAGTACTATCTACTTTAATGGTCATATTTCCAAAGAAAACACCCGGGCTGATAAAAAAAAAAAAAAAAAAAAAAAACAGAGTATAAAACTATCAAGAAGGTGTGAGAAAATTTGCATCTCAAAAGGGTAGAAAGAAAATTTTAAAATAAACTAGAAAATAAAAGGAATTTTTTAATTGGCCCATTGTTGGGATGACTCTATCTAAAACTTTCCAAGTTTGTGGATCATTGGTACTTCTTTGTCAGTCTATATAAAATGTGTATTTGTATTTAGTTTAGTGTGCTTAGACCTTTCACAGTGATAGAGAAGAGGAAACAGTAAAAACTAAAAAGAATGAGATGTTGACAATAATTCCATAGCCAAACCTGTCAGAAGAGCATTCTACCATCTGATCATGTTGTGAATTTACTTGTATTTTAATGCTTAGCAAAACTCACAAATAGTGATAATGGGAATTCATAGAGGAACAGTTATATATCTACCACACTGTCTTATAGCTATAAACACACACACACACATACACACACACACGCACCAGTTTTGGATATCTAGAATTTGAACCTATTGCTGTGTTAAAAAGCCAACCTAGCAATTCAAAGGTTGCTTCTGTTTGCCAGAATATATGTCATTCATTAAGAACAGATGGTTCTTTTAGACAAATTGTACTTTAGAAAAAAGACCAATTCCATGTTTTATAGAAGACATGTATTATGCAAATGATTTAAAAATTGGACATAACATTCAATAAGTAGAGAAATCTTCTGATTGTCATGAAATTTATGATCAGCCCAGGTGATTTCCTATGGAACAAACTGTCTTTTTTCTTTTGTGCCAGTTCTTTCTTTTTTCTTTTTTTTATAATTAGGAATTTGCTTTATTTGCAGTTCAAGTGTAATTCCCTTTCCGTAGTTCCCCTCCAAAAACCGCCTATCCCATCCTCCTCTCCCTGCTCACCAACCCTCCCTGGAATAATTTTTCAATTGCAGTCTTTTGTGTCACAACATACTTTGAATTTTATTTAGTGGATATAAATGTGCCCTTATTAGCATTGGTATTGACATTTTAATATCTAAATATTGCTGACTCAAAGAACCTGCTATTAAACTATAAAATGGATATTGAGAACTATATAGAGACTATTTTCATTAACTTCCTAAATAGCTCCAAAATATTTTAAAATGAGCTTGTCTTCAATTTTTAAACAGTTTGTGGTAATTATTTAATGACCATGCATTAAAAAAAATAAGAGAGAATCCCTTCAAGATGAATACAATGAGAATGTAGAGCAAGCTATATGTGCTTTTAAAAGAGATAAGAAAGAAAATAGTCAACTTCAATACATGAACAATTTCCTAATCCTAGACATCATTTCCTAACCCATCACTGTCACAATCTTTATCAGTATTAAGATTTAATTTTGTTTTCATTTTTATTGTATATTTTCTTTATTTACATTTCAAATGTTTTCGCCTTTCCAGGTCTCCCCTTTGCAACCCCCCATCACATTCCCCTTCCCCTGCTTCTATGAGGGTGCTCCCCCACATGCCATCCCGTCTTCCCTCCCTGGCATTCCCCTACAATGGTGCATCTCAACACCCTCAGGCCCAAGGGCTGCTCTTCTCACTGATGTACAATAATGTCATCCTCTGGCACATATTCAACCGGAGCCATGGGTCACTCCAGCTCCGTGTGTACTCTTTGGTTGGTGGTCCAGTCCCCAGGAGCTCCCCATGGGGGTCTGGCCTGTTGACACTGTTGCTCTTTCAATGGGGCTGCAAACTCCCTCAGCTCCTTCAGTTCCTTCTCCAACTCCTCCATCGGGGACCCTGTGTTCAGTCTAATGGTTGACTGTGAGCATCCACTTCTGTATTTGTCAGGCTCTCGCAGAGCCTCTCAGGAGACAGACATATCAGGCTCCCATCAGCAAGCACTTCCTGGCATCCACAATAATGTCCACATTTTTTTTAATATTTTTATTTTCTATATTCTTTGTTTACATTCCAAATGATTTCCCCTTTCCCGGATCCCCCCTCCCCATATGTCCCATAAACCTTCTTCTCGCCATCCCTTCTCCAATCACCTCCCTCCTTTTTCTCTGTCCTTATATTCCCTTCCAATGCTAGATCGATCCTTTCCATGATCAGGACCCTCTCCATACTTCTTCATGGGAGTCATTTGTTATGCAATTTGTGCCTTGGGTATTCAGGACTTCTGGGCTAATTAATATCCACTTATCCGGTATTGGTACAGTGACAGACAAGTGGACCAATGGAATAGAATTGAAGATCCAGAAATGAATCCATACACCTATGGTCACTTGATCTTGGACAAAGGAGCCAAAAACATCCAGTAGAAAAAAGATAGCCTTTTCAACAAATGGTGCTGGATCAATTGGAGGTCAGCATGCAGAAGAATGAGAATTGATCCTTTCTTATCTCCATGTACTAAACTTCACTCCAAGTGGATCAAGGACCTCCATGTAAAACCAGACACACTGAAACTAATAGAAAAGAAACCGGGGAAGACCCTTGAGGACATGGGCACAGGGGAAAATTTCCTGAACAGAATACCAATAGCTTATGCTCTAAGATCAAGAATTGACAAATGGGACCTCATAAAATCACAAAGTTTCTGTAAGGCAAAGGACACTGTTAAAAGGACAAAATAGCAATGTCCACATTTTTTAATCCCTACTTCTTTCTCTGCCCACCTTGGCTAAAATGGTTCACAGAAACTGCTGTTAAATACATCAAGTACATGCTTTCACACTGCTCAGCTATTTAACATCATCGATTTCCCTCTCTAAAATGACACTGTGATTCCATCAACCATCTAGCCACTGAAATCAAACTTCCGTTTTATGTCCGCATCATTCTTTCTCAGCACTCTGTCAGTGGCAACAGAGGCATCACAGCTGTGTCTATTACTCTATAAAGGATAACCGAGGCGTCATAGCTCTGTCTGTCACTTACACTGCATGCCAATCGACATTGTTTAGAGCATGCCACTTCTCAATTAGTTTGTCGTCCTCCTTCTCATCTCTCTTTTAAATGCATTGCCCACGAAATATAAAAACCCCCTACTTAAAAGACAGTTTTATCACCTTGTAACTATTTTTTCAATGCACGATTATTAAAATTTAAACTCATTTCCATGGCTCATTTCTCTATGATATATTTTTTTCATCTTAAATTCTGCTATATCCAAATAAGTAGACAAGGCTGGCACGAGTACCATTCCTTTTCTTAAATATTGCTTTTTCCTCTAGGTCCTAAGGCCGTGCATATGAAGATGTTCATTTCTGACATATCCTAGTGGTTTGAATGAGGATAGCCCTGCAGACATTGATAAATTTGAATGTTTGATTCTTAGTTGGTAGAATTCTTGATGAAGTAATAGGAGCTATGCTATGCTGTGCTGTGCTGCTCTCTCTCTCTGTGTCTCTCTGTCTCTCTGTCTCTCTGTCTCTGTCTCTCTCTCTCTCTCTCTCTCTTTCTCTCTCTTTCTCTCTCCCTCTCCTGCTCTGTGAGGGTCAGCATGTATGTTCTTAGCCACTCTCCCAGCTTCATGCCTGGTTGTGACCATATTCCCTGAGTAAAGGAAACCCCTGAAACAATAAGCAAGTCTCCATTAGACACTTTCCTTTCCCCTCCTCCCCTTTAATTTAATTTAATTTAATTTAATTTAATTTTAGTTATCTTGTATAAATGAAGTTTCCTTAATATTAATGTAGCAGTAAATTACTGCACCTCAATAGCTGAGTATTTAAATGACCAACTTTTGCCATTTATGGTAATATGGTAATCTGTCTATTCTCCACCTCATCCTAGGATACTTGCATATTATCATTGATTTGGCTCTTTGGGCTTCAGGAGTGTTTCCATGATCTCCCTATGATGCCTTCCTCATTCCTCCAAATCCTCTATCCTCCTCACTCTTCTCTCAGTATTATTTTATCCTTCAGAAAACTACTTGGTTCTTTTATTTTTGTTTTCCATTGCTTTAATGTACTGATTTTGATCATATTCCATATTTCCATTATTACAGGGTATTTGATTGTTTACTTCATAGTTGTAAACATGAAACAATTATTTAGTCCACTCTATGTGTTTCTCCTCAAACATGCCAGAACTGAAAAAATAAGAATAATTTCTGAAGGAAGAATTAAGAATTCTTACAGTAAGAGAAATTACAACAATTACATTCTAAATCTCTCTTATGGGCTACATGGATTTAAAAATTTACAAAAAAATCATCTTTGGTGAAATAAGCCTTCATCTTATGAAATTTGTAGTTTCATAGGCTAGGAAGGAACCATGAATGTTTTGATTGCTAAGCTATATTACAATTGGAATATAGGACCCTGAATTTTATGTAAATATATCTTGAAACTCTTAAACAATAATGTTGCATGATGATGCCTTACCCTTTCTTAATAAGACACAATGTGTAATTCCATGAAAATATCAGCTCCTTCTCAAGAAACTTATAGATTTCCTTTCATTGCCCTAAATGGTGCATAAGATTTTTAAATATGGATTTGTGGTTTTACCACATCATATGAATTTCATAAAACATCTAATGTAGAAACCCATATAGAATTTTACTCTTATATAAAGCCTCATTGCTTAAATTTAAACTTCACAATTTTATATATGTATATTACATATGTATATCTATCTATAACTTTCTATAGTTTTATATATAAATATGTAAATCCATATATCCATATAATCATTATACATATACATACACATACACATACACATATACATGTACAATCAGATCCAACTCTAGTTCTTCAATGCAACCGGTCTTTGGCCCTTCTAACAAATTTCAAAACCATTTTTTAATTCTCTGTTTTCTTTTATTGAAAAAAGATTATTTTCTATAATCCATTTTGAGTATAGTTCCCCCCACTCCTCCAAGTTCCCTATCTCCTCTCTCAGATTGTTCCTTAAGTCCCACAAATGTCATGCACGCCATCCTTGCAAGATAAAATATCATTGTAGAACAGAGTGTCTGCAGCTAGATTATTGTTGATATTTCTCCTTTGGTAGCCTGCAGAGAGCCTACGAGTATCAAGTATTAAGTAGTGGTAATATTCTATGTAGGCATTAGCCCATCTTCTCTTTGTTGAATGAATTGTGAAGAATTTGTGTTAATCAATGTGTCCTTGCTGTCAGTTTGTAGACCGCAAACTGTAGTCTTTAAAACAGCCTATACCGTTGGGGGTTCCCTTTGAATCTCTTTGGCCAATAATTTCATTTGATGTGAACAATTCCTTGTCCTGCAGCTTGATTTGATGGTGAGTGTTATTCAGTTGTGCCTTTGTGTTCTTTGTCATTTGGCTTAGATTTTACTTAGATCACCTTCATACTGTATTAGGTAGTAGTATACATACTACTGTATACATTGTATAGAATACAGTACATACTATATTAATATTGTAGTAATTCATATGATACAATACATCAGATGGTTCTTAACTTTAAGAGTCCTTCATATTCATGCTACAGTCCCCCTCTTTATGCCTCAAACCTGTTTGATATTTACATTCTTCACTCTCTTCATTAATCGGTAATTATTCTATTTTCCTTCTCTAATAATTCCTTTCCCTATACTTATGCTCTGTGATTTATGGATTGTACATCTTTGGCTTAACATCTAATATCCACATATAAGCAAACAGCATATTTGTGTTTTCGGTTCTGAGATACCTCATTCAACATGATTTTTTCTCTTTATCAATTTATTGATGAATATCCTGATTTCATTTTTTAAACCTCAGAGTAATATCCCATTACATAAATGTACCAAATTTATTTTATCCATTAATCCGTTGACAGACATTTAGCTTGTTTTTAGTTTTTGGCTTTTATGAATTGAGCAGCAATAAACAAGTTTGGGCAATTAATTGTTTCTGCAGTAGTATGAAGCATGTTAGGATACATGTTTAAAAGTGGTATAGCTAGACCTTGAGGTAGATCTATTTCCATTTTCCTGAGGAATTGTCACATTGATTTTTGTAGTGGCAGGATATGTTTGCAAGCCCACCAGCAATAGATGAGTGTGCTTCCTTTATTCCACACCCTGCCAGCATGAGGTATAATTTGTTTTATTTATCTTAGTCATACTGACTGGTAAATGATGAAATCACAAAGTTGTTTGATTTGTATCTCCCTGGTGACTAAGGGTTTTGAACATTTGTTTAAATGCTCCTCCACCAATTGAGTTTCCTCTTCTGAGAATTCTCTGTTTAGATCTGCACCCAGTTTACAAATCATCTTTACAATGTAGAGTATTTTTTTTATTTTGATATTGTCTGCTGAGTTCTTTATAAAATTTGAAAACTGGCCCTCTATTACATGTGTAGTTGGTTAAAATCATTCTGGATTCTGTAAACTGTCATTTTGCCCTAATGATGATGCCCTATTCTGGAGAGAAACTTTTCTATCTCATGTGGACCCATTTATTAATTGCTATCTTAGTGTCTATGTAAAAGATATTCTGTTCAGAAAGTCTTTTCTAGTGTCAGTGAGTCCAGAGTATTCACTAATTTTTTTCTATCATGTTCAGTGTATCTAGCCTCATGTTGAGGTCCTTGATCCACTTAAAGTTGGATTTTGAGCAGTGATAAGGATCTTCTCGGATTGTTCCATTTGTGTTACCAAGCATCAGTCGTTGAAGGTGCTGCCCTTTCCAATTGTGTATTACCAGCTTTGTAAAAATATAATATTCATATAGGTGTAAATTTCTGTCTGAGTCTTCAATGAAGTCCCATGGATCTACAAGACTGTTTTTGTGCCAATACCATGATGTTTTTATTTCTGTTGCTCTGTAGTACAACTTGAGGTCAGGGATGATGATATCTCCAGTTCTTTTATTATTCAGGATAGTTTTAACTCTCCTGATTTGTTTGTTTGTTTATATTGTCCTTTGTTTGGTTGGTTTTTGTATTCTCATATAAAGCTGAAAACTGTCCTTTTGAGATCTGTGAAAATTTGGTAGAATGTTAATTGGACAGCATTGAGTTTATAGGTTGTATTTGGGTGGATGGCCATGAATACTTTACTAATCCTATCTGTTCATGATATGGGAGATCTTCGCATATTCTGATATCTCACTGAACCCCTTTTTTCCCAGTTTCTATATATTTATTTTGTCTTATTTTACTTTATACATTGATTTTTAATTTATCTTTTAACTAATTATTTTATTTATTTACAACCCAAATGTCTCCCTTCTTGGTTCCCTGCCCCCCTACAGAGTTCTTCTCCATTCCTTCCTCCCCTTCACCTTTGATAGGGTGTCTCCTTCCCCTCGGTACCCCGCCACCCTGGAGCATCACATCTCTACAAGTTCAGATGTGTCCTCTACTACTAAGTCACGCAGCCCTCTGCTACATATGTGCTCTGGGCTTCAGAGCAGTCCCTATACAATTTTTTGGTTGGTGGCTCAGTCTCTGGGAGCTCCCAGAGGTCCAGGGTAGTTGACTGTTTTCGTTTTCCTATGGAGTTCCCATCTCCGTCAGTTCCTTCACTCCTTCACCTAACTCTTCCATTAGAGTCTTTGCTTTGTGAATGTATTTTTTTTGACAAGAACAGTTTTGGAACAAAAGTTTTGTGGGTGGGTTGATGTCCCCATTCCTCCACTGGGGGTCCTGTCTGACTACTAGAGGAGGTCTCTTCAGGTTCCATCTGAACCTGGGATTCAGGATTCAAGTTCAGTATTTTGGCTAAAGGTTGAGTTCTGGGAGTATCCCCTATCCCAGGTCTCTGAGACTTTCTACAAGTTCTGTCCACTCCCACTCCCCAGCATCTGCACATTTCCATTCATTCTCTTGGCCCTCTGGGACTCTCCTGTCTCCCCCTGAGTATCTTCCATACCTGAGTGACACCCCTATTCCCCTTTACTGCCCAGGTCCCTCCTTCCCTCTGTCTTCCATGATTATTGTGTTCTCACCTCTAAGTGGGATTAAAACATCCTCATGTGGGCTTTGCCTGTTGTTTAACTTCTTAGGATCTGTAGGGTATATTTTTTGGCTAATGTGTAATTTCAATGAGAACATACCATGCATGTCCTTTTGGGTCTGGATTAGCTCACTCAAAACAATATTTTCTAGTTCTATCCATTTGCCTGAAAAATTTGTGATGTGACATCCTTTCTTTTAATAGCTGAATACTATTCCATTCTGCAAATGAACCACATTTTCTGTACCTATTCTTCAGTTAAAAGACAACTGGGTTGTTTCCAGTTTCTGGGTATTATATATAAGGCTGCTATGAACATAGTGGAGCATGTGTTCTCATGTATGGTGAGCAGGGGTATATGCCCAGGAGTGGAATATCTGGGTCTTCGGTAGAAGTATTTATAATTTCCTAATAACCTTTGAGACTGATTTCCAGAGTGGGTGTGAAATTTTGCACTCACATTAGCAATGGAGGAGAGTTTTTCTGTCACCCATCTTTGCTAGCATGAACTATCATTTCAGTTTTTGATCTTAGCCATTCTGATTGGTCTAAGGTAGAATATCAGAATCATTTTGATTTATATTTGCCTAGGCTAAGGGTATCTAACATTTCTTTAAGTGTTTTTGTTGTTGTTGTTGTTGTTTGTTTGTTTTTTTTTTGTTTTTTTGTCATTTGAGATTTTTCTGTTCAGAATTCTCTGTTTAGCTCTGGGAAATTAGCATTCCTGACCTCAAGCTGTACTACAGAGCAAAGTGATAAATACTACATGTTATTGATATAGAGACAGGTGAATGGAATAGAATCAATAACCTAGAAATAAACCTACACACCCACAGACAGTTGAATTTTTTGAAAAAGAAGCCAAAAACCATCGAGCAGAAAAAAGAAAAAACCTTCAGCAAACAGTGCTGGTCTAACTGGCAGTCTGCATGTAGAGGAACACATATTAATCCATATTTATTTCCTTGTACAAAGCTCAAGTCCAAGTGGATCTAAGACTTCAACATAAAACCAGAGAACCTAATAGAAGAGAATATGGAAAGGGGCTTGAAAATCATTGACATGGGGCAAAATTTCCTGAACAGAACACCAATGACTCAGGCTCTAAGATCAACAATTGGCATATGGGACCTCATGAAAGTGAAAAGCTTCTGTAAGGCAAAGGACACTGTCAGTAGGACAAAAACAACATTCTACAGATTGGGAAAGGATCTTTACTAACCCCACATTCAATAGAGAGCTAATATTAAAAATATGTAAATAATTCAAGAAGGTAGAATCAAAAAATCAAATAACCCTATTTTCAAAATGGAGTACAGAGATAAACTCTCAACAGAGGAGACTCCTTCAACATCCTCTTTCCTTACTTTCCTGGTTATTTTCATGCTCAGCTACTGTTTTCTGAGTCAATTTTTTTAAGTCTTGCTATTTTTTTCTGTGAAAAGCTGGAGTTTTCCTGTTTCACTTTAAAATAACTATTTATTAATTCTTGGTGAGTTTCACATAATGCACCCAGTCCCATTCATGCCCTCTTCACCCTTACAGCATTACAAACAAACAAACAAAGAAAGAAACAAACAAACATGTTGAAGAGGCAGTCTTTTTCCAGATGTATACCTGATTTTTTTTTAAAAAATCTAATATTGGGCGATATACATTTGTCATCAAAACTGTGTTATGTCACTGTGTATCCTGCAATGTATCCATTTGCGAATGTTCATTTCATTGAGTCAGTGGTTTGATTTAAGGTCTCTGGCTTCTGTGACACCATCAACACTGGATTCTTATTTTCACCAGGACTCTTCCTGGTTGTATGTCATGGAGATCCTGTAGCATTGGATCTGCAGGCAGAATGGTCCTTTCACACATTACAACAGTTCACAGATGACGTGGATTTGAGGGTAGGACAACTCAAATCCTGGATCTGGGCTTGATTGGTAGCTGGACTGGTTAGATCTCCCTTATACTCACCACCAGGGTGAGCTCTCTAGCACTGCATGCACCAAATGCTTCCACCACCATACCACCTGACATAGGTGGGGAGAGATGGCCAGAGCCCTGCCTACTACTGCAGAGCTTAGGCAGCAGAACACACACAGAGGAACACCTGCTGCCACACTATGCCCTGTGGCACCCACAGAACTACTGTAGAGGGAATCTCTTAAAGCATCACCTGCCAATAAAAAAGACAATGGCCAATGAGGCAGGAAATAGAAGATAGGACACTGACAGGAAGAGATTGCATTCTGGGAAATATTATGAGACAAAAGAGATACATAGAGCTGGGAGACAGACCTAGAAGAGGGACATAAACCAGCAAGGCAACACTGAGGAGACAAAAGGAAGAAGTGCACTGAGACTGAAGGAAAGGTAATTAACCACATGGTAGATAATAGAATGGTTTAAATGGGTTAATTAAGTTATGAGCTAGTCAGGGAATGAGTTTATGGCCTAGGCATTTAATAATAACTAATTAGTCTCAGAGTTGTTATTGATTGGAACTAAGGAGCTGGAAGGGGAAATGGATTTAAACATTATTTTACCCCCTACCTACCTATTTACTAACATGCCACAGTTACAGGCTATAGACACTAAAAAACCTGCTTGCCACCAAACTAGAAAGACAGGTCAGAGAAGGTCACTGAGAGGACTATCAGCCCCATGGCCCACCTGCCTTGGGAGCTACTACAATGAGCGAGTAACTAGTGGACCCATAGAAGAGAAGGTAGGTGTGGAACAGTTTGAGTATCATGACAAAAGATGAAACTAAAGATGCAGGGGAGTAGGAGTACACTTCTGTGAGTATCCAGTCTAGTCACCCGAGGCCACATACGGTGGACTCTCATCCTTTGTTGCCACTGAGGGCCATGTCTGGGTTCCTGCCAAATTATTACAGTCACTTAAATATATTATCTTATCAGGTGCCAATAGAGATACTTTGACTTCTTCCTTCTAATTTTTATGCCCTTAATCACCTTCATTCTTCTTTTTGCCCTAGCTAATACTTCAAATATTCTATTGAATAGGAGGAGGGGGAGAGGGCAAGATTTCTTGTTCCTAGTAGAATTGTTTTTTGTTTCTCTCCATAAAAGTTGAGGTTGGATATAGGCTTCACATAAACTGTCTTTATTATGCTGAAATATGGACCTTGTATCCCTAATTGCCAAGTCCCTTTATCATAAGAATATGCTTGACAATACTACAGAGCAATAGTGTTAAAAACTGCATGGTATTGGCACAGTGACAGACAAGTGGACCAATGGAATAGAATTGAAGATCCAGAAAGGAATCCACACACCTATGGTCACTTGATCTTCGACAATGGAGCCAAAAACATCCAGTGGAAAAAAGATAGCCTTTTCAACAAATGGTGCTGGATCAATTGGAGGTCAGCATGCAGAAGAATGCGAATTGATTCTTTCTAATCTCCATGTACTAAACTTCACTCCAGGTGGATCAAGGACCTCCATGTCAAACCAGACACACTGAAACTAATAGAAAAGAAACTGGGGAAGACCCTTGAGGACATGGGCACAGGGGAAAAGTTCCTGAACAGATCACCAATAGCTTATGCTCTAAGATCAAGAATTGACAAATGGGACCTCATAAAATTACAAAGTTTCTGTAAGGCAAAGGACACTGTTTAAAGGACAAAATGACAACCAACAGATTGGGAAAGGATATTCACCAACCCCACATCTGATAGAGGGCTAATATCCAATATATACAAAGAACTCAAGAAGTTAGACCCCAGGGAACCAAATAACCCTATTAAAAAATGGGGTACAGATCTAAACAAAGAATTTTCACCTGAAGAAATTCGGATGGCCGAGAGGCACCTTAAGAAGTGTTCAACATCATTAGTCACTAGGGAAATGCAGATCAAAACAACCCTGAGATTTCACCTTAGACCAGTCAGAATGGCTAAGTTCAAAAACTCAGGAGACAGCAGGTGTTGGCGAGGATGTGGAGAAAGAGGAACACTCCTCCACTGCTAGTGGGACTGTAAGGTGGTACAACCACTTTGGAAATCAGTCTGGAGGTTCCTCAGAAAACTGGACATGAGACTTCCAGAGGACCCTGCTATACCCCTCCTGGGCATATACCCAAAGGATTCCCCAGCATGCAATAAAGACACATGCTCCATTATGTTCATAGCAGCCTTATTTATAATAGCCAGAAGCTGGAAAGAACCCAGATGCCCCTCGAAGGAGGAATGGATACAGAAAATGTGGTATATATACACAATGGAATACTACTCAGCAATTAGAAACAATGAATTCACAAAATTTTTAGGCAAATAGTTTGATGTGGAAAATATCATCCTAAGTGAGGTAACCCAATCATGAAAGAATACACATGGAATACAATCTCTGATAAGTGGATATTAATTAGCCCAGAAGCCCTGAATACCCAAGGCACAAATTGCATAACAAATGACTCCCATGAAGAAGTATGGAGAGGGTCCTGATCCTGGAAAGGATTGATCTAGCATTGGAAGGGAATATAAGGACAGAGAAAAAGGTGATTGTAGAAGGGATGGAGAGAAGAAGGTTTATGGGACATATGGGGAGGGGGGATCCGGGAAAGGGGAAATCATTTGGAATGTAAACAAAGAATATAGAAAATAAAAATATTAAAAAAAGAATATTCTTGATTTTGTCAGCAAACTTTTATAAGTGTAATGAAGTGATCATGTTGTTTTTTACTTTTTCTCTCTATAAGGTAGATTATGTTTATTCATTTATGTTTGTTAAATTATTCCTACATCTCTGGGATTAAGCCTATTTGGTCATCTTAGATATATTTTCAGGAATGGATAGAACTAGAAAATACGTGAGGTAATCAATCACAAAAGAACACACATTATAGAGATTCACTGATAAGTGGATATTAGCCCCAAATCTTGAAATACCCAAGATACATTTCACAGACCACATGAAGCTCAAGAAGAAGATCAAAGTGTGGATGCTTTGGATGCTTCCGTTCTTCTTAGAAGGAGTAACAAAATACTCAGGGGAGGAAATATGGAGACAAAGTGTAGAGCAGAAACTGAAGGAAAGGCCATCTAGAGACTGTCCCACCTGGGGATCCATCCCATATACAGTCACCAAACCCATACACTATTGTAGATGCCCAGAAGTGCTGGCTAATAGGAGCCTGATACAACTGTCTCCTGAGAGGCTCTGCCAGTGTCTGAGAAGTACAGAGGTAGGTGCTTTCAGCCAACCATTGGACTAAGCATGGGTTTCCCAAAGGAGGAGTTAGAGAAAGAACTGAAAGAGCTGAAGGGGTTTGCAACCCCATAGGAAGAACAATATCAACCAACCAGATTCAATCAGAGCTCCCAGGGACTAAACCATCAATAAAGAGAATACATGGAGGGATCTATGGCTCCAGCTGCATATGTAGCAGAGGATGGTCTCATAGGGCATGAATAGGAGGAGAGGTCCTTGGTCCTGTGAAGGCTTGATGCCCCAGGGAGGGGAGGCAGGAGTGGGGGGGGGAGCACCTTCATAGAAACATGGGGAGGGGGGATGGGATAGGAGGTTTTCCAGATGATGGGTGACAACCAGGAAAGGGGATAACATTTGAAATGTAAATAAAGAAAATATCCAGTACAAAAATAAAATAAAAAGCTGACTTGGTAAAAAAAAAAAAAAAAAAAAAAAGGTATGTTTGCAGGCCTTCTTTAATTAACTAAATTATTTATTTACATCCCAAACATTGCCCCCCTCCAATCTCCTCCTCATAGAGACCCTCCTTCCATTGATCCTGCCATTTGCTTCTGAGAAGGTGGGGCCCCCAGGGATTCTCCAAACCCTGGCACACCAAGCCTCTGGAAGATTAGATGCATTCTCTCCCACTGAGGCAGAACAAGACAACCCTCTGCTGTATATGTGCTGTGGGTTTTCATTGGGAATTTTCCCATGCAAATTCATAATGAAATTGGTCTGTATCTTTGTTGAGGCATTGTGTGCTTTAGATATAGGGAAACGGTAGAGGCATGAAACAAATTAAGCAATATTCCTCCTGATTTTATTTTTGGGAATAAATTGAGGTACCTTGCCATGATGGAGAAAAATATACATTTTATGAGACTATCCAATAGGGTAGAGTATAGGATTAAAAAAACATATCCTTATGATTCTCAGGGTTTCCTCATGTGTTACTATGCCCCTCTTTATTCCTAAGACCTCACTAAATTAAATATCTCTCTGCCATTTTGTTAATTTGACTAAGGGTTCATCAATCTTATTGATTTTATTAGAGAAACTACTTTTGATTAGCTTGAGAGGGCAGCATAGAAGAAGGGGAACCTGTACTATACAGTCCAGTGCCAAGCTGTGGTGTGAGTCAGGGATGGAAAGTAGAAGGAGAAGATAAGATATTCAGCAATCCTGGCTGCTCTGGCCTCTGTGTGCAGGGACTCTCAGGAAGTGCCTAGCAGAGATGGGGTTTGGGATGAGGGGATGAGTTCAGGGAAGAACGTTCAGAGGATATCTGCATGATCCCCTGAGATGTCAGCAGAGAACTTCACTCCCAGTTTTATTTACTCCTGTTCTTCTTTCTTAAATTATCCATAGATTGTAATCAATGCTGTCCACATGCACTTTGGGGAAGCAACCTAAGTTCAGCTCACCCAAGAAAAGCGACTGTGCATTGGCCATCAGTTGTCAACTGCCAATCTCTCCGGAAATAAGATAGACCCTAGGGAGCACCTTCCTTTCCATTTTTCATTTTACTTTTTTTTTTAACACTTTGAAATTCTAATATATTACATTTATCTCTTCACACAATTGTTTTTCAAACTCCTCCAGTGTTCCCATAAAGCTTTCTCCCTTTCTTCCATGTTATGACGTGCATTACCATTGAAGTTGTTCTGGTCTTGTTAAGGCAGTCATGTCGATGAGACCTCCTAGATGCAACCTCTCTGACATTTACATAAACAAAACTCTCATTCCTATCATTCTTAGTATCTCATTCTTCCATTATTACTGAACTTTAGGTACAGGTTTGTTTTTATTGTCCTTGTTGTTTGCTTTGTTTTGTTCTGTGTGTGTGTGTGTGCGTGTGTGAATGTCTCAGAGCTGCTTTTTGTGCAGTTACCATTTTGTGTTTAGAATGCTTGTTTCCTTGTAGCCATCCACCACTTTTGTGTTTTACATTCATCCATGATGATCACTGAACTTTGTTAGGAAAGGGTGTGATATCGATGTTTTGACTTGGGCTTATCATTTGCAGTCTCGTTCTCTATACTTTAATCAGTTTTAGGTATTTGTGTTAGTCTTAAATCATCTTCTCCAATGAGTGCTGAGAGTTGCATTAATTTATTGGTTCTTATCACTATGAATGTATTCAATGTCTGTTCTTATCTTACTTCTATTTCCAATTCAGCAATGTTCTTTGATTGGTAACAGAAATGATATAGATTTGCTATCTATAGGTAAGCATGCATAGTCCCTACTATTCAATAGCTTAAAAAGTTATGTTACGCTTCATTAACCACAATATAGCATAATAAGATTCTTCACTGACTAAAGTTAAGAATAGATGATACATAGAGATATTTATAGAAATATTTAGAAAAGAGTTTGATAACTTGATTATTTTAACAAGGTATCAATAAGATTTCCACTTGGCCTCTATGACTTCTTCCGTTTTGACAATATTTCCAGAGCCAGTCATGATTTACTTCCTGTGAAGCAAATGATCACTGATAGGAAGTTCTATAAAGGCTTCTTTGGGTAGATGGATAACATTAATGATCTTAACAACTGGACATGGCATACAATGTCCTACTAGAAAAGATGTGCCCACTGTTTCAATAGGGGTAAAACTATTTCATCTTTTCAGTGGGTCCATTTGTACAAAAGTGGAAAGCATTGGAAAGCATTATATCAAACAAAACCCTAAGATCCAATGCCAAGGTTCTAGGCTTTTGCCTGTATTTCATGTGTAATAAATTATCTTATAAGTAAATACAGAATTTGTGCTGGAATTTACTGAATATCATTTGTCATGTGAAAAGAAATTTCTCTCCTTTAAGAAATAAAATTTTTAAAAAAATCTCTGGAAAAGAGGTATATATTGGGAGTCTTCATCTGTAAGAAGATTGTCTCCTACACTCTACTTAGCACAGTTGATAAATTAGAGTACTGAGTTCTCCTTCAAGCAAGGTTAATTTAGAGTTTTCAGACTTGAGAATCATACATAAATTAATTTCTTCAGCCTATAACATTTCCATTAGCTCTTTCAGAATAAAATTTGAATGTGATATGCATAGAAATCCTACAGTCTCTCATTTTCTCCAGAGGGAAAGTATCATACAGAATTGTTTCTGATTTAACTAATGCCTATGAAATCAGTTTTATTTATGTATATCTGAGCTCATCTAAAAATTCTTTTTCTGCTTCTATAGATTTTGAAAATATTGTAGTGTTCATTTAGATACAATGCTTGTCTTAGAAAATTTATTGTAATCTATTATGACTTACTTGCATACAACTTGTTTTCTAATGGATAATTACATTACATTTATGAGTAATTTAACTGCATTTTCTATGTTTTCTAAACATCAGTGTGGGTTTTATACTGAAAACAATTACTGACTGACCATCTATATTTAATAAACTGGAATTTCTTTAATTAATATTAAAATATAATTAGGACTTTTAAATATTTTTAATAATACAGCAGCATCTAATGCAAATGGTGCTACTTTAATATAAACAGTTTAAAATATACTTCAAGAGCTTTAATTTGCTTAATGACTTATGATATGGAATCCTGAATGGGAAAGTATCAAATTAATTTAAAAAAATTAAACATTAGTTACTATTGCTACTCAAGTAATTCCAATAGGCACTTGCTAAATTTTGCCTCTCATCAATATCCTTTAATATGTGCTGATATAGCATATGTGTGCAAATACATATTATATATGTACATAAATATGAACATACATCCATTTTACTATCATGTTTTAATATGCCTGCATTCACAAGTTAAAAATAAAAATACATACTAATTATAAAGCATATATGTAATTAAAACATATAAAATATTTAAAATTAGAATCCAAGTAATATAACATATTATAAAAAGTTCTTCTATAAAAGACTAATATTTCCCTTCCTCCTCAAAATATTTCCAGAGATTTATATCATAAACTGGAATTTCCCACAAGCATAGTAATTATTTTGTTTTGTTTTGTTTTGTTTTTTGGATTTGGTTTTTTTCGAGACAGGGTTTCTCTGTGTAGCCCTGGCTGTCCTGGAACTCACTCTTTAGACCAGGCTGGCCTTGAACTCAGAAATTCACCTGCCTCTGCCTCCCAGAGTGCTGGGATTACAGATGTGTGGCACCACCGGCCAGCCATAGTAATTATTCTATGAAGAAAATTAATGTTACAATATTTATGATTATGGAAAATTGGAAGGATGAAAGCAACATTTCTTAGATTATATTTTGTCGCATGGATTACTCAGATCCATTGTTAGTCAAAAAATTCTTATATCATCTAAAAATTCATCTTAGACAGTATTAGCATATCATCAGCTTATACTGGCTAAAAATCCAAGAATTAGACACCATATGAGTCCTAGAGCAGACATCTCACCCAATGTCTCTAACTTTATACCAATCCCCCTTATTTTTAAAAAGTTCTTCAATTTATGTATTTTGTTTACTCATAACCTACAAGAAACTGCTTCCTATTTGTGGTACTTTTCACATCCTTAATTGATGCTCCTGAGCCTTGGGCACTTATATTTGTTTCCAGATTAAACTTGCTTGAAGTAAGAGTTCTCTCTTATTTTTATTTTTTTTTTGCATTGATAATATAAGACAGGCAATAGCTTTTCCTTTTCTACAGTACAATTCTAAAATATATATACTTTTTATTGCTTAATTCTTGTATTTCACGTGTATGGAATTATACTACATGCATCCTAGTTCAAACATTTCATATGTTTGATATTATATTAATATTATGAACATTAATCATTTTAAAAACAGTTCCATAATATTTTGTTTTACTTGCTGCATAGCTACCAATTACATAGATATGAAACAATATCTATCTTTTTTACAATTGATATCTATAATGCTATATTTATATAGATATTACAAATATGTCTTTAGACGGTGCCTTCTAGCAGAGGATAAATACTAGCAGGTACTCTTCCTTCAACTTGTAAAACTATGGTGGAAAAGATCTTCTAGCATGGATGAAGAACTACATTTTAGGAAATATTTCTGCTATTAATATGCTTTTCCCTGTTATCTTCTAATATATATGAATAATAAACAAAACAAACAAAAATATATATAATAATATTTAGAAATTAGTCTACCTTTTGGGTGAAATTCTGCTAACCAACAAATAAGTACTCTCTTGTAGTGATGATATATGTATATGTGTGTATGTGTGTGTGTATATATGAAGAGTCAGTCTTCATGTGTCAGGAGTTAATAGATTCTGACATAGAAAGAAGGCATTTACAACTTAGAACACATTCCAAAAAGTTGTAAAACAATTAACTAAGGGTCATAAGAGAGAATTAATGATTCAGTGTAGGTTCAATGACAGAAGATTAAATATGGACTGGGTTTATCTATACAAACTTTAGTGGTAACTTAGACAAAAAATTATGACTTTTTTTTTTCCTCTCAGAATTGTATTAGGTGGAGTTTGGGTAAGAGAAAACTCTGAAACTGTTGTCCACCTGGTTCAGGACAAGTGATAGAGAGAAACCTTTGTTCAGACACAGGCTTTCACCGAGAAGGAAGCAGATCTTTGATTTCGTTATAAGGGAGCTGACTGGTTGAACATCTCTGAGAATTTTTTAAATGGTTGGCTAGAAAAGACAAGTCCCTAGAGCAGGACCAAACTGCACAGACATACAGGCACCAGGTAGGACAGGGGTCATTTGTTTCTATTTCCAGATTGAGATTTGTTGTAAAGAGGAACCATGACAAGTGACAAAAGGTTCAGATTTTCAAAAACAAGTATTAAGTAGTTACAGAGGGAAAAACATAAAGGTTCACAGGGAATGAGGTAAGTCGTGATTCTTCATTGGTACTGCCCTGGCCTCAAACCACCCAGCAACCTATGTGCTGGGGCCACATGGAAAGTCTCAAGGAAGGGTGGGGGTGGGGACTGCATGGCTATAGTAAAGGAGTCCAGACCACCCCCAACCGTAGCCACATCCCAGCTCCTCCAGGCTTCTATCAAATTTACAAATACACACATAAATACATTACATACAATATTGGGTCTGGGAGGCAGGTTTCCCAAAGAGGCTCAGCTGACAGTCTCAGAATTCTAGGATGGGCACGGGCTCCCAGAAATGTGTTCCATGTGTTCTTTCTTGCCCAGAGTTTGCCCAGCCTAAGAGCCCACCCTCTCCATTTCAGGCTCCAATTTGTCCAGTACGGAGAGTTGCTGTAGGTGGGCTGCAGCGAGCTGGGCTGCCAGCGCTGACCAGAGCTACTCCGGGCATCCTGCGGTAGGTGGTGGTGCAGCCGCTGGGAATGGGGCGGCTGGTGGGCCAGCATGGTGTGCAGGAACAGGGCAGGTGAGTAGCCAGGGACCGCTCCAGGGGCCAGTGGCGTTCAAGGCAGAGTGCAGGCTGAATGGTGGAGCCCATGCACGAATCCCTGCTTGTTCAAAGTCGGTGTCTTGTTGTACACCAGTCCTATCAAATAAGTCAGTGCCTAAAGATACTGACACTCCTTTGCCAGGCCCAGAACGGGTCAACTTGTTTGGTGCTTGAAATGATCCACCATAGCCACCCTTGGTGTAGTCTCCTGCTGCTGTCCCCTGGGTCAAATGTCATAACCTCTGTTGTAAGTATGCTGCCCATAGCCACTGGCCTGCTGAAAAAGGGTCGGGGGAATGCTGAGGGTCACACCGTGCTACTTCGCTGAGGTTGGAGGGGAAAACATAGTGGGCCCATAATACAAGGCACTGGGCACGCCTGTGTAGTAGGGGAGGCCGGTATAGCTGTAGCCAGTGGCAGAACAGGATTCACAAAGGGCTGCTGGGCCATGTGGTAGCTCTGAGCCTGGCTCTGCTGTGCCTGAGCTGGTGTCTTTGGAGGTGCAGGGCAGGCAGAGTCTCCTCGGCGAGAGTTTGTGATGTCACCTGAATATGAATTATTAGCTAGATTCCCATCTCGGCTGGCAAGGGCCGTGGGTGCTGCAAAGGGAATTCCATAATAATCCATTGGCAGCCGTGATTCTGCAACTCATCATAACTGCAGGGTAAACAGGGAGCAACCCTCCGGGAGCGGAGTAGCAGCGGAGGTGCCCCTTGAGGCATGTTTGAGGGTGCTTTGCCCGAAGTCACCAAGGCTGTGGCCCTGGTACTTTGGCTAGGTATGCTCACAGTGGTGCCACCCAGGCATAGGCTGTTCCCGGAGCTCATGCTCCCAAGCAGATCAGTCCCCTGAGGGCCGGGCACTCAGAGCAGAGGCTGCTGCTGTTGAGAAGTCTGCGCTGCTCTCTACGCTGGCATGGGTGTGTGGCGTGCTTGTGCACAGCGTTGCAGGTGCAGAGGACAAGCTGTTATGGTGGCACTGGGAAAAAGGGCTCCTGGACAGCTCACTAGACGAGGTCAAGGAGGGAAATGTATGACTTTTAGCTCCCAATGAAGCTGTACAGTTAGTGACAGATAATGAATGTCTATATTCTTAATGAGAACATATGTAAGCATCTCTGTTGCAAACTTCTTATTCGATTTGAATTTATGTTTGAACTTTTAGTGAACTTTTGTAAAAAAACAAACAGAAAAAAATAGATGCTTGGAAAAAGCATTTCCCTAGAAGAGGAACAAAATAATCGAAGGACGATTACATCGAATCAGGAAAAGAGAAAATTGGTAGGGGGAGGAGAGGGTGAGATTAGGAGGAGGAAGGGACAGTAGAACAGAGTAAAGTGACTTAGAAATTAAAAGGAAACTTAGAAATTAAGAGCACAGTATATAGGATACAGACAGAAAGAGAGCCAATAAGCAGCTGCAGAGAGAGAGAGCAGAAATTGCAGGCAGGCTTCTCCTTGCCATGGGACGGAAAAGGTCGTTTCTCAGCAGCAAGGCAGGCTTAGGCTTACTAAAGAGGACAAAGCATTTTTCTTACAGACTTGTGTGGGTTTTTTGTTTGTTTGTTTGGTTGGTTGGTTGGTTTGGTTTGGTTTTCTTGTGCAATAAAAGGGTAGAAGCTTTTTCTTTCTCTATGCAATAAAGATTGTAGTAGCTCACTTTTTATCCAGGATGAGTGAGTTCTGTCAGCACTGGCGCTTGGACTTCCATATGCCTATATAAGTCTGGACCTGTGTGGGTTAGGTATGTAGTTATGAGCTACAGATATTCAGCCAAGCCTGTGGTTTTTCACCTCACAATTCGTATGAAATTTATTAGGATTTTTTTTAGAAGCCAGCAGCTTCAGCATTCAGCAGAGGTAGATAGCTTAAAAGTCAGAGAGTCTTTAAAACTGTGTCTGGAGATCATCAGTCTTTAAAGCTTCCTCCACATCCAAAGATGTGTTCTGCTTCAAACCATTCTAGGCTGGGTTGGCTCCCAGCAATAAGGTGTAAGCAGTTTCAAAGTTCTTGTGCACACAGCTAAGCACTGGAGAAACCAAGAAAACTAAACACACAGTTTATCATTTTTTCAACAGGAGGGGCTTAGTTGTTCTCCTGCAATACTTAAGAAAAATGTATTTTGCAACCTGGTAATTAATCCTTTCTTAAATATTGAGCCAGGTCTTGCCCATATCTTCCAGAACTTAAGTTTTATTTAACCCAGACCCCTTTCCCTTTCTGATAGACCATGAACTTCATCCTTGTGAGAGATATCATTTGTGTACCAGCTTACCTGACTTTCAATCCTGACACCCATCCACATCATGTTTACCTCAGATAATTTCCCTAGACCCTAAATCAAACCTTCAGCATTATCTCTGAGTCAAGAACCCATTCTTGTGAAAGAAGTCAGATGCAATTTGTAAAGAATCTTAATGTAAACATGTTTTTAAAATTGTGCATTTGGGACTGAGTTAATTGCTGTCAGCAGACATTGTTTTCAAAATTGTGCTGTTCTTAAATGGCTAAACTAAAATGATCTGTGTCAGACTCTAGAAATCCTGGTCTAGCACCTGTTACCAAAATCTGATCTTACCCTAATCATTTTTAACTACCTGCTGTAAAACTTGCATGGACCTTCCCACAATAAGCCAGGCTTCTTGGGCACACTTATGCTTACAAGAATGCTTCAAAGGATAGAGATATTTGGGTTTTTCAGTCTTTTAGTGTGTTATGTAAGGAAAGTGGTTGCCAAAGCAATTTCACAAATCAGATGTATGTGTATGTATATATATGCATATTGTATGAATATATACATATTATTCATATATATATATATCTCCTTAATGTTTTCACACATTTCTAGGATACTTGTGTGCTATTTTCTACAAACTATTTGCCATGGCTCTTCATGTTTTATGTTTACATTGCTAGTTTCTCCTGGCCATTATACTTTATTTGCATATATATTTTATTATTATGGAAAATGTTTATGCTAAGATAATGTCTCTCACTTTGTCCTCTACATATTTCTCCTCTCAAACTTTGTTGTCTGCTTTTTAGGAGAAAATTACTTAAATTAAATATATTTGGTTTATTAATAAGGGATTTTAGTTTTATTAAAATTATCTTGTCTTCAATCCACATATCAAAGGATGTCCAAGAAGAAGGAAGGAGGGGCCCCTGGTTTTGGAAAGGCTCAGTGCAGCAGTGTAGGGGAATACCAGGACAGGGAAGTGGGAAGGGGTGGATGGGGGGAACACGGGGAGGGAAGAGGGCTTATGGGACTTGTGGGAGGGGGGAAATCAAGGAAAGGGGAAATCATTTGAAATGTAAACAAAGAATATATCGAATAAAAATTATCTTGTCTTAAATATTTGCAGAAAATGTATGGTGGTAAAATAGCAAAAGTTTTGAGAAAAAAAGCATGTATGAGTTCATGGTTTTAATGCAATTAAAAGTTTATAAGTATGTAATAATACAATAAAATTGAAATACGGTAAAATTGCTTTTCTGATTTTGGAGTCTCCATTGACTTCCATTGTATAGCCACTATGGGGGGGTTAAAATATGCTAAAATATCAATCTAATATGATTTTGCAGTTTAAAATGAGATTTTAGAAGTTTGAAATAAAATTAGCAAGTAAAATAAGTGCATATATAATGGAACTCCTGAGACCTAGAACCCATAATGGAATAAGATCATAATTGCTTTTCCTTGACTATTTTATACTCTTATGTCTATTACCAATGTCCTATTAGAATCACACAATTTTATTTTCATGTTATTGGGTTATTTCTACTCAGTAGTATGAATAAACTAAATTTTTATTTGTTTGAGCAAAAAGATGATCTAGGCCATTTTCAATGATGTATAGACTTGATTTCATTATGTTTCTTGCTAGTAACTTTCAGCATTTCTTTTAAATATTACAGGCTCTTCAGAGAGCTCTAGTAGTGACATTGTGAATGTCTCATGCAGCATTTTAGACTATACTTCACAGTCGCATCATTTTAGCAATATAAGGGTAAAATGTGTTGGTAATTAACAAGCAGAATGTTTAGGATCATGCTATCCTGGATTTCAAATGTCTCTTATGTGGTTTTAGCTCTAATGAAGTACTTAATATTTAGCTTCAATTTAGATTTAAATCTTAAGATTTAGTTTTAAAAAGGAAATGTAGTGCTTGCTTCGGCAGCACATATACTTAAAAAGGGAATGTAAACACATCCATAGACACAAAAATTGAGAAAAGTAATACAGAGGAATGATATATATGCAATTTTAATCAAAATACTTATTCCATTATTATTATTCATATTTATAAGTTATTAGAATTTCTGTATATGGTTATTTCTTAAACTACCATGTAAAAATAACCTTAAATGCTATGTTTTTATAAGAAAATACTAACTGAACCCATAATACATTAAAATTATGAAGATACAATTATAAATACTTATACACTAAAAATAACAAAGTATGTGAAATTCATTGTCAAAGTATCCCTTGATATAAATTCATACACAATGTTAACTGAAAGGTGTAATGTATAATATTTATGTATATTTCTGTGAATAAGCATCCAAACTTTATGAAGTCAAGTGACATGACTAATGACACTGCTATTTCTGGAGCAGACCTAGCCACTACATATATTTCCTGGATATTTATTTCAATTAAAAGTTTATTTCAATTTATATATATTTGCAATTAAAAATTGTTCATTATAATACTACTCTATGTATCACGTTGTTATATGTGCATATAAAAAGCTTTTATATAAAATGTTACACTATGAGGGTCTCTGAGCTGTGTTCTTAAAGCTCTTACCATCCAACCAAAGGGTTGGAGTCCAATATTCACTATCCACTGGAAGAAAAGAATCAACACTTGGAAGCTGTCTTCTGATTCCTACTTGGACTTCATGAAATACACATACCATGTTATGTTTTCGCTTCAACTACAAACAAAATAAATTAATACGCATTAAAATATTACCAACAAATTAAGGGCATACACCTTTATTGCAAAAATTTGTTTTCAAAGTGATTTGGACAAATATTTGTTTTGTTTTTATAAAGTCTCAGTTACTATAGTAATTGATTATCTTCCTGAGGTATGTTCATAATCATTTTTATTAATTTCTATTAAATATTTTCCCTTCAACATCCATTTTCCTATTTTGTGCATATCGTTCCCATGAATGTTTTCTTTCCTAAAAGAGAATTTGATTACCACAGAATTGTGATCTTTTTGTATCAAAATATGAAGGTGTAAAATTGTGACCAGAGTTTATGGGTTGTGTGACCAGTACACAGAACCAAACTGGAATATGGTTGTGCTAGCAAATGCATATACAGTCACTTTAAGTACTATTTAAAGCTAACAGTTGTTTATTATTATTTCTTTAATTTTCAAACATTCAATTATATTCAAACCAGAGTAGCTGACTTTACCAAGAAGGAAAAAGGAACACAAAACTTTACAGGGACTTTGAGATATAGTTTAGCCATTAAGAGCTGTAAAAACTTTAGATCCTTTTCCCCCTCCTAAACATCTCCGCAAGGCAGCCTGTAACTTAAGGTCAATGATATCTGAGACTCTCTCCCACCTTATGCAAGCATGGGATTGCAAGCTGTTACAGATACTCTGGAAATCATTCTGGTGGTTCCTCAGAAAATTGGACAGAGTACTATCTGAGGACCAAGCTATACCACTCCTATGCATCTACTCAAAAGATGCTCCAAAATATAACAAGGACACATACTCCACTATGTTCACAGCAGCCTTATTTATAATAGCCAGAAGCTGGAGAGAATCCAGATGTCCTTCAACAGAGGAAAGGATATAGAAAATGTAGTTCATTTACGCAATAGAGTACTACTCAGTTATTAAAAACAATAAGTTAATAAAATTTGCAGGCAAATGGATGGAACTAAAAAATATTATCCTGAGTGAAGTAACCCAATCACAAAAGAACACACATGGTATGCACTCACTGATAAGTGGATATTAGCCCAAAATACAATTCCCAGACCACATGAAGCTCAAGAAGAAGGAAGAACAAAGTGGGGATGCTTCAGTCCTTCTTAGAATGGGAAACAAAATACTTAGGGTAGGAAATATGGAGACAAAGTGTGGAGCAGAATCTGAAGGAAAGGCCATCCAGAGACTGGCACCACCTGGGGATACATCCCATATACAGTCACCAAACCCAGGCACTATTGTGGATGCCAAAATGTGCATGCTGACAGGAGCATGATATAACTGTCTCCTGAGAGGCTCGGCCACAGCCTGACAAGTACAGAAGTGAAAGCTTGCAGCCTACTATTGAACTGATCACAGGGTCCCTAAAGGAGGAGTTAGAGAAAGGACTGAAGGAGCTGAAGGGGTTTGAAACACCATAGGAGGAAGAACAATATCAACCAACCAGACCATGCCCTCCCCTGTCCCCACCCCCAACTCCTAAAGGAATAAACCACCAACAAAAGAGTATGCATGGAGGGACCCATGGCTCCAGATGCATATGCAGCAGAGAATTGCCTTGTTGGACATCAAAGGGAGGAGAGGCCCTTGGGACTATAAAGGCTTGATGCCCCAGGGTAGGGGAATGCCAGGGAGGCAAGAGTGGGTGGGTGGGTGGGGGAGGATCCTCACAGAAGCAAGAGGAGGGGGGATGGGATGGGAGTTTCTGGATCAAAGGACCAGAAAAGGTGATAACATTTAAAATGTAAATAAAGAAAATATCCATAAAAAGAAAATAGAAGCACTAAAACTACACACATGTGTACACATACACACAAAACTCTAAAAAAGTGTTAAAATTTGTCATGCAGATCTTTCCAGGTGACAGCTATATCAGGCTCTTGTCAGCAAGCACTTGTTGACATCCACAATAGTGTCTGAGTTTTGGTGACTGTATATGGGATGGATCCCTAGGTGGGGCAGTCTCTGGATGTCTTTCCCTCAGTCTCTGCTTCACATTTTGTCTCTGTATCTCCTCCTGCAGGTATTTTGTTCCCCCTTCTAAGAAGGACCAGAGTATCCATACTTGTTCTTCCTTCTTGAGCTTCATTTGGTCTATGATTTGTATCTTGGGGATTCCAAGCTTCTGGACGAATATCCACTTATCAGTGAGAGCATACCATGTATATTCTTTTGTGATTGGGTTACCTCACTCAGGAGAAGCTAGAGAAAGGACCTAAGGAGCTGAAGGGATTTGAAGCACCATAGGAGGAACAAGATGAACCATCCAGTTCCACCAGAGCTCCCAGGAACTAAACCACCAACCAAAGAGTACACATGGAGGGACTCATGGCTCCAGAGGCCTATGCAGCAAAGGATGGCCTTCCTGAACATTAAAGGGAGGAGAGGCCCTGAGAAGGCTAGATGCCCCAGTATAGATTCCAGGACAGCGAAGGAAGTAGCAGGTGGCTTGGTGAGCAGGGGGAAGGGCATGGGTTAGGGGATTTTCCAGGGGTGGAACCAGGAAAGGGGACAACATTTGAAATATAAATAAAGAATGTATCTAATCAGAAAAGTGTTAAACTTCAAAGAATGACAAATATAGCCTAGATCCACAGAGTTGATACTTTTAAGTATTCTATATTCTGCTATTTTTATGTAAGTTCACAAGTTATTTTATATTACAATAAATTGATATTTAAATACATGTATGGAAGAAAATGCCTAAAGTATTGATACTACTTTGATCACTGTGTATGACAAAGGAAATTACTTTTCCTATTCTAATACATTTAATATATTGTAAAATAAGTTAGCCGAGTATTGTACTTTATTCATTCTTTAGAACATGGCTTAGAAGCTTTTGCTGTCATTCTTTTTTAAGATCTCAATATGAACATATTTCTTGGCAAATGATTTTTAAATTACTGTTGCGTTTAAGATGGTAAGTTCCCATTTGGAGTATAGTCTTATTATAGTAACAACTGTAGAGGGTAATCGAACAATATCAGAGATATACTTGTAAAAATGTTAAAATAGCCTCGCTCATAATTTTACAAAGCTAATATTTTTGAGACATGGAATTTTGACTCCAAAAATGATATTTATTGTCTTAGAGAGAGAGAGAGAGAGAGAGAGAGAGAGAGAGAGAGAGAGAGAGAGAGAGATGTACTATAAAGACACTCCTAGCACTATAACTTACCTACCATAAAGACTATACACTGGCATAACGAAGCAAAATAAACCATAAGTTTCTTTTCACCTTTCTTTCTTTCTTTGTTTCTTTCTTTGTTTCTTTCTTTGTTTCTTTCTTTGTTTCTTTCTTTCTTTCTTCCTTTCTTTGTTTCTTTCCTTTCTTTCTTTTCTTTCTTTCTTTGTTTCTTTCTTTCTTTCTTTCTTTTTCTCCCTCCCTCCCTCCCTCCCTCCCTCCCTTCTTTCCTTCCTTCCTTCCTTCCTTCCTTCCTTCCTTCCTTCCTTCCTTCCTTCCTTCCTTCCTTCCTTCCTTCATTACATGGTTTCTTTGTGTAGCCCTGAGTATCCTAGAACTTGATTTGCAGACCAGGTTGGCCTCAAGGTCATAGAGATCTGTCTGCCTTTGCCTTCTGAGTGTTGGGATTAAAGGTGCGTGCCACCACCATGCACTTTCTGGCAAGCTTTCATTTGTTAGGTCACTGAGGTAATTAAGAAATACACACTGAACTAATATTCACTTATCGAAGGAAGGAGAGGTCCCTGGTCCTGAAAAGGCTTGTTCCAGCATTGTAGGGGAGTACCAGGACAGAAGTAGGAAGGGGTTGATAGAAGAATGGGTGGAGGGAAGAGGGCTTAGGGAACTTATGGGGAGGGGGGAACAAGGAAAGGGAAAATCATTTGGAATGTAAACAAAGAATATAAAAAATAAAAAAAATTATAATAATAAAAAAGAAATACACATTGAAATAACTGAACCAATCACATGGAAGAACACAATGAAAATTTAGAACACTGCATTAAGAATTAGGGAGCTCTCTATTGGCAGAGTTTGGTGAAGAATTGAGTAACCAAAAGGAGATAGGGACTCCACAAGACCAACAGAGTCAACTAACCATGACCCTTGGGATACCCAGAGACTGAACTACCAACAATAGATCATGCATGGGCTGTACCTAGCCTCCTTTGCACCTTCACAGTCCAACACATATGTAGCAGAGGTGCAGCTTGGTCTTCTTGCAGGTCCCCCAACAACTGGAGAGGGGTCTTACTCTGATTCGGTTCCCTCCCTGTTGATCATGTTCCCCTAACTGAACTGCCTTGCTTGACCTCAATAAGAGAGGATATTCCTAGTTGTGCAGTGATTTAAGGTGCTAGTGTGAGTTGGTACCCAGATGGAGACCTTCCCCTTCTCAAAGGAGAAGTAGAGAGGTGTGAAGAGGGGTTATATGAAGGGAGGACTGGAAAGAGAGGGAAGGCTGTGACTGGGATGTAACACAAATTAGTAAATGGAAAAATAAAGAAATTGAAGAAGACTTTGGAAGATAGAAAGACTTTCTGTGCCTATGGATCAGAATGATTAATAATGTGAGAATACCTTATCACAAATCAACCTGCATAGTTAATCTAATACTCATCAAAATTCTAATTTTACTCATCACAGTAATTAAAAAATTTTGAAATTCATATGAAATCAGGAATGACTTCACATGGTCAAAGAAATCCTGAATAAAGAGAATAATAAGTATAATATCATACCTAATTTCAAATTATGCTACAGGACTGTAGTTTCAAAAGCTGCATAGTACTGAAGAAACAGCCATATCGATTAACAGCATAAAATCCAGACAAAAGCATGTGAAGCTACAGACATCATTTTTTTAAATATTAACAATATTTATTTGCCCATTATAAATTGCAAATATTTATAAATAGCAGTAACTATAAAAGTTATAAAATTATTTTACATAGTTGAGTATATAAAATAATCATAATTATAACAATTTCTATAAGTCACTTTCTCTTCCTGACCCAATGTGTCCAGGCACATGCAAAAGAGTGCATGGTATAGATACAGATTATTTTCTTCAATCCCCGTGATGGGTCATACTCCCTCATGTTCCGTCAAAGGTGTAGCTCTTGGTCCACTCTTGGATACTAGTCCCTGTCTTCAACGTACTTCTGGCCCTCATTCCTTTTGTAGAGCATGTATATAATTACATAGTGTCACAGGTCCTTCGCACTAAAGCACTCTTGCACAGAGATATTGTTCTCCATTCTCCTTAAGCCCCTTACTTTATGATTGGATCCTGCAGTGACTCAATGCTGTCATGTCTTGCCAAACCTTCATCCCAATTATGTCCTTTTATTTTATTTTAATACTCTGTTTCCAAAATACCTCAGAGACTTGTTCTCACAGTCTATAGTTCATTGTATCCCCTAATTTTTCATTTATATATTTTGTTCAATTACTCAGACTTTTACATTCTATTACTTAGTCTACCTTGACACAGTTGCAGGTTGGTACTTGCCTCCTTGAGAAATTTAATAGTTCACAAACTTTTAGAAGCTTTAATCACTACATTTAGCTATGTCTTTAGTTAAACAGTGAATATTTTTGATGAGATGTACATACACTTAATAAAGAAAACTAGCATGTACCAGAACTTTTCCTCTGTATTAGAGCATACTGATCTTTCAATCAAGTATTCCATGATACCTGCTACAGTACCAGACATAGTATAGCTTACTTGATCACTGGTTATTGTTACAAACCAAGATCAATTTGCCTACTATAAATGAAGATATTATATATCTTCCTATAACAAGAATATCTATTTTGTAGACATACACTTTATGTATTTCATGTATATGAGAATTGCTTAAATAATTCTGAATTAAGTATTAAAAGATATACTTTTAGGTTATCAATGCTAGAAAAGATATTTAGAATTAACTTTGAGATTTTTGAAGGGTTAAAGGATTCAGGCACATGAAAAAAAGAAACAAAGTAGCAGCTCTCATCAAGAGGTACCAGCAGGAAGATAGTGTACAGAGATAGGAATAGACATAGTCAGAAAAACATAACAACTCCACCCCCTCAAAAAAAAAAAACAAAATTAATACCAAAGTCAAACAACCTACCAAACTGGCAACCAATCAACCAAACACAAAACCCCAAAACCTCAAGTACAATGAGGATTTTTGATAACATCTTAGGAAAAGATGGGAGGTTTCTTGGTGAGAGCCATTAATTCCAGGTTGAAATAATGTTTCTTTGAGATGATATTAAATTACAAAATACTCTTAGACTCATGCTTTCTTTGGATTTCTCTACCTGTGACACATTTTATTCCTGAGAAAATATATACCTTTGTAGTTTGATAGAGAGAGCTGAGTTTTGGCAGGGTGCAAAACCATACATTAGAGATGAAAATACAAGCTCTTCAGCAGATGGTCTTAGGAAAAGTGGATATCTACAGTGTAAAAGAAATAAATTATATTCTCATAGCAAATGCAGTTTCAAACACATCAAAGATCTTAAGTAAGACCCAGAATTCTGAAACTCTTAGATAAAAACCAAGATAAAGACAAAGGTAAATAATCTTTGTTTAAGACTCAACCTAGGAATCAGTGTCAACAATTAACAAGGGAAATTTAGAAAATAACACACTGTGCAATAAAAGAGAAAGTGGAACAAAGGAAAAAATTTATCAAATTGAATAAAGTCATTAATAGGACAGACAAGTATATTAAATATAAAAATGCAAAAGCCTAAACAACAAATAAGATAAAGCAATTATTAAATATAGTGGTGAACTGAATAGACATCTCTCAAAAACTTAAGCAAAAATGTCCAATGTCATCCCTCTCTCTGGGCCACCAAGCCCCTACAGGATTAGGTCCATCCTCTTCTACTGAGATCAGATGAGTAAATTCTCTGTTATATGTGTGTCAGGAACCATGGACCAGCTGATGCATGCTCTTTGGTTGATGGCTTAATCTCTGACAGCTTCCAGGTGTCCAGGTTAGTTGACAGCTGTTGGTCTTCCCATGGGGTTGCAATCCCCTTCAGCTCCTTCAATCCTTTCTCTAACTCTTCCATAGAGGCCCCTGGCCTCAGTCGAATGCTTGACTGTAAGTATCTACATTTGTCTTAGTCAGCTGCTGGTAAAGCTTCTCAGAGGACAGTGATGCAAGGCTTCTGTCTGCAAGCACAACATAGATAGTATCAGTAATAGTGTCAGGGTTTGGTGCCTGCCAATGGGGATGGATCCCAAGTTGGGCCTGTCAATGGACGGCCTTTCCTTCAGACTCTGCTCCATTTTTGTCCCTGCATTTCTTTTAGGCAGGAGCAATTCTGGGTCAAAAAATTTGAAGGTGAGTTTGTGACCCAATCCTCCTACTAAGGGCACTATCTACTGGAGGTGGTCTCTAGGGTTGCCTTTTAATAATAAAATATTTACCTGTCTTAAGTCTAAGTTACTTTGCAGGGGGTAGCTGGCCTGTCTGTCTGAGTTCCTCTGAGGCTAGAAACTACAGTCTTTGGCCTTTAGCATCTCATCCTGAAACAGTTGTAGCTTAAGCAAAAGATTAATTACTAGGGCTTTTTTCTTTCTTTCCCAGAAGCATTTTCTACAAGAGGTGAGTTGTGGACTAATCTATGTATCTAACAAAAAGGAATGAGTAAACAAAAGGTCATGTGAATATTTTCCTTCTGTGACAAACTAAACTAGGTCATTTGCAGAAAAACAGGTGAAACTGTATGTATTCACATTAACCTACTATTAGAAAGATAAATATTACATTTTCTCTTATTTTCAGCTTCTACACTATACCTAGATATTATATGATATTATATATTCATATATATAATATCTATATATTATATCATATTCTACACTATACCTATATATATGATATTATATATTCATACGTGACAGGAAAATAGAGAAAAGGCATGGATGTAAAATAATAGGTATTTATGAAAAGAATGCAATGAATATCTTGCATAAACACAAGTTTTTAAAGTTATTACATAGAATTACAAAGTGAATTTCTGCATTTTAAAACTTACCCAAGACATAATGCACATATCAAATGATGCCCAAGAAGAAGGAAGGAGTGGCCACCCAGTCCTAGAAAAGCTCAGTGCAGCAGTGTAAGGGAATACCAGGACAGGGAAGTGGGAAGGGGTGGATTAAGGGAACAGGGGGAGGAAAGAGGGCTTATGGGACTTTCAGGGAAGGGGGAATCCAGGAAAGAGAAACTCACTTGAAATGTAAATAAAAAATATATTGAATAAAAAACGACTTTCTAAAAAATAAAAATGTGAAAGACAGTATGTTTTCTTAATGTTTTTAGAATGAAGAAAGAAAGGGGAGAATTGATCATATAGTTCACTGTTCTAGAAAGCAAGAAATATCACTCTAAAAAAATAATATGAGACTAATTTGCAGTTCAGTCAACAGGAAGAATTATTGAAATATGACTAAGCTCTGCAATCGGAAATTGTTGAATTTATATCTGACATGATCGTAATAAGTAAAATATTAAGTTGTTCTTGAAAACACATCAAGAGAGCATTTCTTGCTAGTATGTAGCAATGTTTCCAATGTTCTTCTGCATCATTAGCCTTCGTCTGGAAGTCATTCTAGAACTGAAAGCATAGAAGCCTCATAGAGAAGCAGTCCCTGCTATGATGTGAGCGTTAGTGAAGCTACAATACTGATCCCATTTGCTTAATTTCAAGGCAACATTTACATGGTCTGTGAGTTCAAGCAACTTAGAGAAAATGTATTTCTACATTCATCTGTTTCAGTCAAGCAATAAGCACGTCTTCATGCATTATGTATTTTAAGAAGTTGGGTTATGGTACAGTAGCTTGGTATACGTTGTAGCCGGCTGTCGTATTATCATGTTCATTATGCTTTTGCTACCACTGGACATTGCCAAATGAAGTTTAAAGGCAATCTCACTGTGGTACAATATTTCTGCAATGAGTAGACCTTATCAGGCCACTCTCTATTTTATTTCATTAAACTTGCAACAAGATATGACTGTTGATGGCATTTCTGCCTCAGAAACTGTGCAGAACTATGAATGTTAGTCAGAAGGGATGGTGTTTATAAGTCAACAGTAGCTATTTTTGCCATTTTCTAGGACTCAAGGATGTGGCGCTTTACCATCAAGTTCTTGAGGACAATAGAGAGTAATTGCAACTGCTTCCATTATTTTGGTAGTGTCATGGTACCCTACTGAATAACTTATAAAAACAAGCAACCCATGTTCTGCCCTGGGATTTTTTTTTTATTTGATAGCCTATGGTTCCTGGGGAAGATATTGTGCTCCACCAGAACAAGTTAATGTTTTGAGAAAAGTAGCAGAGCCACTTTATACATATTTTCTCTATATTTTGAGAGTATCTTACAGTAGGGTTTCAAATGTGTTTAGTAATAGTCACTTCTCCCATTACTCTCTCCTATAACCCTTACATCCTCTACCCATTTATGCCTTTCCTTACCCATTATTAGCCTTACTTACCTACATTATATCAAACTTCCTGTGAAAATCCCATGACCAGCTACCCACTATATTTCTTTTGTTATACCTCAGAGTCTCAAGTATTTCAAATAGTTAGATGTTTTAGAATTACCATGGTATGCTTAATCATATTTCTATTTGTGAATATCAAGAAAGGAAAACTATCTGGTGTGGTGACACACATTTTAATTCCAACACTCAAGAAGCAGAGGGAAGCTGAATTCTAGGTTTGAGGCCATCCTGGTCTGCACATTGGATTCCAGGCCAGTCCTGGTTACTTAATGATATTCTCTCTCTAAAATCAGGTTAAGGGAGGTCAAGTTCAGTTTTTATATTTTTTTTACAATGAAGAAACACTTTGAATTTTGTATTTTAGAAGAAACTTTATTCTTACTATCTAAATTATGAAACATTTGTGCTTAATATTTTTAAAAGTGGCATGTGTTGAATAGTTAGAATGTATGCCTTCCACAGCCTTGTATTTTGTGCATATACTTTATATATAATATAGTACATGTCTCTTATTTTCAGATCTAACATTTTCATAGTTTGTCGTAATGAAAATAAGGAGTCTATTTTACAAAAGGCTATAATATGTTTTGCATTACTACATATGATTACTAAATTCCATATTTCTAACATGTTTTACATTCATTTTGAAAATGTCATCCATATGTACAGTGTATCTCATCTATACTCAGTGTTACCTCCTCCCTCCCTCCTTCTCTTCCTCCCTCCCTCTCCTAAGAAGTTCCATCAAATATCTCTTCTAGCTGTATGTCTTTCTTGTGAATGAATGAATGAATTAAAGAATGATTATAATTCCATGGGTACAGTTATCGCTGTCCTTATGGGCATGAATGTGAGGTGATCCACTGAGTCATAGGCAACATAGTAGTGGACAAACTCCTAAAGTAAAATGACTCTTCCTTTCCCAGGACACATCACCTTAAAACAACTCCCTCCTTCTCAATGTTATAGTTTTTACCTGGTTGATCTTCCTCAGGTTTTGTGTAATCAACCATTGTATAATAGCCATATCATTTCTAGAGGTCACTATTTCACTCTGTTCTTCCCCATATTCCAGCTCTCACATTCTTTCTTTGGAGGAGGAAAGGTGGATAAAAATGTCCACTCTACAGTGCTAAACACTAACTATCACTTCTTCTCTTTTTGTTACCTATCTCTTATTTTCAGATCTAACATTTTCATAGTTTGTCGTAATGAAAATAAGGAGTCTATCTATTTTACAAAAGGCTATAATATGTTTTGGGTTCAGTAGGCAAATTATGCTTCAGAGTATTTTTGGAGTAATGTATCTCCAAATTAATCAGTACAATCTGCTATAAGAACCTTCTCCGAATAAAGATGGGAGTGGTACAAATCAAGGGAAAATATATACTCCATACATATTAATGAAGTCATTTGATAGGACCATTTAGAAAAATATCAATAGACTCTCTTCTAGAATCTTTGATTTTTGAAAGATTTGACCAACATTAAGCTATCAGACATGGATTTATTTTTGTATAATAAGTCTACAAGACAATAAAGAGAGTGGTTGGTTATCCTTTTAAACATTATTGTCACTTTTGTTTATATGTGAACACTGCCCCCCGGGTTGGTATTATAGCGTGCAGGGTTCAATGCTGGATGAGTCAATTGATGTCTTTTCTCACTTGGTACCCTGCTTAGCACCTCTTAGCCCTGTGAAATGTAGACAGCAGAGAGAGTCTACTGGTCCTTGAAAGCGTGGATTTCTTCTGCTCCTTGGTAACAAAATGTGTGAGATCTTCATCAATAGGTGTTTTATACACTTATGGTGGACATCAAGGAGCAGTAGCGATACATGGTTTGATTTTCAATGCCTCTGGGGTCTCTTTTTCTGCCTTGCACTGAGACTTTGATCTAATAAACATGTCATTTAGATGAAACTATTCACAGCACCTATTCACTAATGTTGGATACCTCTGATCAAAATCTGATTTTAAAATGTCATATTTTTAACCAGCTTAGAAATTGCTAGAATCTCAAAAAGTTACTTTAAATTCTGTAATTGGTGTGTTTAAATGGCACATACACTTTGAGACAGTACCCTATTCTTGTTTTCTCTCCAGTCTGGTCTTCCTGTTTTTTGTCACGACTGCAGATCCCTTTGGTTAAAAATACTCTGAAGCATAATTTGCCTACTGAACCCACCTGAATCCTCTCACAAATTCTTTGATTTCATTTTTGTCATAATGGCATATTTTATGACAGCATTCTTGGTTTGATCTTTTTCTATATGCTGAGTTTTTCTGGAGACAACTTTCATTTAGATTGAAAAAAATCTTTTTCTCATCTTCTCATTTATGTTTATGAACTACACCACTCATCATTGAGCCCATTTCGTCCTCTTGTCGTGAGTTTCCAAATAAGGATCTCATTACTAACATTTTGCTAGAGAATTTTTGATGAAAAGAAAACCAGAGTCTATTTGATGCATTGGCAAACTTCCTAGTAAAATAATAATTTCATCCAAAGTTTCTTATATGTATATTATGAAAAGCCATTTCTCAGCTTTCTAAAAGAAATTTCTAATGACATTGAAATTTCATCTCATTTTATCTGTTGCTCCTTTTAGTTTTTGTCAGATTTTGTCAAAATATCACTATAAAAGATATCATCCAATAAGGAGTGATTCTTCACACCAGTAATCTCAAAACTGAAGACAGGGATGCAGAAGGATCAAGAGTTCAATGCCTCCTCCTGTGTCTACACAGTGAGCTTGTAGACAGCCTGATCTACTTGTGAGCCTGACTTAAAAATGATGAATAAATGGAACTCTTTAAATAAAGAACATTTATTATGCCTCTCATTCTCATGTGTATGGACTGACACTCACCAATGAGCCTGTTTTGTCACTGGCCTCCGGTAGAGTAGGCTCAGCTCGTGTCAAAGGCAGTGGGTGACAGTTTCTCTGTAAAAGCTTTAGTGTATGCATATCTCCTTCCAAGTTGGAAAACTTTCTTTCGGTTACAAAATCAAACTTCACTACATCTGGGTACCATTACTTGGGAAAATCATGATTCTAATTGGATTATGAACACATCAATAATGAGGGCTCAAGACAAGACTTTGAACATTGATATATTCTCTCACCTTTTACTACTTCATATTTTTGCCTTAGTAATGGTGAGTAACTTGAAGCACTTTTGCTTTAGATTAATCACAAACATAATCTGATTATTCTCTAAAAGATTTATCAAGTAGAAATAATGATTCCACATGGATTTTAAAAATGTGGTTTTATTCAGTTTTGATGTTCTTCCTTGCTATACCTTACCATGTATTCTAAATGTATGCTTTCTAAATATACTTTCTTTTACTTTGGTCATAGAAACTGGTGACTTGCTAATATTTAAGTGCCTGAAACAATTTAAATGTTTGACTGGTCATTAATATTTGGATATATTTTATTAAATTAATTATTTTGTTATTAAAAAGGCAGAGTGTACATAACATATTTCTTAGTTTTCTAATTACAAATCATTGTGGAATTTTTGCTATTCTTGTTTGGTTCTAATGAAAAGATTTCTAGTGATAGTCTTCTATACTTATTGATTGTTATGTAGCCCAATTGTCATCAGAGAGGTTACACAAAGCAGCTGATGGGAAAAGGCAGAGAGCCACAGCCACACACTAAGTGGAGCTTGAGGAATCGTGCAGAAGATTAGAAGTATTGTAGGAGCTAGAAGAATCATGGTCCCCACCACAGAACTCACAGAATCAACTCACCTGGGACCATAGGGGCTCACTGTCACTGAGTCACAAACAGGGAGCCTGCATGGGCCTAACCAAGCCCTCCACACATGTTACAGTGTGTAGCTTGCTCTTCTGTGACTCCTAGCAGTGAGAATTGTCTCTGACTTTATTGCTTGCCTTTGGAACCCTTCCCTCATACCTGGTGGTTTTTTGAGTAGCCTTAATTGGAGAGGAGGTAGTTTGTCTTATTACAACTTGATATGTGATGGCAGGTAACTACCTGGGCAGGTGTCTGCCCTTTTCTGAAGAGAAATGAAGAAAGAGTTGATAAAGGTATAATTAATTAAAATATGAAACTATGCAAAATAAATATCCTTATATTTCCCCTCTCTCTTCCCCCAGTTCATCCCCAGCTAGTGTTGAAACCAGATGCATTCCCTTTTGGTCTCTCATTAGAAAACAGACACACTACATTCAAGAAAGCGAGTAGGCCAACTCCCCTGTCCCCCCAAATACAATTGCCCATTCTCATGCCCAGCTCAGACACAATATACCTCCTACAGGGGATCCTATAGATGATCTGCTCCTACCTTGATTCTTCCCAGTCTCCAGCCCTGTTTTTTCCCAGCCTCCAACCTCTGCAGAAGCTCCCTGGGAACCTGTAGGCCACTTTCCTAGAGAAGCAGGTAGGCTAACTGCTGACTCTTTTTTTCTTTTTTTTGTTTTCTATATTCTTTGTTTAAATTCCAAATAATTTCCTCTATCCCAGTTCCCCCCTCCCCATATGTCCCATAAGCCTTCTTCTCTCCATCCATTCTCCAATCACCTCTCTCCTTTTTCTCTGTTGTGGTACTCCCCTACAATGCTAGATCAAGTCTTTCCAGGATCAGAACCCTCTCCTTACTTCTTCCTGGGAGTCATTTGTTATGCTCATTGTGCCAAAACAGAAAAATCACTTAAAGAAATAACAGGAGAACTTTGGTCAGCAGGCTGAGGTCATGAAAGAGGAAACACAAAAATCTCTTAAAGAATTCCAGGAAAACACAAACAAGCAAGTGAAGGAGCTGAGCAAAACCATCCAGGATCTAAAAACAGAAGTAGAAACAACTAAGACATCGCAAAGGGAGACAACTTAAGAGATAGAAAACCTTGGGAAGAAATCAGGGGCCATAGATGCAAATATCAACAACTGCTGACCCCTACCTCTATGTAATTTCCTTCAAGTTCAGTCTTCTGCATCTCAACCCCATAACGCCTGCAGCAGGTTCTCCTGACCTCATCTCTGGTAAAAGAATAGTGAATGATATATAATAAGATAAAACCAACAGAGTGGGAAAAAAAGCAAACAGAAAGGAATGAGCCCAAGAGAAGTCGCACTAAATAAATAAATAAATAATAAATAAATAAATAATAAATAGATAGATAAATAAATAAATAAATTGAGGACTGACTGGAAGCCATAGAACAAATGCAGATGCAGAGGACCTTGTGCAGACTGGTGCAGCCCTGCAGGTGCCATGCTGGCTAAGTCTCTGACTTACTTTGATCTTGTTGATTAGGAGGTTGGTCCCTGTTCTGTTTTTGTGGTGTCCTCCACCCTCTGTGGCTTTTACTCTTACCACTTCCTCTTCACTCCCCTAAGCCCTGAGGAGAGGGATTTGCTGGAGACATCCAGTTTAGCGATGCCTGTTCCTATGTAATAACATCTGGCTGTGGATCTCTGTGTTTGTTCTCATCTGCTGCGGGAGGGAGCTTTTGGATGATAGTTGAGCAAGGCAACGATCTTATTTAGTAGCAGTAAAACTTTACAGCTTTAAAATATAAAATTGCTGTACTTTAAAGCTTCAGTGCATAATCATAGGAAATGTATGCAGAAAACGTAAAATAGTGCAGTCAGTTAAGTAATGTGATAATGCACATGACATTAAATATAATAACATGATTAATTAAAAAGTGTTCATCAATTGGGAGAAAATACACTTTGTTGTATATATCTAAATGAAAAAAATCTGAACATTTGCCAAAATACAATATGCTTGATTTTATTTTCAAGATAAAATAAATGTTTATTAATTGTCCATAGGAAAAAAATCTTAAAATAATATTGTTAACATTTGTCCAGGTTGTTAATGAGTCTTATGATTAAAATGCATTAATGCATTTAAATAAAGATGGATTATAATTAGAAATACTACTGATGTAGACTAACATTCATGTCTTTATTAAGCCAATATAATTTATTTGCATTTCTGATACTATTGATTTTAAATCTGTGTTTTGTTGTTATTAATATATATCATTATTATTATTATTATTATTATTATTAGTGTTAATTGGCACTCCAACAAATCAGTAAGCCACTATGGGTTATTATCTAGTTGCCTTGATTAGAACTTCGCGGTATATGCAACTCACTCAAATGTTCTGGAATGATTGGTGAATTACTAACATTGAATGATATTTCTGTAGAAAGTGATTTATTTATTATTATAATAAAATGGAACTGTACACACTGGATGTATCATGCAATCATGAATGTTTAGTTCACACACACACTCTCTCTCTCTATCTCTATCTCTCTATCTTACACACACATACACACCACCCACACATAAACACACTCACAGAGAGAGAACACACACACATACATACACACCACACACATAAACACACACACAAAGAGAAAGAGAGAGAGAGATACATACCCTTATGAAATTTTTTCCTGCTGTAGGCTGCTGGGAACAGGTATTCAAACAATCTAAGTGCATTAACATATCATTTTTATGGTATGAAATAAACATATTTATGTTAATGAAGGTATATACTATAACTTATTATTTGTAAGAATTCACTTCTTTGTAATAAGTTCTGTTTGATGTCCCTTATTTATTGATGAAATTTATGGCATGGTCGACTTGCTAAAAACATAAAACCTTTCATGAAATGAGAGTTCTCTAGCTGGGTTTGCACCATATTCACTAATACATTCCAGTTTTCTGGAAAGGATTTCCTACAGCATAGCTCAACATTAATACTTTTCTGTACTTAACACCATAGAATTTATAGAAAATAAAATCTCAAGATTTTCAGAAATAAATGACTTCTGTCATTCCAGTTGGAAGCAACGTTATATGGACATAAAAAGAAAAAAAAAGAAACATTCTAGGAACTGCCTTGGAGAGAATAAATAAAGACGTTTAAGATATAATCTCAAACTTAAATAAGGTATTAACAAAATCTTGAATTTCCAACATTGTCATGTTGGTTCAAATTTGAAACAAACAGGCATCCGCTCAAATTTAAACTTCTTATATATTTTATACAATAAACACATAAATAAGTAAATAAAGTCAAACGTAAAATTGTACATGGAGACATGCCCATGTGTTCCTGAGAAAAATCATCATTATTTGAATTAAAGTGATTGAACTGCATTTCTCTTGTAAATGCTTGATTTTAAATTGCATTCATAAGTTAGAAAAACGTAAGTTCCTATGTGCCAATCGTGTCTCATTCAATGTTGAAATCCTGAGACTTTGCATAAAGTATAATTCAGCTCAGATTATGTAAACATTTACTATTCACTTAATGGAAAATATTCAACTTCCTCCTTGTAGATTCTGAGATCTTCAGTGTGTTACTATGGTTGATGGACATGCCACTGTGCAGAGATGCTACAACCTTTGCTACTCTTATTTGTTGTGGCTTACACCACCGACCTTTCCCCCACGCTATCCTGCTGTCACTCCTCACATTATACAGGAACCACTGTTCTACTAACATCTACTTCTTCATAATTCAGATGAGTAAGATTAGCTGGCACTTGCTACACACACACACACACACACACACACACACACACACACACATATGCACACACATAATTCAAACAAACACAAACATACAAACAAACTCTTACATTAAATGCTAAAGAAAAATTGTGTATTTTGAGTTATGCCTGTATCCCAAAGAAGTAGGATTACATTTCAAAAGATAGAGTGGGCTTTGTAGCAAGAGTGCGATTTGTACTAACTAGATTCTGTTTCAAACAACAGCAATAAAAGAGTTAGTGAAAGTACCCCATTAAAGCTGTGGGGTACCAATATATTTAAAGATTAACCATTAGGGAGAACACAGTAATTGTTAAAATCTCTTATATTTCATATACCTAAAGAGTTATTTTAATTTCATCTTAGAATTTATGTTTTCCCTTTAAAAAATCATTCACCTGAAATATAAACATCATATATTTTCAAATTTTCAATGTCATCTTTTTATATGATAGAATCTGACAGTGAATGTGTGATTGTGTTTTAAGTCTACTTATCTTGGTGGCTGTTCTGTTTTGGTGTGTCTTCCCCCTTGAATGATTGAAGAATGAAATACATTCTCTACCTTGAGTCATTCCCTGAAGGTGCTTGTGATGGTGAACAAAATCTTACTAACACACTTTCTATCAAAATATATAAGCTAAAAACTTAAAAATTTTCTGTTTGATTCACAGGCTTACTTTATGGCTGGCTTAGAATCACTTGGAATCACAGGTTGGTCTCAAACAATAGAAAGCTTTCTCATCTCTTGGACTGGCTTAGTTATTTAGAAAATACATATTTATAATTCTAAGTCTTCCAAATATTTGTCAATATGATATATTCATTTTATTTACCATAGTCTATATGTTTACATGTCAAAAGAATCCATACCTATATTATTAATTGGTTGTTTTTTTTAAGGGAGTTGAAGTACACACACATATATGATGTCCCTTCCCTATCTGTATCCTTAAGTCAGCATAAAATAGATTAGTGACAATGAAAAGAAATGCCAGCCTCGAGAAGACTTCCAGCAAATCTCTGTCTTGAGATTCAGATTCAAAGTGTCTCTCTGTGTCCTGCTGGCATCCCTTTGTACGACCAGATGGCTGCACCTTCACCATCACAGTATGCACACACGGTATTTTATATATCAGTGTGCACTTAGATGAAACCCAAAGACAGCTACTCAGATTCCCTTATTGTGCTATATGAATGCCCCAAGTCCTGTCTTGGAGCTGGTTTGCTTGACGTGTTTGGCGAATGTGTACACTGTGTAGTAGCTCAATCACATCAAGAATTGATGCAAATAAACACATTCATCCAAGCAGTGCTAACCCCTCAAATTAACTTGACCTGAACAGATATACACACCATTATTTGCTTTGAAAGTAGACTATGTCCTGTTCTGTCATTTATCTTCAAGCAAGAAGAGGAAACCTGATGCTTAGCACTGTGAGGAAAAACACTGCCCAGAGTTCCTGATCAGCATCATTGTATAATCCATGTCATCTGTTACCACACTTCTCCCTGTGCAAACAGTAATTGCTTGCTAATAAATCACACAGGTACAGCCTCTTCTGGTACCCAAAATTCAAAGTTACTCCTGATACCAGTTTTTCTAGTATATTCAATACCATGTAGCATGCAATAGAATTCACTGGTTTTTTATCTTTTGTCTTCCTGGTTCAAATTGTAAGCTTCAAAAAAGGAAGTTTTTGTTGTTTGGCTTGCTTCGCTTTGTTTTGTGTACTTCTCAGTCCCTAATATTTTGATTAATCATTTGAAGATAGAATGCATTTGTTTGAAATCAGTTGAATGACTTAATAGATGATGAGATGGGGCATCTCCAGAGATGGCATGCTGTTTATCATATTCCTGAATTCCCAATATTTGTAATGAAACTGATGTTTACATATGCATGCTTGCAGACTACACAGAGTACAAACACAGACCAAGACAACATCAGATTCTCTTTGGCTCTACGATGGATTAACTACATGCTCCCATTACATTCTACTGCAAAAATTCTAAATTGATTGTGAAAAAGACACTTTAATTCAGAATCTCTGAAGGAATTCCGTCTGCCTTTCCTTACTGCATCCCTGTATTGAGAAACAGGCAAGGCATCACATTCCAGCCTTTGTTCTTTTATGCTTAATGTGTAGTTTGTCCTTTTGACAAATTTTTAAGTTGGTGTAACATCTGCATTTTCATATGAATACATTTTTATGAACATCTCTGCTAACATAATCTCTTTTAATTTGTTAGAAACAAATACCTCCAGCATGATAAGAGACTAATCTTTTATATAGTCAATATTTTTTCTGATATTGAATTTGTTCGAGTGCTAAAATAACTTGTACAGTTAACTAAATGAAGCCTTTCAAAGCAATGCTAAGTGGTGGCCTTTTCTTCTGTCCTGAATAGTTTCTTCTGCCCATTTGTTCCTCTCATGCATAGAACAGAAATAATGTTAAGGTCTACATCTCAGGTATTCCAATGCATTCATACCAAATGATGGTCATTGGCCAAACTTATCTGCCAACCCCCCTTCTTTTTGGTGTTCATCTGTCTTTCTATATCTCCATCTTAGTCTCTGTCCCTCTCCGTTTGATATATGCTCATTTTTCAACCACTTTACCTTGGCATCATTGACAAATATTAGTCACTTTTTTCTCCCACATCCAGGCTGTTCATGCAACACATTTAAAAAGGGGGCTATTTCTTCATGTTCCTGTCGTTAAAAGCTGCCACTTCCTCTCTGTTCTTGGAGCCAAAAACCTCAGCCTAATATCATGATTCATAACAACATGTTCTTTTATCAAAAATCCATTCTGTGATTAATATACATGAGTCAGCAAACTGGGTTTTCCATGCATGGTGAATATATATTGTACTTTAATATACTTCTAGATCATATGTTGTTGAATTCATAAATAGGTCAGGTACTTCCTTGAAAATAATATAAACTAAATTTCTCTCTGTTCATTTCTTATTTTGTAATTGTTTTCAATATCAGATAATGTTCTGTAAAAGTTGTTTTCATCTCAAAAAATAGACTCAAGTTTTATATTTTGGAATCAAGAAAAGTTGGGATATTATGTTATAAAAATCCAGCATTATAAGCGCTAATGGTAAATGTATATGGTCCCAACCTAAGATTATCTTCTTTTTGAGCAGTAAACCTGTAGAGCCAATGCGCTCAGATGAAGGTCTGCCTATATCACTGTAGTTTTGTTGTAGAAGACAAAGACAAAGAAGCTGACCATGTATGTGGTCAGCTTTAAAATCATCAGTCAGTCAGGCTCATGAATTGGGAAATTAAGTTATCTGACAGTGCCCAGATTTTATGAGTCCAGAATCCATGCATGATGAAAGTTTAAAGAAGAGAAGAATTGTAACCACTAAGACAATTTGCACTTATGTAAACATAATTTTCCGCCCTCAGTGTGTGCGCCACTGCCACTGAAAGTTCCCTAAACATGTTCATAAACAGAATTCCCATTTATCAGGAAACAATGAAAGCATAATTTACCATCATCCTTCTGAAATCATGATTTTACTTTCAGTTTGAAACAAGACTCTCTGGACCTCTATCTGAGAGAGGAGTCATGGGAAAATATAGCCTAGATAAAAGCATCCTAGAGTTAGACATATAAATGATGAAAGGAGGCTGCTGTTGGTTAGTTCATTGTATGTGAAATGGCGATGTGTGCTTATTCAGATGTAAATCGCAGTGAAGTTACTCTGCTTGAGAGTCTAAATGGACAGAAAGAATCAGTGACTTGTTGTATTAGGTAGGATGCTCTGTGGGAGAAACATTGACTATGTTTAGAACCCAAAACAGAAATAAAGGTCGGAAAAATGTTAAAAGATGCAAAGCTTTGTCTTCTACAGCTGCATTAAAATACAAGCTAAGTAAAATGCTAGGACTGGGGAGATAGCACAGCGAGTAAGTATGGATACTGTTTGAGTCCAGATCTGGTATCCTAGTAGAAAGACAAACATACCAGTGAAATATGATAAAACAAGAAATAAACTCTTACTGAACCTGTTTTTCAGCGATTTGGGGAGGCTGCCGAGACGGTGTGTTCCCGGAATGTGCCTCTCACCACTACAGCATGGGGTGGAGACTGAAGCAAAGAGGTCCAGTGACCAGGCCAACTTCACATTCAACTCAAGGGGAGGTTCTAAGGCCTTACACTATTACTGATACTATGGTGTGCTTACAGACAGAAGCCTAGAACAGCTGCCTTCTGAGAGACCCAACGAGCAGTTGCAGACACAGATACTCACTTTCAACCAATGGACAGAAGCTGGGGACTTAGTTTAAATAGGGAAAGGCTGGAAGAATGTAAGGATGAGGACAACCCCATAGGAAGAGCAGTGTCTAACCAGACCCTCACTGAGATATCTCAGACCCTGAACCACTAACTAGGCAGCAGATAGTAGCTGGTCTGAGGCCATCAGCACATATACAGCAGAGGACTGCCGGGTCTTGAGTCAGTGATAGAAGATGAAGCCTTGAGAGACTTAAGGCCCCAGAGAGTGGAGAGATCTGGTAGAATGGGGTGGGGACATCCTCTTGGAGAAGAAGGAAAAGAAATGGGATGAGGAACAGTTGGAAGGTTGACCAGGAGGGGGGTAACAACTAGATTGTAAAAATTGATTAAAGATAATTTTAAAAATTTAAAAAATAATTTATTTCTCAAAAAATACAAAATAAGACTTACAGCATTTACAAAAAAATTTTAAGTTCATTCAACATGCATACACACATACATGTGTACATATGTACGTACACATACATATACATATGTAGCCATATATTAATAAGTATATGATCCACAAACACACAGGACAAAACCCCCACAATTCTGTAATGATATTCTTTGCTTTGGAAAAATAGCATAGTTGTTGAGATGCCTTGTTGTATTATTATGAATGGAGGGTTCAGATATCCCCAAACAAAAGACAAGCCAGCCATGCCATAAATGCCTTGAAGTTCTAAGGGATTGGTTGCCCTTTCTGTTGCCTCTACCTGCTTAAAGATGTGAGTAACATGCACAACCCACAACACCACACACACACACACACACACACACACACACACACATCACTAAAATAAATATTTTTAATGGGTCATATTTCTCATTTTCACTAAAGATAACTACATTTTGGTTTATTTATTTTCATTACTAAAAATTTCAATTGCAAATAATTATGTTAGATAAATAATAAAATTTGTTTTACATTTAGAACTAAAAATATTTCCATTAGCCTTAATATGTTTTCTAGGTTGGTGAATTATAATAGTTCCAATTTTTTTGTTTATGTTAATAATATCAGTTGATGAGAAAATAAAATGCTGTAAGTGATCTTAGAAGTCACAGTAATGCTGAAAAGTTTTCAATGTGGAAACAATTTTTTATTTGCTTAATCTGTTTCTCTGTTTCTATCTCTGCCTCTGTCTTCTGTCTGTCTGTCTGTGTGTCTGTCTCTGTGTGTGTGATCGGGGTGGGGTGGGGGGTTGAATGCATGTGCTTGAAGGTGTAACTACTCATTTGTATGGTCATGGAGACCAGATGTCAGCATAGGTTATTTGCAGATTAATTTTCTGAAGCAGGATTTCTCACCTTAAGCTCACTATAGACAAGAAAGGTTTTAGGATCCTATTGCCTTCTATCCCAGTGCTGAAATTATTGGTGGATAAATCTATGCCTAGTTTTCAACATGGATGCTAGAAATTTAAGCTCAGTTCTTCAGTCTTGTACAACACATCATGCCTGGTTTTATTTCCTTAGAGATCGTTGCTTACATTTCTGTTAGAAAATTCAGTACACCATTTATTAACTACCTTCACTGTAAACCTACACTATTAATGTATCATGATACATAACATAACCACTGACTTTATTATTACACATCTATTTTTGTTTAGAAAACTCTTCCTGTATAATATGAGTATATCCTACTTAAATTCTTAGTCCTATCACGCTCATACAAGCTATAAGAAAGACAGGTAATTTTAGGTCACTGATCACATGCAATAACAGCAAATATATACATTTTGTTACAGGTTTATTTGCCATTTCTGTTTTCCATATAATTATTCAAGGTATCTGAATTATTTGTTATAGAAAAATTATAGATTCTTTAATAGTAGTGAAAATTTTATTCATTAAATAAAAGCCTTGCAGGAGAGGCGTATACCTGGAACACCAGCATATTAGAGGCTGTTTCAGAAGGATGATGAGTTTGAGGCCAGCTTGTTTTACATAGGTCAGAAGTGTTTCAAAGCAAATAAATAAATAAATAAATAAATAAATAAATAAATAAATAAATAATAAGAATAACAATTTCCATCCGTATTTTGTACTACAGTAGTAAATAAATATTGCACATTAGGATTCAGTTCTTATATTTCTACAGACTTATGGTCAAATGATAATACATATAGGTAAAAATATTGATACTTATGTAAATCAACATCAACATGGTTTGATCTGAAGGTAAATTTCATTGTGCCTATGATACACAGAATCCTAAGCACTTTGATTGTTGTCATATTAGCAGATCAATTTAGTTGCATTTTTCTAGGTCTGGGGAAATGCCTCATCTATAAAGTCTATACTCTTATGATTTTTCTTTTTTTTTTCAGAAGACACTTGTTTCTTTCCTAGCACAGAGTCCAGATGATTTACAACATGCCGTACGTACAGCTTCAAGAGGGGCTGGTAACTCAGGTCTCTGTGAGACCCTGTGCTCATGTGTACTCAGTCACATCGCCACACATACAGGTCATTAAATGTATAATGTATCTTTAAAACAGCTTGGTTTTACATCTTCTGTCATATATTAGTGCAATTAATATTTTGTGTGACCTGAGAATCATAAGAAGTCTGCATCATATGCCTGCAATTCTCTCTTTCTCTTTCTCTCTCTCTCTCTCTCTCTCTCTCTCTCTCTCTCTCTCTCTCTCTCTCTCTCTCAGTATGCATGTGTGTGTATGTGTGTGTGTGTGTGTGTGTGTGTATTTCCTGTGAGAAAATATAGAAAAGAACCAGGATTTGTTCCTGTGAGAAATTGAATCCTATAGATTAAATTTTAAAGTGCCCAAAGAGTTATTTTCATTTTGTTCCTCTTTTTTAAAAAGAAAGTAAAATTTTAACTTGCTATTGAAAAAAGAAACCTTGAAATGTGTGTGTTCGTTAGAGATAATGTTAAACTGAGATCCTTATGTACTCTGGGTAAGCTACGTACTTCTGAGCACTAAAATCTGGTTTCCTGAAGCCCCATACTCTTACATTACAAATAATAAACAGAAACAAGCAAAGTTTTCTAACAAAGACAAAAATTATAAACACACAGTGGGTATTGAGACGGAATCTTTTAGATAAAATTTATTTTCTATCTGAGCCTTTGACTTGACACAATGTAACAAGATGATGAGGTGCTCTAGAATTTAGCCTCAGCCTGTGAGAAATGTCATTTGGATCAGCAGAGACAATTTCTGTATGTCCATTTTGCCAAAGTCTGACAATAAGCTGGATTACACTGACATTGTTTTTCATCCAGCAGAATGGTAGAAGCCATTTTTTATTCTCATTACAGCTTGATAATCATAGAGTTCTCAAGCAAGGCCTGAGGTAGAAAACTCACTGCACTAGATAGAACTTGACAGTTTAAGACTGCTGTTCTTGTAAGACAGAGAGAGAGAAAAAAATGGAAAATTAAGACATTGAGAAGTAAAAGAAATTGAATCCTATAGATTAAATTTTAAAGTGCCCAAAGAGTTATTTTCATTTTGTTCCTCTTTTTTAAAAAGAAAGTAAAATTTTAACTTGCTATTGAAAAAAGAAACCTTGAAATTTCATTCTAATATAGAAAAGAACCAGGATTTGTTCTAGAGAAATTGGAGATATGAAAAAAAAATGAGTTCCTTTAGACTTATTTGAAAAAAATTACTCTTTTAAAAACAAAATTATATGTCATTTTTATTTTGTGACACATGAAATTATATATGAAAATAATTAAATTGAAACTTTATCTTATAAAGTAAAATATGATCTTCAATCTTCTAGTAAGAGAATATTTTGATTTGACCAATTTTTTTAAATTCTGTAATATTATTTTTTAAAATTTTTTTCTTTATTGATATATTTTTATTTACATTTCAAATGATTTCCCCTTTTTGAATATATATTCAAATTGAATTTTGATTCATTTTCATGTACAGAACAGAAAGATAAGGAATGTATGATACAACTAAGAGAATTGATTAGGAAAATGGATTGTCTATATAAAAATCCCTTTCATTTACAATGCTTTTCTTCTATATCCCTCTGAACTTCAGGAAAACACTTTGCTGTGAGCATCTATGATTCTTCCAAGTTAACAGTGGTGTCAGTGTATCATGGACTTTGGTCTGTGTTCCACTAAAGAAGGCTACAGTTGTCTTACAAGTCAATTTTGAGAAAACAGCTTCACTTTCTTTTAACAGTTCTTTTGTCCAGAATGTTCTTGTCTGTCTGGGCCTGCCTTGAAATTGATCTTGGATTTGAAACTGACAACTGTGAACTAGCAAGAAAATGGTACTGCAAGAGTTTTTGTGTCAGAAGAAGATTCAAAGACTGGTCTGATTGTACAGGTTATAGTTCATGGCTCAGTCACAAACAAAGGCAGATTCTGATCATCTGAGCTCTTCCATTCAGGTTCAGAAATGCTCTCTTCTCTCTCTCTCTCTCTCTCTCTCTCTCTCTCTCTCTCTCTCTCTCTTTCTCTCTCTCTCTCTCTGTTTGTGTGTGTGTGTGTGTGTGAGTGTGTGTTTGTGTGTGTGTGTATTTGTGCAATAAAATGCAATGCAATGTATACATCAAATATTATACAATGCTCTGAAGAGGTCTAAGGCAGTATTCCATAATCAAATTCATTAATATTTCTGCACCCAAAAGGCATAATAGCCACATTAGGAGAACTATGTGGCAATTATAGACTTTGATATGGGAATTTTATTACTGGTTCCAAAATGAATCAAATTTTTCCAATGCTTATTATATTTTGTGGTAGAGATGATATTATAAGAGTTTATTTTGAAAATAGTTGCTATAGAACCAATGAAAATATTTTAAAACCAACATTAAATAACACAGCAGAGAAAATTTCAAGGCAATTCTCCTATATTTTAATGTGAACCCATTTCTGCATGAAGAAAAAAGTTGGGAAAAACAGAAATACTAAGATCAAGTAGTAATTAATATCAAGGACACTAATGTGCAAGTATATTATGTGAAAAGTAGCTTAAGAGAATAATTATCATTTTCAAATGGCATGTAAAGTACACAAACTCTTCAATAGATTTTTCTGAAATCGTATTAATCCCTCCTACTTCCATTATTCTATGTAATTTCACCACAGACCAGTCTGAACCATAAATGCAGTTTATAAGTGTCTTAACTTTGTTCTTATATTATTATCAGAATGAAAATAATGGGGTTAAAATCTTGCAGATGCTGCAAAAGATACACTACAGATGCAGCATTAGTTGTATTGTTTAGGTAGAAAGATGGAGGCTGACTCGTTGAATTGAGGTGAACTTTCTTTCCCAACCCAGCCTCTCTCCCTTTATTGTTTTTATTTCCTTTTCTTAAGAATTTATAATCATTATTTAACAGTTATGCATACACTGCCTTTCAGTGGATTGAAATCTCCATGTGCCAAAAGCCAGCTTTTAGACCCCATGTGACTCGAATTTGAAAATTTCTGTACAGCTGAATTATGTAACTTTTCATCATTAAAAAATTATTTTTATCTTTATTTTTTCATGGTTACTTGGTTTAGAAGACTTGTATATAGAATGTGAATTTTACATTTCAGAAGTAGAGGTTAATATCTGATTTTTCATGTTTACTCTTTTCCCTTCAACCAAGTAGATAATTATACTAGATTTTTATAAGCCAGTACTAAAAAAATCATGGCAAATATTCAGTATAATTGAAAGGATACAATCACATGAAAAATACACTACGAATAATCATAGAAATAATGATAATGTTTAATAATTTTGATTTATAAATATTTCATATAAATAAATTAAATGAATATTTCCCTTGTGTGAACAATAACATATAATGCAATACCCATATCAAATACTTTGAATAGGTCTGAGGCAGTATTCCATAATCATACAAATTAATATTTCCTCACCAAAAGGCACAATAGTCTCATTAGGAGAAATATGTGGCAATGATAGATGGAATCGTCACCAGTATAATGGGTATAACATACAAAACTTTGATTTTTGAAAAATAGGACTTAGCCTCAGGTCAATAAATTCTATACAAGTAAAATTAACTCAATTTAAAAGGAAAATGATTATTATTTGCAATGGTAATATTTCTAATGGCTTACAGTCCTGACAGGACTCATCTCCTTAGTTCTAGATCTCCTTAGTTCCTGAGTCATCTTCCTTTGCTTCCTTTCCACTTTAAAATGTACTTAAGTTCATCATGAGCCATAGGATACATAAACACTAATAGTATACTTACCTTATTTTCTTTAAATATAAAATTCTCTACCCATACCAAACAAAAAATTAATAGCTAATATGTCAATAGATCTGATAAAAAGTTATTATCTTGGTATTGAAGAAAATGACCAAGCTGCATGTGAACTATATTTCTAAGCGCAATTTGGTCCCATCTTAGTGAGGGATGCTAAGGAAGTCTCTCACCTAGAACAGATCCTGCAAGACTCTACATCCTGTGAGAAGTGGTAGGTAAATATGACAAATTACAGAACTTCAGCTTGGAAGAGGAAAATGAGTGGATTTGGAGGAGACAGTTGTGCTCTCATGTGGGGTTTCATAAGGACAATCAAGAGAAACAGAGACAACATTTTTTTCAGTACTTGGTTCAACTAAGGAAACAGATGTTACTGCTGGAACTCCACCCCATTTATACACACTCCCCATAATGAAGGTTCCTAACTTGCAGAGTTAACTTTCTTTTTTTTTTTTGATTTTCTATATTCTTTGTTTACATTCCTAATAATTTTCCCTTTCTCAGTTCCCCCCTCCCCATAAGTCCCTTATGCCCTCATCCCTCCACTGTTCTCCAATCAACCCCCTCCAACTTCTCTGTCCTGGTATTCCCTACAATGCTGGATCAAGCCTTTCCAGGACCAGGGACCTCTCCTTCCTTCCTTCTTGGGAATCATTTGATATGTGAGTTGTGTCTTGGCTATTCAGAGTTTCTGAGCTAATTGATATCCACTTATCAGTGACTGCATTCCATGTGTGTTCTTTTGTGAATGGGTTACTTCACTTAGGATGATATTTTCCAGTTCCAACCATTTACCTAAGAATTTCAGGAATTCATGGTTTTTAATTGCTGAGTAGTATTCTATTATGTAAATATACCACATTTTCTGTATCCATTCATCTATTGAGGGACATCTGGGTTCTTTCAAGCTTCTGGCTATTACAAATAAGGCTTCTATGAACATAGTGGAACATGTGTCCTTATTGCATGCCGGGGAATCCTCTGAGTATATGCCCAGGAGTAGTATAGCAGGGTCCTCTGGAAGTGTCATGCCCAGTGTTCTGAGGAACCGCCAGACTGATTTCCAGAGTGGTTGTACCAGCTTGCAATCCCACCAGCAGTGGAGGAATGTTCCTCTTTCTCCACATCCTTGTCAACACCTGCTGTCTCCTGAGTTTTTAATCTTAGCCATTCTGACTGGTGTGAGGTTGTTTTGATTTGCATTTCCCTAATCACTAAGGATGCTGAACAATTCCTAAGGTGCTTCTCAGCCATTCGGAGTTCTTCAGGTGAAAATTCTTTGTTTAGCTCTGAACCCCATTTTTAATAGGGTTATTTGGCTCTCTGGAATCTAACTTCTTGAGTTCTTTGTATATATTGGATATTAGCCCTCTGTCAGATGTAGGGTTGGTGGAGATCTTTTCCCAATTTGTTTATTGCCATTTGATCCTTTTGACAGTGTCCTTTGCCTTACAGAAACTTTGTAATTTTATGAGGTCCCATTTGTCAATTCTTGATCTTAGAGCATAAGCTATTGCCCCATGCAGGAGAAAAACAGTTTGTAGGGTTGAAAGGCACTACATCTGGGATGTGCATAGGCGTGTTTATTAATTTATAAGTTAGAAAGTTTGAAACTCTTACTCAAATAGTCATAGCTTTTAAACACTAAATATTATGGAAAAAAAGAAGTGATTCATCATTATATAAAATGTTGAAACTGGTAGGATGATCCACATAGAAATCAAGACATGTACATCCAGGGTGATGACCTTGTGTAATGGCAAAAAAAAAAAAAAGGAACAGAATAAGAAAAGAAAGAAAGGTCAACTGGCCTCAAGATTTACTGTTTTAAAAGGTTAAAAAAGCATAATAAGAAAAAAATCCTAACTCAGACTTTTAAAATGCTATAACAGAGAATACACACATAGTCATAGGTCTGATGGATAGAAGAAATGAGAACAGAAAGAGTGGACAGTTACCCGGTACTGACAAGCACCAAATCAGCAGGATTACTGTTGTTATTGTGTTATTGATAAATGTGATAGTGAGTCTCCTATTGAGAAACTGTACAGATATGCCTAAATCTTAAGGGTTTTTTTTTGTTTGTTTGTTTGTTTTTTGTTTCCTAGACGTTGAGTTCTTTGGGCATTCTAAACACGGATTCTCTGTCAGATGTTTACCTAGACAAAGCGTTTTCTCATTCTGTGGGAAGCCTCTTCTCTAGGGATGGTATCCTTTGCTTTACAGAGCCTTTTCATTTCATGTGGTCCTGCTTGCTGCATTTTGTTCTTAGTGGCTGTGATATAGGACAATGAATTAAAATGCATACACTACTTTCTCTGTGTCACATTCAGAGTACTAGGTTTAATGTTGAGCTCCGTAGTCCATTTGATCTTGAGATTTGTGCAGAAAAGAGAGATAAGGCTTGGGTCATTGTTGTGTATTAGCAATTCAGTTTGACTGTAACCATTTGTTGACAATGTTGCCTTTGCTCAACTCTTTTATTCTTTTACCTCATTGACAATAACCATATGCTGTTGAAATGTTAAATTATCTGTAGGTGCCACATTCTAGTTCAAGAATTGATGAGCCTTTTTGTATGTCCTTATCATGCTGAATTTTGATACCAGGTTTTTACTTGAAATCTGGTATGGGGATAACCCAAAATGATTTTTGTTGTTGTTCAGGACGGTTTGGGATATTATTAGTGTTTTGTGCTTACACATGAAATTTAAGATTTTTTTCAGTTTTCTTGAAGAATTACATTTGAATTGTTATGAGATGAATGCATACATTTCATTTCACATTATTAATCTTACCAAGATGAGGACAAAGGAGGCCTTTCCATTTGATGTGTTTTATTTCAGTTCTTTCTTCATGACCTTAAATTTTACATTGTGTAAGTATTTCATTTCCTTGGCTAGATTTACTCCAAGATACTTTTTTATTTTGAGGCTATTTGAATGGAGCTGTTTTCCCTGGCTCTTTTTTCTCACAGTTTTTCGATAGCATTCAGTACTATTGGGTTTTATATGTTAATTTGTATCCTTCTACTTATTGAATGCGGTTATGAGCTGTAGGAGATTTCACAGTGAGGTCTTTAAGGTTGCCTTTTATTTATAAAATCATATTTTCTGAAAACAATAATGCTTAGCCTTTTTAATCTACTTTATCCTCCAATTTTGCCTTATTACTTTAGTTAAAACTTCAAGTGTTCTATTGAACAGGTAAGCAATGAGTAGGCAGAGTTTTCTTATTCCTGATTTTAGTGAAAATGCTTTGGATTTTTCTCTGTTGAGCAATGGACTTCGGTGATATACACAGCTAGCTCTGAACAGCTTATCTAATGCTTTTGTCATGCAGAAACAAACACATTGTATTCTTAGAATATCTTGGACTTTTTATCATGAAGATTATGTGATTTTTGTCAAAAGCCTTTTCTGAATAAAATGTGATGCACATTTGATTTATTTTCTTGTTGTTCATTTATCTGATGGATTACATTTATTGGCATGTATTTGTTGAACCAACCGTATATCACTGGTTTGAAGCAAGCTTTAACATGATGGACAGCCTTGTGATATGTTCTTTATTTTCATTTGGAAGTATTTTGTTGAGATTTTTACTTCCCTATTCATCAGAGAAATGAGCCTACAGTTTTATTTTTGCTTTTGTCTAGTTTTGATATCAGAATAATACTGGTTTCCTAAAAATAAATTGAAAATGTTCTTTCATTTTCTATTTTGCAGAATCTTTGGGAAATAGTGTTCTTCTTTCCATGTTGGATTACTCAAATGACCAAGAAATATACATTTTAAGCCTCAACATCTTTATGCACCCAGGAAATATAAAATAAAAGTATTTTGATAGTTTTACTTTACCCTATTTCAAATAAAAATTATCTCTTATGTAGAGCTTCAATATACACATATACATTATACATGTATAAATATACATGTATTTTCATTATTGTATTATCAATAAATGTTATGGTGTATCTCCTTTTGAGAAACTGTATAGATATGCCCAAGTTATACATATATGAATATGCACATGTATGTATATGTGTTTGTGTGTGTGTGTTTGTATTGACATTCTTTCATAAATGGTTGGGAACAGGAACTTATCAGAATGCAAGTAGTTATAGCCATTATTGCAATCAATGTAGGTGCTCGACAGAAAGCTGAAAAACTGGATTAAGCACAAAAGCTTTAGCTATACTGTTCCTGGGCATATGGGCAGAGAACTCTGTAAATCCATAGTCACGCTGCTCATCCTTGGTCACTGCTTTTGTAGTCACAATAGCCAAAAAATTAAAGTACATGAGATATCTATCAACTGTATAATTACTGAGGAAAATGTGGTATATTCACACAGTGGAATATTATTCAGTTATTAAAAATTAAAATATAAATTTCAAAGATAAATAGGGAGAGCTGGAAACTTTAATCTGAGTGAGATACACTGATTCTGAAATGAGGTTAAACCAAAGAACAAAGGAGAAACTTTGCATCTTTTACTTTATTTGTGAATATTGCATTTGAATCTTTTTTAGTTTTATTTTGTTTTTTTTGTTTTGTTTTGTTTTGTTTTGTTTTGTTTTGTTTTGTTTTGAGACAGGGTTTCTCTGTGTAGCCCTGGCTGTCCTGGAACTCACTCTGTAGACCAAACTGGCCTCGAACTCAGAAATCTGCCTGCCCCTGCCTCCCAAGTGCTGGAATTACAGGCGTGTGCCACCATCGCCTGGCCATTAGAATCTTTAGATATATATGTTCTATATTGAATATCTATGAAAACCAGCAATTTGTGGAGGGCACGAGGGCCAGGCATCCCAGGAAGGGGAAGTAGAGCACAATGGCATTAAGGCTTAAAGGGAAGGAATAGAACAGGAAGGGCTAACCTGCAGTATCCGCAGGGGACACATTACTAAAAACAGTTAACAAGTAATTTAGAGCTTTAATATAGTGAAAGTTTACAAACACACACACACACACACATCTACACACAAGAGAGAGAGAGAGAGAGAGAGAGAGAGAGAGAGAGAGAGCATAAAATGGAGTTAGCCTACAATGTTCTTCCTAGTTACCCCAGAATAGCACCTGAAATGCCTATGTTAGAAATGAGTTGCATTTGTTGGAGCTGTTGGTTTCTGAGTTCCTGTATATCCCTAAATATTATAAATAATTGCCAGTGTTACTGGTGATCACCAAAACTTGATTGTAAAACCTTATTGCTGAAAACTCCACATAGTTGAACAAAAGATTTTGGACACATTAAGCTTCAGCTCTACGAGTTTGTTTTCACAGTGCTGGAAGGTGATCTTCAAGGTGTCTGAGGAGAACAATAATAAATAATCATACTTATCTTTGAATTCCAAGAACTGTAATAACACGTGCCTTGGCAAGACATGCCTACAGGTATATAGCAGTATCAACATCATAACTTTCTCATTGAATATAAATCCTCTTCTATGAAGTGAAACTCATTTCTTGTGTGATGCCTGATCTTTATTGTCAACATGACTGTCTTTAATCAACTAAAGCATCTAGGCATACCAGTGCGGATTTTAGTGATTGGAGTTTTTGATATGGGAAGACCCACCCTAATTGTGGACCACAATTTCTGGTAGCACCTCACAAGGAAGGACAGGAACACAGAAACACGTTCTGCATTCGTTTTGATTTCTGATTGTTTGACCCGACTGGTTAGCCTGACTTGTCCTTGAGACATGCCTACACAGTTATTAGAACACGTTTCATTCGGATTCCAACACAGACTGAATTTCAACTGAGAAATTCATCTTTGTGAACTAAACAATTACCAGCCTCTTGTCCTTTCCGTTAGGGATATAGCCACTGTTGGAGTAGCTGAACTGCTGCCTGTAAGGCAAGCTGAATATGTATGCTCATTATATTAGTTTTCTTCCTCTAAATACCCTGACTAATACATCCTGCTTTAGTAAAAGATCAGGGACCGTGTCTAGAAAAGTCATAGATCTGTAAAAAAAACCGAATCCTATTACATGGATAGCCGGTCATAGAATTAAACTGACTCATGAGAACTTATCCTCACACACATAGATTAATGCATCTCTAAATCCTCATCTGAGAGTCTTCTATTTCCAGTGTGTGGTGACTAAGGTGAGCAGTGCTGAAATCAATGTTAACTATAAAGGTATTGATTAAGGAAGTTAAGAGAGTGCAGAACGCTCAGAAGTAACAAGGTAATCTATATCATATCCTGTGGTTGAGTGAGAAATGTTTCTCATAGGCTTGCCTATGTGAGCACTTCATCCCTGGTTGCTGCTGCTTTTTTTCAGATTATGATAGCTTTTTGGAAGTTCTTTGGTGGGTTTTCAGATTATATACCCTCAAACTGCTTCTACTTTACTGTTTCTGTTTCATGCTTCTGGCTTTAAATTTGAGCTTTCTCTAATCTTCTACAATATCTTGCCTGCTACTAGCTATGTGCCTCCTAGCAATAATGCCACTTATCTGTTTGAAAATGTTAGTTCAGGGTGCCATGTGTTCCTTTTGTGCATTGTGTTTTTATCACAGTCATAGAAAAAAGTAAATAATACAGATTTTGGCAATAGACAGTATACAGTTGCTATGAAGAAACTGACCATATTGGGTTTTGGAGAAATGTGAAAGTCTTTGTAATCTTGGATTGGATAAGCATCAAGTACTGTAGGCAGATCTTAAAGGGCCTACCTAGTATGAATTATGAAGGCAGTAGTGATGATTCTACCCTGGACTGTAGAGGTCATGATCATAAGGCTGAAAAAGGCAAAACTGAATTTGAAAGTAACTTCTCTAGAGGGTATAATATGATCTTTTGGCAAAGAGTTCTGCTACCTTTGCCCATTTCCAGAATATTTACAGAGGTTATACTAAATAGTAATAAAGTAATTTATTTGGCTAAAGAAATTTCCAGTCAGCATTATATTTAAACTGTAGCATAGATATTCATGCATTTAATAAGTAGGTAGTCATTATAAAATTAAAGGTGGTGTAGAACTAATACAAAATGCTTAATTGGAGAGTAGAAGATCACCTCAAAATTATTATTGTAGCTAAGACTTAAGAAGAAAGAGATACAAAAGTAGTTATAAAATAGTGTGGCATCTTGCTCTGGAATAGGACAAGCAAACATAATATTAAACTGACTCCTAATAACTTATCACTACTTCCCCAAATTAATCCATCTCTACTTAACCCTCATCAAATATTTCTGTTAGATGAAAACACACACACACACACACACACACACACACACACAGAGAGAGAGAGAGAGAGAGAGAGAGAGAGAGAGAGAGAGGGAGAGAGAGATACCTGCAACTTCTGGAGACAAACAAAACTAAGAGACTACAGACTAGCGAATGTTCATCCGTAAATGGAATAGAAATTAAGCCAGAGATGGTGGATGACTACAGTGAAACTCTGACTTCTGAGCACAACAAGGAAGCTGCCATTTTAACCCACAATTATTGGGACAGAACACATAAACACACTGGAAAGATTTCTAACTACAGAACATAGAATTGAGCATGAAGTCTGATCCCCTACAGAAGAACATATTGGTAACTGATGATGGGAAACACAGTTTTCTTTTTTTTTTTTTTTTTTTTTTAGCATGCAAAACAATTAGAATTTAAATTCAAAATGATGTGGAGACATTTTTTGATTGAACTGAAGATTTTCTTTTTTTTATTGTTATTTTTTTATTCGATATAATTTATTTACATTTCAAATGATTTCCCCTTTTCTAGCCCCCCCCACTCCCCAAAAGTCCCGTAAGCCCCCTTCTCTTCCCCTGTCCTCCCTCTCACCCCTTCCCAGTTCCCCGTTCTGGTTTTGCCAAATACTGTTTCACTGAGTCTTTCCAGAACCAGGGACCACTCCTGCTTTCTTCTTGTATCTCCTTTGATGTGTGGATTATGTTTTGGGTATTCCAGTTTTCTAGGTTAATAACCACTTATTAGTGAGTGCATACCATGATTCACCTTTTGAGTCTGGGTTACCTCACTTAGTATGATGTTCTCTAGCTCCATCCATTTGCCTAAGAATTTCATGAATTCATTGTTTCTAATGGCTGAATAGTACTCCATTGTGTAGATATACCACATTTTTTGCATCCACTCTTCTGTTGAGGGATACCTGGGTTCTTTCCAGCATCTGGCAATTATAAATAGGGCTGCTATGAACATAGTAGAGCATGTATCCTTATTACATGGTGGGGAATCCTCTGGGTATATGCCCAGGAGTGGTATAGCAGGATCTTCTGGAAGTGAGGTGCCCAGTTTTCGGAGGAACCGCCAGACTGCTTTCCAGAGTGGTTGTACCAATTTGCAACCCCACCAGCAGTGGAAACACAGTTTTCTTGAACAGTTTCCCTTATTAAGTTGTTCATGCTCCAATGGAAGGCCACAAAGTGAAGAATATATGTATGGGTAGCCCAGGTTAGACTTGATAGTGCTCTGGGAGTAATTGGGAAAGTACCCTATATAACCAAAACTTATTTGTATGTGATTTTAAGGCTGACCCTGGCATTGTAGGTGCCTTAAACCTTCTTTAAGTTTGTCCCTATACTTTTATTTGATGCTAGAGAACATGACAGTGTTTCTTTGATCACTTTTTCAGATTATGTTTGATACACAGAGATTCTACTGACTTTGGTAAGTTTATTTTGTGCCCTATTACTTTGCTGATACTGTTGATTCCTTATAGAATTACTCTAGTAGTCTTTTCCCAGTTCTTAAGCAAATTTTATTACCTGCAGATATAATTTTAACTTGTCTTTTCCATTGCTTTCCCTCAGATTTTCTCTCCCTGGCTTATTGCTTCAAGTAAGATACTGAAGATGAATGGTGTTAATATTCATTTATGCCTCATTCTTGATTTTAGCAATATCAGATTTTTTCTCAAATCAGGAGGATATTTCTGTGAGCATGTATGTATGAGAATGTAAGCATGTGTGTTTATTGAGCTATGTATGTGTGTATATTCTTTCTTAATGACTCATGATGCTATTTTCTACATCAATTAAAATAACCAGATGATTTTTAGGTTTGGGCCAATTTATATGACTTATTGCATATTTTGAATAATCACTGTGCATCTGAGATAAATCCTATTTACTAACAGATGTTTTCTGTATGCCTCTTAGTGGTTAGAAATGTTTATTGAGGATTTTTGCATTTATTCTCATTGGTACTATTGACATTAATGTTTTTGCTGTTATCGTTGTATACTTGTATGTAGTTTTGGTAGTATATTTAGTTCCTTTTCTTTTCTAGAAGTATCTTAGAAGTGTTCTTTTGCTGGTTCTATTCTTTTCATAAGTATAAGAATTATGTGATGTAAGTCATTGTTGAAAGTCTGTTAAAATTCTTCTGTGAATGCACCCAGCCATAGACGTTTGTAGTTGTTAGGATCTTTATGTTTTATGTATCTTTCACTTTCCGTATTTGTTATGGATATGTTTAAGTTGTAAATCTCTTCAGGTTTAAACTTCGATGGTAGAGAAGAATCTAGAAATGTGTCCATTTCTTTTAGATTATTTCCAAAATGTATAACCCTCTTTATATTGGGTACTATTAACATTTGATAACAGATCAAGCTCTTCCAACATGTTTTAAAGAACCAGCTCTTAGATTTGCTGACAGTTTGCATTGTTTCCTTCTTTCTAGGTCATTCATTCATCCTCTATTTTTTATTATTCTGTACTATCCACTATAATTTTAGTTTTCCAGATCTTTGACTTTCATTACCAATGATCATTATTATTTAATATATTTTTAAAATTATATTTAATCTTTTTTTTACACTCCAGATTTCATCCCTGTACTGGTCCACCCTATGACTGTTCTCCTTCCCATACCTCCTCCCCATCACAAGGATGTCCCCAACTCACCATGTCCCAACCTGCCATGCCTCTCCCCACCAGACCTCTCTACTTCCTGCGGCCTCCAGGCTCTTGAGGGTTAGGTGTATCCTCTCTGAGTCCAGACCTGGAGGTCCTCTGCTGTATATGTGTTGAAAGCCTCAGATCAGATGGCGCATGTTACCTGGTTGGTGGTCTAGTGTCTGAGAGATCTCCAGGGTGCAGGTTAACTGAGACTGCTGGTCCTCCTACAGGGTTGCCTTCCTCCACAGCTTCTTCCAGCTTTTCCCAAATTCAACCACATGGGTCAACAGTTTTTGTCAATTGGTTAGGTGTAAATACGTGCATCTAACACTTTCAGCTGCTTCTTGGGTCTTTCAGAGGGCAGTCATGATAGGTCCTTTTTTTTTGCACCATAGTCTCAGTAACAGTGTCAGGCCTTGGGCCTCCCCTTGACCTAGATCCCACTTTATGCCTCTCATTGGACCTTCTTTGCCTCAGACTCCTCCCCATTTTCATCCCTGTAGTTCTTTCAGATACAATTATGGGTCAGATTTTGGGGTCCCCAAGGCAGGAGTTAAAGAAAGGACTGAAAGAGCTGAAGGGGTTTGTAACCCCATAGGAAGAACAACAATATCAATCAACCAGACCCCCCCCAGAGCTCCCAGGAACTAAACCACCAACCAAAGAGTACACATGGAGGGACACATGACTCCAGCTGCACATGTAGCCAAGGATGGCCTTGTTGGGCATCAATGGGAGGAGAGGTCCTTGGTCCTGTGAAGGCTTGATTCCCCAGTGTAGGGTTCTAGGGGACTTCCAGGGCATGAAAGCGAGAGTTGGTGGTGGAGTAGGTGGATGAACAGCCTCATAGATGCAGGATGAGGGAGGACGGCTTAGGGGGTTTCTGGGGGAGAAAACAGGAAAGAAGATAACATTTTAAATGCAAATAAATAAAATGTCCAATAGAAAAGAGAAAAAGAATAAAATAAAAAATGAAAATGAGCCCCCCCAAAATAGAGAGAGACTGAGAGCTATAAATTGTTTTAAATGTGTCCCACAGCTTTCATTGTCGCATGTTTTCATTTTCATTTAATTATAAGTATTGTTTTGTTTCTTAATTTCTTAACTTACTAAGTCATCATCTGTAATGTTCTCTTCAATTCTTTTGTATTTAAGTAATATCAATAGATTTATTTGCTGTTTTATTTTGAGTGCTATTGGATTGTCCATAGACTTGCTTCCCTATTTTGCTACATGTGAAGACTTGTTTCATATTCCAGTGTATTGTCTGTTTTAGAAAATCTCCTGTGAGTTGCTAAGTAGAATGCACATTCTTTGGTGTTTGGGTTGAATATTCTGTAGAAATCTGTTAGGTGCAATTTATTTACACTGTTATTTAATTGTAAGTTTTTCTGTTTACTTTTTGTTCAGATGACCTATCAGATAAATTGGGATATTGAAGTCTCCTATTATTTTTCAGGAGATGAGCATAATTTGTTCCAAATCAGATGTAAAACAGTAACATAAAACTTAGCAGCCTCAGGAAAAGCAAACAATAAATAAAGATGAAATTTCATGTTATAATTTATGATCAGTGCTGCAGAGAGCAGAAGAACATCTGCTGGTAAGAGAAAGCAACATGACCCAGGCGAGTAGTGGAGTCATTCTATCCTTGCCACTCATGGTCTTGAAGCAAAAGGTTTGTTCTAGAGTTCTGATTCTCGGGAGACAACATAAAGACTACAGAACTCAGTATGCCAGCTCTACCCAGATCAAAGTTTTTAACACAATAAATTATATTATTTATTGAAGGTAATGGCAGCCATATAAAAAATGGAATACAAAAGCACATAGAGTCTTGTGACATACAAGGCTATATCACAAACCAGAGCAGTCCCTCTGTGCTATGTATAACTCTGTGACAACTTTCTATTGAGTTTTTTTTTTTTTTCCTTTTCCTAGATGTATTCCCTTACACTGTGGGCTTTCTTATGCTTCCACAGTTTTTTTTTTTTTTTTTTTTTTTTTTTTTTTTTTTTTTTTTTTTTTTTTTTTGGCTAAACTCAAATGAAATGGCTTTTCACATTCTCTCTTATATTTTCCTGTCTGGGCAGCTGCTCTGATTTATCACTTGCTTGCCCTAAATGTTTCATGTCAGTGCTAATTAAATTGTTTCTGAGCCCAAAAAGGAAATAATGTTGGAAACTAGGATTTTATTTTGTCAAAGAAACAAATTTACAAATTCTGTAAATGCAGTATTAGCTTGTTGGCACCGTATTTTGAAAGAAAATGTATGTGTCTGTGCATGTGCACATGTGTATGGGTGCGTGTGTATGTGCATACATGTGTATGTCCATGTGTGTGTGAGTGCATGTATGTGTGCTTGCGTGTGTCAAATGGACAAGCAAAAAATACTATCTAATGTATCTCCATATCTATCATCTCAATCTATCTCTATCTGTATTTTTCTCTTTACCTCTCTCTATAACTCTCTCTATCTCTATATCTAATCTATATCTGCCTATTTAGATGTATACATTTGATTTTTTATCTTTATTCAGATTGGGAGTTTTGCTGTTTTATTGGAAGATGCTTCCTAAATATATTATAGATTTATCATTCTTCCTCACTAATTATTTCATTAACTCAAAATCTGAATATATGGAACAAGGTGTAATCTAAAGGAAATCCAAATTTTCTTCAGGAATTGGTCTAAACTCTAGAATATTTCCCCATGTTCTTGAGTAAACTTCAGGACCATCTGAGAGCACTTGTCTTTACCTATAAAGTATGCTTTTAAAGGGGACTATTTTAAATAAAAAAATACTGTTTGATTTAGTTTAGAAGTCGCCTGTGCTTAAAACAACCAACATATTGAAGGAAAATATTTTGGTTGATCCAACTTCATTTTTCATTAATTTACTTATAAGAAAAGTTCATTTCCTTGTGATATGATACAGTGTAGCTATTATATAATGGAGAGTTGAGCTGTGGATATATAGAAAGCTGAGTCACCCAGTATCTTCCCCTACAGCTGCACTGACTTAACATTTGTAGAAAAAACAAGACATAATGAATTCACCTTACATCTGTTTCTCTCTGTGTACCTGAGATAGAGTCATTGCTAGAAGCTTTTAATTAATATGAGCGTCTTTGGTTATTGAAAAAAGAATCCACTCTTTTGGAATAAAGCTAAATAACATAACTCCCTGTGTTTGAAAACATCTTGAACTTATAATTTCAGGATACTGTCGACAGAGTTTATGTTGTTTTTAGCGTCAGTTTTAATATTTTTACTCTCTTGTCAGATCATTTGGCAGAATGTGGTTTTTCTTTATAACTGTGACTGGGCTAACATTTCCAAGAACATGTATGTTAACTATGTTGCACCTTACAGGTCTCACTGTCCTTTCCAGGAATTAGACTTTGTAGCAAATAACAACAAAAACTTCCTTAAATTTTTCCTCCCACATGCGTGTTTTACTAGACAGATTAATTTCAATATCATTCTGTAAAACTCTGGGATTTAATTATTTTCTCAGGGACTGACAATTTCAATTGCCCAAATGAAAGGCTAATGAATAATGCTAGATTGTATATTATACTGTACTATGTGCAACTGGATGCTACCCATGTGTCAGTTTGTCCTTTAAAGTAGACCAATGAAGTGTCATTTAGTTCACTAGTGTTCTAGTACAAAAAATACTAATTTAGTACCCAGATATAGTTAACAAAATGTCAACTATCATATGGTTTACATTATCAAAAGTTTTCTGATAATATCAATTATTTTGTAATTGGATTGTCATTTGCAAAACATTTATTGTTTTCTCATATCCATATATGTATGACTGTCTGTGTGTGAATGTATATATCTTAAAAATGAAGCTTTTCCTGGTAATAAAGGAGATTTCTCTTACCAAGTATCATTTACTGCTAAATAGACAAGAGACGTGTTATTTAAACCTGTAACAATAAGTCTGTTTCCCAAATCATAAACTTTTCCATTTCTATGCATATCAGACTATATAAATCTTTTACAAAAAATAAAGTGTTACAATAAGATGCATTAAATATCAAATTTTACATGTATTCTAGGGAATGCCACACACAAATATTTCAAAGTTCGTTAGATTCATATGTTTAAATAAGATAGATATTTAAAGAGAATAAATGTCTTGGTCAAATAGGATATAAATGATACATTGCTTTGTCTAGAATTCCTAACAAATCTTATTACTGGTTAGCAGAACAAGTATTTCTCTAGCAGTACAGCAGACACTCTCTTCCTGGTGACATGCATGAGTGGGTGGTGAGTATTTCAGATCAGAACATTGAGTTCTTGTGAACAAAGACTATATAATAGATGGAATTTTCCTCTTTTATACATTCAACTTGATCATTACACTGTCTTTTAGAAGTAAGTTCTTATTCCTCCTTTACAAATAATATATTAAAAAGAAACTAAATAAACAGCAGGTACAGATAATCATTCTAAGAGATTGCTTTTCATGTTTTCTTGTTTTAGGAGAAGAACTCCCAAATGCTCAATCAAGCCAGGATTCAATTATACTTCCTTCTTTCTGAGTCTAAAATGAAACAGCAGCTCAGATATCACGTAATTTATTTGTCAAGATCTAAGAAGAGATTCCTTTTCTTAGATTCTATTCTCTAGTTCTTAGAGGAAGCTACATGAAAAATTGAAAGTGAACTGTTGGAAACAGTGTCAGTGTATAAGAAAAGAAATATGTTCGTTTATGTTTTACTCTGTAATATGTACAATAAAGCAAGTATTCACTTTGAGACTTTTTGTTCATTAAACAAATAAGACATAACTTTTAGAACACATATCATTTACATATCAATGAAATTATTGTCATATTTCAAATTTATAGGATACTGAGTTGCCAGATTTTTTGTGATGAAAAAAACCCTCTGACATCTGGTTGTATTATATACACAATATACACATTAATACACACACACACATTCTTTGAACTAATTTGTCCTGAAAAATGTGTAAAGTAACTATAAATTTTAGAATTATCATAATACCAAATAAAAATTTAGGTAACTTCAGATGAATTCTTGAGTCTCTTAGTGGAAACATTAATTGCTAAATGAGGGAGGTAGGTGCTTGTTTCATAAAAGAGGAAAGGGTGCTGAGAAAATTCAAATGTGCACTATTGATATAAAGTCATCCAACTCTAGAGCTTCTTCCCTTGCTGTTCCTCATTTCCACATTATAGAGTAAAAGCATATCTTCAAAGTGCTTGAGAGCGATGATCCGTAATGGACTTGAAAACACTTGTGAGAATCCTGTGTGGTTTGTCTCTCTTTACTTTCTTTAATGTGGTGGGAAAAGAATCTTTATTTTAGCATTTCTTTAGAAAATTTCAAGAAGTTTAAGAAAGGAGGGTTGTGAGTATACAGAAAATGAGATTGATGTCTCCTCTCTGGTCAGATGCCTCCCTAGCTTGCAAGTCATGGCCAGCTTTCTGTTTCTTTTGGAAATAAATGTAGGGTTGATTTGTATGTGCATATGTCCTTTGCCTCTGGAGAGTTTCATCTGGACCTCACATCCTTGCAAGTTTTCTAAGTCTCAGGTTCGTCTGTCAGCATTGTTGGTTGTAAGGGGAGTTCGATTACATTTCTGTGCCTCTGGAGAAGAGAACAAAGCTCTTTCTTGTTGGTGTCTTTAAAGAGCCTCACTTTTGCAAGAAAAGACAATTTATGAAGACCGAGGAAGTAATTTGCCCCAAACTTCATCAAATGATTATAATGAGGAATCATGCAGAGTATCGATTCGTCCTTGATGATGCACCAATGTTAGAGTCTAAACACTAGTCATATGAGATCTTCAACGCTGTTTCCTAATATTATCATTTTAAATTACCATGGTGGGACAGAGTTAGCACAGTCTGATGTCATAAAGAACTGGACACATCCTTTTTCCTGTTCAACTAGAGCAGGATTTGAAATAGGCTTAAAAATGGTGATGAATTTTAATGTATATTCTAAATTTGATCAACTATTTTTAACATTTGAAACTTAATTTTCTATATGTGGCAGTAATAGAAATATTATTTTTTGAAATATCATATCTAAATATTCTCTCAAGGGATGAGAAGGCATGCATTAACAAGAATAATTAAAGAGAGAAGTAAAAAATTAGTTTACTTTATAGAGTGAGCATGGTTGACTTTAGTTCTGTAAATGTAAACATTAGAACACATTTATCAATTGATCCTAAAATACTTATTCAAAAATTCTCTTTGATGTCACCTTATTTATATGAAATATACCTGAGCTATATAAATGCTTGTAACAAAATTTAGTTTAGTTTTCCCTACTTCCATTGTGTGTGTGTGTGTGTGTGTGTATGTGCAAGATTTATTAAACATTTCCATGGAAAAAATCAGTAATTTGTTCAGATTATAAGATAACAAATATGGAGATGTTAAGTTGAGAGTACAATTGGTAGGGTAGAATGATAGATTCCTAACTATACCCAGTTACACCCTCTAGAAACATAGATAATGATATATTTAAGATAGGTTCACTCAGTTACACAGCCTAGAAACATAGTTAAAGGAAAGAACAGATGTGACATTTCCCTAGTTGTGAACATTAAATTTCATTATCACTGTGAGACATGTACATTTAAGTGCAGATAAAACAATATGGACCATCTCTTACAATTTCAATCAGGAAGAATAGATTTCTTACATGGAAAAACTCTAAGAAATAAAGATTAAGAATAGGAAAGTGCTTTCAATCTTGCAAAAATTGTTGTTAAAGACATGTTATTTTATAAAATATACTTATTGTGATTGCTTGATATAAACAAAGAGATATTGGCCTGTGTAAGTCGCTTATGAGTTTAAAACTAATTGTCTGAAATAAAATTAACTGCACACAGAATATGAAATAATAAAGGTGTATAGTCTAACATAACCAGAGATTAGAAATAAGAGAAAATTGCAAGAAGGAAAGAAAAATTAAAGAATCAATTTTCTAGTTAATTAGAAGAATTTCTAAACCTGAAGTCAATTATCAAATTCTTAAATATCATTCAATTAAAATTGAGTCAGAAAATGATTTACTATCATGTGTTAAAAACAATGCTATTCACTTTTATTATTAAATGTCTATTGTTGACTTTTTTCTTTCTTTTTTGTAGGTATTTTATTTTTATTTACATTTCAAGTGGTGTCCCCCATTGTCTTTAAATAAATTATTTTTAGGGTAATACAATAATGCATCCTTTGATAAATAAATTATTCTTCAAATGCTCATTCCAAAATGTTATCTCCAAGTCTTCCTTAGCATGAAACAAAACTTAATATTATTGTTTCTTCTGACCAAAGCAGAGTACATAGAACATACTTTGGGAATGCTTTAAGGAAATCTGTGAAAATGTGTGTATAGAAATGGTAGGAAGTGACAGCACCTAGCTTGCTGAGAGGCAACATAAGACCTTTGTTATTCTCAGCCTACTAAGACACTGAGAAGTCCAGAAGGCATGCAGAGAATCCTGTTGTTCTGCCATCTGGGGAAATGGCCTTCACAATCCTTTTTTTTCATGAAAAGGTAACGGTATTCATCATTCAAATAGGTATTACCTCAAAAAGTTGGACTGCAGACAGATTTCTCAGTCTACAAGGAGGTTTGGGTCACTTCGAATCAAGAGAAGCTATTGCTAGGGAAGCATGACGTGGAGAAAACTAAATACTGGGAAATCTTTATTCACCTTTGCCTTGAAAAGAAGCGGAAACTTTGGATAAAGTTTGTTTGGATGACTTGACTGTGTACTCCCTGTGTCCTGGTTAATAGGGACACATGGAGTGTCCTATCCTTTTGTTCTCAACACAGTAGATGTTGATATATGTAGGCTAGGCATAATGATCTAATAGAAGATTCTTGAAAGCCTGGAAACGTGTTAGCAATTGTGTTTCTCTCATAATAGATAATTCATCTTTGATAATTTTTGAAGAATAAATGGCTATGGATTCTGTATCTCTGGAGAAGTGATTCAAGATAAGAATGAAAATTGCCTGCTCCTTGCTGCTCTAATAAAACTATTACATAAGTGAGATAACCTTAGGTAAGGTTAATTTACTTGTTAAACAATATAGATGGTATGTTCACTCAACCCCTCAACCCCTCAAACCTAATGAAAGAACAACAAACAACTGCAGAATTCAGAGAATTGGAGAAATGGTCTATTCCAGGGCAAAAACTCTAAACCCTCAATTAGTAGACACACACACACACACACACACACACACACACATTTGCAGACATGAACAATATACTTTTTTTCATTTTTACATTCCCCCAAAAGAAAAGAGTAAAATACCACTCTATAAACAAAGTTCTATTATCCAAAGGGGCTAGAGAGATTACTCAGTGGCTAAGAATGCATGTTGCTTTTACAGAAGAACAGAATACCCCTAACCCCCCAAACCACACACACATAGATGGAGGCTCACAATGCCTGTAACTCTCTATCCTGGCAGTATTTGTCATTTTACTCTGAACTCTGCTTACAGGAACAAGCACATGAACACACAAGCACACCCAAAAACCAATAATTTAAGAATAAAATCAGTCACTAAAAAAGAGTTCTTAGCCAATAATTTGTTTATATTCACATTATTTTAATTATAAAATTCATTTTTCATTAAATTCTATCTTAGTCTTGGCAAAAATATTATGGCCAAGTAGCAAGTTGGGGAGGAAAGGGTTTATTCAGCTTACACTTCCACACTGCTGCTGATCCACTAAAAGAAGTTAGGACTGGAACTCAAGCAGGTCAGGTAGCAGGAGCTGGTGCAGAGGACATGGAGGGATGTTACTTACTGGATTGCTTTTCCTGGTTGCTTGTGTTCTTATAGAATCCAAGACCACCAGCCCAAGGATGGTTTCACCAACAAGGAGCCCTCCCTCCTCGATTACTAATTGAGGAAATGACTTACAGCTGGATCTCATGGAGGCATGTTCTCAACTGAAGCTCCTTTCTCTATGATAAGTCCAGCGTGAATGAAGTTGACACAAATTCTAAGGCATTAAAGAACTGCAAGATGGGCTAGAAAGTTTGCAATCACAAGAGAAATAGGATATTTTCTGTGAGGCTGTGTTTTCTGAGAGGCTGCACCCATGAAGTCTTACCAATCCAGCTGTCTACAGAAGACTCAAATAATAAAGACAAAAATGGATATGGTCCACTCTTCTAGGTTAATATCCACTTATTAGTGAGTGCATACCATAATTCATCTTTTGAGTCTGGGTTACCTCACTTAGTATGATGTTCTCCAGCTCCATCCATTTGCCTAAGAATTTCATGAATTCATTGTTTCTAATGGATGAATAGTACTCCATTGTGTATATATACCATATTTTTTGCATCCATTCTTCTGTTGAGGGATACCTGGGTTCTTTCCAGCTTCTGGCTATTATAAATAGGACTGCTATGAATATAGTAGAACATGTATCCTTATTCCATGCTGGGGAATCTTTTGGGTATATGCCCAGGAGTGGTATAGCAGGATCTTCTGGAAGTGAGGTGCCCAGTTTTCGGAGGAACCACCAGACTGATTTCCAGAGTGGTTGTACCAATTTGCAACCCCACCAGCAGTGGAGGAGTGTTCCTCTTTCTCCACATCCTCGCCAACACCTGCTGTCTCCTGAATTTTTAATCTTAGCCATTCTGACTGGTGTAAGATGAAATCTCAGGGTTGTTTTGATTTGTATTTCCCTAATGACTAATGAAGTTGAGCATTTTTTTAAAGATGTTTCTGTGCCATCCGAAGCTCTTCAGGTGAGAATTCTTTGTTTAACTCTGTACCACATTTTTTAATAGGGTTGTTTGGTTTTCTGGAGTCTAACTTCTTGAGTTCTTTATATATATTGGATATTAGCCCTCTATCTGATGTAGGATTGGTGAAGATCTTTTCCCAATTTGTTGGTTGCCGATTTGTCCTTTTGATGGTGTCCTTTGCCTTACAGAAACTTTGTAATTTTATGAGGTCCCATTTGTCAATTCTTGATCTTAGAGCATATGCTATTGGTGTTCTGTTCAGAAACTTTCTCCTGTACCAATGTCCTCAAGGGTCTTCCCCAGTTTCTTTTCTATTAGCTTCAGAGTGTCTGGCTTTATGTGGCGATCCTTGATCCATTTGGATTTGAGCTTAGTACAAGGAGACAAGGATGGATCAATTCGCATTCTTCTGCATGCTGACCTCCAGTTGAACCAGCACCATTTGTTGAAACGGCTATCTTTTTTCCATTGGATGTTTTCAGCCCCTTTGTCAAGGATCAAGTGGCCAAAGGTGTGTGGGTTCATTTCTGGATCTTCAATCCTGTTCCATTGATCTGCCTGCCTGTAGACTCAGTGAAGCAGTATAGAGCAAAATCAGAACAGGGAAGTGGGAAGGGTTGGGTGGGAAAACAGGGGGAGGGAAGGGGACTGATGGGACTTTCGGGGAGTGGGGGTCCAGAAAAGGGGAAATCATTTGAAATGTAAATAAATATAAAAAAAACCACACACAGCAAAGACCAAAAATAAAAAAAAGAATCACATTATATGATGAAGGGAGTAACTGTATAATAACATCATAACACGGACTAAGCATGGTTTTCTCAGGAATACACTGAATGCCAAAGATGATTATCTTTTAAATTAAAAAATAATCTAGAAAAAAATGGATATGGTTACAGGATAAGGGGGAAAGTTTATGGAACCTCAACCCTAAAGATAAAACAGCAAGCAAGTAGAGAATTTACAGAATTGTAGAAGTGGTCTTCTCCAGGACAGAAATTCCAAACCCTCAACACACACACACACACACACACACACACACACACACACACACACACACACATACACACGCATGCACACATAAAGAAAAGAGACCATGAATTTGAAAGTGTGCAAGGGGTGCATGGGATGGGCTGGAGGGAGCTAAGGGAAGGTGGAAATTACATAATGTATTATACATTCCAAAAATTATTGTGGAACAAACTGACCTCCAGCTGGTCAACATTAAAACAAATTGGAAGAATATGTACAGAGATGAAAATCACCATTCAATCACTCTGCCTCCATAGGCATGCTCTATGTTCTGTTTCTTGAGTACTCATAATGAAAGAATCAAATAGACTATGAATTTAATTAATTTTTGGAAAGACACTAAAATTAATAGGAATTCAATGGGAAAAATTGATAATTACTCACCAAACAGTTTTCAGCCTCACAAATTACAGTTACAAAAATAATTTATGACTCAAGGCCAGCCTGGTCTACCAAGAAAGTTCCAGATCAGCCAGGGCTCTGTTACACAGAGAACCTTTGCCTCAATAAAATCTAACCAACACATACACACATACACACACTCACACACACACACACACACACACACAGAGAGAGAGAGAGAGAGAGAGAGAGAGAGAGAGAGAGAGAGAGAGGGAGAGAGAGAGAGAGAATCTATGAAGTGGTACTGGAAAAAATTGATAACTAATTTAGATATGGCCTCAGAAGCTAAGGAACGCTCTGAAGAACTTTCCAGAACACAATAATATGAAAGTTAAGGATGTTGGCCGACAGGTGGGAATCTGTCTAACCATACATTTGTTCATTTTCCTTTGAACTTGCTATTATATATTTCTGTATGTTCTCATGATGATTATCAGATAACTCAACTATTTCCTATTTTTTATTCTCAAAGTATTCTATTTTTATTTTATTTGATTATTGTGATTTGGCCCTGTTTAAGCACATTAGCTTTTCTTCCAGTGTATAGTATTGCTCCCTTGGATGGGATGTCTTAGCAAACCATTCTCTTTCTCAACCTTTCAACCAATATCTAGAAAAGATACATACTTCCATAAGTAATAAGATAACAAAAATCAATGGAAAAGAAGCACTACTATTTTGACAAGTGGACATAGTATTAAAATTAGTCAAAATAATTTATCATTATAGACAATCATTAACACACATTTCTACCTGCATCACAGAAAGTGCTCTGTGAAATACATAGTGATTAATGTAGGGATCCACAACTATCCAAAGTATAAGGAATAAGAGAGCACAGATTTATGATCCATGGATGGAAATATATATCAACCTGCCATTTCCTGAGGCTCAGGTATCTCTGCTGAAAAGAAGTAGAGGAGTTTAAGAGCCAAAGTAGTAAACGACTACAAGGAAGCAATGCACTGTGGACACATCAGTCAGATGCATCTATGGAATCACGCTGATTATAAAAGCATAAACAGGACCATCCCTATACCATCCCTGATAAACTAAATGCCAATGATGAGGATGACATTGGGCATTGACAATAGTCAAGATCTGTTAGCTACTGCCAAGACAGAGTCATTTTTTTCAGAGTGTAACCCTTAGTGATATGACTATACTCCAGTTGAAGAGCACATATCCAAGACATTTTGGGCAGCATGAAATCGTGCTGATGGGTTTACAATAAAATGACCACCAAGCTGGATGGGAAAGATACTGGAATAGTGTGAATTTGAAATAAGTCGTGGAAATTTGAATGGGTATGATGAGAATGACTTGCACGAATTTCTTCAGTAACTATTAAAATTTATTTTTTTTAAATTCTGATTTTAAGGTAGAAATTGAAAATTAAAAAAAAAAAAAGGCCATGAATTTGAAGGGCCGCTGAAAGAGCTTGTAATGGGGACATGGAAAGAATAAAAAGTGATCATTAAATATAATCTCAAAAATAAAGAAAAGCAATGTATGAGACTGGCAAATAATAGTATGATTCTTACAGAACTTGTGAACCTAAGATGGAAAGGAAACAGGAAGAGGACTGTATGTTCGAAAGTCAAGGAAATACATTGGAGCCGAATTATCTCCTATAACTCATGCTGTGGGTACCACAAGGACCCACTCTAAGAGAAGCTCATAGCTTCTCCCAGGATTTTCAGTTTTCCACTATTGTTATCATCTTCCTGAGATTGCCAGCTCTCATTCTTGACTGACTACATTGGCCATGGGAGAATTGTTCTTAGTGGAGAAGTGACTATAGTTTAAACTTTCCAAATCAGTTAAGAGCGGGTACAAATATGAGAAGTAGGCATCAGAACAGCTAAGAGGACTCACATCCTTTTGTATATCTATGATATCCTCTCACAAAATAATTAAACATAGATATACTGGCTGGAAATTCAATCATTCTCTGTACTTCTTTAGGTAGGATGTTCATATTCATAATATCAATTCTATCAGTGTGGGAATCAGAATTCTTTTTATTGTCTAGTATCTTTCTTATAATTCTACTTCAGAAATTAAAAACTTCCACTGTACTGATCTTTCACGTCATTAGATAGGCTTATTCCTAGATTAATTTTTAGGATAGTGTTTAATGGAAAGTATTTCCATGATCTTTTAATACTATGCTTGTTGTTATATAGAATGACACTGAGTTTTACAGTTGGGTTTTATTTTATTTTATTTTATTTTTTGCATCCTAATATTTTGTAGATGGGGTCGATCACTTCTAGAAGCTTTCTGGTGCCATTATTATTCAAGCCTCATGCAAAGTGTTATTAACCACAAATAAGGATAAGTAGACTCATTAGTTTTGTATTTTATTCCTTAAATTTCCTTCTTTTGTCTTATTGCTCTAATCAAGAGTCTTTTCTCATTCTTGACTTTAATAGCATTTCTTTGAATATTTTTCTATTTAGGTTGATTTCATCTGAGTGTTTGTAAAATATAGCTTCTATTATGTTGAGGTTCCCGCTAGTTCCATTCTCTCTAGAACATTTATCATGAAGGCTTATTGGATTTTGTCAAAGATCAACCATTCATCCATTTGTTGAGATGATCACATGTTTTTGTCTTTAAATCCATTTATATATTTCATTTATAGATGTTATAACATTGCCATATCACTGGCATAAACACCACTATTTGTGCCATATTACCTCTTTGATATTTCTCGTATTTAGTTTGCAAGTACTTCATTAAGTCTGTGTATGTATGCTCATGAGAGATATTGGCCTATGATTTACATTTGTTTGGCCTTTACTTGTTTTCTCCACTTGAATATTACTAGTTTTGTGAAGGAACACAAATGTTTCTGATTTTCTTAAAATCATAATTCAAGAAATACTGCTTGTAGTTTGTAGGCTCTATTGAATTCTAGTGTAAGTATTTCTGGACCTTGGTATTTTGCTTGTTTGTTTCTTATCTTTTTAATTTGTTTTAAAGCTTTTTAAATTTTTTTGATTTGCTGATTTTTATTTGTCTGTTTTAGCTGTTGATTATTTCTTCCTTTAACTTTGGTGATTCCGATGCATCTAGAATTTCATTCTTTAATTTTATTCTTACTGGATGGAATATGGATTTTTAACAACATTTAATAAAAATATTGTGTATTTTATTGATGTATATTATAATGTTTCTCCACAATGTCATCTCCATTTCTTTTATTTTGGGTCATGTCTTTCATTATTGGTTAACAGTGCCATGGATATTTATTTATTTGTTTGTTTATTTATTTATTTTACACTCCATTTTTTATTCTCCCCTAATCCACCCTCCGACTGTTCCACATCCGATACCTCCTCCCTGGCCCCTGCTTCCACGAGGATGTCCCAACTCCTACCTCCACACTGTCAGACCTCTAAGTCTCCAGTCTCTTGAGGGTTAGGTGCATCTTCTCTGACTGAACCCAGACCCAGCAGTCTCTGTTGTATATGTGTTGGCGGCCTCATATCAGCTGGTGGATGTTGCCTGGTTGGTGGTTCAGTGTCTGAGAGAACTAGGGGCTCTAGGTTAATTGAAACTGCTGATCCTCCTACAGGGTCATCCTCATCCTCAGCTTCTTCCAGCTTTCCACAAATTTAATCACAGGGCTCAGCTGCTTCTGTCCATTGGTTGGGTCCAAATATCTGCCTCTGACTCTTTCAGCTTTTCAGCTGCGTGTTGAGTCTTTCAGAGGACAGTCATGATAGATCCATTTTTGTGAGCACTCCATAGCCTCAGTAATAGTGTCAGACCTTGGGGCCTCCCCTTGAGCTGGATCCCACTTTGGGCCTGTGGCAGTATCTTCTTTTCTGCAGGTTCCTCTCTATTCCTATCCCTGCAGTTCTTTGAGACAGGAACAACTATGGGTCAGAATTTTGACTGTGGGATAGCAACCCGCTCCCTCACTTGATATTCTATCTTTCAAAGCTTGTTCTTTGAGAATATAAATAAGATTAGAAGATCCATGATCCATGGCAGTGTCTTGGATATTTGGCACTTTTTTTTTTCTTTTTGCTAATATCCACTTATTTGTGAGTACATACCATACATGTCCTTTTGGGTCTGTCTGAGTTAACTCACTTACAATGATATTTTCTAGTTCCATCCATTTGTCTGCAAAACTCGGGATACAAAACATTCTTAATAGCTGAGTAGTATTCCATTATGTAAATGAACCACATTAGCTGTATTCATTCTTCTGTCCTGGATATCTGGGTTGTTTTCAGCTTCTGGCTATCACAAAAAAAGGCTGGTATAAATATAATGGAATATGTGCCCCTGTGGAATGGTGGGGCATCATTTGAGTGTATTCTCAACAGTCTTGCTGTTGTGTCTTCAGGTAGGTCTATTTCCAATTTTCTGTGGAAACTCAAGATTGATTTCCAGAGTGGTTGTACCATTTTGCAATCCTACCAGCAATGGAGGAGTGTTCCACTTTTTTTCACATTTTTGCCAACATGTGCGAGATTTCTTTATTTTTTATTATATATTTTCTTTATTTACATTTCAAATGTTATCCCCTTTCCATGTTTCCCCTCTGAAAACTGCCTATCCCATTCACGTTCCCCTGCTCACTAACCCACTCACTCCTGCTTCCCTGTCCTGGCACTCTCTTACACTAGAGCTTCAAGTCTTCACAGACCAAGGGCTTCTCCTCTCATTGATGTCCGTCAAGGCCATCCTCTACTAAATATATAGCTAGAGCCATGGGTCCTTCCATGTGTACCTTTGATTGGTGGTTTAGTCCCTAGGAGCTCTGGGGGTTCTGGATTTGATCTTAGCCATTCTGATTGGTGTAAGATGGAATCTCATAGTCACTTTGATGTGCATTTCTCTGATCACTAAGTACTTTGAAGATTTCTTTAGGTGTTTCTCAGCCATTCAGGATTCCTCTTTTGTGAATTATCTGTTTATTTCTATACCCCATTTTTTATTGGGTTGTTTGGTTTTTTACTGGTTAGTTTCTTGAGTTCTTTATATATTTTGGATATTAGACCTCTATCAGATGTGGGGTAAATATGACAGAAATAAAAGATTAATTGATTAAAAAATAAAACCTCCATCACTGATATTGCTAGGAGGACATTTTTCTGCATGAGTATTCAGAAAAATGAAAAAAAAGAAAATATTTCTGAAATAATAAAAGCACTCAAAGTTAAACTGCCTCGCTAAGATTCAGTAGATCTTTCAAATTTTCACTGTGTACTAGATAAACTCAGTAACATATTGTCATTTGTTTTCATCTATTTTTGTAGTCATCTATATCTGTTTCCCTTTATTATTTCATCTGTTTGAAATAAAAGCATCTTTTTTGTTTCATTCTAAGCAGTTTCCTCTGAAAAATATGGAGTCATTCCATATTTGTTTTGATAGAGTCATAATGATGGGAAATTGCTCATTTATATCTATTCAGAGATTATAAAATATAGATTGTAAAAAATAATTCATTTGCCATTTTTTACATATCTTCTTATAAGTTTAAGAAGATATGAACACTATATCTGAAATGTAGGGGTACATATCCATGCACTATTTGTATATCTTCAATTGGGATAAAAAACATATTGTATTTTATCATATGCTATAGACAGAATATCAAATATGTTATTCATTCTAAAAGTATAGAATACAATTTAATATAATAGTTCCCACAGATTTTCCTACTTGAGGATTTTGATTACTGAAATTATTTAAAAAGTTGAAATTTTAGAATTCAGAAAATAAAAGCATAACTCTCTAGGTGTTCTAAAATTAGGTAGAAAACAGGAATTTATAAGAAAATATCTAGAAACACATCATTAGCTCTCTGAATGTGTAAATGAGTTTGACATTTGCTAGTAGCTAATGAGATACTTACTTGATGTATAATTTGTCAAGCACCCTTTCTGGAAGTCTTAAACAGAGAAAGCTTCCAAATGTGAGTCATTAGGACAGATTAAATCAAAATATATCAAAATACACCTCTCCGTTGACAACATTTCATGTGAAAAGGTAAGAATATCCATCTAATATTGGATGAATATAAAATTTAAGTCTCAGCCCCAGAAGTTAGTTTTCACTTTACATACTTTGTTGAGCCAATGCTCGTGGTAAACAAGTAATATTAAAATTTAATTTAGAATGTTAGGGATTTGGATATTCTTCCTGCCCTTGCCTTTTATGTTTACTTCTATTTCATTTCCTTTATAATTCATATCTTAGGCTTCAAAATTCAGAGTTTAGTTGTGGGTTTATTCCTAAACCAGTTCATCTCCTAAAACTATGCTTTGTTAATACATGCAACTTTGTGAAGTAGAGCTTATTGCTGGCTTTGACTTTTGATCTGCTCTGTTTCTCAATAGCAATAAATTCTATTCTCCATAAGAAATTACCATCTATGTTATGGAAACCATAATGGACAGCATTGCTTTTACTCCTGCAAAAATAGTTTTTTTTTTCTCATCCATCAATCATGCTTGCATAATTTGATTATAAGATGATGATTTCTTTCTGGACAGTATAGATTCTTTCAGGGATGATGACACTTATTGAGAGCAGAACACTTGCCTAATATTCAAAAATCCTTAAGGGAGCTGATAATGCACCAAAGTAACATTGAATAATCAGTTATAGAAGCAGAGGGTGAAAAGAAAGAAGGGCCAAGACAATATTTCACTGATCAAGGCCGGAAACTTTAATGGCGGTCAGACTTTTTAACAGTTTGGGCAAACCCTTCCCCCCAGACTCCGGGCTGAGTTCAGGTGGAAGTTGTCTAGCTTCTCTTGGAGGTCCTTGTCTTGACTGCTCTGGCAGCTGGGTGGGTCACCTGCTTAATTCAGGAATTCCTAGACCTGGAAGAACAATGAACTTAACCTTCACTGAGCTTCTCCACCCTAGGATAAAAATTGCTCCTACTTCCCTATTGTCCTAAAGGCAGATTCCTTCCCCGAAGCCAGGGATTGTCCTTAACCAATGTCAAACTCAAACCATGTGCATGACTGCCCCAATATGGCTCTGTACAGATTCTTATATAGAATGTTCATTTTGTCTCCTAGATAATTTAAAATATTATAATTTCATTAATTTTGACTTCCATTAACATCATATAATTTTTCTTCATAATTTGTTTATTTATTTATTCACTCATCATCCTCATTGCAGCCTACCCCTTCTTCTCCCAGTCCCACCCTTAAAAGTCCTTCCCCCATCCCTCTCTTTCCCTACAAAGAAGGCAAGCCCTCTTTAGGTACCCCCTAAACCCCAGGACATCATATTACAGGAGGACTAAGTGCATCCTCTCCCACTAGGGTCCATCCAGGCAGTCAAGTTAGGGAAAGGGGATCCAGTGACAGGCAACAGAGTCAGAGATAGTCCCTACTCCAATTATCAGAGGACCCACATGAAGACCAAGCTGCAAATCTACTACAAATAATCAGGAGTCCTTGGACCCTTGGACCCTGCGTGTTCCCTGGTAGATGTTTCAGTCTACACTGCCCCACCGCCCCCCCCCCCCAACATGCTCAGGTTTCTTGACTCTATATATCTTCCTGTGGTGTCCTTAACTCCTCCATTTCATTCAGTTTTATCCTGAACTCATTCGCAAGAATTCCTGAGCTCCATCTGATGTTTGGCTGTGGGTCTCTGCATCTGTTACCACTACCTGCTGGATAAAGCCTTTCAGGAGAAAGTTATGCTAGACTCCTGTCTGCAAGCATACCAGGGCATCATTAATAGTGTCAAGGATTGATTTTCTTACATGAGATGGGTGTCAAGTTGGGGGCAGTCAACGATTAGCCCATGCAGTTTGGATTGAAGACTTTGTGGGTGGGTTGATGCCTCCCTTCTCCTGCAAGTCCTATCTGGATGCACCAGTTGACTCTTTCAGTTTCCATATCCTGCAGGTACAAATCTTGGGAAAAATTTCAGAGTCTCTGAGGGTGATTCTAACATCACATAAATTTATATTAAAATTACATGTGAAAATAGTACAAAATCAAGAAATTATACTGTTCTTTGGTATTTTATTTTTCTTCTTCATATTTTCTTTTCTTTTTTATTTTGAAATTCATGCAATATATTCTGATAAGTTTCCTCTGTCTGGTTTGCTTCTCCTTCCAGACCCTTCCCACTTGAACATCCATCTCCCTCAATGCTTTCATTCTCTCTACACAAAAAAGAGAGAAATAGAGAAGCAAACAAACCAAACTACAAACAACAGCAGCAAAAAGCACCAAAATGTACAAGAACCATATTCATACACACACGTGCATGCACACACACACATACACACACACACAAACACACACACACAAACACACACACACAAACACACACACACAAACACACACACACACAATCACACACACAAACACACACACACAAACACACATTACATGTTATAGAAACTATGATATACTGCTAAAAGACAGGTGAATAAAAATGTCAGAACAAAACAATATGAGAAACAAAATCTATAAAATATAATAATGAATTAAATTTGTGTTGACTATCTTCTACTGGTCATGAGGCTTGCCTTAAGCATGATATATATATATATATATATATATATATATATATATATATATATATATATATATATATATATATATATTAGACTCCATTGGAGAAAACTGAATTTTCCTATGTGAACAGTTGTCAGGTGGATTCTTGAATCATCACGGAAGCTCCTGCCCACTTTCCTTTCTCAATGTTTTGACAATTTCTGGCATGAATCTATGGGTCCTATGCTCGCCCCCATATCCCCTGTGAGTTTTCATGTGTATCAGTCTTGTTTTGTCTAGAAGACACTGTTTTCTATTCATATTCCACCTCCTATGATCCATAATCTTACTTATTTCTCTTTTTTAGCATTCCATTAACCCTGAAGTGGAGTTTGATGATTACTAATTTAGGATGAAATATTTCAGCCTATGATTGTCTGTACATTTTCCAGTTGTGTTTCTCTTTATTAGTTTCCATCTACTGAAGTGGAAAGCTTATCTGTTGGTGGCTGAGTGAGACATAGACGTATGGATATAGTCAAATGTTATTGGGAGCCATTTTACTGATTTATTATGTTCTTTTAGCAGAATAATAGTATTTGTAATAGTATTTAGACTTCTCCTGTGTCCTTTGACAATCTCATGTCAAGTTCTTAGCCATCAGAGCAGTGTCAGTGTGGGTTCCATCTAATGAAGAGGGTCTTAAATTAGAGTTGAGAGAGACTGCTGACTTCCACAATATGTATGCCATTATTGCACAGGCAGTACATCTAGGTAGTGTAAACTAGGCAGTTCACCACTGTAGATTACATGACTAATAGTTGGGTTGGTGTTTACCTTTCTCTTCTGTCAGCATGCAGAGTCTTCCAGTACCATGAAGACTAGACAGTAGGGGTGAAGGCTCTTGTTGGCTACATGCTTAACTTCTCTGTATTCAGTGAGATATATCTTCAACAATGAGCTCATTCCATGTGGTTGGGAGAGCACCCAATACCAACTTGTAAATTTCCAAGTGTTCTTTTGGCCAACAACCCAATTGGATGTCATTTAACATTGACAGAGTAAGTTTCAGTTGTGGTAACAGATAATTTTTCCCATTTTCACATCTTCTTCAATATTAATTGTCATTTATTTTATTGATCTTTGCCATACTAACTAGTATAAAATAAAATCCTGAAGTAGTTTTGATCTGAATTTCTCAAGTGAAGAATGTGTTGAATATTTTTAAAGTAACTCTCAGACATTTGTGTATTTCCTTTTGGAAACACTCAGTTAAGTTCTGTACCTCATTTTTTAAAAAATGGGTTGTTTTCTTGGTATCTAACTTTTTGATTTATTTATATATTTTAGATAGCAACCATCAAATGTGTAACTAGTAAAGATCTTTTCCTAACCTGTACCCTGAACTTTGCTAAAATGATGATATCTTTGGCATATGAAAGGTTTGCAGTGTAGAGAAGTCCTATTTATTCATTCATTCATGCATTTATTTATTTATTTATTTATTTATTTATTTATTTATTTACCTCTTAGTTGCTCCCTCTTAGTTCCCTCCTCACAGCCACTTTCTCCCATCTACCTTCCCCTTTTCATCTGAGAGGGTAAGCTCCCTGTCCTGTATCTGCCTACCCTGGTGCATTAATTCTCTGCCTGAGTAATCAATGCAGCCCTGTTGGGGGAACAGATACCACAGTAAGGGTTCAGCTTTAGGGAGAGCATCTGCTTCAGTTGCTGGGGAACCCACTTGGAAATTGAACTGCAAGTCTGCATACATACATACATTACATATATGTAATACGTGGAGGGCACATATGTTTATTCTTTGATTCATGGCTCAGTCTCTAAGAACTCCCAGGGATACAGGTCAGTTCACTTTCTTGGTCTTCCTGTAGGGTCACCATCGCCTTCAAGGACTTCAATCCTTCCTCCAACTCTTCCATAAGAGTCTCTAACCTACATCCAATGCCTAGCTGTGTATATCTCTATGAGTTTGAGTCTGCTGCTGTTTAGAGCTGGAGATTCTAATTTATTTCTTTTAACTAATACTAGATACCCACCATATTATTTTTTGTCTGAATTTACTCTTAAAACCTTGCTTTCATTCACTATTAAATATGATAATAATTTTTAAGGACTTGACTAATCATTTTGATTTATACTGTTTGAGAATCAATTTATTCATGACTGGTAACAGAATGCCCAAGTTGTAAAGCCAAATTACCCTAATGAGTTTGTACCAGGATCCTAAATGTGGTAGATTAAATATAACTTGTTTACATATTTTTCTTTGTTATTTCTCTCTCTAGCTACATCATACAATCATGTATTAATACTGGACATCATTTGACAGCCCAGGTTTGTCTAAGATTAACTCTTTATGCAATACTCATACCACGGTCTGCTTTTTGAGTGTATCATAGACATGTGCTACTGTATCCATTGGTGCAAATTTGAGAAATACATATTTTAATACTTTGTTAATAGGACTAAATTCAGCAACCAGTCCTTACAAAGCACTGCAGAGTATTTTTTTTTGGCTGTTTGTTTGCACAAGTATTTATAATATGAATTGACGAAATCTAAATTATTAGAGTGTCAATAATTAAGGAAATGAAAATCATGCTGCCCTGGGATAGAGCAGCTCTTTCACCTCTAGAAGTACACCTTAGAGTAAGAATAACAGAATCCTCTTGCAGAGAGCATTGGACTGAATGAAGTATAACAAAGATTCTATCATAGGACCTGGGAAGTACATGGGATTATACACTGAAGGCTCTCCTAATGAAAAAGAATGCAGGCAATCTCATTTTATGTACCCTAATTGTTGCCATGGTGACTGATTGTTGTAACCGATGAGGCAATTCTGTACTGTTATTGCACACCATCTCCATTTTTTCTCTGTTTTACGTCTTTCATGAAGTGAAAATATGATTTTGTGTTATGACTAGATTTTCCACATGATCCTTGATTGTGTAATAATTTCTTAGGCAAAAGGAAAAGAATTCCCAATCTTGCTATTCTTTAATCAAAAACAAACAAACAAACAAACAAACAAAAAATCCAAAATACATTGTGTGGATGAGAGAGGTTTAAATCTTCCATCTTTTTCTTCAATTTCCTTTGGCTTTAAGAAACTAATTAGAATAATTTTACTCTAAGGCTCCATTTCAGTATAAAGCTTAGGGTTATTGAGAAAAACACATTTTTGTTAGAAAATGGGAAAGAAATCCCTACTTTGAATATAAAGTGTGAATCAATAATAAGGAGAGTGAAGGTGTCTAGAGAGATGGAATGAGCAGGAAATTTGAGACACTGAAAAGGAACATTAAAGGAAGAATAGGGAGCCCTGGCTGGCAGTTTTATGCAATGTGAAATTGTGCTAGTCCTTAATTCAGTGTCTAGGGAAAGATAGAAAAACATTCTGAAAAGTGTTTTAAAGCTCACATATTCCATGAATAGCATAGACAGAGAGAGTGAAGTAAAACTTCATGACTACTTTTGCATTACAGAAAGCTCAGGATACCGGATTTCCTTACTGTCCCCATTCATCTTTTTCCTGCTTCTTCTCGTCTCTTCCTCTTTGGATTTCTTCTTCTTTAATGAACATAATCCTAAAGGCAAGCTTCTTTAAAGACTCCATGCAAGGTATTATAGACTTGAATTATTAGTGATACATATTCTTTATACAGTTGAAGTATCCGGAAACAAATGGTTCTAGACCAAAACAAAATGAGGTGTGGCAGCTCATCTTCATTTTTAACCTGTCAGATGCATGAAAAGGTAACTTCCATTGACGGGTCAAACAAGAACTTGAGGTTTAACTATTCTTACAAATAAATAGTAATTAAAGACCTAATGAGCTACATACATGCATACATACATACATACATACGTGACAGCATTTTATCAGACTCAAATTCTTAAACTCACAAAATCAAGAATTTAAACTAGCATGGAAAATGCTTCTCCAATATTCATCCTGTAACCTGTATTCATCCCTTAAAAATTGTATACTGCTTTAGGTTATTCACTAGAGTTCAAATGGAAAAGCTTTCAATAGTATTTAATACAATTGTTTTAATATGCTTTCATTTTTACCTTGATAATCAAAATTGGTAGCATAGTATTCAATTTTTTATAATAGTTGGCATGGAGAAAATCTATTTCTCTATATAAAATTTTACTGATACCTGGAATACCATTCAGTACCTGTAGTCCCAACTTTTGGGAGTCTGACAGAAAACTTACTGTGGGTCTCAGGACAGGCTGGCTACACTGTAAGACACTATCTTAAAACAGATGTTTTAGTTATTCAGTTATAACCAGAAGTCCATTTTAAAGCATATTGCAATAAAATAGGATTTTAAGATTACTAATTTATGAGCCTGCTCTGTAACAGAAACTATTACAGAGCTGCGAATTGCAAATGGGATAAATGGCAGGCATTCTTTCTTTTATGTGGCTGTTAATCTAGAGATACTGTAATGTGTGATATAAGAAATGAAAATGGAATGAAAAGGAAGAATTGAGGACAGAGCAGTTTAGATCAGGAAAAGTATTAAAATTCAGTGATGTGAAGGATGGCTGGAGGTGTGGCTCTTAGGAGTTTTGGGTGCTTCCATTTAAAGCACAATAAAACAATCATTCTTGATTAGAGAATCATCATAGCTGAAATTAAATTGTTTGGATTTTAGATTTAGTAACATTATACTGACCATGCTGTTTTACCTGATGAATTGCAATCAAGACAAACACAAACAGGTAGTAATTGCAAAAGAGGAAAATATATGTTAGTGGCTATATTTTCCTTATGGATTATTATTCTATACTGTGGGTACAAAATAAAATGGAGCGATGCTAATGGTGATATAAGAGGTGGGTGGATTTGAAGATTTTATATCCAATTGAGTGTAAATTAATACTTAGAATAGCTTATTTGAAATACTTAGAGTAATATATGTCTCATAATTTAATACATAGGAGATTAAAGTTAAGTTAACATGAGTATTTTGCATGAAACATATCCAATGAAGACTGGAGAAAGATCAGAAAAGATAATTTTGTTTGCATTTAGGTTTTCACATTAATCAAAAGAGCTAAATTAATGGTAGGAAGTGACCTAAAGGTAAGAGCATCTATTTGTGTTATTATCATATGACTTTTATCAATGTACTTATGAATATAACATAGACTCTTTAAAAATACTTTTCAAGATTATACTATAAAAACATCATTTCCCCTTTTATTTTATCCCTCTAACCCGCTCCCATGTACCTCATTTTTCTCATTTAAATTTATGCCCTCCTTTTGTCTAATTGTAGTTACATTTATATGATATAAAGTATAATATATATATAATTTTGAAATACATTATATAATATACATACATTCTCATATACATATACTCTCTGTTTAAAGCAGCTTCTCCTGAGCACAGCTCTCAAGCTTCAGCATTTTCAGCTGTGTTTAGCACTCTTTCAAGATTTGATGGTTCCTGAATATTCCTCTTCTACCCTAGCATGTCTGGTGTTACTGCCCTTGCTGAGATCATGTTTTGGCAGCCATGTTGGTTAGTCATTTGGAGTGTTGATTCTCAGACATTTCTAGGAAACATAAATTCACTGACAAGGCCATCTTCTTCTCTCAGAAGCTTTCTGCACCCTTATTTTGCAAATTATCCTTGAGCCTGATCTGCAGGTGTTGTGTTGTAGGTGTGTCATTTGGGGCTTTATCTACAACTCTGCATTTTGCTTGGTTGTTTTTCTGAAATAGTCTCCATGTGTTGTAAAGGAAAGTTTCTTGGTGAGAGGTGAGACTGAAACTTACCTGTGGGTATAAGGAAAAATGTAAAGTGGTGTTGGTCTCCATTCTGCAGATATGAACACTGGCTTATGTGAATGATGACTAATGATTCCCAGCAACGAGCTGGGAATGGCAATGTGATGCCTGTTGGGGCTTTGTGTAAGCTCCACCCCACACCTACCTGGCAATAGCCAGGTATGCCCCGCCCCAGAGATCTGGCCCACTATAAGAAGGGCTACTTGCTCCTCCTCTCTCTCTTTGCTCACCGCTCTCCCACACGCTTACCTCTCTGCCCCTGGGGCTCTTCCCCCCTCTCCACGTGGTCATGGCCGGCCGCCTCCACACTCACTCTCTCTCTCTCTCTCCCTCCACTCTCTCTCTCCCTCTCTCTCTACCACTAACTCCCATCCCCTATTCTGAATAAACTCTATTCTATACCATGTCCGTGTTCACTGACTCGACTCCCCTTCATTTTTTACTCCTTCATTGGTGCTGTTGGCCCGGATACGAGAAACACCTGGGATATTAAGCCTCTTCCATCAATGGGTAAGTCTGGCACTTCCCGCGTTTGCCAGCAAGACGCTGGTGTTCTGTTCCCTCCCTCATTCCCGCTGGAACTCAGCGGCGTGGGGCCGCAATGCCCGCGCAGCGAGTGCCACCGCGCTCTGCTAATTAATTCACTCCTCCATCTTATTACTGGTTCCTTGTTTTCCCGTGCGCTGGCGGGACTCATGGCGCACCGGCCACGGTAGCGGTTGCTCCCGGGGCCACCGCCGCCGTCGCTGCTGCCGCCACCACCTTCCCTGCCGCGCCTTCCCAGCCATCCCTGAGGCGGTTCGCGGAGCGGCGCACCGCCACGGTAGAAGTGCGCCCGGCGGCTGCCGTTCGCAGCCGGCCGGGGGCGGTCCCCTGCCGCGAGCCCCGCGGCGGCCGTTCGCCGGCCAGGGGCGGTCCCCCGCCTCAAGCCCCACGGCCGGGGGCAGTCCCCCGCCGCCGCGAGCCCTGCAGCCCGCGGCCCATGCAGCTCATGCCAGAGCCCCCTCCCGCTCCAGAACTGCTGCTGAAGCCACCACCGCAGCTTCTACAACAGTTCCGCCCCTCCCGCGTCGTTGTTAGGATACGAAACAAACTATTTCCAGCCACTGTGCTAACTTCCTACTTCCGCTGCTGACAGGAAGTTCCGCCCCGCGCATGCGCGATCACTGATGCCTCCTCGGCTCTCAGAGACCGCTGCAGCAAGCCCGTACTAACTTTCCCTGCTACAGTTTTCTCGCTGACAGTCTACCATCAGAGCCAAACCAGGTTCTGGTAACGCAACTGTTACACATGGCGCGGTCTCCAGGCTCTCAGAATCGGCTACACTCCATCCCTGCCGAGCGATGCTGCCTCCTCGCCGCAGCAAGCCTGCACCCTTTCCAGTGGCTGCGCCCCACCCCCCACCACCATACTGTCCCACTCTGCTGGCTACAGTGCAGATTTCTAGGGCCTTTACCTGTAAAAGCCTAGCCACAGCCCACGTTCCCATCAATTCTATTACCTGATTCTTTCACAACTCTACAGCTTCTCCCTACCACCCTGTCTTCCCTCTTCTACACTGTGTGGTCTCCCACAGCAGTCCATGACTGGTCTTGCAGCCACGCACAGGCAGGTGAAGCAAGGTTGGGGGACCGGGTCCCACAGCCAAGCTGTCCACACTGACTTCCACGTTCCCGGATATCGGATTGCATTTCCTTAGCAAACACCATCGGCCTAAGAAGGTAAGGTCTTTCGGTTGGCTGGACGGTTTCTTAAGTTCAGAAGGGATGTGGCCAGTCCTTGCTGGACCTAGGTGCCGCTTGGCTAACACTCGTTTTACGACGCTCATAACCCCAGGTGTTTTCCGTTCCAGAAGTAATCCTGACTCTCCCTCATTGGCTTCCAGCCGTTCTGAAAATCCTGGGCCCCAGGTGGGTTACTTTTTTTCCGGCTTTTTTGCCCCAGCTCCCAGGTTTCCGCACGACGGTCCGGACTCTCTGGCTTAGCTGCCGTTTCTTTGTTAAACACTATCCGGGACGCCGGTAGTGGTATAACAAAGCCCCCCACACCTGATGGGTAATAGCGTCTTCGCCGGTACCCCCCAGGAAGCCATCTTAGTTGCCTCCTGGAAAATCTCAAGTCTCAAAACTAATTAACCTCTGTAATAAGGTCTGGACTCAATATAAGCCAGACAATAATTCAAAATGGCCACCTAATGGCACCCTAGATCTAATGGTTTTAAGGGATCTTAATACATACTATAAGCAATCGGTAAATGGGACCGAATCCTATACATTCAAGCTTTTATCTATCTCTGGTCTAAGCCTTCTCTTTGCCCTGCCTGCTCCCCATCTGTGCTCCCACACCCTTAGTTCATTTGCTCCTATAGGCTGTGTGCTCAAGTTGATGTTAACAAGCCTAAATCTGCCTAGACATCACAATTTTATCCATTGCTGCCAGCTTTCTTTCTGTGATCCTAGCATCTTTACCAACCAAGACAATATACTTTCCTCTACCTATACAACCTGCCAAAGCTACTTAAGATTTCCATTCCTAGTCTCTCTTTAACTATTGCTCTCCTATCTTGCGCTCAATCTTGTCAGAAGTTTGTTATTAGATTTAAGACAGACAGAATTCCCAAAGGCCTGACAGCTTCTCCCAAGAGGTCTCAGAAGAGAGATGGACACCGCCACAGGATGTCTCAGAAGAAAGATGGACACCGCCACAGGATGCTGCCTGAAAGTGCAGTGGACAAAACTAGATACCTTGAGTCAAATGACTTAGCTAAACAAAGGTAAGCCATTTCTCATGTCATGGGTATCCATTCCACAGAGAAAAGCCGTGCATCTTCTGTGCTTGAAAGCCACACTGACAGCCAAAGCCGCCATGGAGACCAGAGACCACAAAGAACTGCTGGCTACTGGAATCTGTCATTCTTTAATAATATAACTGCTAAGTTATTGTTTATTCCTCAGACTTCTGACTACATTGACAGCTAGACAGTTATCTCCTTACCTAAACTCTGTTTCCATTAAATGCTTCTTATTTCCTCTTCTTGCTCTGTCACTGTCCCAACCTTCAATTCTATTTCTTCTGATCCACAAAGGCTCATCTTAAGGACTGTTCATGTGGTTAACTCATGTTATCTCTTTAATAAACTTGTTAGCTACAGGAAACCTACCCAAATCTACTGCTCATGGACTAAGTAGGCTCCATCCAGATAAGTACATCTGCTCAAGTTCCCACTTTACTACCTTTCCAAAGGGTGGGATTCCTCTGGGTTTCAATTGTACATCGTAAGAAAAATTTTCCTTTCTCCCAAATGTACTTAGTCTTATTCCCTAACTATACTAATGTGTTCCAACATCTTGTCAAGTCCAGGCCCTTGCCATATCCAGGACAGCTCCAGGGAAGCAACCTTCAGATGCTCCAATCTCCTCTCAGCTTCTCCAGACGCAGACAGCTTCTACTGGACCTGTTCTCCTGACCTATCTTCAAATGGCTCTACAAACCCTGGACAGCAAAGAAACAGCCGGTCCTCCTGAGACTGGACAATCACCCCCCATACCCCTTTCTCTAGGTTCTCCAGAGACACGCCGCCCCAATGTCAGCATGAAGCAGCCAGATCACAACAACGACCCTATTCCTGCTTCGCCGTATGCGCCGTCACTTCTTTTCTTTTTTCTTTTTTCTTTTTCTTTTATTAATAAACCAAACATTGGGGAATGTTGGGGCTTTGTGTAAGCTCCACCCCACACCTACCTGGCAATAGCCAGGTATGCCCCGCCCCAGAGATCTGGCCCACTATAAGAAGGGCTACTTGCTCCTCCTCTCTCTCTTTGCTCACCGCTCTCCCACACGCTTACCTCTCTGCCCCTGGGGCTCTTCCCCCCTCTCCACGTGGTCATGGCCGGCCGCCTCCACACTCACTCTCTCTCTCTCTCTCCCTCCACTCTCTCTCTCCCTCTCTCTCTACCACTAACTCCCATCCCCTATTCTGAATAAACTCTATTCTATACCATGTCCGTGTTCACTGACTCCTACATTGACTCCTTCACTGACTCCTGCACTGAATCATCCTGATTTACTCCTTCAATGCCTTCACAAGTGTGTATGTTTAACTTCAGTCATATTTGGTAGCTGTGATTAAGACCAATAAAAATGCTACAACTCACAAAAAACAAATACAATTAGGAATTACAACCATTTAACAAATTTGTGGTTGTAGATTCAACACTGCGATCCATAACTTTAGTAGCCTTGATAGTTGGCTTGGTTTCCTGTACTAAGGATGATTTCCTTGTTGTTGAGCATCCCTGAAGAAGAGAACTATTATATGGTGATTTCCTTGAAGATATGCATCCCATTATTGTTTTTTTTCTCTTTAGGCTTATTTTGCCACACTGGTTACAGTTGTGGTTTGTCTTAGTTAACCACTGCATTCCTCTGCCTGGTGCCCATAGGCTTGTTCAAACATATGAGTCTATGTGTGCCGTACATAAATGTAACATAATGCAAAGTACATGCAGTCCAAATGTGTTGGATTCTCTGTGCCTTTTGTTCACATTTCATTGTATCATCAGAATGAGAAACTAAACTTCTACCACTGGAGGTCCATCAAGGGCAAGCCATAGCCTATAATGATTTATGGATCACTTGGACAATCCTGAAGAAAAACTCAAGGGGGTTTTTCAATATTACTCTTGCCTAGTATTGAAAAGTTTCCTTTTTAGATAACCTATAACTTTTGATGGAGGAAGTATTGCTGCTCTTCATAAACAATGTGCTTTTAATGATTTTTATATTTTTGAATCCAGGTAATATATATATATATATATATTTATTTCCAAGATCCTGAATCAAGAGGAGAGGAGAAAACATTGGCTACTTACAATTACAGAGCTTGGAAGGCAGAGAAAGGAAATCCCTGAGGTAAACTTGCTACTACACCATATGGAATACTCAGCCTCAAGCAAAGTGAAATTCTCTACCTCTATAGCTAACCTAGAAAATAATGAAAGAGAGTTCCTCAACATCAACTCCATGTCTCTATGTGCATGTGCCCATACTGGCACACATGGAGACATGAATGTATTCATGGACACCACATACATATATTAGCAATAATACAACAGAAAGAAAGAAAACAATGGCTTTCATTCTCATGACTAAGAGAGTGAGCGGCATGGCTGGGTTACAGGAAAGCACATTCATCATGCCCTGATCTCCTCTCATTTTAAAAGCATATCATGTCTTTTGGCCATCTTCTGTGGTGTCACCAAGGTGTGCCAAATGTCTGTCCAGTTCTTTCAGAAGCATCAACAGTGCTTAGAAGAGAGCAAAGCTCCACCATCCTTGTGAGGGCATGCTCTAAAGTCATTATCCTGTTCATATCCTGTTCAATACACACACACACACACACACACACACACACACACACACACACACACACACACACACATATATATATATATATATATATATATATATATGACTGACATCATTATGTTCTGATTTTAAATCATTGGTGATCACATTTCTGAGATGATTATTGTAAACCTCACAGGTAGGCTGATCAAGGCCATAGCGAGCATCCCCAGATTTGATGCACAACTCAAAGACAAGGAATGATGGCAAAATAATGTGCTCTCTTCTCCTCAGTTTGGCTTCATTTGTACTGGCGACTTCAGCTGGCAACATGGGCCGTGGACCATGAGCCAAGACCCAAGTAGAAAAAAAACATAAAGAGAGAAGATTCTGCAATAATTTTTAAGAGAAAATCTAAAAATAAAATTATTTATCTGCAAATAAATGGTATCATAAATTGAATGGACCTAATAGACATCAAAGAGATAATCCCAGAACACTTAAGAATATAGGTTCTTCTCATAGGTCTGAGAAACTTTATAATTGATTATCTATTAGGACACATAGCAGGTCTCAACAACATATATATTTCATATATATATATATATATATATATATATATATATATATATAAGCTCTAGTAAGAGAGTACTGTGGTTTGAGTACTTTATAAAGAACAATTTTTAATTTTTTTTTTAAAAATCTGGACACTAGGATGTCCATGCTAGGTTGTTTTTTTTTTTTTTTTTTTTTTTTTGGTATTTTGGTTTTTTGGTTTTTTGAGATAGGGTTTCTCTGTATAGCCCTGGCTAGACCCGGTTGGCCTTGCCTCTGCCTCCCAAGTGCTGGGATTAAAGGTGTGTACCACCACCACTGCCTGTCTGTTCCTGATAGTCTTAAAGGTCTTTTTTGTTTGTTTTGTTTTTTTTATTCGATATATTTTTATTTACATTTCAAATGATTTCCCCTTTTCTGGCTCCCCACTCTTCGAAAGTCCCATAAGCCCTCTTCCCTCCCCCTATTCCCCCATCCACCCCTTCCCACTTCCCTGTTCTGCTATTCTGCTATACTGCAGCACTGGAGGTCTTTTAAAAGACAAGAATCAGAATCCTTAGAGACTAGAGAATTTCTTCCTTATTACTAAGTTTTTCCAAGTGTAACCAATCCCACTGATTGGTGCAGCCAACTTACAGTTGGATAGTCAAATTTACCTCAAGTACATGCAATCACACTGAGTATTAGATTTCAAACTCCATAGTTAGGAGAACACAAGCATTCAAATTTCAGGTTGTTTTACAATGTTCTCTAGTAACCAAATTATCCCCAAATACGCAATTAACATTAGTTATTGTAGTGTTACCTAAAGCTTGGAATGAGTCTGGCATTATTATTAATTTTAATATGGTGTGTGTGTGTGTGTGTGTGTGTGTGTGTGTGTGTTTGATCTCCTTAACAATTCAGAAGGATCTAAAGAATGTTGAATCTTATTTTATATCTCTGTCACTGTTAGAGTTTTAAATTAAGGAATGGAATCAATTATAATGTTGCACTTTTCTAGGAAATTCCTTCTTTCCTAAAGAAAATGACAAATTAATCTGCAGAATCTATTTTCAGTTTATTCATGATTATGCAAGCCCCTTCTGTTTTGAGAGTTCTCCGGGCTGGTATAACATAAGCATCAGTGGGAAAGAGATGTACATCTCTTACAGATGGATTCATTTATGGATCTTTTGTTAGCATATAGATTTAACACCCTCCAGGGACATACACAAATCTCTGTAATTCCCCTGCATGGACAATATTGCATTTAATGTTTAGATTTAACCAACAAATCTGTAAAAATCACATATAATTGAATGACTCCCTGCTGACTTCACAGCTGTCCTGGAGGAGCTGAAAACTGTGAATTAGTGAAATCATTGTCAGGAACTGCACAGTGTCTCCTATATCCCTGAGTATGACTCTCATTTGTAAATATGAGCTCATGTTTATGCATCAAATATAAAATCTATTTAAGAACATTCTTCTTAAGGTATTAAATGTTGTTCAGGAAACAGTCATAAAAACTTTAGAGGCTGTGTTCTACTATGGGATTGAACCAACAGCATCAAATTAACATAAGCACACTGTTTTCATCACTGACAGATCATATATTCCAATTGATTATGGTTCTTTCTAGAAAACTATTCTCATATTGATTCTGGCATTGAGGCATGTATGTATTTTGGAAGAATTTTGGTGAGAAGTTATTTTTATATCTGGTTAAATAGTCCTATTTTATTGGCATTAATTGATTATATAAATTTATTTTCCACTAATGTTAATGTTGTACTATCCTTGGGAAAATTCAAAACAGACTGAACTGAAAATGAACTCTACAAATTAATTAGTCATGTTCTTTAAAATAAAACAAACAAACAAAAAAAAGGCTGGGCCAGTCATATTGTTGGGAGGATATAAACAGTAAACCTGAAGACCTGCAGGAAATTCCTGAGACCCACATAATGGGAGGAGAGACCCAGCTAGTGAAAGTTGCCTTCTCATGTCCTCACTATTCCAATAGTGTGCACCTCTTGATTGTGTGCACTGGGCTTATTTTTTCACTTCTACATGTACACCTTGACACACACAAACACACACACACACACACACACACACACACACACACACACAGTTTGTTTGGTGATATTCAAGCTTTATCTTCAGTTTTAACTGAACTTTAAGTGTTGGAAAGATAGCTCAGAGTAGAGAGACCTGGGTGCTTTAAAGATGACAGGATTTCATTCTCAGTAACGCCTTTGGAATTCTGGACCAGGAAATACAACATTGCCTCTGGTCAATGAGAGAATTGGAAATACACATACATACATACATTCAAGCTAAATGTCCATACAAGTATTAAAATTTTCAAATAAGGAAAAAGTTTAAAAGTTTGCAGAACTTTGGGAAAGTTTAATATCCATTATTCTTCCCATTCTCTGTATTAGTCTTGTTATTGGAAAGTTTCTCCACTACATTTTTTTCGTTTGAGTATATATGAAAAATATGAGAATTATATGAATCAAAGAGATTAGAAACATTTACATTTTATCTTACTGTTTCCTAGGGCAAGCTCATTGGACTAACTTATTTTTTCAATTTCTTCTTTTTTATTAAATATTTTATTAATTTATGTCACAAATGTTCCCCATGGAACCTCTAAGAGGAGTTCTTACACCATCCCCTTCCTCCTCTGAGAGGATGCTCCACCCCCACCCTGAGACATCCTCCTGGAATATTATTTCATTACAGAATTGGACACATCCTCACCAATTGAGGGCAGACAAGGCAGTCCTTTACTACATATGGGCTAGGGGCTACTCACCAACCCATGTATGCTCTTTGGTTCTTAATTTAGTCTCTGGGAGCTCTAATGGGGTCCAGAATACTTGATATTGTTGTTCTTCCTATGGAGTTAACATCCCCTTCAGCCCCTTCAATCCTTCCCCTAAATCTTCCTTAGGTATCCCCAACCTCAGTCCAATGGTTGTGAGGATCTGCTTCTGTCTCATCTAGCTGCTGGCAGAGCCTTTCAGAAGACAGCCCAGCTAGACTCCTGTCTACAAGCATAGCATCAGTACTAGGGTCAGGGCTTGGTGTCTGTCTATGGAAGGGGTCCCACACTGAGTTGGTCAATGGATGGCTTTTCCTACAATCTCTGCTCCATTTTTGTTTCTGTAGTTCTTTTAGACATGAACAATTCTGGCTCAAAAATTTTGCAGGTAGCTGGGTGGCCCATCCCTCTATTGGGTGTGCTTATCTATCTATTAAAAGTGGTTTTACCAGGTTCCATCTCCCCCACTTTGGGGCATTTTGACTAAGGTTATTCCTATTGAATCCTGGGAGCCTCTCACTTTCCAGGCCTCTGGGTCTTTCTAGAGGTTCCCCCTACAGGCATCCCTGGCAGCTGCATACTTCCGTTCTCCCAGAACTCTGGGCTTCTCTTTACCCCCCAACCCCCACACTTAATCTTGCCTCTCTTTTTGCTTATCCCTTCCCTCTCACAACAAGGTTGCTCCTTCCCTCTGCCTCCTGTAATTATTTTGTTTCTCCTTCTAAGGAGGGCTCAAGCATTCTCACATGGGCAGTCTGTCTTGTTTAACTTCTTAGGGTCTGTGGAGTTTATAATAGGTTTTCTATACTTTTTGGCTAATATCCACTTATCAGCAAGTACATACCATGCAGTTACTTTTGGGTCTAGGTTACCTCACTCAGGATACTATTTTCTAGTTCCCTTCATTTGCCTGCTAAATTCACGATGTTCTCATTTTTTAATAGCTACATAGTATCCCATTGTGTAAATGAACCACATTTTTGGTATCCATTCTCTGGTTTAGGTACATTAGGATGCTTTCACTCTCTGACTATTACAAATAAGGCTGCTATGAACATAGTGGTGCATGTGTCCTTGCGTGTGGTAGAGCATCTTTTAAGTATATACCCAGGAACAGTATAACTGGGTCTTTAGCGAGAACAATAGCCAATATTTTGAGGATCCACCAGAATGATGTCCAGAGTGGTTGTACCAGTTTGCAATTCCACCAACTACGAAGCAGTATGCCCCCTTTCTTCTCCACATCCTCACCTGCATGTGCTGTAGCTTGAAGTTTTTTTTTGGGGGGGGGATCTAACTTCAGGATCACATGTGGGGAGAGACATGAGAGTGGCCCAGAGCTCCAGGAGAATGAACAGAAATCTGCAGCTGCCATGGGTGGGGAATATGGTTGGGGGAATTTTAATTTTCTAAAAGTCATGTTTGTTAATTTTCCTATGTATCTGAAATACTGTAGCACAGTCTACAAATTATAATGCTATAAAGATAAGGAATCACAATTCTATTCAGGGCCAGTGTCAGCATATTGTGGCCAGTGAGATACACGGAAATAGTCATTAAAAGAATTATGTACAACAGGTGGTCCCAGGCTGCATTTCTTTTTTCTGCTTACTGTCTATACACACAGCTTTAGCGTCCTGAGGAATTATCTCAGGTCATAATGAAGCTCACATTAAAAGATATCAGGATGATAGACAAGGAGGGATATTAGTTCCTTGGCATCAAGGAATCCCATTCCCAGAAGGTTCTAGCAATGTTTGCATCTATATGAGTGACTAATAACCTTTCCTTCTGTTAATATTTATTTCAGTCATCACTGTTTGCTTGTCAGTCATTTCAAACCATATGACAGAAATATTACCAAGTAAAACAATGGGTTCATTTCCTTCTGTCTACTTAAAGTTCTATATTATTTGATGAGTATTTTTCAAACATCTACCTTTAATTTCCTGATAAAATAATTCTTTATCCTTAAAAATAAGAACTTGGAATTCACAGTTAAACTCTTCTTGTGTTCAGATGAGAGCTTATCACTATCTTGTACTTGTTCTTTTATTATTATTATTATTATTATATTATTATTATTATTATTAAAATGATTTAAAAATCTCAGTGGAGGGTTCCTGCTTCCCACCCCAATGGTTTACATTCCTGGATGAAAGACACGCAGATAGGCTTTATATTTTGATATGCCTATAAGATCTCAATGGCTGGGCCATGTCCTAACCTCCATGTGGCAAATCCATCTTCCTCCAATAATCCCAAGCTGTCACTTACTACTTTCTGTTTCCTACCTTGACTTCTCTGAATGCAGTTGGGCAGCTCTCTGAGGCCACACTCAGCCAGCTCCTACATGGTGGCTATGCCTTGCCTACATGGTGGCTATGCCTTGCCTACATGGTGGCTATGCTTTGCTGACGTGCTCCTCCTCAAGCTTGGTGGCTCCTCTCCTCCCTTTCTCCCAGTATGGAAGGTTGATTGCCTCTTTTCCTTTCTCCCTGTCCCTACCCCAGGAATCTGAAAAGTCCCACCTCTGTCTGTCTTGCTGAGCAATTGGCTCTTGGCATCTTTATTTACCAATCAGAATCAACTGGGGCAGGTTCCAGAAACTACTTGTGTGCAGATGTTCTCATGAAAACATCTTTCCAGACCCAAATTAACCTAAGAATATAAGCAGCATTAGGCCAAACCCATTACCTTATTGTAATTTGATTTTTAGATTTTTCCATACATCAATGCAGTACATTATACTTCATTACTCTATTTTTTATTTTTGAATAGACAGGGAGTTTAACCAAGATCTTCTGTATGACCCTAGGTTTTTGAGGCTATCCATGGGAAAGTGATAGGTAGATCACTGAGTGCATAAATAAAGACAATGTCTGCTCCCTCCCCAGAATCCATCATCAGACAGACTGAGGCATAAGTGGTAGAGAATAATCAGAACACAGCTTTATAGCTATATCTATATGATTTTCTCCAGGGCTTGGGAAAGCTGTTTTAACAAGTCATCATTAATGGAGAATATAGGTTTCAATAATATAAGTATATTTGGGTCACTCAATCTCCCATAGAAAAATCTCTGACCTTTCACATATTAGTAAACTTCACAAATCTACAATCTCAGAAAGACAAACATAGATGGCATAGTTTATTTGATCTGTTTTTGAATTTTCTCTGTCTGGGGTTAACAGACATTAGGCCCTATCTCCCAAGAATGTGTCATTCAACAGTTAATATCAAGACAAAAATATAGGTAAGATGGTTATTATTTTAAGAACAAAAGCTTTAAACTATAAAACACCTAATGAAATTAACGCTATGGCATTAGATGTTTTATGTGAAAACACCTGTCAAACCTGTATAAAATAGAAGTAGTCTTCACATTAACATAATTTGGCATGTGACTAAACATGCATATATACATATATAAACCTTGGAAGTAGTAATACTTAGAGAATAGAATAGTTATAATGTGTTTAAAAAGTAGAACTTTATAACAATGATGTTTGCAGTTTTATCTACAGAGATCTATTAACAAAATTAATATTAAGCAATAATGTATAAATTATATAAAAAATAAATTATCTATTCTTCTCAATACTAAAATTATAATGTATTATGTCACATATATTTCACAATTACACCATGAATTTGCCTTTTTAATAAAAAGAAGAAATAAACAAAAATATGATGAGAAAATACTCCTCTTTTAGATATGACTGGTTTTGAGTCATCAACCAATTCACAGAAATTTTTATACTTTGATGGTTTGTTGTTTTGTGGTGTGTAAATGATTTCTAAAATATTTATTCACTTTTTAAACTTTTCATAAATGTGTTCTTTGTTTCATACATATGTGAAGTACATTCTTATAATTGTCCATCTCCATCTTGTCTAATCACTTGTCTTTATTCCTACCTTATATTATCTCCCTGTTTATTAAGACCAACTGAAATTAAGCATGTCTATTTGTATGACTCTGAATTTGGAACCATCCTATGGAGCTTGTTGGCCTTTCAATGGGTATGCAACTGACAAAAATTACTTCCTCTTCCCCAGAAGCCAATAGTAGACAGCAGTTCATCCATGAGGGGTAGGGCTCTCTGCAGTTCTGTCACTGATTTATGATTGATCTTCCCATCTCGACATGACCTCCATGGGTGGTTCACACTAATGAACCTGAACATCAGGGAACAAACCATACACATATCTAATTTTCTTGCCATGTGTTCCCTTTACTATAAGATGAACTGGTAAGTCACTTCTGGCAATTTAGGGAAGTCACACTAGTTATTAATTTCATTCTGCTACTTGCACTGTTTCTCCTGATAACCCTACTTGGGCAACAGTAAGCAAGAGGAAGAAAGGAAAAATGGATCTTGAGTTTCTGTTTCTGAGTCTACAATTGTCATATGTTAGTGGCAGTCTTCTCAAACTGGTGTCCAGGAAACATATTCTTGAATCCCATTCCAAAATATTCAGTGTACATATCTCACAAATCTCAGCTGACATGAATGCTAACCTGGAGCCATTTTTTGTGACAATAGAATGTGAGCAGCACAAAAAAAGTCAGCAACTGAAACTACATGTGGACTTGAGATGACATGCAGAAGCATAAGAAGTCTCCTTCTATAGCTACAGAAGACACAGCTTGCATACCATTTACAGCTCTATTCTACAAATACAGTTGCTATCACAATACAATTTTGAAACTGGAACAGATTTCCTATGCATCACAGTTTCCTCTAAATGTTTATTTGTATCATGTTTATAGTGATAAAAAGCATACAGCCTAACTATTAAAAATAACCATAGCATCCTATGTTCATGCTTGATATGTTTGATATTTTGTCTTTTCCCACATTCTATACAGATTTATAAAATGATTTATTTACATACAACTGTAATAGTGAATTCATTCAGTGGCTATATTTCTTTCCATTTGCTAGTTCACAATAACCACCCAGAGAAACCAAGATTTATTTATAAGCTTTACCTTAATATCTAGGCAGTTCAATGATCAACCTTAACCAGCTATGCTAATTTTGCTACCTACAAGCCATGACCCCATGGTACTTGCATATTACCATTGATCTCCTCTTTCAGTTTCTGATTCTTTTTCCCATGGTGTCTTCTCAGACCCTGTTTTCCCTCATAGCCAATCTGAATAATCTTCCCACCCCCTATTTTTCTCCTGGCTACATGAAGGTTCTTCCCTATTCTTTCCCCAGCCATTGGATAAAGAACATTTATTGACAAGGCATACAGACAATCAATAGTAAGAATTATTTACACAAACTTGAGACAGGAGATCCCTGACATATAAATATTACAATACTGTGTCTGGATTGAAACAAGATTATGAGAGCAGAGAAATCAGCATTTGAATAACTCATGGATATCCTTTAAACAATGCACAAAACAAATTCCTATATTACATTGAGCTGCCATAATGTTTCCTATAGATATTTCTGGTTGCCACAGTTATTAAGACTTTGCTTGTTTCACATCATTGGAAAATTTAACTCATATCTCAGTAGAATATGGTGTCAAAACCCTGGAGCCGGATTTATATACAGTTGTAAGGCATCTCATTTTTGTTCCTAGTACAGAGATTTCAGTCCTTTGAAACAGCAAAAGGCACTCTTAACCACTGAGTCATCTGTGTATTGTCCACTGGAAAGTGTAGAGTAGTCACAGTCAGGTATCTTCTATAAAGAATATAATTTGCATTTATTTAATGGTCACTTACTGAACAAAATTTGGCCATGGTTTTAGAAAGGAAACACATCAAGAATGGGGGATCACTGGTCACATCTTCCAAAAATTGTCTACTAGCAGCATAAGAAATTAAGCTGATGTTTGCCATGGCAACTAATATAATACTTGTTGTATTTCTTGATTAATAATTTCACTTTTGTCTCCTTTCCAGGCCACAGGGAGCTATGAAATGACACTCTATGCAACTGAGATTTAAGTATGGAAGAATCACGCGAGCATAGTATCTACACAAACGATCTATAGTGGTATTTCCAGAGGTCGAAATCAAAAAATACATTTTAAACTCTAATAAATGATTCAAAATTGATTGTATTTCTTTCAGAAAAAATTTAAAACTCTTATTAGCAATGGGTATCAACAACGAGTGTGTAAAATAGTACATACCATAAAATTATTGGTAAAAATCTCTGGAGAAAAAAAGTACATTAAAGAGCTGTTTTAAAGTGAATCTTAATCAGTAAAATTGCAATATAGTATAGCAGCTTCAACTGAGATAACAATAGTCACAATTTACAAAGTCAAAAATAATTTGCCAAGGGCCACCTATATTGTGAAACCTGCCATGGTTTGGGTTGGTTGCTCTTGAGACTCAGCCAGACCTGTACTACACCTGTGAAACCAGCTGTGGTTTGGGTTGGTCGCTCTCCTGATTCATGTCCAGACTTCCTTGTCAATGCATCATTAGTTTCCAATTTTATACTGTCACTCTCCCAGGTTCTGCATCACATCACTTTGTAACTGAGTGAGACTGGATTTACAATATCAGCATTATCCAAGAATATCGAGAACAGGAAAGAAGATTCCACATGGAGCATGTAAGCAGAAAAATCTAGGAATATTCCTGAAATAGAAGGGCAGAGAAAAGAGTGATATTTTACTCCATGAGTGAGTGTGCTTGTAGATCTCTCTATGATGCATATAAGACGGAATTTTTCTGAAGAAGGTGTATTAGCTGATTAGTGAAATTAGCAGTTGCCTTCTTGAATTTGACACTATTAAAAACCCATGAACAGTAATAAATGTATATGATCATTTTAGATAACAAATAAGAATGGGAATACTTCATTGATTTATTCCTTGGTGTGTACATGGGGTGGGGGGATTGCCATGGTGTGCATGTAGAGGTGGAAGGATAACTTTTAGGCAGTGATTCTGGGACTGAACTCATGTCTTCAGGTCCAGAAGATGATCACTTCAGTAAGTGGATTTATCCGTGAGTATTCTTACAGGCCATATTTCTGCTTTGTTGTTGCTGTTACTGTTGTTGTCACTTTTATTTCCTCAGATGAATGGATAAGATGCTAGACAACCAAGTTTAACAAATGCATTGCTTGGCCTGAGACAAGGATGTCTATTTAAATATTTCTAGGCCTAGGCATGGAAAATTCTTGTAAACATACAATGTAGCCTTCTGCATGCTTGGACCTTGAAGGCTTCAGCTTCTAGCCCTTCTCTGCTAACTTAGGCCTGGAAATTTTTAGCATTTGAGGTTTACTGCTGAATAAACTCACTCTTTATGATCTCTAGCTGGCTGTTTCAAGCTCAGCCATTATGGCTCAAATTCCTCTTCAAACTAACTGACTTATTCAAATTGGTTTCTCTCAGCTTCTGACTGTATTGCTCTGCTTGAGAAAACTGCCTCGGAATGCCACAAACTCAACTACACTGACTCTATGAACTGAACAGAACTGAAACTGAACAAACTACCAGAATTCCACTGAGATAAACTGCACTCAACTGCACTGCAAGGAACTGAAATGAAAGCTCTCCCTTTACTGTTGTGAGGTACTGTCTCTTTCCTGAATGTTGGTTATTTCATTTTTCTGACACATACTGTCAAATCTCTTTTTTATTCATCACTTCTTCTTCCCCTTCTACAAACTAAAGTTACCTTCATTGCTTAGGATCCTAAGGTGTGTCTGTATACCATCCAGAATGATTAAGGGCTTAATTCCAGCCAGAAGGATTAAAGGTATGTCATCCATTCCATAGACACAGGTTTTGGGGTATGATCCCTTGCCAGAGCAACCACGTTGCTGGATTAACATTCCTCTACATGATTCATCCTGGTTTATTTTATATTTTCATTTCTCTTTGCACTGAGAATAGTGCCAAGCCTATGTTGAAACCTTGGAATCTTCAGAAGTATTTTTGTGCAGGTTTCTGTCAGTTTCTAAATTCTTCCATATTTAATATCACATTTTTGCTCTAACTATAGGAAAACATTCTTCTCTGGTTTTGCCCTTTACACATTTTGTATCACAAGTGGAATAATTTTTCTAAATAATACAAGTTTTATAGTCACCTCACAAAGACTTTGATAAATGCCCACCATTTTTCAGCCATCACTAATTTCAAAAATTGATATGGACTTGTTCAGAAAGGTTTTATAAATGTTAAGACCAGAAAGGATGATAATGTATGAAGGTAATTTCATTATTTTAAGTAAACCACTGAGTTCCCAATAGTCACATGGGTTATGTTCTTCCCATGGGCTTCCAAACTGGGAAGGAAATGAGTCAATGATGAGAGGATGTGGGACGGTGGACTGTGAAAGGAGGACTGGTAATCACTGGGCTTGAATCACCGAGATCCCAGAAGGGAGAGTAGGCTCCCTGCACCAGGCTCCTGTCATGTAGTCACATCCTCCCTTAGAAAGAATTGTGCCCATTGGTCATGTAGTGTCAGTGTCTGCAAGCCCCTCCACATGGACATGAGGCATTCCTAACATCTCAGACCAAGCCAATAAGAAGCACCAGCTGCCAGACCCCCAAGCCACACCAAAACTCTATATAACATCTTATCCAGAAGAAATAAATAATTCTGTATGAGAATTACTCCATTGTCTGAGACCATCTGTCTTATAAGAGCTGTAACACTACCCGGAAGAGAAAGGTCTCCCAAAGCTTTCCTAGTAGAAGATCTCCCTGTGCTTCCTTTGCTAGCCAGCCCAACATCAATCACCAGGGTAGCAGCAGCAGCACCACAGCAGTAGTGGTAGCTTGAACGATTCCACCAGGCCAGGCCAATGATCTTCAAGGATATGGTACATAGGCCAACAAGAGAAATCTATTTTAACAATTTTACCTTGCCTTTTATCTTTAATCATCAAGTAATGGTAAAATCCCGATGAATTTACAGACTTCTTATTTACTTTCTTTTGGTAATATTTATGTGTTTACTAGTAATCTCCTTTCTCTGATAAACAATCTTTTTTATTTCGCTTCGGTTTTTACTTGTTGATCATAGATGATTCTTAAATTTCATATACACAAACACAGAAGGCTCACACAAGCATAGGCATGTGTTGACACACAGAGACCTGTGGGTAGATGGATGTTAGACGTATTTATACATTGTTTCTTCTTGGATATACATTGTTTCTCCTGGGCCTATCAAAAATTTTCGCATTTAAACACAGTTTTCGAGAGTCGGGAAAGAAACTCACTGATAGAAAATAAATATAGGCTGCTGTTGCAGGGTGTTTGGTCACATTGTGATCCCATGAATTGTATTATTATTATTATTATTATTTTGGAATAACCTGTTTCTAATTGGTCCAGTGGTCTGGCTTAGCATTAGCACACACCTTTAATCCATGCGCTTTCTGTGAATCGCAAATAGGATTAAATAATGTCTACCATAGATAAGGGAACAAAAAGAAAGCAGTTGACATGGAGTAAACATAGTTAAAAAAAACCAATGAGATGAAGTCAGGAGGCTAGAGAGACACATAGGAAGTTGATAGGAGAGACATTCAGTTTGAGGTGTTTTTGAGATAGCATGGAAAAGAATTTCCTTTTCCTTTGGGGTGTAGGATATCAGCAATGCACTTTCTCATTCTTTGGGTTCCCAAGTCATCAATGGTAAAATTAAAGAAAGAAAGAAAGAAAAAGAAAAAAAGAGGCATTTTGTTAAAGCCAACAATAAACTGAATAGACAAAAAAGGATGTAGTCAATGGATTATTTGGGTTTAACTTAGTCTAAGAATGAGGGGAGAGAAGAATGGGGCATCAAATGCCAGGTAATTTGTAAATTTCCTGCCCACAATTCAACTAGGTTTTATAAACAATGACAGTCTGAGACAAACCATCACTGTGCTGAAAGAAATAAAGTGATGAAAGGGAAATCTGTATGCAGCAAAAATTCCTTCATAGTTTTAAGATGACATGAATGTTTAATTAAATGAGACAATTTAAAAATAAACAAAGCACAAAATTTAAAGGTAAAAATATTAGTCATTTCTAGGAGAAAAAAGTATTTGCACAATGAAATAGAAACAAGAAAGAAAGAATGAGAAAAAGTGGTGGAAAAGTTATGAAAGAAAGCCTATATTCTATTATAAAATAGAGACATAAGACTTTTTTATTTCACGCAAATAAACAATATCACATTCTAATCAACAACAGTTAATTTTATATACACTGTGACAAAAAATTACCATTAGTAAAAAATTAATTCATTAATATTAACTTTTTATTGGTTAAATTTTCTTGTCATTTATTCAATAATATTTAACATGATGAAATATTTTATAAAACAATTCATTAATTTAAATTTATAGAAAAATTTCATAAATCAAAAATTAATTGCAAATTATTAATAAACACGAAAATGAAAGAATTATGCTTTCCTGATGACACAGATTCAGCCTGAAATAGAATAAACTAATAAATTAAGATTGTGTCAAGATAGAATATAAGAAAGAAAAACAATAACCTGAAAATAAATGGATATTAAAAATACAACACAAGAATGCATGTGAGATATATTAAAAAATGCCCAGGAAAGGAAATCTATATTGTAACTTTTATTCACCAATTGTAATGGTCTTCTTGTAGGATTACTGCTAAATAAACACAAAATTTTTACCTCTTTCTGAACTTTGGCTGACTGGATCAACTTAGCTGTTTTGGCCCAAACGTCTCTCCAAGCTGACTAATTCAAACTGGCTTCTTTCAGCTTCTGCCTGATTTTCTCTGCTTGGCCTCATAATAACTTTGGCAATATCTAATCTTGGGTTCTTTCTTTGGCTCATTCTACTTCATCTTTGTCTAGCTCATTCTCTCTGCAATTTGTATCTTTACAAGTTATATCATCTGCAAGGTGACCTCCAGTTGAGTCAGCACCATTTTTTTGAAATCTTTTTTTCACTGGATGGTTTCAGCGCCTTTGTCAAAGATCAAGTGACCATAGGTGTGTGTGTTCAATGTGATCAATGTATGTGTGTGATCAATGTGAATTGATCCATTCTTATCTCCTTGTACTAAGCTCAACTCCAAGTGGATCAAGGACCTCCACATAAAAGCAGATACACTGAAACTAATAGAAAAGAAACTGGGGAAGACCCTTGAGGACATGAGCACAGGAGAAAAGTTCCTGAATAGAACACCAATAGCTTATGCTCTAAGATCAAGAATTGACAAATGGGACCTCATAAAATTACAAAGTTTCTGTAAGGCAAAGGACACTGTCAAGTGGATAAAATGGCAACTAACAAATTGGGAAAGGATCTTCACCAACCCTACATCTGATGGAGGGCTAATATCCAATATATACAAAGGACTCAAGAAGCTAGACTCCAGAGAGCCAAATAACCCTATTAAAAAGTGGGGTACAGAGCTAAACAAAGAATTTTCACATGAAGAACTTCGGATGGCTGAGAAGCACCTTTAGAAATGTTCAACATCACTAGTCAATAGGGAAATGCAAATCAAAACAACCCTGGGATTTCACCTTAGACCAGTTAGAATGGCTAAGGTTAAAAACTCAGGAGATAGCAGGTGTTGGCGAGGTTGTGAAGAAAGAGGAACACTCCTCTACTGCTGGTGGGAATACAGAGTGGGAGGTACAACCACTCTGGAAATCAGTCTGGCTGTTCCTCAGAAAACTTGGCATAACACTTCCGGAGGACCCTGCAATACCACTCCTGGGCATACACCCAGAGGGTTCCCAAGTATGCAATAAGGACACATGCTCCACTATGTTTATAGTAGCCCTATTTATAATAGCCAGAAGCTGGAAAGAACCCAGATGTCCTTCAATGGAGGAATGGATACAGAAACTGGTATATTTACACAATGGAATACTACTCAGCAATTAAAAACAATGAATTCATGAAATTCCTAGGCAAATGATTGGATCTGGAAAATATCATCCTAAGTGAGGTAACCCAGTCACAAAAGAACACTCATGAAATTCAGTCACTGATAAGTGGATATTAACTCAGAAACTCTGAATACCCAAGACACAATTCACATATCAAATGACTCCCAAGAAGAAGGAAGAAGAGGTCCCTGATCCTGAAAAGGCTTGTTCCAGCATTGTAGGGGAGCACCAGGACAGAGAAGTAGGAGGGGGTTGATAGGAGAATGGGCAGAGGGAAGAGGGCTTAGGGAACTTATGGGGAAGAAGGAACCGGGAAATGGAAAATCATTTGGGATGTAAACATAGAATATAGAAAAAAAACCAAAAAAAAAAAAAAAACCAAAAAACAAAACCAAAAACAAACAAACAAAAGTTGTATTATTTCCAGATAAAAGTCCATATATACATACTGCATTCCCCTTCCTTTTCCTGCACTGTTCTTAAATAGCCTCTCTTTTCTGTGCTCTTCTTATGAGAATTGAACCTATACCACCTCTGACACATTCTGTCCAGTCCTTCCCTTATTCATTACTTTGTCTGACTATTAGATGTCATATAAAACATTGTTGCTTCCTTCTACAAACTAACCTTAGTTTCATTGCTAGGATTTAAAGATGTATACTAATGGAATTTCTATACTTCAGCCAGCCAGATGATACTGCAATCCAGGGCACACCTGCATTCCATAGAAATTATATCAACCTATAAAGCCTTTGGATATATTCTCTTGCCAGAGAATCCACGTTGTTAGAATAAAATACCTCTGCAAAATTGATAGGTAATTAACATCTATGGTAAAAATAAAAACAAAAAAACAACAGAATAAATAAAGTATTTAATGTTAGAAATATGGTGACTTTTGTATTGTTCATTTCTTTTCCTTTGCAGAATCGCATTCTTATTTCTTTATTTTTTAATTTATTTTGGGCCAAGATTCTGCAGATCATTTTAGAGTTCTTGATTCTTTAAATTGCTTTCTTTGTTTCTCTTTTTTAAAGTGAATTAATATCTATTCTTTCTTTTATTATCCCTTTCCATTTACTGTGTAACTCCCTGCAGTTACATCCAACGGGTTACCTGGAAGGGAAGCTGGGGATATATGGGAAGGCGGCAAAAAAGAGATGGAGACCAAGATAACACCTGCTATTCAAGGTCTCAACATTTAATGAAGAACTCACAATATATATATCAGGGAAAAGTCTAGAAGCTTCTCATCAGAATCAGTTCAGTTGCTCCACAGGTTGCTAGTGTTTTTCAGGAAACTGCAGGTCCTTGAAGAACAATAGGATTCACCTTTGTCTGAGCACTCCACCCTAGGTGGAGGGGATTATGGCTGACACATGAGTTCCCACTCAAAGGCTGGGAGAGAAACTTTATATATTGTCTATATCAAGTTCCTGCAAGGTGACATAGCACCTCAATTAGGCTCTCTGTTCAGTGTGTTCATGGTTTTACAAATTTTTAATTTAAGTATATAGCTGTACAAGCTATGAGAGAAGATATCAGAAATATTATTCATAAAAAATCATTTTCAAATTTAAAACATAAGTTGAAATTTGAGATAAAAGCAAAACTAGATAAATTTTTTTCACCATAGAATATATAAGTAGTCACAAATATGTTGGTATTTGAAGTGTATTATATAAAGTCAAATTAATTATTGTATCAGAATTCAAGTACCAGTATACTAGGCTGCCATATTCAATACTGCTAGAAATCATTTTATGAAAATGTAGATATTTGTAGAAAATAGACACTTAGCTTAGATTAATGTGAAAGTTAAAAGAAGTCCAGAATTAGATAATGTTCATTTTTATATGCTGACTTTCTTGACAGAGCAGCATCTAGGAAGACTATCCAAAGACATAAACTGAAAAATTTTAATTTTCTTAGCTTGCATACACAAAATATTATAAATGAGGATACAACAAATTTAAAGGAAGATCTAAATATATTCATGTATTGACAAGAAAACTTAAAACTTATTCTATAAAATACATTTATATGTAATTTATTCATAAAGTGATTTAAAAATTGACTTTTAAAGAAATAATGTAATAAAATTACTAAATTTAGTATTTGTGTTCCTATAGCAAAGAACAACTGAAAAATAAAAATGTAAATATTGTTATCACTGAAACCTTCATATTTATATATATTTATATATATATTTGTATATGTATATATATATATATATATTTGTATATATATATATATATATATATATAAAATCATGCATTTTTCTTTCAAACATTCTACTGTGGAACAGAATGACTAAATGTAATAAGAAATTTGAAGCACTAATTTTTATTACAATGTTTTACAGCAAAATTGACTTTGGAAAATAAATTTATAACCAACTGAATTTCCAAAATAATACATATGTAAACATGGAAAATAATAAAGGCATATATATTCTTTCAGTTTATCTATATAACATGACGTATTATTTGCCAAACCTTTAGAGACACTTTTTATTTAATTAATACCTATTAAAATATTTGCTGAGTGAAGTAATTCAGATCCAAAAGGACATACACAGTATATACTCACTAATAAGTTGACATTAGCCCCCAAAAAGTACAGAATACTCAGCATAAGATCCACAGAACTCAAAAACGTTAATAAGCTTAGTGGCCTAATTGAGGATACCTCCATCTCACTTGGGAGGGAGAAGAAAGCAATCATGGGAGTGGGGAGGGAGGGAGGTCCTGGGGTGGAAAGGGCACAGGGTACAAAAGAGGGGATCATGATCAGGTGTTGGGTGAAGGGAACAGGACTGAAGCCCTGAGGGCCAGTAGAAAGAATGGAAACAGGCAGCCTCTGGAGGTAGAAGGTTGGGTGACCTCTAGAATGTACCAGAGGCCTAGGAGGTGAGAGCCTCTCAGGACACAAAGGGAGGGACCTTAGGTGAAATGCCCTGCAGTGGGGAGCAGGAAATACAGAGTCCACCTCCAGCAGGAAGTCAGTGCATCAAGTGAGGGATGGGTTGCTATCTCACAATCAAAACTCTGACCCATAATTGTTCCTGCCTGAAAGAACCGCAGGGATGGAAATGGAGAGGAGCCTGAGGAAAAGAATGTACAGTGACAGGACCAAAGTGGGATCCAGCTCAAGGGGAGGCCTCAAGGCCTGACACTATTACTGAGGCTATGGAACGCTCACAAAATGGGACCTATCAAGACTACCCTCTGAAAGACCCAACAAGCAGCTGAAAGACTCAGATGCAGATGTTTGTACCCAACTAATGAACAGAAGCTTCTGACCCTTGTGGTTAAATTAGGGAAAAGTTGGAAGGAGCTGAGGAGGAGGAGGGTAAACCTGTAGGAGGACCAGCAGTATCAATTAATCTGAAGCCCCGAGATCTCTCAGACACTGGATCACCAACTAGGCAGTATGCACCAGTTGGTATGAGACACATATACAACAGAAGATTGCTGGGTCTGCATTCAGTCAGAGAAGATGTACCTAAGCCTCAAGAGACTGGAGGCCCCAGGGAGTTTAGAGGTCTGGTCGGTACATCTTTGTGGAGAACGAGGAACAGGAAGGAGGTAAGGGAAGTGGAACAGTCAGAGGGTGGAAAGGGGGGGGGGATAAAATCTGGAGTGTAGAAATAAATAAATAAATAGATAAATAAATAAATAAATAACATTTAAAGATAATAATGATTTTATTAAGGTGAAAAGTGATTTGAAAAATATATAATGTGTGTTTTGAAGTGACTTAATTAACATTATAGTCAGAGGTACAAGGAATCCTACTTATCAGTAATTAATTTAGACTTTATTATAAATTAAGATCATGTCTTTTAACACTTCTGTTCATGTATAATCATAGCTACATAGATACATTCTGTTAAGTGTAATGAAGAGATTTTTATATTTTTATTATACTTTTTTGCCTTTCCTTTCTCCTTAAAATTGGATTATATTCTCTCGATAATCAACCTTTGGAATTTTTTATGTGCCAAAAGATTATCATGCAGGATTACACTAGCAGCCACGTCCACATGTTATTGTAACTGTGATTCAGGCCAAAGTGGTGATGGGCTGGAGGCAGGAGGACCTTTATTGCACCCTATGATTCTGCTGGAATATTATATTTTTCTCACAGGGCTGCCTTAGAAACTATGTTAACCTTTTTGTCTTTTTCTTTGTCCTTCTATCTGTGTCTAATTCTCTTTTCCATTTCAGAGCTCTTTAGCTTTGATATCCACTTAAATTATTTTCACTTACTCAAATCTCTTCAATGTTTCCTGTCCAGGGTTCTCAGTTAGAATGACACTATAATGTTTTAAAACAACTCCCAAATTCTTGTTGCTATTTTATTTCAAAGAAAGAATGTATTCCTGTCTTCGAAACTACTTTAGCAAGCCAATTTGGTGATTTTTCTGTCTCATATTACAGGCTAAAAGTGTTAGTTCATAGAAAATACCATAACATTTAAACGATCCTTCTATTCATTTGTAGAGTGTGAAGATTTCATTCTAGTTAGATTATCACCAGAATGTGAAATGTCACTCAGTTTTGTTCATAAAGGTGTTTGCCATTTCTGTATTAGGTTAAAGTCCAAAATAACTTAAAATCCGGCAAATGAATAAATTAGAAATGTTATCTGACTTATATATGTATATATACATACACGGATATATGTTTATATGTTTGTATACATGTATATGTATGTCTGCCTTTGGGGGTGTTTTCATACAAGAAACAGATGCTATCATTCTATGTCTACCAAAATTTCTTTCTTCCTAATGGCAGTGCTAAGTAGTATTCCGTGAGAAGTAAAAGAAATTGGTCTCCATTTGGTAGCCTCCTAGCACATCGACTATTCAGTTTACAGTGACAAAGTGGACAATTTTAACACAAATAGCTCCTAGCTATGCTTCAGAATGAAAATTTTCCTTAGATGGCTCTATAGAAACCTGTTGGAACAAGCTGCCATATCATTTACAAACCCACCAGCTACTTTTTATGAGCTTTGGTTGCTCTTTATGACTGTAATAATGAGAGAGCAGAAGCCATGTGTGTATCCAATGAGCCCCAAAGCTAGCATCCTAACACACAATACCTAATGTGCTCTTTGAATGTTCTTTCCTTCAGCTGCCCGGTTGCTCTCTTAACACATCTTTTTCATAACCATTTCATTGTAACAATAACAATAAAGGATTATGAAGGATATATGAAGTAGGTTGAGCAATCATCTTTATTAGTCTAAAAATTGTCAAATTATTATCTATACTAGGAAAATTAGTTTGTAAATCAAATGGAAGCTAAAATTTCTAGTAACTCAAATATACAATGTGATATAATTTTGTGATATATTTAACTGATAATGTACTTTTCATTTTACCAAATCAGTATGTGAGTTTTTGAAATGTGCAACTGAAAATATTGTATTTATTTTATTATTTTAATTTTATTTGATATTTTCTTTACAATCCAGTTTTTATCCCCCCCCCGGTTCACACTATGACTGTTCCACAGCCCACCTCTTGCACCCTTGTCTCTAGGAGGATATCCCCACCCCACCAACACCCACCTCCACTCCCTGGGGCCCCAAGTCCCTACACGGTTAGGTGCATCTTCTCTGACAGAATCCAGACCAGGCAGTCCAATACTGTATGTGTGTTGGGGGTTCCATAGCAGCTGTTGTATACTGCCTGGTTGGTGATCCAGTGTCTGAGAGATCTTGGGGGTCCAGGTTAACTGAGACTGCTGGTCCTCCTGCAGGGTCACCCTCCTCCTCAGCTTCTTCCAGCTTTGCCCTAATTTAATCACAAGTGTCAGCAGCTTCTGTTCATTAGTTGGGTATAAATAACTGCATCTTTTTTCTTTCTTTTTTTCCTTCCTTCCTTCCTTCCTTCCTTCCTTCCTTCCTTCCTTCCTTCCTTCCTTCCTTCCTTCCTTCCTTCCTTCCTTCCTTCCTTCCTTTCTTTCTTTCTTTCTTTCTTTCTTTCTTTCTTTCTTTCTTTCTTTCTTTCTTTCTTTTTTTTTCTTCATATTTTATTCCCCTCCCAGTCCACCTTCTGCCTGTTCCACATCTCATTCCTCCTCCCTGTCCTCTGTCTTCATGAGGATATCACCACCACCCACCACCCACCCCACCAGACCTCTAAACTCCCTAGAGTTTCCAGTTTCTTAAGGGATAGGTGCATCATATCTGACTGAACCCACACCTAGCAGTCCTCTTCTGTATATGTATTTGGGGCTTCATATCAACTGGTGTGTGCTGCCTGGTTGGTGGTCCACCTTTTTTTGAGGTGGGGATAATATCCAAAGTTTGGGGGATAATATCAACTTTTTTAGGGGGGAGTAATATTCACTTATTAATGAGTACATACCATGCATGTCATTTTGGTTCTGAGTTAACTCACTTGGGATGTTATTTCTAGTTCCATCCATTTGCCTGAAAAAACTAAGTAGTATTCCATTGTGTAAATGAATACCATTTTCTGTATCCATTTAAGCGACCATATTTCTTATTATCAAAGGAACTTAAAAATAAACTGTTCAAGATATTCTAATATAAAAGGGTTTTGTGATATTCTTGTTAAAAATAAAAATGATATATAAGAATAAATAAGCATCGGTGAATGAATGTTGATTTTTCACTTCAAAATGCCTTGCATTTAATGATCAAGATTAATAGGCATATGATAGGATTAAATTCTGATACACACCTGAGAAACAAACAGGAGAGTCTCTTCAAAATCCACTGGAGTTTGGTAGCTAAATAAGAATTAATTGTACATAGGTGAATCCCATCACAATTATAAATGTATGCAGGGTAAGATTTTGTCTTCTTTGTTAGTCTCCCCACAAGCCTTGCCATAAATTAGGAATCCAATACAAATGTCTATACTAGGTGGAATTTGTACATACTTAAGTGAGAATCAAAGTCAAGATTTAGATGTTCTTTGGAAGTAAGGATGAACCCCAGTTATGTGTTCTGTACTAAGGAAAGTGATAAGATTCATAAAGATTTTTAGAAGATACTAGGAGGAGCTTTCTTTTAGAATAATTCATGTTTATGCCCAGTTACTTAATGGAAAGGAAAGAAAATCCCTTGCAGTCATCAAGGGTAAGAGACAATATCAAAAGGAGTTTGATTGTTGTATTATTGTTGCTGTTGTTGTTCAGTAGTTTTCTTACTGTAGTCGTCAATGAAGGCCAATCAGGGTTTCATCACTTGTACTAAACACCTGGAATTTGTTGTACCTTCAGGTTTTGCAGTACATACATACTCATGTATCTATATACATATATGTAAGTATATGTATATAGATGCATATCTGGGTGTATTCTTTTTACTTCATGTTGCATATGTGTGTTTATGTTTGAGGCCTAAATCTTTTCAAATGTGAGGCATTTAATTCACAAACAATTTTATTAATAATGATAAATTAATTTACTCTCTCTCTCGATATATATACATATATGTATGTATATATATATATATATATATATATATATATATATATATATATCCTCCTGTTCTTCCCTTCCCCTTCTGCTCCCCCCAGCACCCATTCATTTCTACCCCCTTTCAAGAAAAAGGATAACTCTCATGGATATCAATCAGTCTTGGTATATCAAATTGCAGTGAGACTTGGTTATCTTCTCCCACTGAGGCAAGAAGAGGTAGCCCAGTAGGGGGAAAGTGTGCCATGGGCAGACAAGAAAGTCCCAAACAGCCCCTGTGCCCACAGTTAGGAGTCCCAAATGAAGACCAGGCTACACAACTATTACATATGTGCAGAGGACCTTGGTCAGTCCCATGTGTGCTCTCTGATTGGCAGTTCCATCTCTGTGAGCCCCTATGGGCCCGATTGGTTGATTCTGTAGGTTTTCTTTTGGTGTATAGGGGCCTAATTTTGATATATGGCCTTCCTCAGATACTCTCAACCTTACATTGTTAGGACAGGGTCTGTTACTTAACTTAGAATTCACTCACAGTTTAGCCTGACTAACCTGATCCCCCAAGTTCTTCTTGACATAGTCTTAATGCTGTAAGCTTAATGTAGCTTAATGCTATATCTACAGATGTAGATCATCACATAATACATTTGATGTGTGCCTTTGGCATCTTAATCTATGTTTGCACTACAAATACATAATTGACTGAAACATCCTCCCAGGTACTTTAATAACATGCATGACTCTTAAACTTGAATAGTTAACCAAATATATTTATGTATAAGAAACTCCCAGTTTCATAAAGCCAATTTACAGTGATAAAGTCTCATCCCAATATTTCTAATCTCTCCAAAACACCAGGAATGTGTGTGAAGCCATCTGGATATCTGCATCTCCCTCTCTGCTCTACTCATTTTGTCCTCCAAGCCTAGCCTCTCTCCCCCTCCACCCCTCAATTCTCTTATCTCCTCCTCCTCTCTCCCCTCCAATCACTGGCCTTTCACTGCCTCAATGTGAGTGCATAGGAAATATCTTGCATCACCCAACTTTCTTGACAGTTAAAGAAAACATTTTTAATAGAACTTGATAGTTTCTCCCTGTGCCAATACGTCACGGCCCTCTCCCACTTTCTCTTCCATTAGATTCAGGGTATCTGGTTTTATGTTGGAGTCCTTAATCCATTTGGACTTGAGTTTTGTGCAAGGTGATGAGTATAGGTCTATTTTCATTTTTCTACATAGAGATAGCCAATTAGACCAGCACCATTTATTGAAGATGCTTTCTTTTATCTATTGTATATTTTTGGCTTCTTTGTCAAAGATCAAGTGTCCATAATGAATTAAGGAAGGCTGAATGAAGCTGAGGGTGACCCTGTAGGAGGACCAGTAGTCTCAATTAATCTGGACCCCTGGGATGTCTAAAACACTAGACCACCAAACAGGCAGCATACTCCAGCTGATATGAGGCTCCCAACACACATACATTAGAGGACTGCTGAGTCAGTGTTCATTTAGAGATTATGTACCTAACCCTCAGGAGACTGAAGGCCCCAGGGAGTTTAGAGATCAGGTGGGTTGGGTAGTGGTACATCCTCATGGAGGCAGGGAGAGGGGAGAAGGTATGGGATGTGGAACAGTCTGAGGGTGAAGAGGGGTTGATAGGGTTGGGGATAAAATGTAGAATGTATAAAATAATTAATAAAAATATTTAAACAAAATAAAAAGAAATTGGATGTTAAGAAGACATTAACATCTCCTTAACACGTGTGGTTATTACTTATGCTAAAATCCAGTGGCTTTCCAAATACTGATCTGTTACAACAAACTATTATTTTATTTTGGTAGAGAAGTGAATAGGTTCATAAATAAGAAGGTGAGCAACAACCATTTAAAAAAATAATCTAATTCGTGGGAGTTTAGGATTATATTTTCTAAGGCTTCTCACAATTTTTTTCTTATGAGCTGCACATTTCAGATCGTTTGTTACTTTAAAGTAGAAAGCTCCAGAGACAGCTTCTTATGAATACTTCTGGAAAGATCCTTGAGGTCAAAAAAGTGATTTAACCTCAAAGATCAGCCAAAATTCTGTAGAGTGCAGAAGAAGAAAAATATAATTTAATTTCTAGGACATTCAGCAGCTAGGGACTTCAACAGCTATAGGCCAACACATGATTTGTGTTGTAATAACCAGTCATGACAGCCACATATTTTAAAAACTACATTTAGAAGTGCTTCATATACAATATTTTAAATATGCTCTATAGATACTTTTCCTCCAATTTTGTTGTATGAAGACATATATTCCCAGAAATTGTGGTTGAATGTTTTTAGGCAGAAAAGTTACATTTAATTAATGTTACATTTAATTAAGCAGTTGATAAAGATTTTGAATTAAAAGAAAATTATAATAACACAGTGTGATAAGGATTGAAGTCTTGACACTTTCCCTTTATATCACAGATCTTATATTGTTGATGTAAATATCTGAGAAGCATCATTGAAGTTGTATTAGCTGATGGCTGATATTGTATTTTAATGGTGGGCTGTAGACATTCATTTGCTGAAAAACTCTTCACTTGTTCTATGACCTAACTAAAAGCAAGATTATGATTGGAATTTCTACATTTTCTCTATGTATCCTTTACTTGGTGTCTTAGGGTTTCTATTCCTGCACAAACATTATGACCAAGAAGCAAATTGGAGAGAAAAGAGTTTATTCAGCTTACATTTCCACATTGCTGTTCATCACTAAAGGAAGTCAGGACAGGAACTCAAGCAGATCAGGAAGCTGGAGCTGATACAGAGGCCATGGAGGGATGTTTCTTACTGGCTTGCTTCCCCTCACTTGCTCAGCTTCTTTCCTTTCTTTTTTTTATTCGATATATTTTTTATTTACATTTCAAATGATTTCCCCTTTCCTGGCTCTCCACTCCCTGAAAGCCCTCTTCCCCTTCTCCCTGTTCCCCCATCCTCCCCTTCCCACTTCTGTGTTCTGGTATTGCCCTACACTGTTGCACTGAGCCTTTCTAGGACCTGGGGCCACTCTTTCCTTCTTCTTGGACATCATTCTGGAGAACATCATACTAAATGAGGTAACCCAGCCTCAAAAGATCAATCATGGTATGCAATCACTGATAAGCAGATATTAGCCTAGAAACTTGGAATACCCAATACATATCAGCTTCCTTTCTTATAGAAACCAGGACCACCAGCCACAATGGGCCCTCCCTCCTTGATCACTAATTGAGGAAATGCCTTACAGCTGGATCTCATGGAGGCATTTCCTCAAGGGAGGCTTCTTTCTCTCTGATAATTCCAGGTTGTGTCAAGTTTACACACAAAACTAGCCAGTATACTTGGCATCCAACTTGTGGCTAGGTCTACTTAGGAATTTAATCTTAGTTTTTCATTTAAAAATTGATGATATAAAATTGGTTACCTTTTAGTTGATGAATTCCTTTTCAAGCCTGAAGGAAAAAAGAATAACTTGTTAAGGCATTTTCCTGTAACTTTCACAATTTTATATTACACATGCCACAAAATGTCCCTGAAGATTTTTAGTGATTGTTTAAACCTTCAAATCACTTTACTTTACAGGAATAGGTAACCCTCACAGACATACCTCTGAACACTAAGGTAGCCCCTTATGCTGGGGAAATTCCACAGTGGCAGAAACTGATACTATCCCCTACAAATATGAAGGCATTTGAAACTATTTCACAAGAACCAGTTCAACCGTCAATCAAGAAGAACTCTGGAACTACCAGGAAGAGTCTGGAAGGAGAAAATGACCATAACTTGATGATGTTCTGCAACAAGGTTTGTGACCTCTCCGTTTTTAGTACCCAGGACTGTTTTTCACCCATGTCAGGCTGGTGAATTTTTCCTTATCTGAGTCACTCCTAGAATTCATTCTCTCTGCAGAAGGAGAGTGGAAGATAACATGATAAAGTAGCTCACAGCTTCATGCTTGATCTAATCCTTTGGTTCATGTTATCATTCCAGTGATTGGGTGAGATACTTGACTCCATCCACATTCTAATATGACCATATTTATTAAACATACTTCTACATTTCTTTCAGTGTTTTCCTTTGGTCTGTGGGTCAAATGGCTAGATACAATTTATTTCCCCCACTTCATGTCAATGCTCTGGATACTGGCTTTGCAAAGATGAGAATTACTTTGTAAGCTGCCTACAGTTGAATTTTGTTGAGGTGATCTTTATTTGCAATGTATAAAGGTTGACTTTCTACTATTTAGATGCTGATTTCCTCACCCACAGAGATGGGATTGCTCAGCACTTGGATCACATTTTGTAAACATTCACTCTCTCGCCTTCTGATTGGTTTAATAAAAACCTGGTAGCCTGTGGCAGAGAAGGAGAGAATAGACAGGCCTTCCAGAGAAAGATTGAGTTGTAAAAAATAGGTTGGGAAAAGTTTCACCAGCCTAACATAGAGGGAAAAGCAGGCCCTGGTACTAGAGCCTGACAGATTCCGAGCCTTGTGGCTGAAATTAGCATAGAATAAATGAGTTAATAAGTTACAAGGTAATTGGTAAGAAGCCTAGCTATATGGCTTAGGCATTCATAAATAAATATAAGTCTCTTTGTCAGTATTCAGAGCTGGGGCAGGCATAGAAAGGCTTTAGGGTTACAGAGTTCAGTGCCAAGAAAATGTTCATTTGACTCTGAGTTATAAAGCTGAAATATGTTGCTTCTGTAAATATACATTATTTTGCCTTTAGCAAACTTATGCATGTAAACTCCTTGGTCTCTTATAAAATATGAAATGACATTCTTGTTTGCTTAAAACTAACATGTGCTTGTTAAGTGGCTTATCATATGTCACCATGCAGTATGATTATCCTCAAAATTTTATTACTTTATGGCCAAGTACTGAGGCAAAATGTTGACTAATACATAGCTGACAGCAAAGCAACTATGGCCAACAGTTTATGATGATCTATGCTTTCCATGTTTTTCTTTGTTGAAATCCAAAAACTATTAATACCAAATTACTTATCAAAACATGAAAACTCAAGACATTTGCTTAAGAACTACTAGTTTTAAATTTTTCATTATCAAAATAAACCAACTTTAGGGAACCATAGATAGCCTCTGAGTTATAGCTAGTGATCACTCCAACCAGCTTAATTTGAATTTGGGTGTTATATGAGGAAATGTATATTTTTTATTTGAATGTTGAGAATAATCAAAAAAGTTAATACAAGGAATGAAAACAACTTTTCAGTGAAAGAAACTGAAATGTAAAACTAAATGTACAAGTCTCTCTTGTTAAAGCAACCGAGATTTAAAATTCTGCAGAGTCAATAAAGGTAAGAAAATATTGCTGTTTTTATAATCCAACACAGGTTTCCAAGACATGACAATAAGTGCTATTTTGTTGCTGTTAAATAGGTGATTAAGATATCTCAGTCTGTGGAACTAATGAGCAAGAAATGAAGTTTAACAAAAGTTCTCCCCGTGATGCAGTAACATGAGCATCAGCTCTTTAAAGCAGATAAAGCAACTGAAGAGTCTCATATTCCTTCCATGGCCACCACTGGCAGAACGGCCAAAGGCTTCTAAGAGAAATCTCAGTCTAGTACAATGTATGCTTTTATTATGCATTAGCACATATGACAATGTGTTCACAGTCATCTAACAGTAGATAGATGACTATGTAGCACAATTTCTACCAGTGACAATTTGCATGCTTAATTTTAAAAAAGGGAATTTTATATTATAGGTAGCCATAGACATGTCCACTATTCAGTCTTCATCTTTACTTCAAGTCAGGTAACAGTAAATATTATTCATTTTCTTCAATCCATTTAACATTTTGGTGATTTAAACATTTTCATATTAATTACAGTGAGAAAAACCTTACATATGATTTTGCTAGCTTTGAATGAAAAAAAAAACAATGATATATAAAAAAATATATGTGCAATGTACTTTTTTTGAGAGAAAGAGGCTTACTGTGTAGATTTTGCTGCACTAGAAAATATGATATAGACCATGCTGGCCTAGAACTTACAGTGGTCTGCCTGTGTCTATTATCAGAGGTGTTAAAGATGTGTGCCATTCTTGCTGCATTCAAACAAGTCATTGCTATGCTGTAATTTCTAATTACTTCCTAATAGGATAACAGGAATATGCATCTATAAATACAGATGTTTTTAAAACCTCTGTATAAATAAATACTAACAAAATAATTTTATCTGATAGTTTATAAGAATTTTTCTTAAATAAATAATCTTGATATGAATTGTTTCATTTATAAAGATTGGGTATTTTGCCATTAAGAACAGATAAATATATGATTTTATTTCTGGAGATTGATTCCTGGAAATTATGTCATTTTAAAATATGAAATGTCATAAGCACTACAAGAATGACAATTCATTTTGACATTAAAATTGTGAGTTCTTAGAAATATCACGTGTTTATATTTGTTAGATTTTATGGGACAGGAATTCATAGGTATGGAATGATCTCTTCCTTTGAGGGTTGAAAAATGTACAAGTCATGACAGATAAGAGATAGTTAAAATGGCATGTAGTATCTACATTTGGAAAATAAATATAATATAAAAATATTCTACCTTCTATAGTTAACATCTAATTATCATTAGCCGTACGTAAAAGAGTATTTATGATTCCTCAGTGTTTACATTTTTGAGAAACTGTACAAAATAGCTTTTTTAATTGAAAGATATGATTAAAACCTTCTAATTTAACAAAGATTTTTATTTAAGTGTTACCCTTTTTAGTAAAAGTATATTCTGAATCAATAAGTCAGAACTACATATTGCAAATATCGATCTTCTGTTTTGATTGAATTCCAGGTCATGATACTATATCAATGTTTAACAACATCTGTGTATAAAGTCACATGTTCAAATCTTTTTTTATTCTTTACACTTCTAACATCGTGTATATAATAACCTTTAAGGAACTGAAGGGACAGATTGCTTTATTGCAGCCTTTTTTGTGTAGAAGCAGCACATATGTCTATCCACCCTTAGAAAGGCAACCAATACTCACAACAGCTCAATGTAATAGTGCAATAAAGCCCAACTCTATGAACCAATGAGTTTTAATAACTGGAGGAGTTCGGTTACAAGGAGAAGGTAGAATGAGAGGCAGCTGCTTCACTGCAAAAAAACACCATACCTTGGGAGCTGCAAAACTGGAGCTTTTGTGTACTTCCAAGCAGCTCAGACTTTGACCTTTCCCCTTTGTCATCAGTTCAGCTGGTTAGTTTCCTTTCCCAGGAACCTTATTTTACTACTCAAGGATCTTCCAGGTTTTTGTTCTTTTAGATATGTCGGGTTTTGCTTACCTCCTGAGACTCATACACACTTGCACCCATGTAAACACAAAGCAGGATTTGGGAAATACTTATTATTCATGGACAGTATGTATAAGATGCTAATAATATTTTAAGAAGGAAGAAATATGAATTTTATAATGAAAAATTATAAGAAGCTTTTAGTTTTTGAAAATAAATTGCAATTAGTACAGAAGTTTAAGGATAATCTCCTCATCTTGGAAGATAATTTGCGTGATGTGCAAGTAAAATAAATATTTCATTTTGAAGAAGTGACAAAACATTGAAAATGTAATATATTTTTCTATCATACAATACATCTCAACTGTAGCTTTCCCTCCTTCTATTTGTCTTCCCACTCCCCCTCTTCCCAGACCCACTCCTCTGCCATATCTCCCCGAAATAGAGCTGGACCCTAGAGACATCAACCAAGTCCAACATAACATGATGCAGTAAGATTAGGCACAAATCTTCACATAAAGGTGGGGAGAGGCAATCCAGTAGGAGAAAAATGATCCCAGTAGCAGGCAAAAGAGTCAGAGACACCTCAAATCACATTGTCAGGAGGTCTCCAAAAACATCAGTCCAACAACTATAACATATAGGAACAGCATCTAGCACAGACTCATGCAAACTCTAAACTTGCCCCTTGAATCTTCCTGAACGCTCCTGATTTCTGATTAGGTGATTCTGTGGGACATGTTCTCCTGGTCTTCAGAAGAGTCCTCAACCCTTCAGGCAATTCTTCCTCATGCTCTTCTTGAGTTTCTCTGAGCTCCAAAGGAAGGGACCCAATGGAGACTTCCAGCTTGATTCCTTCCCTGCCCACCGTTTAGCTGTGGGTCTCAGCATCTGCTTCCCTAGCTGCCAGAAGCAGCCTCTCTGTGACTCTTCCAGGTACTCATCTTTTGAATCAGAAACATCTATGGAAAAATAAGATAATTTAAAAGCATGACACATTAGTCTTATATTGCTTTCCTCATCAATTGCCATAAAGCATATTCAAGCTATGAGAGTATTTTTGAGTTAGAATTCTTGATACAGGCTTAACAGAATTGCATGGTCATGTAAGTGTTTAATTAATGAATGGGTTTTCAGTGTCTTGAGACTATTGAAAACTTCTGATCTTGATTTGAGTTGGACTGTCACACTGTGACAAATTTTCTATGCTAAAGTCCAATACCATGATCTGTTGTAATCACACACACACATACACACAAACACACACACATGCATAAAATACATACACACATATAAAATACATACACAGAGAGACATACACACATGTATGTCTCTCTCTCTCCCCTGCCCGTCCTCTCTCTTTGATTAAAAAAGTTACAACTTCTTTTTCAATTCATCTCAAGTTTACAATTCATCCAGGTTATTCTCCACAAGCTAAAGGGAAAACAGAATTTAGGAAATCTGGATTTAAAATGTCAAACAAACAAAACCATCATATTGAGAATATAGCAGGAAAATTTGATTTATAGTTAAGTACCATGCAAGGTCCATGTATTCCCAGTTAAGCCAATACCCCTCAACACCAAATCCTCACATTTAAATGCTAGCACTGATCCAGCACACTCATGTCTTCACGGGAAATAGAACTTAACTCCTAGAAGAGGGGAGGAAAATAGAGTTTTTGTCTTTTTGTTCATTTTGTGTTTTGAAACTGTTGCCATGGCAATGTAATTTCATCTTAAATATGACAATAATTTTCAAGGCACAGATCTCCTAGATTGTACAAATCTTGCCTTATCCTCTTCTCCCAATAACCTACTTAAAAGAATCATCTTATACTCAGGTGTCTGGGTCTTAAATGTAGGTTCAAATTCCCCTTGCTGAAATCTGTAGACTGTCCACATCAGTTTCTTCTTTTCTTTTCTATCTGTAACGTCATGTGCTTGTATCTTATCATTCTTTATTGACTTCTAGATCTCTGGCATTTTAATTAGTTTTCAATATTAAACCATCTTATTTTCTTAAGATACATATATTTTACTGAGTAATTAATTTTATAATGTTTAAAATTAATTGATTAATCTGTTAGACTGTTACTTAGTGAACTTGGATATTTTTGAAATAATTGTACATGGAACTTTGGAATTAGGTGCATGGAAGCATAATTATTAATATTGAACATTTATTTATTTGGAAAGACATTCTCTTTTAGAGATCAGATATAGAATGCAAGCTTGGCTATTCAGCTATGCTAACCACCCTACATAATTCCAGCAGTAAAGATTAATTATGCCATAATTATTTAAACTAAATTAATCCAACATATTAATAAAATATTCATATTGTGAGAAAAATCAGTCATCGGGAATGCTCTAAATAATTTCTTTTATTTTATGTGAGAAACAAGAGTGCATATTTAACCTGCTTACTTACAAATGAATATAAGTAAATAAAATCTGATGATAAATTTCCATGAAATGCAGTATGAAACATTTTAATTATGAGAAATATAAACACACAATGCACACATCTATTATTCCTATTAAAATTATATTTCCTGTCACACAGTTGATTATAAATCTTAGGAAACTGCTGTATCTAACACAATTAGAAATGAGGACTACTGAATTTCATAATGGTGGAGAAAAGAAACACACAGAGTACCATACCTTGGGACATATGCCTACTTGTGCTTCTGAGAGCACAAAGGGACAGGAGAGGAGAACCTGGAGCCGAGATTCTCTCTGCTGTTCTGCTGTTAGTTTATAAACCTTGCCTATTCTTTTGCCTGCTGTTCTCTCTCTGTCTCTGTCTCTATCTCTGATTCTCTCTCTCTTTCTCTCTCTCTCTCTTTTTCTATCTCTATCTCCTTTTCTTCTATTTTTTTTTTTTTTTGCCTTTACTGAACTTTCTCCCTTTTCCATTTTGATATTTGAGATGTTATGGTTTGAGAGCTCTAGAAGCTCTGTTTTAAGATATTTCTAGAAATGAATCTATAGAAGAGGCTCATTTCTCTTTTATAAAAATTCACATTCATCTCAGAGGCAGAAGGAACTTACAGTAACACATCATCTAGATCAAATGCACTAAATGAAAAGTGGTGAAGAGTATGTTTCTCCCCTTGTTTTTAATAGTGGGATTTTGCTATTATTTTTATTTGTATCTCTGTATCTTTATATCATTAGTGTTCGAGTAGATGGCTGTAATATTTGAATAGAAAGGTTAAATGATTAAGACAATTCCAGTATTTCTTATTTGAGAGAATTCAGGAAAGAAATTGTGTGTTCAATAATTATCAGAGAAACATTTAATTAAAAAGAAAAAAACAGAATGAACAAAAATCTTTTTTTTTCACTATGCAGCATAATATTTAAAGTCTAACTTGAAAGCATCCACCCTTGGAGAAATGGCAACAAGGGCCATAAAAAGTTCAGAGAATATTCTTAAAGAAAAATAACTAAAGCTCTCTTTTGGGAGTTGCAAATATCACAGTATCTAACTTAAAAATCCAGGTGGTCAGGACATTATATTTTAAAATGACAAATTATTTATATATAGCTTTGTGCTGTGTGGAATGATCTGCTCAGGAAAACTGATATATGTATTATTAAATTTTAGAGCTCTAAGATTGAGAAATTCAAGAATAACTTTAGACTTTTCATTCCTCAACTAGGACTTAGGGGTAATTGGAGCAATAAAATATCAGCTCTTAATTTATATGAAGGAGTTTTAAGAACCATTAAAAGCAGACTTGGTTTTTAATGAATCAGATGCCTGGAAGTATAAAGGATGGGGTGAATATTAAGAAGTGTTTGAAGACTCCTTGGTAAAATGTGAATAAAAATCACATATAGTGACCGTCAAGAGGAACTCTTTGCTGTAGTATCTCTTCCAACTATAAACTACTTGCCATAATTGAGACCTTTCTGTACCTAAGATGGACCAAGCCCAGTATGTCCTTAGTACTCCTCTACATTTTATTCTCTGCTAATGGACCCAGCTACATAATTGAGGTTTGCTCAAATGTTGACTCTTAATAAGTCCATCACTGCCATAGAAATTGGCCTTTCTACTGATCCATAACCATTGCTTGTCTTGTACTGCTATGAGAACATCTGTCATGACCTGCCATCATTCTGTTTTAAAATTTATGCCCTGGTTTCCAATCACCTTGTGATTTGCTTGACATTAGGAATTTACATACCGTTTGCACAGTGAGCCTGAGACATACGACACAAACAGGAGATGGGAAAGAAAAATAATCGCATTTATACTTTCAAAGGGAAAAAAGGCTCCTAAGTTCTTATGTGAGGAAAGTAGAATTTGAAGTAGGATATTAAAAAAAAGGTAAAATTTAATTCTTTTGTTTTGTTAAATGTAGAAACTAGGTGTATAAAACATTGTTCATCATTTGAGTTTGGATGCTTAGTTAAATATATTCTCAGAAAATATTTGGTGGTTGTTGGTAGTCTTCTATTATTGTTATACTATACATAATCGTATGATAATTGATCAATCTTTTATATTACAAAAATCAGTAATTCAAACTCTAGTAATCCACTCAAATTATTAATTATTAAGGCCTGTTTCTATGACACCAGTTATCTATTATTAGAGTGGATACTATGCATTTGTGTATAACTTGCTAATTTTTTGAATTAGTTTGTCACATCTCTGGTTTTATTGTAAATATTTAGATAAGGTTACATTGTTACATCATTTACATATTGCCCAGCAAATAATGACTGCTTAATAGATATTACTAGCATAATGGATGAGCCAACAATCTTATATTGATAAATAAAACAAAATTTCAAAATTAAAAAGATAAAAAGAGACTAATGTGAAATGGAAATTTCTGGTTGTGTCATGTGATGTTTTGCTGAAACACATATGATGTTTGGCTGAAGCAGACCTGTGAGAAGACACTGGATATTTATAGAGCTTACAAGTAGGACCCAACCAACGTTGATGGGGTGCTTGCATAGCTAGCACTACAATGCTTCCTTGGTCTCACATCTTTGCTGATCTTCATGAATGTCATTAAGAGAGGCACAGCAGAGAATCTCTCCGGGATTTCTGACTGTTTCTAAGTTCTAATGGCTCCCACTCTCATATACTGATTTGAAGGTTTCTATCATAGCACTATTGAACTGGACTGCTGGTATCCTGACAATGAAGATTGGAAGAGCCCTCAAAGATCCACTTCTAAATAGATCAAAATCCCATTATTGTTTTTACCATCTTTTCTCCCTTGCCTTTGCACAGAGCATTAGAAAGGGCAATGGAAGTGTTTAAGAACCCTTATTAAGGTAAGTTTTGAAAATCTAAGCAAGCCGGGTGACGGTGGAGCACGCCTTTAATCCCATCACTTGGGAGGCAGAGGCAGGTGAATCTCTGAGTTCAAGGCCAGCCTGGTCTACAGAGTGAGTTCCAGGACAGCCAGGGCTACACAGAGAAACCCTGTCTCGAGAAAACAAAAAACAAAAAACAAGCAAACAAAAAACAAGAAAGAAAGAAAGAAAGAAAGAAAGAGAGAGAGAGAGAGAGAGAGAGAGAGAGAGAGAGAGAGAGAGAAAGAAAGAAAGAAAGAAAGAAAGAAAGAAAGAAAGAAAGAAAGAAAGAAAGAAAGAAAAAAACTAAGCCCACACTAATAATATATCAAGTTAAGTAGAAAATTGGTTGATCTGGTTATAAAGAAAGAAGTTGTGAGAAAGGAAAAGGCTTACTAAACCATCAGATTTCATTGATGTAAGTTATCCTGCATTCACCTATATTGTGAGATATTTGCCAAGAATTATTCTGTAAATAACTTTCAAGAGCAAAGAACGTGTCTCCTTTCAGAACATGGAGTAGTAATTAAATGTGGCGCTCCATGACAGTTATATTTCTATTTTACTTTTATTCTTCTTCCAAACACATACATAATTTATAGCACTTTCAACAAACCAGATATACTTTTATACTTTAATACAAAGCATTTTTCTACCTTTGATTTTCAGATTATTAATAGTGTTTCAAATGTACTTTAGAACTTACTGCCTCAAAATGTTCTTGGCACAACTTAGAATGAGATATTTTATTTTTTAAAAATGTCTTTAGTTCCAATTAAAATAAAAATGTTATGATTTTTGCTTATCCTCAGGCACAGTGAATTATTAATAATGAGGGAAATGATATAGAATTTTCTATTAAAGATTTTGAATTAATTTAAACTACATACAAATAGGTCTTTGTAGTACAATACTTTATTTTTTATGGTTTCTATTATTCTTTGAATTTCATATTTGAATTGATAAAGCTATATAATATTAACATAAGAACTTTTCATTTGGGAACCAATAGCTATGTTACTGACATTAATGAGTTATAGTAAATTTTGTCAGTATAAATTCTAGCCTTGGCAATGGGGTTACACACATCTGGGTAATGCCATTAGTTTTAGAAAAAGAGATGTGTTGCATTATATTGTCTGTCCTGAGTTATGGATTTGAATATTGAACAGACACAGAGAATATCAAATTTAGGACTTCAGCTATTGAATTTAAATGTATTTAATTCACTAAATATCAACATGAGGTTTTTACAACTGACATTTTCTTGAAATTATTCTTTTGTAAAATCATTATTAAGGAAAATGGAATAAAATATCAATTATATGTTCAAGATTTAAGGTTGCTGCATTTATCCTTTTTAATTCCTTATATATCAAATAGTTCTGTAAACAAGCCCATGTCAATATTTATCATTCCATTTGTTCAATAAGTAACTCAAGCATGGTGAGTCTCAAAACGCCCCCAGTAAATAATACATCTGTTCAATTATTTACTTACATCAAGAGATCCAACTCTAAAGTGGTCTTTTGTTGAAATTTGTTTGATAGCAAATTTTTATTTTTTGCCTTTTATCATTTGACAGCTTTTTCTATCAATTAAGGAATAATGTCTCTCTGGAGCTATAGTATGATATCACATTCTTAAGTTTGGTGTTTGAAGTAAAGTTTAATTAGACAGAATCACTTCAGGTAGCTATAAGACTTGGCAAGACTTTTATTTAGACAAGAGATGGTTGCTTCCATCCCAAATTATTGTAGAGATGGAGCTAATTGGCTTGGTAGAAAAAAAATTGAGAAACATCTGATGTTCTCAACATTGCAGACTTTGAACAATTTAAATGGTAAGAGACTATGCCTAAAACAGATTTATCTGATGAATGTGAAGAAGACACTTATAGTGTCATGTTAATTTTTCTGCATGTTCGCATAGCTAATTAAAGCATGTTTCATATATACAATTTTATTTAGGCACATGGAAAGATAAACTTATTGAGTTTATGTCAAACTGAACAAAAACGGGAAATGTTTTATTAGCTTACTAGCTATGGCTTCATATGCCAAGCCTGTTGTGGTCCTGGTGGAGACAGAGTGATGTGGTTATTGCCTCTGGGACAGGCTTCCTCCCATCCTCCCAGCCGGTGTGAGCCTCTATGAGTGTTGATGGCTGCCCTGCAAACTTAAGGCTTGTTTGTATAATACTGTACATATGTTACATTCCTCCTAGGAATTTCCTTCCTGTAAATGTTACTGACTCCATGATAATTAAAACAAGCATGAGTCAAGAAGTTGAGGGTAGGACTGTTATCTTCACAAAATGGTAAATGAAGGGTCCTACAGGAGAGCCCTTAAGACTGTAGGAAAGAGCTCTGAACACATAAGTTCAAAAATATATAATTTCTAAACTATGCAATAATAAGTATACAATATGAATTATATGGTGGGCTTCTTGAATCTAGAGAACAAAAGCAGTTGCATCATGACCTGTCTTGTTAGAAAATTACTAAGGAAAAAGCCCAGAACAGAGAAAGGTTAGACCTAAGTGTGGTAGAAATGGTAATTTTAGGGCAAGGTCCCACCCAACTAGCTTATCATCTGTGTTTATCAAAACCAGACAGGTCTCTGAATTCTTTTGCAATGTTAAGAAAAAAAAATATGATTGCTGTCTCCTAAGAATCCTAGGGCTGGGATCATGGGATGCTAATTCAGAAGATAATCAAAAGGGAGAGCTAGAATAAATGACTTAATTGGTATGTAAATAAAAGACTGAACCTCTATTCTGTAGGAGATGAGCTATCCCGAGAATTTTTTTAGGATAAAAAGAGAACTGTTTGGAGAACACTCTCTGTGTCTGTCTCTGTCACTGTCTCTTTATCTCTTCTCTTTTCTCTCTCTCTCTCTCTCTCTCTCTCTCTCTCTCTCTCTCTCTCTCTCACACACACACACACACACACACACACACACACACATACATATGCACAAGCAAGCAGGACATAGACAAACTTTTTAGAATAGCAAGCAACCACAACATAGGCTTGAGAAATCTCCAGGGAGAAAGCAGAAAATAGAAAGACGCAGAGTAGGAAGGCAGTATCAAGCAGAACACAAGTCATCAGCTTGGATCCATGATTTGACTTTGAGTCTTTCTCTTTGATGCTCCCAGATACTAAGCACTTCTCTTAACCCCTCTCCAAGCTGAGGTTGTTCCTTGGCATTCATAGACAAATACAGCATCTTGTTTCACATGCATATCTTAGCTTGTAATAATTATATGTATTGTATTTGTATGTGACTAACTATGGGTACAGGCTAGGAAACTACAAAGTATTCCATGATATGAACAAATAAATTAATTCAATAATAATCCTCCTTAAACTGCTTCAAGGCTGATGAGTAACATTTGTATTACCATATGAGTAGAATATGAAGAGATAATATGCTTAGTGAAAGAATTGAAATGCAAGTTACTGACATGTTTCTATATAATATTCTTTATTTGCAAATGTGGGTGAAAATGTCTCTTGTCTTCGAAATCAAGTGTCCTTTCGTTCCAACATTGTATCTCTTCTTTCCTTCAGGCTTAGAAAATTCTAAACTAGTAAAGCATTTTTAAACCTGCAGATACTTATTTCCTTTCCGCTCCATCTGAGGCACAGTCATCACTGATGAACTACATGCTGACTTCCCTTTGCTCCCCCAACAGCTCCATCACTTTCCTATAACCAAGAGGCCTGCCAGCCTCAAGGAAAATCCCAGTTTAGAGCCTTTCAAACCAATCTTCTGCCAACCCAGTCTACTTGAAGCACAGACAGCAGATATAAGCTCCAATGGTGTCTCCAAAGCTCCACCATCAGGCCTACAACTCTACCTCTCTTCCCTAGGAGGTCTGCAGGTCCTCTCAGGGAACAGCCACCAGAGGTGAATAGTTTATTCTTCCCTGAGCTCCATTGTCAAGCCCAAGCCTCTGTTTACCTACCTGAGGAGTCCTGTTGCATCAGGAACTCCAAGCCACCATCAGAGACAAACAGAAGGCAAAAAACTAGTGTAAGAACACAACCAATGGGCAATATAGCAGTAACAAAACCCAGCTATTCTACCATGGAGAACCACCAATATCTTAACATTAACAATGCAAAGAAGATTGGTGTGTTAATAAAAAGATAAAGAGACAGGAGATATGTTCTTTGTGTTTGTAGTCAAGTACCAGGGAAGGGAATGTCTCAGAGGGCACATGCAGAGACTTCCTTTCTCCCTAAGGGACCAGCCATATACGACAGATGATATAGTATAGAATAGAGTTTATTCAGGTCATCGGAGAGGAGTGAAGAGGGTAGTAGAGGCAGAGAAAGGTAGAGAGAGGGAGAAATTAAAGAAATAGAGTCTGGCCATGAATACCTGAAGAGAGGGGGAAGGGAAGAGGGGAAGAGGGTAGGGAAGAGTCCAAGGGGCCAAGAGAGAAACAAGAGAGCAAGAGAGCAAGGAGGGGGCAAGTAGTCCATTTTGCAGTGGGTCAGGACTTGCTGACTGTTGCCAGGTAATTGTGCATTGTCTGGTTTGAAGGCCTTTAGAGAGTAAATGAATATATTCTTTAAGGAAATACAGGGAAATTCAATCAAATAGGTTGAGAAAATGAATGAAACTTTCAAGACTTAAAAATTAAGGAAGAAAATAAAGAATGAAAGCATAAACTGAAGGGATGCTAGAGCTGGAAAACCTAGGAAAGAGAAGAAGAATTCCAGACTGGAGCATCACAAATAGAATATAAGAGGTAGAAGAAAGAATCTCAGGTGTAGAATATAGGATTGAAGAAGTGGATACTTTAGTCAAAGAAAATGTTAAATCTAACAAGTTCCTGAAACAGAGTAGCCAAGAAATCTGTGACATTATGAAAAGACCAAACCTAAGACTAATAGGAAGAGAAGAAGACTCCCACCTCCATGGCCCAGAAAATACTTTCAACAAAATCATAGAGGACAACATCCATCCTAAAGACAGAGATATTAGAAACATATAAGTATCTTACAGACCACCAAAAAGATTAGAGCAGACAACAAAGTCCTTCTGCCACATAAACACTAAATGTACAGAACAAAGAAAGAACATTAAATGCTGAAGAGAAAAAGATTAAGTGACTTAAAAATGCAGACCTATTACAATTAGACTGGGCTTCTCAGTAGAGGTAGAGACTATATAAACCAGAAAGGGCAGTGCAGACACCTTGCAGACCCTAAGAGATCACAGATGTCAGCCCAGGCTACTATAATCAGCAAAACTTTAATCTCTATAGATGGAGAAAACAAGTTTTTCCACGATAAAACCAAATTGAAAAATACCTATATACAAATCCTACAAAAGATACTAAAAGGAAATGTCCAATCCAAGGAGGCAAACTATACCCAGAAAACACACATTCACACACTATAGCTGCTACCACCAAAATAACAGGATTCAGCAATCATTGGTAATTAATACTCTCTTAACAATATTGATCTCAGTTCTCCAATAAATAGACAGAGGCTAACAGAAAGGATGGCAAAATCCATTTTTCTGCCTTAAATAAGAAACACACACTTCAGCAACAAAAATTGACATTACATCACAGTCAAGGGCTAGAGAAAAGTTTATTCAAGCAATGAGACCCAAGAAATAAGCTGGAGCTGGCAATCTAATATCTAAACAAACAAAACAAAATAAAATATAACAGTTTTTCAACTAAAATTAATAAAAATAGATGAGGAAGTAATATCCAAAGTATATAAAGTACAAAACAACCAACCAAATAATCCAATTAAAAATAGGGTACAGAGCTAAATGGAGAATTCTCAATAGAGATTTATATAATGGTGGAGAAGCACTTAAACACATGTTCTACAATCTTAGTGATCAGGGAAATACAAATCAAAACGAGCCTGAGATTCCACCTTACCTCAATCAGAATGTCTAATATCAAAATTTTAAGTGCCAGCACATGCTGACAAGGACGTGGAAAAAGAGGAACACTCCTCTATTACTAGTGTGAATGTAAACTGAAACAATCACTCTGAAAATCAGTCTGACAGTTCCTCAAAAAATTGGAAATAGTTCCACCTGAAGACCCAGCTATACAGTTCTTGACCACATTCCCAAATGATGTTCAGTCATAACACAGGACACATGGTCCCCTATTTTCATATCAGGCTTATAGCCAGTAATAGCTACTAACAGCTAGAAACTGGAAGCAACTCACATGTTCCTCTACTGAAAAGTGAATACAGAAAATAAGGTCCACTTACACAATGGAATACTCTTCAGCTATTAAAATGAGGACATCATGAAATTTGCAGGCAAATGAATGGAACTGGAAAATATCATCCTGAGTGAGGTAACCCAGACTCCAAAGGCATGCATGGCACGCGCTCATGTGTAGAGAGCTTCACTGGGGTGCCATGCTGCTTGGCAGGAACTTGACATTGTGCAAGGACAAGGGCTTCTACACAAGGGCGTAATAGGGAAGTAGCTTAAAGCTGGAATTTTAATCTTAGGTTTGAATGAAAGAAACCGGCTTCAGGCAAGGTTTTGGGCTTAGACAAGGAAGTAGGCTCAGGTATTTTGGTCATTCTGACAAGGCCTTGGAAACAACTGTCACAGGACTTTGCTTATTGCCTTGACAATTTTGTGTTTAATGTATTGCTTGTTTCTCATTGTACTATTATCGATCTTAATTCCTGCATATAATTAAATTGGTATAAAAGTGGATTGGAAACTATTAAACCTGCCTTCAGTCTCAGAATTGACTGGAGTCATGCTGCAATTTTGTCTAATCACCTTTTTTTCTTTTTAACCCTCGCTCGTCCACTGGGGAACCAGTTGACTGACTAAGCGGGTTTGGTCACTCATTGATAGCAGATATTAGACAAAAAAAAAAAAATAGAATATCTATGATGCAACACACAGACAATATTAAGATTAATAGGAAGGAAGGCCCAAGTGAGGATGCTTCAATCCTACTTAGAAGGGAGAAGAAAATAATCACAGGATGGAGAGAGAGGGACCTGCATGGGAAAAGGGAGAAGAGGGGGAAATGGGGGCAGAATCAGGTATGAAGAGAGACCTGAGGGAAGCCCAGAGGGCAAGAAGAATGAATGGAAATATACTGCTGGGGCTGTGGTTGGAGGGAAGTCCCAGAAACAGAAAGCAAGGACTTGCACCTTCCTGAGGAGTTGTGGTTTGGTAACTTGGTTCTCCTGCTGGTCATTCTGGGTCACACTTCTTTTGGATAATATTTTTATTATTGGAAAAATATTAGTGAATGTACATTTAAAATGTACATGTTCAATTGTATGATTACTTAATTTATATAACTATGATTATGATATAAAACAATATAATTTTTTATTTAAAGCAATAATTATATATACAGATACATATGCTGCATGTTTTGTTATGCTAGAATATTTTCATCAAAATATATATTAGACATATTCTTTCCATTTACTTCCATTCTCTTTCTCAAACATTTCTCTCCCATGAGTCTTTTTTCCTACTGCTGAGATTTTTTCTCTTCAAAGTGTTTCCTTATATGTATCCATGTATTTGTTTAATTTGTGTGTGTGTGTGTGAGTGTGTGTGTGTGTGTGTATGTGTGTGTGCACATGTGTACATTGTGTATGTGGAACACTTTGCCTTAGCATGAAGAATAGATATTTTGAATGGAAAATGTGATCTTTATAGTATTTCTCTCCAGCCATCTTTATTTAGTGGGGAGTGTACATCCTCTACCCAATGGAGTTCTGACAAGGAAAGGGAAAAAAACTAAGCTCATGCTTCTCCTTAATGTCTATAGTTCATTGTTCTTTGTTTATAATGAATGGAGTTGTGACTTATTCTCCTTTTATAGAAACATGGTGGTGATATTTTAGGTCCCTAGTAAGTTTACATGCTTATATCTGTTTATTATCATATTCTTATAGTTTCATAAATACATTTTGCTCCATTTTTACTTTCCAGTTAGGTAAGTATTAAAGGATACCAAACAAAGGTTCCTTAATACACATCTGAAAACTAAATGGTATAAGTGAACAACATATGAAAATATTTTAGAAATATTTTATTTAGAAATAAAACACAGTTTAAAATTTTTTTATATTATGCAATAATGTTTATTTAGGGCCTGGTGAGGGGAGTTAAGAGGGCAGTAGGGACAGAGAAAGGCAGGGAGTGAAAGTAGAGAAGTAGGGGCCTGTCATGAACACATGGGGCGCAGGTAATGTGGAACGGGTGAGGGGGCAGGGAGCAGGAAGGGAAGAGCAAGAGCAAGAGAGAAGCAAGAGAAGTAGAACTTTAAAATCCACACGACCACGCCTCCAGAGATAGTGCAATACTTGAGAGAATTTTCTCTGATTTCAAAAAACTCATGCTTGTCTCCAGAATCCATGTGGCTCTTCATAACATTATGTAAATTCTATTCAAGAAGATTTTAAAGATGCTCTTTCTGGCTTCCAGGGTGAGAGCCAAACGTGTGGTACACCTATATATATAACCAAACTGCTTGTAAACTCATGATAAAATGAAAGAATCTATCCTCCTCCTTTGAGAGAGTTCTCATCCCTTGGCCCCTTATTAATTTTTTCACAATGCTGATCTAAAGGGTCAAAAGAGAATAATGGAAGAGGACTAGATAAACTGAGGTAGAGAAGGAGATGCTAGGTAGAAGAGGGGATATAGAAAGTGATAACACTCAACAATTTTCAAAAAAATCATGAAGTTCTACTAATATAGAAGTTTCCTAAACATAAATATGTATATATATTCAAACATGTGTATGTACTTTATCCTATTATATAGGTACTTAAAACCTACATAACACATACACACATAATATATATGTAATAGATACATACATGCATGCATGCATACATTCATACATACGTACATACATACATACATACATAACAGATCTGAGATAGACTTCTCTTATTACAGGATAAAAATGACTATGACAAATAAAAAGACCTTTGTGAAGATGTAATTATTACATTTTGGAGTTGTTTGCTAGTGATTTCTCAAAAACCCCTATATATTATAGACTATTACCAATTCTATTGGTGACCCTCTATAGCATGATGGTAAGACCACATTCCTTATGGTACAACATATGTGTGTCATAAAATAAGCAAAATTCCAGCTAGAATTAATGTGGAAGCTTAATCCCTACTGCATGGTTTCTTCAGTGCTGGAGAGTGAGTGCCCATCTTGAGAGGAGAGATATTATCCCGAGTATATCTCGCTGTGAACCCTGTGAAACTACAGAATGATGGGCTAGCTGAGACATGTCCATGGTGCAACAGAGGATGAACATCATGCAAGTAATCAGCTCCTTTTGACAGGATTTCAGTCTTGCTGAAAAAAAAATGAAACCCATGCCTGACATCATAGGATCAAGAAATTATAGCTAGACAGGTCATAAACCTGAAGCAAGAACCTACCACTATTTTCCCTAATGGACATGATATTTACCTGACTCTTAATGATGTATTGTTATGCCCATAAATTAATGCATCACTAAACCCTCATCAAAAAAAGCTTCTTTTTTCAAGAGATGGTTATTAGCAGATGCAAATAATTAGAAATTTCAGAATTCTTTACCTTAAATGTGATTTCTGTACCGTCAACCCACTACCAAAGGCTTTATAGGCCAATCACAGAAAAGAAAACCAAAACACTATAAAAGACAGAGATAGTGAGTGATTAAAAGAAAATGGAAATGCTGGAACATAGCAGCTGTAGAGGAATTTTAATCAAGCAACATGGCTGCTTAGCAAAGAATCACATCCAAATATAGCATCTGGCTGGAATACAGACACTCACTTACTGCACGTTTTTAATCCCTAATAATGTAGGTAGGTTAGTTTGTAGAAGGAAGTTGTCATGTTTACAACTGAGGTCTACCTGAGGGGCAGAAAAAGTAACAAATCAGAGAAAGATTTGACAGAATGAGTCATAGATCAGATACACTCAACTTTAATAAGAACAGAGAGTAAAGAAAAGAGAAACTATTTAAGAGCTGAGAATCAACATTGTCATTGTCACCATCACCACCACCGCCACCACCCACCACCATCAGCACTATCGTTTCCTCTTTATTTTTTATTTTTTTAATGATTTATTTATTTATTGTATGTAAGTATACTGTAGCTGTCTTCAGACACTCCAGAAAAGACCATCAAACCTCATTACAGATGGTTGTGAGCCACCATGTGGTTGCTGGGATTTGAACTCAGGACCTTCGGAAGAACAGTCAGTGCTCTTAACCACTGAGACATCTCTCCAGCCCTGTTTCATCTTTTGATGTTAGTCAGCCATCCCATAGTCTCTGTACTAAGCATCATTAATAATTGTCCACATTACCACGAGAAATAAGTCATTGACTATCTTGTGTAGTGAGGATTACAAGTCAATGCTATACCATTATTTTTATTTTAGCTTATACATTGCAAAATGTTTCCTTTCCTGGAAATTAATCTTTATTTTTTAAAAAAATATTCACAGTTATTGATCATGACAGTGCATATGTGTAACTTAGTCACTCTAGATGCAAGGGTAGGGGCCACAGGAGCCTAAGTCTGGGCAAACTAGTAAGATGAGATCTTTCTGGGTGTTTGTGAGACTGTCTCAGAATATAATCAAAGAGAAATAAAGAAAGTTAAAAGAAATAAAGAAATAATAATGAATGAATGGTATGTTTCAAAGTAAAACTACTTTCCTTAAAGAAAAACATTAAAAGGAAAATAATTACTTTTTGAGAAATGTTCTTTTGTATTAGCAAAACACATTTAATATGTAAAGGTATTCAGAAGCCTGCTGACAGTACAGATTATCATAAATTAAGTAGATGAGAAGAAACCTAGTGATTTGGAGCTTTCTGAAAAGCAGCAGATTAACACAATGTCAGAAATGTGATGCCTGTGCTCTCCTTTCCTTTGTGCTTTTAAATGTATGTGTGTGTGTGTGTGCGCGTGTATACATACATTAATTTTTTTATTCGATATAATTTTTTATTTACATTTCAAATGATTTCCCCTTTTCTAGCCCCCCACTCCCCAAAAGTCCCATAAGCCCCTTTCTCTTCCCCTGTCCTCCCACCCACCCCTTCCCACTTTCCCATTCTGGTTTTGCCAAATACTGCTTCACTGAGTCTTTCCAGAACAAGGGACCACTCCTCCTTTCTTCTTGTACCTCATTTGATGTGTGGATTATGTTTTGGGTATTCCAGTTTTCTAGGTTAATATCCACATATTAGTGAGTGCATACCATGATTCACCTTTTGAGTCTGGGTTACCTCACTTAGTATGATGTTCTCTAGCTCCATCCATTTGCCTAAGAATTTCATGAATTCATTGTTTCTAATGGCTGAATAGTACTCCATTGTGTAGATATACCACATTTTTTGCATCCACTCATCGGTTGAGGGATACCTGGGTTCTTTCCAGCATCTGGCAATTATAAATAGGGCTGCTATGAACATAGTAGAGCATGTATCCTTATTACATGGTGGGGAATCCTCTGGGTATATGCCCAGGAGTGGTATAGCAGGATCTTCTGGAAGTGAGGTGCCCAGTTTTCGGAGGAACCACCAGACTGATTTCCAGAGTGGTTGTACCAATTTGCAACCCCACTAACAGTGGAGGAGTGTTCCTCTTTCTCCACACACTCTCCAACACCAGCTGTTTCCTGAATTTTTAATCTTAGCCATTCTGACTGGTGTAAGGTGAAATCTCAGGGTTGTTTTGATTTGCATTTCCCTAATGACTAATGAAGTTGAGCATTTTTTAAGATGCTTCTCCTCCCTAATGACTAATGAAGTTGAGCATTTTTTAAGATGCTTCTCCGCCATCCGAAGTTCTTCAGGTGAGAATTCTTTGTTTAACTCTGTACCCCATTTTTTAATAGGGTTGTTTGGTTTTCTGGAGTCTAACTTCTTGAGTTCTTTATATATATTGGATATTAGCCCTCTATCTGATGTAGGATTGGTGAAGATCTTTTCCCAATTTGTTGGTTGCCGATTTGGCTTCTTGATGGTGTCCTTTGCCTTACAGAAACTTTGTAATTTTATGAGGTCCCATCTGTCAATTCTTGATCTTAGAGCATATGCTATTGGTGTTCTGTTCATAAACTTTCTCCCTGTACAGATGTCCTCAAGGGTCTTCCCCAGTTTCTTTTCTATTAGCTTCAGAGTATCTGGCTTTATGTGGAGGTCCTTGATCCATTTGGATTTGAGCTTAGTACAAGGAGACAAGGATGGATCAATTCGCATTCTTCTGCATGCTGACCTCCAGTTGAACCAGCACCATTTGTTGAAAAGGCTATCTTTTTTCCATTGGATGTTTTCAGCCTCTTTGTCGAGGATCAAGTGGCCATAGGTGTGTGGGTTCATTTCTGGATCTTCAATCCTGTTCCATTGATCCTCCTGCCTGTCACTGTACCAATACCATGCAGTTTTTAACACTATTGCTCTGTAGTATTGCTTGAGGTCAGGGATACTGATTCCCCCAGACTTTCTTTTGTTGCTGAGAATAGTTTTAGCTATCCTGGGTTTTTTGTTGTTCCAGACCCAATTCCTTCTATGAAGCCACAATTACGCTGATACCAAAACCACACAAAGATCCAACAAAGAAAGAGAGCTTCAGACCAATTTCCCTTATGAACATCGATGCAAAAATACTCAATAAAATTCTTGCCAACCGAATCCAAGAACACATCAAAACAATCATCCACCAAGATCAAGTAGGCTTTATCCCGGGAATGCAGGGTTGGTTCAATATACGGAAATCCATCAATGCAATCCACTACATAAACAAACTCAAAGAAAAAAACCACATGGTCATTTCATTGGATGCTGAAAAAGCATTTGACAAAATTCAGCATCCTTTCATGCTTAAAGTCTTGGAGAGAACAGGAATTCAAGGCCCATACCTAAACATAGTAAAAGCAATATACAGCAAACCGGTAGCCAGCATCAAACTAAATGGAGAGAAACTTGAAGCAATCCCATTGAAATCAGGGACCAGACAAGGCTGCCCCCTTTCTCCTTATCTTTTCAATATTGTACTTGAGGTACTAGCTCGGGATATTCGACAACCTAAGGAGGTCAAAGGGATACAAATCGGAAAGGAAGAAGTCAAACTATCATTATTTGCAGATGACATGATAGTCTACCTAAGTGACCCAAAAAACTCCACTAGTGAGCTCCTACAGCTGATAAACAACTTCAGCAAAGTAGCAGGTTATAAAATCAACTCAAGCAAATCAGTGGCCTTCCTATACTCAAAGGATAAGCAGGCTGAGAAAGAAATTAGGGAAATGACCCCCTTCACAATAGCCACAAACAGTATATAGTATCTTGGGGTGACTCTTACCAAACATGTGAAAGATCTGTATGACAAGAACTTCAAGACTCTGAAGAAGGAAATGGAAGAAGACCTCAAAAAATGGGAAAACCTCCCATGCTCATGGATCGGTAGAATCAATATAGTTAAAATGGCCATTTTGCCAAAAGCAATATACAGATTCAATGCAATACCCTACATTAATTTTTAATAATAAAAACAAGTAGTCACAAATATGAGAGAATACCCCCACTTTCATGTTCTACATGATATTATCAAAACAAAATGTTGGGTTTCACATATATTTGTATCTAAGAATTACAAATTATAATTGCATGAAATCCAGAATGGATTAAAAGTTTCTGAGGCCTCATGGTCTTTGCCCTTTCCACTTCAACATGTTTATTGTTGTCTGTGTTCAGTTCATGTTTAAGTCAAAAAGTGAGACATTATGGTAGTAGTTTCTGATATTCCTAGAAAACACAATCCCACAACAAATTCCTGGTACTTGTTCCCATAGTCTCAATGAAAAAGAGGCCATGAACATGGTCTGATTCTCAGATCTAACTTGTTAACCAAATGGGTTCCATGGAAATGCACAAATAATACAGGCTGTTGTCAATATAAGAGGTTGCTTTCTACAAACTGATAGCTAAGACCGCATTCCTAAAGACAACACTCAGATAGTTCAGTAATCAGGAAAAGGCCAAGTTACTGCCAACATAGAACCTTCACCATTTAGTTCTAATGACTTTGTCAGGATAAGGTACTCTTCAGCCTCTAAAAAGAGAAATCTAAACTCCAAGGTAGCTGCAAACCTTCATTAATAATGCTGCTGTAGTTGAAAGGAAGCTTGTTTCTGAATAGATTATGAGGAGCAGGCACAGTTCCCATGAAAGACACTCTTTATTGAAGGGGAGGAAGAAGCAAGGAGGAGAAAAGAGAGATATGGGTTGGGGAACTCTGTCTTTTATCTGGGCCATGACATAGATGCCAGGTAATGACTTGCAGCCACCATGCACAGGTGATGCAAGTGAGGCATGTGCAGAGAGTGTTCAGTGCAGCTAGCCTTCGAATCATTGCTGGATTCGAAGGCTAGCTGCAAACCACTTCTGATTCTAACAGGTATACTAGATGCACAATATACTGTGGCAATGGCTATGATTTGCCAAGCAATATCTCATTTGACTTAAGGCTCACTCCATGCCTGACTCTGTTTGGATTCTAGATTGTGCAGAAACCTATGGTAAAAAAAAAAAACAAAAAGCAAAAAACAAAACAAAACAAACAAAACAACTAGTGGTCTAGAAAATAAGCAAATAAGAGCTAGTGATAAAATGATTACTAATTACATTCTGCTATATTCATAGATTATTATTCTGCTATATTCATATTCATCAAAGAACTTCCTTCTACAGATGGGAACAAATTTACAGACTTACTGCCAGGTATTATGCAGAGAGGGACTTTGGAACAAAAAGCTCCAAATGGGATATTTCCATAAATCCTTGTAACATAGCTTAGGAAATGCCTTGGAAGTGGAGGTAGAAAAAGTTTAAGAGCAAAGGAGGTGGAGGCGCTCTAGATAAAGTGAACAAAGCTCATGTGAACTCATAGAGACGGAAGCAGCAAGCACAGAGTTTGCACAGGTATTCACAAGGTCCTCTGCGTACCTATTACAGCTTTTAGTACAGATTTTTCTGGGACTCGAGAGTTAATGAGCCAAGTGAGTCTGATTCTTTTGCTTTCTCCAGGGCAGATTCTTTTTGTTCTTCTGATTTGCCTTGTCCAACTAGGATGTGTTTGTTTGTTCTTCTCTAATGAAGAAAACTCAAGTAGACCTGGGTTGATGGGAATAGGGAGGAACTGGTAGGACAAGAGAGAGGGGAACCTGTAATTACGATACAGTTTAAGAGAAAATCTATTTTTAATACTATGGAAAAAAAGAAGAGACAAAAATCACAAATTTGAAAGAGTTCAAGGAAGAGATTTAAGAAGTTTTCGAAGAAGGAAAAGGAAGAGGAAAATTCCATAATCATATTTTAATCTCAAAACCTAAAGGAAGGAAAAATAGGATTTTGAGTTAGTTTTTTCAAGCTAAAATATGATTTCCATGTTTATGATGCTTGGTTTTAATTGTAAAACTGACAGAATTTATAATCACCTTTAAAAGAAATGCCTGAGAATATCTATGAGAGCTTTTATAAATTAGGAAAATTCAGGTGGGAAGAGCTAAGGTGATGCATTATGATAAAAATGGTTCTCATACCTAGGAGACTGGATCTCTTGTTGGACCTCAGCCACAGTTAATGCTACACCTTGAGGTCACTTAAAGGCCTAATGGTATTATTCTTCTGTGTGCTCAGCCATTTCTTTAATGTGCCTTTAAAAGTATAATGTTATGGCCAACCTTACTTGCTTTATATTTCTTAGTTAATCAGCTTTTCCATCCTAAACTAACACGGAGCTTCAATCATGTATCCTTTCAATGCCTACCCTAGTGCAGTGCTTGCACGGTTCTATTTATGTGATTGCAATGACCTCCTGAAAAAGAAGTTACAGGATGAAAGAAAACTTATAAAATTAATATCCACGCCTAATGTTGAATATTGCATATGCACATTGCTTGAAAATAATATAATACTCTTTTTTGCTGAGGTTAGTTGGGATCAGTTGAGTCTATGACTTAATATGATGTAAAATCCTATAAAAGATTTCTGTATTGCAATTTCATCTCATCTCCATGTCATTCTTTCTGTACAATTCAATAGAAGAAAGAGCAAAGACTTGTTAGGGGCAAAAGCACAAACAAAGACACACACACAGACAAAGATATAGATACAGGGACAGGTTCAAAATCATACAACAGGCAGAGTAGAACGACAGATAACATTTGAAAGTGAATTCAAGAATGATCTCTTCTTGAATGACTCCAAGAGCAAGCAAGTACTCTGGATTCTTGCCCAAATGTGACATCAAAGAGTTATTGGTGACCCAGAAGTTATTATTGAGTCTATTGTTAATAATAATTATTATCGATTAATAATAAATAAATATGCATAAATGGAAAGGGAGATAAGCAAAAGCGTTGACATCCTTCTGATCCCTGAAAATGGATGTTTCTACCCTACCATCTTGTTCTAGTTCTGCCCCATTCATTTTTCTCCATGACAGAGTGTGTAGTCTTGAATTATGAATGTATGTAAACCCTTCCTTGAATTGTCTTTGTCAGTATTTGTCAAGGAAGCAAGAAAAGTCACTAATACTAACTGTTAAAATTCCCAGAAAACTAAGAAGGCACAACTTGTAAATTCTTTCTAAAGGATCTTTTTTCTTAATTAACAATTTCTTCAAGTGTAGTGTGGTGATTTGAAGTTCAAAGAAATTTGCATGAATGACTTTTGCAAAGTGAAGTGTATGATGGTATAATTTAATGTGTTATAAGTAGGTCAGTCACAATGAGCCCAGTGCCTAGATCCTTCTTTTGTATTGACATTGCTCCATGTCACAGGCCTGTCCTTTCTTTCCCATCACTCGCTTCAGATAGATTAATATTTCTTTACTTTTCTTAAGCAAGGACAAATGGACCTATGCCTTACCAGCTTAAAAGTTATTGTGCAGTACGTTTGTTCCTAGAGGATGCCTTCAGCATAAACAATGCATATAGACATTAAACTGAAAGTACGTTAATCTAGTGGTTTCTGGATTTTATGAGTCTATTTAGCTATTGAGTTTTTTTTTTTATTTCTAAACGTACACCTCCTAGTTTTTAGACTTCTTTCAAAATTAAGGTTTGTTAACATTCATAGAATAAACAAAAATTTATTTTCAGAACAATAGGGTGATATAATACTCAACATGATTTTCAGTGGTTCTTAATATTTTAAAACCCAACTGAATATAAAACCCAACTTACTATTTCAAAACTCCAACTTAGTGGAGGAGAGATGGTTATGTTCATGTGTGTGACTTCTAGCAGGTGGAATGAACTCCAGTTAATGTTTCAACATATAGGTGAATATAGATAGCACAAATCAAACTGCATGTGCTCTTAGGGGAAAATAAAAATAGGACATAAAGTTGGTTAGTTGATTTGAGAGTAAGTGGTAGAACGGTGAAAATTTAACATGAATTTGGGGGCTGAATATTGGAAAGTATTAAGAGAATATTTTAATAAAATATTATCATATATTTATTTTACATTTTTAATATGACAAATTTCATGTTTTCTTCTGGGTATTTCAGTTTGTAAGTACTAACTATAAAAACACATAGTTCCCTGATACTCATATGCATTTCAGTCTTACAAACTTCTCCATTTCTCTAATTTAGCTTTGGCCCAGTCCCCTTTCTCTTCTATAACTGAACTTTGTCTCATGTCATGTTTTCACAGGTTCCATACTTTCCTAATTTTAGTTGACATCATTTAATATGGTGTTTTCAATTTCTATTGTTTTCCTCCAAAAGAGCTAATTTTAAAAAGGTTTGTTTTATGTTGAGAATTGTATACATTGAAATATTGCCATATTCATCTTCTTTACTCACCCATATTTCCCCAATAATCTCCTCCTGAAGCATCACGGCTCATATTCTTCATGCTTCTTCCTCAATTTCTTCTTCAATTCACTCAAATTTCCTTCTTCATTGTCTTCTCTTCTACAGCTAACTAGCTTTAGTTAGAACTGTCTATTGGTACATGAATTTTGAGTTCTCTACTGCAATGTGGAGGACATACAAGTAGCCATATACTTAATAAAGAGTTTAACAACTGTCCCCTGCCAATAACTTCTCAGTAAAGGATTAGGTAACTCACACTGTCTAAGCAGGGATTTTGGCTCACTTTCAGTTTTGCAAGTCTTGTCCTAGTAAAGACAGTTCCTGTGAGTTCATCATTAGGCTATCCTGCCATGTCCAGAAGGCAGCCTTTCACAGGATTTTCCTCTATCCTCTGACTCTCACCTTATTTCTGCCTCCTTTCCATTTTTATAAATAGTAGTTGAATCTAAAAGATTATAAATAAATATTTGTTTAATTTCTGCATGGAAATATTATGGATGTTTGTAGTCTATATTATGTTTGCTAATGCCTTCCTGTGTCCCATGTGCAAATCATCCTTTAAATATATATAATAACTAAAATAATCATTGTATCTATTTACTAGACTAGATATATAATATTTTTGATTTAATGCTTTCTCTTTTTAAAATCTTCCATGAATATCAAAGTAACTCTCTCCAATTTTTAAAAGACAGGTACTTGACCTCAACAAGCAGTGTCTTCATATCTTTATGCCTTTCTCTTCATTTCCTCAAAAATGTGGTATTTTCAGTGGCTCAAAATTTCTAAATGTGATGCCTTTCCAAAAAAAAAAAAAAAACCACTATTGTATAAATTTGAAAAATTTAACAAAGAAGTTAATAGTTGATGTAGTATCAAATTGAGCCCCACATCTGCTTAGGGAAATTTATACGGATTCTATGAAACAATGTTTTCAGGGCCAGAATAGTGGATGATTCTAAGCTCCTCTCAGAGACCAAATGGCAGGACAGGCATCCTCCCAACAAGGATTTGGGAAAAGGCCAGTCTGTCAACATTGTTTTGCACCAGTGCAGCTCTGCGGGCCTTGGTATAAGCAAAGGTTGGATAGCAGCAGGCTGTGACCTGAAGGCATCGCTGGAAGAGTCTGCGGCACACAGTCTCAGACTGTGTGACACAAATGGAGACTCCTGTGAAACAACATTCGCCAACTGACCAGCGTGGAGAACGACAGGCAAGAACAGGTGGCTGAATTTGAACAGGACAAAGTCATCAGGAAATCGCACGGTGAAATAGAACACGAGCATTATTAAAATTTCCCCATATGCCATGGCATGAAATAATAGCAGAAGATAAATAACAATTTACCCTTCTAGTTTATATAAACAAAATAGCAGAATATATTGACTCATCCAGAAGCTATGAATTTGAACCATAACGTAACTTTAGAGAATGTATCCAATTTTATCAAAGCTTCACTGGTTTTGTTTGTATATGTATGTGCTTCCATCCACCTACTAAGTAATTGTTTTTTATGGGATTTCATACTGACTAATTTTGTTCACCGCGTGTCCTATTTTCTTTCCTCATTGACCTGTGTTCCCCACATGTAACCTTCCCCCTGAGTAGTCAATCCTTTCCAGTCTAATATAATTTGAAGTCTCTTCCACATCCTTCCTCAAAATCATTGCCTCCCCTTTTTATATATACATACCCAAAAAATAAAATATAGGATTTACATAAGAGCAAGAGCAGGCCCTATTTGTCTTTTGGAGTCTGGGTTGTTTGACTAACAAAACAATTTAAAGAGAGATAACCTCCTGGAAACTGAAGCTTAAAGTTAAATAAAATGCCATTGTGTATGTGCCAAATATTCATTTTTTTTTCCTTGATAAATAACTAGGCTGAATCTACCTCATGTTTGTTGTGACTATAGCAGCAGGAAGTATAGATGTACAGCAAGTTCAGAGATAGAATACAGAGTCTCTTAGGAACATACACAGATCATTAGATCCTCTGTTTATTAGCTCTGTTTTGGGTGTTGTAAACACTGCCACATTCATTTCCACCATTGCATCACCAGGAGCTACTCCTTGAAAAGTGCCTCAGGCTTCCTGATTCCTCAACATTGTCCTCTTTTTGAGCACTGAGATTAAAGCTAGGGTGAGACTGAATCCAAAGGAAATATTAATTTACATGTTTCAATGTTATGCAAGATTTTAAAGATACTCACTGTAATATATCACTTGTACGAATTATTTGCTTATAACATTTTCATACATCTGTGTAATCCCTTTGAACATACTTACCTCCATTGCCTTTTCTTCTTTTCCTGATGTAAATCCCCTCTTCCCTGTCTTCTTCACCATTCCTCTCTGTTTCAGAAAGGAGAGTTAACATGTAATGCTTTCTGTTTGTGTGTCCTTATATTGCTTAAGAAGAAAATCTCAATTTTCATCCATTTTACTTCAAAATAAACAGTTTAATTCATTTTTATGGCTGAATAATAATTACATCTATATTACATAATTTCTTTGCAATTGTATATTATCTGATTAATTTCTTTTCTCTTTTCTTTCTTAAATGATGGTTCTCACTCCATAAGCAGCATAGTCGACCTGAAACTGTGTAGTGCACACACACACACACACACACACACACACACACACACGCTGGAAGTAAACAATTAAAATTATCAACAATTATATTTCTGTTGAACTAAACCTGAAGAGAACAATGACAGTTCTTGTCAAATTCCTAAATTTACTCATTAAAGATAATACAGAAGACAAATGTGTCATAAAGCATTATGGGCATGTTTTCTAGAAGAAACTGAAAATCAGAGACATTGTAAAGATGATAATGAGAAACACATAAGAGAAATGTTGTGAAGATGTCTATGAGAAATTGTAGTTCAGTGACATTGTGATGAATATGGATAAAACAGAGTCAAGGTAAGATGAATGTTGGAAAATTATGGAAGTAATTAATGTAAACACTATATAAAGACCAAGTGTTATCTTTTCTATTTCAGTTAAGTGAGATCATTTTTGTTACAATTTAACATTTATAGAATTGATATAAATTAGTTATTAAATATGTATCATATCTTGTTCAATATGCTGGAGTTAACCGAAAAACCTTTAATGTTTCATTTGAAATACAGGTTAATATGTATATTTCTGTTTGAAATTATTATTTTCATGTTAGTATTATTTGTGCCATTGTGATGATCAAGAGTGTCTATATATATTTTTGTACTTCCAAAAATTGATTTTAAAGAAAGAGTGTCAGGTTATGAAGTTATGAGTGTAGACGTGCTTAATTAATGATATCTTTTACAAAATCATGTGCTAAGAATTATAGAAAATGTTTGGAATTTCATTGATGATAACACAGATGAAGAAGTAACTATTTGTGTCCTTGAAGGAAAACAAAGTAAACATCAGAGAAAATACATTACCAATTAACACTAATGTAATTGTACCTTATATCTTTCATAATACCTTATATCTCTAACAGATCATAACCAGGAATATAGAATCTATGGCAAAATAAAGCTGAAGGGAAACTGTGAAAAGCATTTTGATAAATATTATAGAATGCTTAAATTACCAAATACAAAGTGAGCTTTTGGAAAACAGGGTATATTAGAAGAATACAAAGAATATAAGGATGTCATGCACATAGTTTGCACACATAGATATTATCTTATAGTGGTACCTTCATCATCACAATATCTTTGAAGTTAACAGTTCTTTTAATAGAGTACTTTAATAGGCTAGTTTAACTCAATGTAACAGACTCTTCTTAATTTTTCATGATTTCGGACTTCAGTTATATACATCTTCAAGATTGGTACATAGCAGTATCCAGTGTTTCTATTTTATTGAATAAACATGAGAGACGCTGGTTCCAGCTGTCTGCAATCCTTGTCTGTTGGTCACAAAATTCAGAGTCCATAATTTGAGCTACTGTAAAGTTCCACCATACCACACTGTTTCTGTGCTCCCATGCCTTTGACCACCATATAAAGGCTTTCATTCTTAAAATTGCTCCAGCATGACGTGGTCAAGACTCTGATGTAGAGCTCAGTGAGACGCATAGGCTTTGATAAATTGGTCTTAAAGTTCCCTGGTCTGTGTTGCTGAACTGCGAGGCTCTTTCTTACTCATACCTATGGTGATTAAAAATTAAAGATGAAATAAAAACCCACAGAATTAAATAATTATGAGTTAATTGTAAAGTCTGAAAAAAATTCTCCAAGAATAAAAATTATATATAAGGAAAAATGAAGATAGATCATAATATGTATATTAAAGGTACATATAAAAAACAAAGTTAACATGTTTTAAAATCTAAAAGATCTCCAGAATCAATAAAGAAGAATCCTTTATTGAAAGAAAAAAAAGTGTGAAAAGTTTAATACATACGTGATGATAATAGGTATTAGTGCTTAGCGTAAATGCTTAAATTTAATAATAATGGAAGAATGCACATTCAACAAAACAAATAATTTTTATATTGTTTATCTCAAGATCCTCAAGTTAATGAAATAATAAATGATAGGAGGTTTTCTATTAATTTGCTGATTTAAAATTGTACTCATTAATACATATGAAATATATGGAGATTGTAGTAAATTAAAAATTTAAATTAATTATGCTTATGAGGAGTTATCTACATATTCCTATTTTTTCTTGATTAAGTCATCTGTTTACTTTATGTCCTAATCACAGATGGCAGCTTCCCCTCCCTTCTCTCCTCCCAGTCTGTCTCATCCACCTACTCTGCCTCCATCCACCTCCCTCAGCTCAGCTTCCTTCCACAGCTCAGCCCTGACACTATTAATGATATTCTGCCATACTTGCAGAGAGAAGCCAGGCATAACTGTCGTCGGAGAGACTTTGTGGGTCCTGCGGACCTTGCCAACACACGAAGTAGCATGGAACTAATTAGCATGTTCAAACCCAAAAAATCTCAAAATCTGAGACTGGCAGGAGTAGAAGTAACTTCCTCCCTATTTCCATGCTGACCTCAGAGCACATAACCCTGATGTCTCCAACCAGGTAGTCACAGATAGTAGTAGCACATGTAGCAGTCATAGTCATGGAGCACAGCACTTGTAATTCTTTCCCAGGCAAATGAAGAATCTCAGTAGCCTAAGCCTTCAGCCAATAACTTTCAGCCACCTTGGATATTCTCATGCCCTTCTCTAAAACTATATAACCTTTGGTTTACCCCAAATAAAGTCTATGTATTCTAATCCTACCTAAATAAAGAAATATGTTGAAAGTTAAGGTCATCTCAGAAAGTTGTTTCCTTAAAGATTGTGAGAGAAGAGCTGTAAGACCAATATCCTTCAGGAAGACCTTCAGGTTTCTCACTATCCCACCCTTATCAATCCATATGTATATGTTTATGCATATGCATATGTTTATGTGTGTGTTGTGTTTATGCATGTAAGCGTAAAATATTAAGACTCACGAAGTCCAAATTTCTGTGAATACTTCCTTGTGTCATATGTTTTTCTGGAAGCTTTTTTATAAGAGGATGCTTTGCTGAGGCATACATTTGAGAGGATGCATGATGTTTGGAAAGAGTGTAACACAAAAAATCAGTGAGTTATACTCTTGTATTGGTTTGCTTTGCAATACTTCATTGGTCTTCACTGATTATGGTCCGACTTTTGTTTGCCTTGCAATGCTTTGCTGGTGGTCTTTGCTGATCTTTGCTTGTCATGACTTCATAGACAGAAATGCTCCAGAGAACTTCTCATGGTATTCTGGATGTTGTGTGCTACTTCTACAGACACATGCCAATTCAGTGTTATCTTGAGTTTCTTCTTGCTGCTACTGATTTTGTTTTTGTTTGTTTGTTTGTTTGTTTTTGTTGTTTTTTCTTGTTTTTTTGGTTTTTTGAGACAGGGTTAGCTCTGGCTGATCTGGACCTCACTCTCTAGACCAGACTGGCCTCAAACTCAGAAATCCACCTGCCTCTGCCTCCCAAGTGCTGGGATTAAAGCTGTGTGCCACCATGCCCCAGTTACTGAGTCATTTTTTAGTGTTTGGATATTGGACTGTACTTCTGATACTGTTTTGTATTCAATGTTTTAGAGTGGAATACTGATATTCTGACAACAAAGAGTGGAATTGCCCCAAAGAATTATTCTAAACATGTCTCCATCGCATTTACTTTCTTTTTCCCTATCTCTGGTTGGTGGGCTAGAAGAGAGGTTGAAGCATTTAAGAACCCTTATTAAAGTAGGTATTGAGAATCCTAAGCCAACACTATCATAAAAAAACAACTCCCCTCAGTTTTCATGTTCTACTACAGTCCATTTTTTCATATCTTATCAAACCATTACTATTAAATATAGCCCTATGGTTATTAAAAGGAGTCTTGTCCTAGAAACTTGAGTTTTGCAATAATATTCACATTTAAATGATTTGATATATATGTATTAAGTCTTCTATTGCTTAATTCTGGGGTTAAATTCTGGGAAATGGATTGCTTTTTTATTTTCTCATGTAAACACCATAATACATACCTAGGTGATGCTCAAACTGAGGTAGTTCTGATATGCAAGTATATATGTGTACCAATCAATTGAATAAAACTTCACTGTATAATCCCTAACAGCATTTGACCATCCTTTAATGCATACCAGTTTTAGCTACATACTGAACATGCTCATAGTTTTCTAAACAGATATTACATTGTAAAACATTTTAAATATCTTGTTTTTGAAAACCAAGCTTTTGGATTTATGTTTTAAAAGATAACTTCATTTTTAATAATAAATAAAACATTTTATTATTAAGCTGTCTGTCTATGAATGGAATTTGTTTGACTATAATTAAATATATTAATCATCTTGTGGTTAATATATGTTTAGATGCTCATTTCTGAGTTTATCTTTGTTGAATGGGTATTTTTTGAGTGTTTCCCCTGGTTTCCTTTTTTCTCTGTCTTCTAGCCTGAGTGATTAATTAGCTAGTCTTTGGGTAAAGTAGGGTGTGCTCCCTGGAGTTCTGTGGGCTGGATGGCCTCTGGGGTTTTGGTTGCTATCACTGGCTCTGAGGTCCCTTGTACCAGTGTGGCCTGAGATCCTAGGTGCCAGTGTTGCCTCCATGCATGCCGGCAGCATCGCCAGGGAGAAAATGGGGCATGCGGGACAAGGTAGAGCTCACCACTGCTGAGTGTACCCTGAGGGGACCTAGAGGCCAAAAGATCTGGGACAGAGTCATATCTGCTTGTCCCTGATGCCTGCAGACCTCCAGAAATGAAGGCAGAGCCTAAAAATGGAGTTTACCTATTGGTTAATTATGAAGGAATTAAGACCAGTAGTGTAGATGCTTCAATCCTACATAGATGGGGAACAAAATAATCATAGGAGGTAGAGAGACAGAAGGACATTCGAGGGCGAGAGAAGGGGATTGGAATAAAGGGGGGCCAGGAACAGGTATTAGAAGGGATAAGAGAGAAGTACAGAGGATCAGGAAATTAAATGGAAACCCGTAGCAGTGGAGGATGGGGAACTGGTGGTAGCCACTAGAAAGTCACACACTCCAAGGAATCAGGAGGCTCCAAGGAGTCAATGGTGATGACCTTAGACAAAATACCCAACAAAGAGGAGATATGACCTGTAGAGACCACCTCTAGTATATAAACACGGCCCCCAGTTGAGGGTTGGGGCCACCCACATATCTCAAAATTTTTAACCCAGAAATGATTCTGTCAAAAGAAAGACAGGGACAAAAATTGGAACAGAAACCAAAAAAATAATAATAATAATAATAATAATAATAATAATAATAATGGAAAGTCCATCCAGAGACCGCTTGACCTAGGCATCCATCACATATGCAGACTCCAAATCCCCACACTATTCCTGATGCCAAGAAGCTCTTGCTGACCGTAGCTTGATATGGCTGTTCCCTATGAGGTTCTACTAGCACCTGACCACAGATGTAGATACAGCCAACCATTGAGCTGAGACTGGGGACCCCAATGGAAGAGCTAAGGGAAGGACTGAATGAGATGAAGGGGATTGCAACCTCATAAGAAGAACAATATCAACTAACTGGACCACCTAGAGCTCCCAGAGACTAAATCACCAACCAAAGATTATACAATGGGATTCATGCCTCCAATTACATACATAGCAGAGTATGGCCTTATTTGGCATCAGTGGGAGGGGAGGGAGGCTTGATGTTCCAGCGTAGAGGAATGCAAGAGGGGTGAGGCAGGAGTGGTTGAATGGGTGGAGCAGTTCCCTCATAGAAGCAAAGGGGACGGGGGGGGGGGGGAGGGGATGAGTTTGGGGGTTGGGAGAGGGTAACCAAGAAGGGGGAAATTATTTCAACATTTGAAATGTAAATGAATAAAATGATTAATAAAAATAAAAAAAGAAAAGAATTAAAGAATTGATCTGAATTTTATTTTTATATTATCCTTCCTGTTCTTACATATTTTTATTACTGTTTCAGTAACTAATTCAATTTTTTTGCTCAGTGTTCCTAATATATATATAAAAATTCCTGTAGAATGCTAATATAAAGAAACATTTAACTCAGGTGGGGGATTCTTAAGTTAACACATGAGTGCAGAATGTTGTGTACATTTGGAGCTAAGAGGATTCTGTTATGTGCTTCCACCATGTGGGTTGAGTCCTCTGAGTTGAATCCAGTACATTGTAGTTGTTGGCTCCAACTGGGTGCAATAAAAGCAAAGAAAAATATTAGTTCAGTAGAACAGGTTGTATAAAGATAAAGTAAGTATTTACAATTGGCTAACCCCAAAATTATGTGGGCCAATAGTCTGACCATGAAGAAACACCTCCACATAATGGATGCAATTCTTCAAGTTAAAACTTTTCTACTAATGTTGCGGTAAGTCAGTTCCCCTACACAGTTCCACCCCCTTTTCTTTCTTTGCTTTCTTCCATATCCTCTTTTAACTCCATTAGCCTGTTCTTCATGTGACATGTATTCTATAACTCTCTACCAAGATCTTCACACACACACACACACACACAGTGTGGCATGGGATTTTTCTCTCTGATTTTATGATTTATAACTTAAAATGATAAGTTAAAGGTACATCCATTTTTTTCTGAATGTGTAAAATTCTAATTTTATTTATGAGGAATAAAAGTACAGTGTGTATGTCCCAACTTTTCATCACATATTTATTTATTGATGGACATATAGAACTATTCAATATGTGTATATTATTTAATATATTGTATTTATAATATATATGTATATATATGTATAACATATATATACATATATATATATATATTACTGTGCTACATTGGACAGTAATAAGTATGAATGGGAGAATATCTCTGGGATGCAATGAAATACTATGAATCAAAAGCAGGTTGGATCCAGTACATTGGAGAAAAGGGTTTATTCAGCTTGCACTTTCTCATTGCTGTTCATCACCAAACGAAGTCAAGACAGGAACTCAAATGATGCAGGAACGTAGTAGTGGCAGGAGCTTCTACAGAGGCTCCATGGGAATTCTGCTTACTGGCTTGCTTTATATGGTTTGCTCAGCCTTTTTCAAAGAAACCAGAACTACCAGCCCAGGAATTGTGCCATTCACAATGAGATGGTTGCTACTCCATTGATCACTAATTGAGAATAAACATTGCAGATGGAGGCATTTTCTGAATGAGGCTCCTTCCTCCCTGATGATTTTAGTTTATGTCCAGCTAAAATAAAACTACCTAGATCTCTTGTCAAATTGACACACAAACACAAAACTTTTCAACTAGAACCTTTCTCATTTATCCTCACAGTTTCATAGTATGTTAATACCACATTATAAAACATCTTTTAGTTTTACAGTCTTTACAAATCCAAACACACTAACTATTCATTCTCTTTAAAATAGCCAATCTCTTTAAAAAAAAAAAATCTTGTTTAAAAGTTCAAAGATTTCCAGCCTTGGGCTCCTATGAAAACCAAAATTAGCTTAAATATGTTCTTCAAGAGGGAAAGCCCAGGGCATAGTCAAGATACTAACAAAGCAAAACTAAATCCAACAAGGTACATGACTCAATGTCCAACCATCTGGGATTTTTTTGCATGAACTTCTGGGCTCCTGTATGGGTCTCAGATTACTTCTCCAGTTTGGCTTTCTGTGTTTCACTACACTGTTGCTATGGTAGTCATTTCATAGTACCATCGCCTCTAAAACTGCTGGAGTCCCGTGCTGCTAATGGATCACACCTCCAAATATAGCCTTTTCTAGACTTTCTTCATGAACGTGCTGCTACTCACTATCAAGCCTCATCTGCTCTCCATGATCATTATTTTCTTCCAAACCACTACCACTTGAGAGACTCTTACACTGTCAAGTTCAACTGCCATCAGATGGTACAACCATGGAGATGTCTGTAACACAGATTCTATGAGCAGCCTTGAGGAAACATTTTTCCAAAGACTTTGCTGCAGTTATACTGGTTTCTATTTTATCATGGCTGATTTTTTCAGCCCCACCTGACCAGTGTACATTGTTTCAGCAAAGCAAAGATTTTACTTTATTGGCTCTGGTTACCTCTTTATTACAGCTGAGTGACTCTTCAGTTGACCAGATAACACAGATTCTCCACAGCCTCCTGTCCCCACAAAAAAGATCCAGTAATGTATTTGCTTCCCTCTGAAACTACACAAGCCAGGCCTCCATAGGCCTCCATGTTCTCAGTATTCCTATGATCAGAATTCCTACAGAACCGTTTACTATGCTCTCAATACTCAATGGCTACACAAAATTTCAAAGTCCTTCCATAATTCTCCCCAAAATAACATGTCCAGTTCTGACACAGCAATAACCCCAATACCCTTACCAATTTCTGTCTTAGATAGGGTTACTATTGCTGGGAAGAAATTTCATGAGCAAAGCAACTTGAGGAGGACCGGATTTTCTTCACTTACAGCTCATCATCAAATGCAGTGAGGTCAGGTACTCAAGCAGTCAGGAACCTGGATCCAAGAGCTGATGCAGAGGCAGGGAAGGCACGCTGCTGACTGGCTTCTTACACAGGGTTTCCTCAGCTTGCATTTTTATAGTACTCAGGGCAGCCATCCTAGGAGAGACAGCACCCACAATGGTCTGCCCCCTCCCACACCCATCATTAATTTAGAAAATGGCATACAGACTTTCTTAAAGCCTTATTACATGGAGGATTTTTTTCAACTAGGGATCTCTCCTATTTTATAACTCTAGCTTGTGTCATGTACCTAAAAAGTACTGAAATTAATATGCACAGTAGTATTGGCTTATTTACTGCTGATAAATATGTGAGTTTAGAAAATGAATAAGGGCGTTCATAGTAGGAAAGTCAGTACTCAGCCATATTTGTAACCATATAGGTTTGGAGAGTTGGAATTTGTGTTTCTCACACTGGACATAGCTTTTACACCTTGCCACCATGATTAGTATATTTACAAGTTAAATATGTAGCAACATAATATGTGTGAAGACAAACAAAATTATGTCTTCCAATGACAGTTTTATTCTATTTGCTTAGCCATTAAATTTTCTGTTTAGTGAATTACAAAGTGTTGATTTTTTTCCAGCTATGTTTATGTAATTGCTTCATCCAAAATTCTGTTATGAATAATTTCTGAAAATAAAAATAGAATATTTAATTGTTACTGGATCAGTATGAAGATTTTACTGTGACTCTAATATATATTGTATTATTATTCAGAGTTCTGCTAATGCTAAGCAAAGCATCTTGACTGAATGTAAAAATGGAGAATGGTGGGGTTCAAAGAGTTCCCACATACTGTGCTACTCTTTTTAATTCACTTCTTTCAAATATAAACATCTAAACATGTCTCCTAGTTACTTCTGTATTGTTGTGGGGTAGCACTATGACATAGACATCTTATGTCTATGAAAGTTTTAACTGGGGGCTTAATTGTAATTCAGGTTGCATGTTGGTGAGTATAGGAACAGGCAGGAAGGCTGGCAGAACATTAGAACAGTAGCAATGAGCTTATATTCTGATCTAAAGACAGCAAACAGAAACAGAGGGGGATTAGGCTTTGCTAGAGATACTAGGAAACTATTTTTAAGATTTAAATACAGAGTGTTGCCTTTACTCACTTATTCCAGAAGAGCACATCTTCCCAAATAGTTCACTACTAGGGGAGCAAACATGGGAGTCTGGAAGCAATAGACATTCAAACTACCACAGTAGGGGTGATGGAGAAATTGAGAAGTTATCAAAAAAAAAAAAAAGAAATTAAGATTGCATATTGCCATAGCCATATAGTATGAGTATTTTCTTTTTTCTGATGTTGTTAGATAGTATGAAATTTGGAATTCTCATGTGGAAAAAATCATTACTTAGCATTGAAATTTTTTCTATTTAAGGGCATTGCAACAGCTTTAATTTTCTTTTTATTCAGTTATGATCACTTTATTTCTAGCAATTCAAAATTTTATTTTTCCATTAATTATTTCAAGCCCTCTTATAAACAGGCCCATTTGTATTCTACTATTATACTTATTGTGCTTATTGTGTTATGCTTAAATTTTTCTGTAAGATGCTTTATTCAATTTCTATTTATCAGTATTGTAATTAAAACAAAATGTCTTTTCCATGGAGATTTCATATAATTTACAATAAAAGAACAGTTTATTTGTATGTCTAGATGACTCCTGCTGTTAGATAAAATTATTCTGGAACATTAAAGCCATACACACACACCAAAAAGAGGCCTTCAATCACTCAAGCACAATAAATGCATTGAGACAGTTTTGCACTTGTTTATTTGTTCTGGAAGTCAGCCAAATTAACTTGTAATACTAAATAACCACAGATGTCAATGCAAAGTAATTTGAAGTGACAACATATCAGTTTAAAGTGCATTCTTGGCAGTAGGCTCTACACTTTGGCTTCATCAGGGTCAATGCGACCATCCTGTTCTCAGAGTCACTGATTTCCAAAATGAACAGCAATATTTACAAACCAAATTGCTCTACCAGCTAATATCATATTACAGGGGACAGATATTGTTAGGAAATCAGGGAAATGACCTTACATTTAGTTGTCTTACCAGCAGCTATCTGCTAATTATATCAGCTATGCTTCCCTGTGTTTTAACCTCTACCACACAACTCTTGTGGGAAAATATTGCTTTAAAAGTTTCACCTAGTAAATGACTGCTTTTGCAAATGTCACAAAACATGTAAAAGCTGGAATTATTTTTATTAAGTAAATTTGTTCTTTGATAATTCCATGCAGGTGGATAATTCATGTGAGCACTCTCCCCTGATATCCAGCTAAGCCCCTTTTGTAGTCCCTACGAAGCAGTCTCCAGGCTGTCTGCTCCATTTCCCAATTCAGGACTTTTATTTTATTTTATGACATGTTTTAAGTGGGGTCAAATTCAAATCCCTATTGAAACTACATTTGTGGCTTGATGATATCACAGATGGATAAATAAATTATATCCACAATTTTCTTTCTTCCTAAAATCGATCTTATGTATATCAAGTAAAAATTATTAGAATCAGAAAAACATGTAGATTATAGAAATGTTCCGAATAAAATGTATCATGAATGTAGTTTGGTTTTTTTCTGTTTGTTTGTTTGTTTGTTTGTTTTTTGAGACAGGGTTTCTCTGTGTAACCCTGGCTGTCCTGTAACTCACTCTGTAGACCAGGCTGGCCTGGAACTCAGAAATCCACCTGCTTCTGCCTCCCAAGTGCTGGGTTAAAGGAGTGTGCCACCACTGCTTGACCATGAATGTATTTTATTAATGTAATTATAATTGAAGAGTATCCACTATACTATGAGATAAATTCAAATGTAATCTAGAAGTATAAGTCTGTAACTTTAAGTTTTATACTCAATGTACACTCAACTACGAAATGTAGGTATTAATTCCTTTCCAATATAAACTCATAAAAAACACCAAAACCAGTTTTTAAATACACACACAACACACACACATACAAACACAAATGGCAAAAAAAACTTACCTTGTCTTATCACAATTTTAATTCAAGTTTAGATCATATCAGAACTATGTCATTATTAAAATGTAACTAGTACTATTTGGATTTTTCAAAGATTGTCTATTATGGTTATGATTTAATAAAAATTTTTTAGATATGGGCACAAAAATTTATGTCATCATACTGCAAGAACAGATTACATTCCAGGTTCTTATAGAACTATTCATAATATTCAAGAAAGTAAATCAAACTAAATGCTCATCTCTACAAAAAGACAGCAAAATATATGGAATATGTATGTAAAATATATACAATGAAATTTTATTTTTTAAAAAAATAATTAAATAATATTATTCATAGAAATTCAAACAAAAACAACAATACTTGGAGATCACCATATTAAACAAAAAAGCACAGACTCAAGAAAATAATTACTGTATGTCTACCAAGTGTGTGTGTGTATGTGTGTGTGTGTATAAGAAAAGAGAGAAAAAAAGAAACGTTATATGGGTAGTAAACGAAGTGAGGGAATAATCAAATAGTTGAAAACATATTATAATTAATATATTTCAGTACACAATCCATACTGTCTCACTTAAAGGGTGAATATTAGAAGCTACAACCATAAAGTCTTGTTAGCATGACTGTGCGAACATGCTATGAACAAGTTTGGCAACAATGGGCATGCCAGAGTGTGTGGAGGAAAACAGAGAAGGCTCAAGTCTACACAAAAAGCTACCAGCCCATACGAATGGTGCAAATAGGAGAAATAACCTTCTGCAGAGAAGAGCATGCCAATTGGTTATTCGATGCCAATGGGCAGGTCTGAAAAGACAGATACAAGCGACATCACAAAGACTGGCAGGTCTTATGCACATATAGACACAGGCACATGTTCACATACACATACATACGTCTAAATATATAAGTAAGTAGAGGCATCAATAATGAATAATAAAGAGGCCATTATTTTGAAAGAGAGAAAGATGAGTATATAAAAGGGGTTGGAGGAAGGAAAAAGAAAGGACACATAATGTCATTACATTGAAATCTTATTATTTTAATTTCATTATATTATTTATTATACTATATATATTAAAATTTTATATATAAACTAGCTACATATAAATTGTTTCTTGTCAAATATCAAAAATATAATAATAGTAACAATTTAAGTGAGAAAGAAGAATATATATGTCTCTCATATTTAATGAAAATAATTATGCACAATATTTATTAAGGGAAAACAATATTAAGAATCTTTAGAAAGCAATGAAACTTTATATTATTAATTTATCACAACTTGTAATGAGTGTTTTATAATATGCCTAATTTTTAGATTCATTGATTACTATAAAAGGTTAATAGCATGAATGTATTTGTGGGTTCTTTTAAACCCAGAAAAATAAATGTGTTTCTAGTAATAATTTGTTGTGAATTTTTTAACCTATCAAATTTTTTTCTGGTAGTATCTCTAGATAAAATCCTCACATCTTATCCTATGTCTTCTGGACAAAATTGTCATAAACACTTAACAAATTAAAATGTTATTTAGGATGGAGCTAGAGAACATCATAGCAAGTGTGGTAACCCAGTCTCAAAAGATCAATCATGGTATGCACTCACTAATAAGTGGATATTAGCCTGGAAAACTGGAATACCCAAAACATAATCTACACATCAAATGAGGTACAAAAAGAATGGAGGAGTGGCCCCTGGTTCTGGAAAGACTCAGTGTAGCAGTATAAGGCAAAACCAGAACAGGGAAGTGGGAAGGGTTGGGTGGGAGAACAGGGGGAGGGAAGAGGGTTTATGTGACTTTTGGGGAGTGGGAGGCAAGAAAAGGGGAAATCATTTGAAATATAAATAAAAAATATATCGAATAAAAAAATAAAAATAAGGTGTTATTTATTGATATATGCATATTACCCTTCATTGAAATACATATATTTTCCCCCTCAACATTTTCAGTTTGAGCATTTAGTGTAAATTACCATTTATATGTATAATGCTTTCCTTATATTTGTGTTTATGTACATATGTGGATAACAAAAATCAATGAAAAATATCGTTCTCAGGCACCAACAAGGGCAGTAAAGTCTAGGATTGACCAGTCACTGCTTCTCACCACTGGCTTTATCCAAGTGCAGAAGCACACAGCTGCACCTAGCTCTTTACATTTGAGATGAGATTTTTTTTATATTTTTATTTTCTATATTCTTTGTTTACATTCCAAAAGCTTTCCCCTTACCCAGGTCCCCCCCACCCCATATGTTCCATAAGTCCTCTTCTCTCCATCCATTCTCCTAACTTTTCCCCCTCCCTTTTCTCTGTCCTGGTACTCCCCTACAATGCTAGATCAAGCCTTTCCAGGATCAGGACCTTCTTCTTCCTTCTTCATTGGAATCATTTGATATGCTAATTGTATCTTCATTATTCAGAGCTTCAGGGCTAATTAATACCACTTATCAATGATTGCATTCCATGTGTATTCTTTTGTGTTTGCATTACCTGGCATAGAATATTTTCCAGTTCCAAACATTTGCCTAAAAAAATTCATGAATTCATTGTTTTTACTTGCTGAATAGTACTCCATTGTGTATATATATCACATTTTCTGTATCCATTCCTCATTGAGGGATATCTGGCAGGAGATAACAGATCAATTAGCATTCTCCTGCATGCTGACCTCCAGTTGAAGCAGCACCATTTGTTGAAAAGGCTATCTTTTTTCCACTGGATGTTTTCAGCTCCTTTGTCCAAGATCAAGTGACTATAGGTGTGTGGATTCATTTCTGGGTCTTCAGTTCTATTTCATTGGTTCACTTGCCTGTCCCTGTGCCAATACCATGCAGTTTTTTTTTTTTTTTTTGTTTTTTTTTTTTTTTTTATACTATTGCTCTGTAGTATTGCTTGAGGTCTGGGATACTAATTCCCCCAGAAGTTCTTTTACTGTGGAGAATAGTTTTAGCTATCCTGGGGTTTTTATTATTCCAGATAAATTTGAGAATTGCTCTTTCTAACTCTGTGAAGAATTGAGTTGGGATTTTGATGGGGATTGCATTGAATCTGTATATTGCTTTTAGCAAGATGGCCATTTTAACTATATTAATCCTGCCAATCCACAAGCATGGAAGATTTTTCCATTTTCTGAGGTCTTCTTCAATTTCCTTCTTTGGTGACCTGAAGTTCTTGTCATATAGATCATTCACTTGTTTGGTTAGTCACACCAAGATACTTCATGTTGTTTGTGGCTATTGTGAAGGGTGTCATTTCCCTAACTTCTTTCTCAGCCTACTTATTCTTTGAGTATAGGAAGGCAACTGATTTGCTTGAGTTGATTTTATAATCTGCCACTTTGCTGAAGTTGTTTATCAGCTGTAGGAGTTCTCTGGTGGAGTTTTTTGGGTCACTTAAGTATACTATCGTGTCATCTGCAAATAGTGATAAATTTACTTCTTCCTTTCCAATTTGTAACCCTTTGACCTCCTTATGTTGTCTAATTACTCTAGCTAGAACTTCAAGTACTATACTGAAAAGATATGGAGAGAGAGAGCAGCCTTGTCTAGTCCCTGATTTTACTGGGATTGCTTCAAGTTTCTCTCCATTTAGTTTGATATTGGCTACCGGTTTGCAGTATATTGCTTTGACTATGTTTAGGTATGGGCCTTGAATTCCTGTTCTTTCCAAGACTTTTAACATGAAATGATGATGAATTTTGTCAAATGCTTTTTCAGCATCTAGTGAAATGATCATATTGTTTTTTTCTTTGAGTTTGTTTATGTAGTGGATTGCATTGATGGATTTCCTTATATTGAACCATCCCTGCATCCCTGGGATGAAGCCCACTTGATCGTGGTGGATGATCATTTTGATATGTTCTTGGATCGGTTAGCAAGAATTTTATTGAGTATCTTTGCATCGATATTCATAAGGGAAATTGGCCTGAAGTTCTCTTTCTTTGTTGGATCTTTGTGTGGTTTTGGTATCAGTGTAATTGTGGTTTCATAGAACGAGTTGGGTAGTGTTCCTTCCGTTTTTATTTTGTGGAACAGTTTGAAGAGTATTGGTGTTAGGTCTTCTTTGAAGGTCTGATAGAATTCTGCACTCAAGCCATCTGGTCCTGTGCTTTTTTTAGTTGGGAGACTTTCTATGAACCCTTTTATTTCTTTAGGGGTTATGGACCTGTTTAAATGATCTATTTGATCCTGATTTAATTTTGGTGTTTGGTGTCTGTCTAGGAAATTGTCCATTTCTTCCAGATTCTCCAGTTGTGTTGAGTATAGGCTGTGGTAGTAATATCTGATGATTTTTTGAATATCCTCAATTTCTGTAGTTATATCTCCCTTTTCATTTCTAATTTTATTAATCTGGATACTGGCTCTGTGCCCTTTGGTTAGTCTGGCTAAGGGTTTATCTATCTTGTTGATTTTCTCAAAGAACCAGCTCCTGGTTTTGTTGATTCTCTTTGTATGGTTCTTTTAGTTTCTACTTGATTGATTTCAGCCCTGAGTTTGATGATTTCCTGCCTTCTACTCCTCCTGGGTGAATTTGCTTCTTTTTTTATTTGATATATTTTTTATTTACATTTCAAGTGATTTCCCCTTTTCTATCCCCCAATCCTGAAAGTCCCATAAGCCCCCTTCTTTCTCCCTGTCCTCCCACCCACCCCTTCCCACTTCCCTGTTCTGGTTTTTCCCTATACTGCTTTACTGAGTCTTTCTAGAACAAGGGGCCACTCCTCAGTTCTTCTTGTACCTCATTTGATGTGTGGATTATGTTTGGGGTATTCCAGCTTTCTAGGTTAATATCCACTCATTAGTGAGTGCATACCATGATTCATCTTTTGAGTCTGGGTTACCTCACTTAGTATAATGTTTTCCAGCTCCATCCATTTGTCTAAGAATTTCATGAATTCATTATTTCTAATGGCTGAATAGTACTCCATTGTGTAGATATACAACATTTTTTGCATCTACTTTTCTGTTAAGGGATACCTGTGTTCTTTCCAGTTTCTGGCAATTATAAATAGGGATGCTATGAACATAGTGGAGCATATATCCTTATTACATGCTGGGGAATCTTCTGGGTATATGCCCAGGAGTGGTATAGCACGATCTTCTGGAAGTGAGGTGTCCAGTTTTCAGAGGAACCACCAGAATGATTTCCAGAGTGGTTGTACCAATTTGCAACCCCACCAGCAGTGGAGGAGTGTTCCTCTTTCTCCACATCCTCACCAACACCGGCTGTCTCCTGAATTTTTAATCTTAGCCATTCTGACTGGTGTAAGGTGAAATCTCAGGGTTGAAGACCCTTGAGGACATCGGTACAGGGAGAAAGTTTCTGAACAGAACACCAATAGAGTATGCTCTAAGATCAAGAATTGACAAATGGGACCTCACAAAATTACAAAGTTTCTGTAAGGCAAAGGACACCATCAAAAGGACAAATCGGCAACCAACAAATTGGGAAAAGATCTTCACCAATCCTACATCAGATAGAGGGCTAATATCCAATATACATAAAGAACTCAAGAAGTTAGAATCCAGAAAAACAAACAACCCATTAAAAAATGGGGTACAGAGTTAAACAAAGAATTCTCACCTGAAGAATTTCGGATGGCAGAGAAACATCTTAAAAAATGCTCAACTTCATTAGTCATTAGGGAAATGCAAATAAATTCACTTCTTTTTGCTCCAGGGCTTTCAGGTGTGTCATGAAGCGGCTAATGTATGCTCTCTCCATTTTCCTATTGGAGGCACTCAGGGCTATGAGTTTTCCTCTTAGCACTGCTTTCATTCTGTCCCATAGATTTGTATATGTTGTGTTTTCATTTTCATTAAATTCTAAAAAGTGTTTGATTTCTTTCTTTATTTCTTCCTTGACCAAAGTATCATTGAATAGAGTATTGTTCAGTTTTCATGTATATGTGGGTTTTCTGTTGTTTTTGTTGCTATTGAGGACCACTTTTACTCCATAGTGTTCTGATAGGAGGCATGGGATTATTTCAGTCTTCTTATATTTATTGAGGTCTGTCTTGTAACCAATTATATGGTCGATTTTGGAGAAGGTACCATGAGGTGCTGAGAAAAAGGTATATTCTTTTGCTTTAGGGTGAAATGTTCTATAAATATCAGTAAAATCCAATTGGTCCAAAGCTTCAATTAGTTTTACTGTGTCACTGTTTAGTTTCTGTTTTCCTGATTGGTCCATTGAGGAAAGTGCAGTGTTGAAGTCACCCACAATTATTGTGTTAAGTGCAATGTGTGCTTTGAGGTTTAGTAAAATTTCTTTTATGAATGAGGGTGCCTTTGCATTTGGAGCATAGATGTTCAGGAATGAGATTTCTTCTTGATGTCTTTTTCCTTTGACCAGCAAGAAGTGTACCTCAGTGTCTCTTCTGATGACTTTAGGTTGAAAGTCAATTTTATCTGACATTAGAATGGCTACTCCTGCTTGTTTCCTGAGACCATTTGCTTGTAAAATTGTCTTCCAGGCTTTTATTTGTGGTTGTCTTTGACACTGAGGTGTGTTTCCTGTATGCAGCAAAATGTGGAATCCTGTTTACATATCCAGTCCATTAGTCTATGTCTTTTTATTGGGGAATTGACTCTATTTATCTTAAGAGTTATTAAGGGATAGTGATTATTAATTCCTGTAGTTTTTTGTTATCTTTTATATTTGATTGGTTATCTTCTCTTGGGATTAATGAAAGAAGTTTACTATCTTGCATTTTCCAGGGTGAAATTTCCCTCCTTTTATTGGTGTTTTCCTCCTATTATCCTTTGTAGGGCTGGGTGTGCGGTAAGATATTGGGTAAACTTGGTTTTGTCATGGAACATCTTGGTTTCTCCATCAATGGTGATTGAGAGTTTTGCTGGGTATGGTAGTTTTGGCTGGCATTTGTGTTCTCTTAGAGTCTTCAAGAGATCTGCCCAGGATCTTCTAGCTTTCATAGTCTCTGGTGAGAAGTCTGGTGTGATTCTGATAGGTCTTCCTTTATATGTTACTTGGCCTCTTTCTCTTACTGCCTTTAATATTCTTTCTTTGTTTAGTACATTTGGGGTTTTGATTATTTTGTAATGGGATGATCTGGTCCAGTCTGTTTTGAGTTCTGTAGGCTTCTTGTATATTCATGGGAATCTCTCTCTTTAGATTAGGGAAGTTTTCTTCCATAATTTTATTGAAGATATTTGCTGGCCCTTTAAGTTGTAAATCTTCACTCTCATCTATGCCTATAATCCCTAGGTTTGGCCTTCTTGTTGTGTCCTGGATTTCCTGGATATTTTGGGTTACAAGGTTTTTGCAGTTTGCATTTTCTTTAACTGTTGAGTCCATGGTTTCTATGGTATCTTCAGCATCTGAGATTCTTTCTTCTATCTCTTGTATTCTGTTGTTGATATTTGCATCTATGTCCCCTGATTTCTTCCCAAGGCTTTCTATCTCCAAAGTTGTCTCCCTTTGAGTTTTCTTAGTTGTTTCTACTTCTGAGTTTAGATCCTGGATGGTTTTGCTTAGCTCCTTCACTTGCTTGTTTGTGCTTTCCTGTAATTCTTTAAGAGATTTTTGTCTTTCCTCTTTCATGACTTCTCTCTGTTGATCAAAATCTCTTGTATTTCTTGAAGTGATTTTTGCATTTCTTCCTTATTGGCTACTATCTTTTTACTCATATTTTCCTGAATTTCTTTAAGTGATTTTTGTGTTTCCATTGTAAGGGCTTCTAGCTTTTGATCGTTTTTCTCCTGAAATTCTTTAAGAAATTTATTTATTGAGTACAGGCTCTTGTAGTAGGATCTGATGATTTTTTGGATTTCCTCAGTTTCCGTTGTTATATCTCCCTTTTCAGTTCTAAGTTTGTTAATTTGGATACTTTCTCTGTGCCCTTTGGTCAGTCTGGCTAAGGGTTTATCTATCGTGTTGATTTTCTCAAAGAACCAGCTCCTGGTTTTGTTGATTCTTTGTATGGTTCTCTTTGTTTCTACTTGATTGATTTCAGCCCTGAGTTTGATGATTTCCTGCCTTCTACTCCTCCTGGGTGAAATAGCTTCTTTTTGTTCCAGGGCTTTCAGGTGTGTCTTTAAGCTGGTAATGTATGCTCTCTCCATTTTCTTTTTGGAGGCACTCAGGGCTATGAGTTTTCCTCTTAGCACTGCTTTCATTGTGTCCCATAGATTTGGGTATGTTGTGTTTTCATTTTCATTGTGCTCTAAAAAGTCTTTAATTTCTTTGTTTATTTCTTCCTTGACCAAGGTATCATTGAGTAGAATATTGTTCAGTTTCCACATGTATGTGGGTTTTCTGTTGTTTTTGTTGCTATTGAAGACTACTTTTACTCCATAGTGATCTGATAGGAGGCATGGGATTAGTTCGATCTTCTTATATTTGTTGAGGTCTGTCTTGTGACCAATTATATGGTCGATTTTGGAGAAGGTGCCATGAGGTGCTGAGGAAAAGTTATATTCTTTTGTTTTAGGATAGTCAAATTCATCTGGACCAACAAAAAACCCAGGATAGCTAAAATTATTCTCAGCAACAAAAGAAAATCTGGGGGAATCAGTATCCCTGACCTCAAGCAATACTACAGAGCAATAGTGCTAAAACCTGCATGGTATTGGTACAGTGACAGGCAGGAGGATCAATGGAACAGGATTGAAGATCCAGAAATGAACCCACACACCTATGGCCACTTGATCCTCAACAAAGAGGCTGAAAACATCCAATGGAAAAAAGATAGCGTTTTCAACAAATGGTGCTGGTTCAACTGGAGGTCAGCATGCAGAAGAATGAGAATCGATCCATCCTTGTCTCCTTGTCCTAAGCTCAAATCCAAATGGATCAAGGATCTCCACATAAAGCCAGACACTCTGAAGCTAATAGAAAAGAAACTGGGGAAGACCCTTGAGGACATCGGTACAGGGAGAAAGTTTCTGAACAGAACTCCAATAGGGTATGCTCTAAGATCAAGAATTGACAAATAGGACCTCATAAAATTACAAAGTTTCTGTAAGGCAAAGGACACCATCAAGAGGACAAATCGGCAACCAACAAATTAGGAAAAGATTTTCACCAATCCTACATCAGATAGAGGGCTAATATCCAATATATATAAAGAACTCAAGAAGTTAGACTCCAGAAAAGCAAACAACCTTATTAAAAAATGGGGTACAGAGTTAAACAAAGAATTCTCACCTGAAGATCTTTGGATGGCCGAGAAGCATCTTAAAAACTGCTCAACTTCATTAGTCATTAGGGAAATGCAGATCAAAACACCCTGAGATTTCATCTTACACCAGTCAGAATGGCTAAGATTAAAAATTCAGGAGACAGCAGGTGTTGGTGAGGATGTGGAGAAAGAGGAACACTCCTCCACTGCTGGTGGGGTTGTAAATTGGTACAACCACTCTGGAAATCAGTCTGGGGGTTCCTCTGAAAACTGGGCACCTCACTTCCAGAAGATCCTGCAATACCACTCCTGGGCATATACCCAGAGGATTCCCCACCATGTAATAAGGACACATGCTCTACAATGTTCATAGCAGCCCTATTTATAATTGCCAGATGCTGGAAAGAACCCAGGTATCCCTCAACAGAAGAGTGGATGTAAAAAATATGGTATATCTACACAATGGAGTACTATTAAGCCATTAGAAACAATGAATTCATGAAATTCTTAGGCAAATGGATGGAGCTAGAGAACATCATACTAAGTGAGGTAACCCAGACTCAAAAGGTGAATCATGGTATTCACTCACTAATAAGTGGATATTAACCTAGAAAACTGAAATACCCAAAACATAATCCACACATCAAATGAGGTACAAGAAGAAAGGAGGAGTGGCCCCGATTCTGGAAAGACTCAGTGAAGCAGTATTCGGCAAAACCAGAACGGGGAAGTGTGAAGGGTTGGGTGGTAGGACAGTGGAAGAGAAGGGGGCTTACGGGACTTTCGGGGAGTGGGGGTGCTAGAAAAGGGGAAATCATTTGAAATGTAAATAAATTATATCGAATTAAAAAAAAAGAAAAAAAGAAAGAGAGACATGGAAAAAAAAAGAAATTTATTTATGTCCTTCATGTGTTCTTTTAACAGCATCATGTCCAGTGATTTTAAATCCTAATCTTGTTTTTCTGGTGTGTTGGGGTATCCAGGACTTGCTGTTAATGGAGAATTGGGTTCAGATGCTGCCATATTGCCTTTATTTCTGTTAGTAACTTTCCTACCTTTGCCTTTTGCCATCTAGATCTCACTGGTGTTAGTTGGTCTTGTTGTCAATGCAGGAGGACTCACCCTTGCAAGCTGCCTCCCTGCAGCTGGTCTCCAGATGCAGCACTGGCCCTCTGTACTGCTTGGGAACTGGGTGTATGGCCCAGGCTGCTCCAGATCCAGGGGTGGCGACTGGAATGCTCCTGCCAGAAGCCTCCGGACTGGAACCTCAGCTCTGCGGGGTCAGAAGAACTCACCAGTGCAAGCTGCTTCCCTGTAGCTGGCCTCTGGATGCACCACTGGCCCTCTCTACTGCTTGGGAATGGGGCGCAAGGCCCAGGCTGCTCCTGATCCTGAGATGGGATTTCTAACTGTAGGAGAAGGTAATATTAGAATTCAAAAGAAAAAAATGGCCCCATAGGCTCATAGATGGAGTCGCATTATAGGAAATCTGGCCTTGTTGGAGTAGGTGTGGATTTGTTGAAAGAAGTGATTCACTGCGGAGGTGGGCTTTGATGTCTCATCTGCTCTATTCAGATCTCTCCCTGCTGCTTGTGGACCAAGATCGAGAACTCTCAACTCTTTCTCCAGCAGCATGTCTTCCTGTACTTAACCATGTTTCCGACCACAATGACAATGGTCTAAACCTAAGCCATCTCCAGTTCAATGTTTTCCTTTATACAAGTTGCTGTGTTCATGGTGTCTCTTCACAGCAATAAAACCCTACCTAAGGCACCCACCCAGTTAAAATAAAAATTAAGGAATTTCTTAATTTAATAAATCAAATGTATAATGGACTTACTTAAAATTTTAAAAAGAAAGGTTTTAAACTTAAAAAAAAAAAACTTAAGCAGGAAATATTTTACTTATCTGGCTAACCGCTGATACCAGAAAGTAATTTTTAATAATAATTCTTTTTAATAATAATAATCTGAGTTCTTTTTGATAGTAATACTCAATAATTTACTTAATTTACTTAATTTAAAACTATTTTAGAACAGTTTTAGGTTTAGAGAAAACTGAGATGATAGTGCTGAAAATCTCAAATGTCTCTTAGCTCTGTCATTTAGTTTACTTCTTATGAGGGAGGCATTAGTGTGATTCATGGGCTCTAATACTCTAGAATTGATACATTGTTATCTAAGAGCTCTAGTTTACATTATGTTTCTATATTTATTCTGCGTATGTGTGTGGGTTTTCCCCGTGGAATGCATGAGTATCATACTTGACAGCATTTACAAGAAACCGCAAAGTGCCAAGCTTCGCTTAGTCATACTCTCTCCTGGGCATTGGCATCCCTTGATATTTTAGTTGTTTGTGTCATTTTGTCATTTCCAGAATGCTGCACATTTGCATTCATCATATGACTGTTTTAGAAGGACTCCTTTCATAAAGTAGTGTGCTCTGAACTCATCACCTTTCTTTAATTCTTGGGCGCTTATTTTTCTCTACCATTTCTATTCCATTGGGTAGTTTTATCATGGCTTATGCACTTGCCAACTGGAGGGAATTAGTACTTTCACTTTTGACAGGTTTATATAAAGGTGACAAAACAGTTTATGTGCCGGTTTTTGATGGATTTGATTTTGGCAAATAACCAAGTGTGTGACTACTTGAACATACAGGAAAATTATGCTTACCTCTATAATACCTTTCTGAGTTCTTCCAAAGTGCCTTTAAAATTTCACTCTCACAAGGAATGCATCAACCTCCATATTTCTTAGCATCCTAATTAGCCATAGTGCTGTCAGATTTTTAGTCTTAGCCATCCTAATAATATTCAGTCATGTCTTTTTGTTCTAATTTGGGGTTTCCTATAACCTGAGAACATCTTCTTGAGCTTATTCTGACCATATATTTACTTTGTTGCTAAAATATTTTGCCTAACTTTTTCCTAGGTTACTTTCTTGTTTCTAAACTTTAAGTGCTCCATTGGCACTGTAAATTTGATGATTTTATTGCCAAAGTCCATGCAGGAGGAATGGCAAATGGCTTTTAGAACTCATGGAATGCAGTCCACGGGTGACCACAGCCATATGGGTGAGCCTTGGCACAGCATGGTTCTAAGGACTATGTGTACTAAGAGTTTTATCCTGTTATGGAGTTCTGCTCTGTATCATATCCCTCATATCCCTCTTAATCTGGGAATTTTATGGAAACTTTAAGGGGGCTTCCAGTCCCTCACTGGACAGTATCTTTGGCACTCCCTGTAATAACGCTTGATCTCTTTCAGGCTTTGCTTCTGGAGCAGATTAAAGACATAATCATCACCCTAAGAAAAGACTTAGAGACATAGTTTGCTGACAGTGTCCAACTTTAGAAAACACTTGGAAAAATAAAATCATTAGTGAAACTAGGTTGAGAAGTTTTTACTACTGATCTGATGTAGAATGTCTCAGAAAACAATACAAAGTTCAGAAAGGCTCACTCTTATTAGTTAAGCAGGGGACCTTTATGGTCAGGGAACAACGGCAGCACTGGCTGACGTGACTCTCATTGAGGCTGGACTGGTGATAATTGATTTTTTTATGCCCATTTTTTTGTCCTCAGTTTTCTGATGTGATTTATTAAGATGTGCTGATGAGTAGATATGCATTTTGAGTGTTTCAGTTAGATATGACTGATTTTTATATAAAAGTTTAAGTTTGTGATTCTTTTAAGATTCTCACAAGAGTACTTTTAAAGATAAACAATAAAATAATTAATCCTTTCTTTGTAACTGCAAATTGCAGCCTAACTGTGAGAGAAACTGTCTGAGAAAATTACCTTGTTGCTTACACTTTTTTTAATCTAAAACAAGTTGCTTAGCTAGAAATGTACATGGGTTTGGGGAATAAATATTTTTCTTTACTGTACTACTTAATGTTATTTCTTGTAAAAGCATTGTAAAATGCATTGGTTTTCATAACCTCTCACTAGCTGAAAACTAAAACATAATCACATTGTAATTTTATACTGTTTGAAAGATTTTGCTGAGATGTATAAGTTATGGAAGAAAAAAAATAAAGTATGAGGTTGGAGCATTGTTCCTTCCATCCATCCATCCATTCATGTCTCTGTGTGTGTGTGTGTGTGTGTGTGTGTTGTCTGTGTGTGTGTGCTGGAGTTTGCTTCATCCACATATTGTGTGCATTTATGTATCTATGTGTGAAATATTTGGATCCTGCTTGCTGAAGCTTTGCTCTAACCATTCTATGTGTGAATGTATATATGTCTGTCTTTAGGTCTGTATGCATATATGGTATATATGTGTGTATGTATGCATATATGCTTGTGTATATGAAGTAATTGGATTCTACATCTTGTTTCATTCAGTGTGTGTGTGTGTGTGTGTGTGTGTGTGTGCTTGCACATGTGCATGTGAGCGTGCACGAGGAAATTTTCTCTCTTTTCTTCTCTTTCTCAGCAGCCCTAAGGTGTTAAAAGGATTCATGGTTTTTCTGCTAGTCACAGGGAGTGCCAATCCCAGTAATTAAACTTTCTCAGAAAAAAAAGTCTGCTGAGTAATTTCACCTTTGGCAGCAGCCTTTGTAGGTATCCGGGTCCACCCTGTCAGCAGCCTCTATAGATATCAGAGTCCACCCTGTCAGCAGCCTCTGTTGGTATGGGGTCCATTCCTGTCAGTATCTCTAAGCACTGATCTCCAACAGCTGCTTGCCTCAGTTTACCCACCACATGGATGCCAAAGGCTACCATTGTGCCATTGGCTCTCTATAACAAATATGATTGTAAATATCTTCCTCACTTTTGAATTATAATTATTTATTATTTTTCATTATGACTATTATATAACCATAATTATTCATTATATCATTATTATAATTATTAATTCTCCTAATAATATGTCCCAAGTAATTAATCCTTAAAATTATTTTCCTTATGCACATTCCAGTCATTGCCTCCTCGCGGTCCTCGATCCCACAGTTCCTCATCCCATTCTCCCTTCCCCTTTCCCTCACGAGGGTGCTCCCCTCAACTCTACAAGGTTTTCCACTTCCCTGGGTCCTCAAGTCTTTTGATGATTAAGACTTTAATCAGCACATTTCCCCTACTGAAGCCAGAAGAGGCAGACCTCTGCTTTATATGTGCCCAGCGCCTCAGACCGGGCTGTGTGTGCTCCTGGGTGGTGGCTCAGCCTCTGGGAGCTCTCTGGTCCAGGGTTAGTTGAGACTTCTGGTCTTTCTATGGGGTTGCCCTCCCTTTCAGCTTCTTAAATCCTTCATCTAATTCAACCATAGGTGTCCACAGCTAAGCCCATTGGTTGGGTCCAAATATCTGTGCTTGTCTCAAGTCAGCTACTTGTTGGGCCTCTCACTGGACAGTCATGCCAGGCTCCCATTTATAACACATCATATCATCAGGAACTGTGCCAGGCCTTGGTGCCCCTCCCTCATGAAATGGATCCAGACTGGGCAGGTCACTGGACTGCCTTTCCCACAGTCACTTCTCCATTTTTGTCTCTACAGTTCTTTTAGACAGGAACAATAGTGGGTCAGAAATTTTGAGTGTGGGCTTCTCACCTCCCAGATCTCTGGGACTTTCTTGAGAGTCCCCTGCCAACACATCCCATTCCATGGACTTGCTTATTTTCATTCATTCTCCTAGTCCTCTGGGTTTTATGTCTGCCTCCCCCATACCTGATCTTATCCTCTTTTCCCCTTTCCCTCCTCTCTTCCACTCAGGTCCTTCCCTTCTTCTGCCTCCTGTGATTATTTTCTTCACCTTTGTAAGTGGGATTGAAGCATCCTCACTTGGGCCTTTCTGCTTATGACATTTCCTGAGGCCTGTGGGTTTTATCCTAGCTATCCACTAATCAGTGAGTTCATACCATGCATGTTCTTTTGGGTCTGACTTGCCTCACTCAGGATGATACTTTTTAATTCCATCCATTTGCCTGCAAATTTCAATGATGTCCTCACCTTTAATAGCTGAATAGTTTTCCATTGTACAAATGAATCACATTTCCTGTATACATTTTTCGGGTGAGGGGACATCTGGGTTGTTTCCAGATTCTGACTATTACAAATAAGGCTGCTATGAACATAGTTGAACATATGTCCTTGTGGCATGGTGGGGCATCTTCTGGGTATATGTATGTCCAGGAGTAATATAGCTGGGTCTTCAGGTAGAACTATTTCCAATTTTCTGAGGAACTACCAGATTGATTTCCAGAGTGATTGTACCAGTTTGCAATCCCTTGTCTCTCTGTTTCTGTCACTGTCTCTGTCTCTCTCTGTCTCTGTCTATCTCTGTCACTCTCTGTATCTTTGTCTCTCTCTCTCTCTAAATCTGCTCCCCATTCTCTCTAATTATAGATGAAGATGTAGTTCTCAACTACTTCTCTAGCACATGTCTGTCATGTCCATTTGCAGCATTAAGAGATGCCAATTATGATTTCACAAATCTACACCCTAAAAATCTGTACCCTACAAATCTACCTCATATAAGATGCATTTGTTTTTCTCTTTGTGTTTTTATTGCATAAGTTTTCTTTTTTTAATTTATTGATATATTTATTTACATTTCAAATGATTTCCCCTTTTCTAGCCCCCCACTCCCCGAAAGTCCCATCAGTCCCCTTCCCTCCCCCTGTTTTCCCACCCAACCCTTCCCACTTCCCTGTTCTGAATTTGCTCTATACTCCTTCACTGAGTCTTTCCAGAACAAGGGGCCACTCCTCTGTTCTTCTTGTACCTCATTTGATGTGTGGATTATGTTTTGGGTATTCCAGTTTTCTAGGTTAATATCCACTTATTAGTGAGTGCATACCATGATTCATCTTTTGAGTCTGGGTTACCTCACTTAGTATGATATTCTCCAGCTCCATCCATTTGCCTAAGAATTTCATGAATTCATTGTTTCTAATGGCTGAATTGTGTATATATACCACATTTTTTGCATCCACTCTTCTGTTGAGGGATACCTGGGTTCTTTCCAACTTCTGGCAATTATAAATAGGGCTGCTATGAACATAGTGGAACATGTATCCTTATTACATGCTGGGGAATCTTTTGGGTATATGCCCAGGAGTGGTAGAGCAGGATCTTCTGGAAGTGAGGTGCCCAGTTTTCAGAGGAACTGCCAGGCTGGTGGAGTTGCAAATTGGTATAAGATGCATTTGTACATAATTTGATCATATTTTAGAAAATTAATCATAGTAAAATTAACAGTATGAACCTATAGAGATACGATGTTATATGGGGGATGGGCAGAAAGCAATAGAATTTCAGAAGAATTCTTTCATATGTGACATAAATTCCTTCAGGCTTATCCTATAGGGGACTTATTTATCAGTGTTGAGGCTTGAGAAGGTAAAATCCTACAATACCTGAAATATAATGATATTTGGAATTTGGAATTTCATGACAAAACACAAAATGATAAAATATGAAACACTGGTTTGGATGTGAAAAACCACTGAAAATGCACCCGTTATATATATATATATATATATATATATATATATATATATATATATATATATGAGAAGTACTTCCTGACAGGAGCCTGGTATAGCTGTCCTCTGAGAGGCTCTGCCAGCACCTAAATAATACAGATGCAGATGCTCACAGCCAAACATCTGACCCCAATGGAGGAGTTAGGAAAAAGACTAAGGAGCTGAAGGAGGTTACAAACCCACAGGAGGAGGCACAACAATATCAATTAAGTGGAACCCCCAAAGCTCCCAGAAATTAAACTACCAATCAAGAATACACAAGGATGGGTCCATGGCTCCAGCTACATATGGAGCAAATATATATATATATTTGACTCAACACCCAACAAAGGTCTTAATTACCTATAGAGGTAATTAAGAAAAATTGAAAGTTGGAGAAATAATCTTCAGCAAGGGAGGAACACAAATATTTGTTATGTAAAGCAAATAGTCAATCCTGAAAAAAATCTAATAGCATTTTACAGATTGAACAGTTTAAATATGTACATATTTTATATATACACATGCACATATATTCATGTGATAGCAATTGATGTGTAAAGAAAGCATATATGAGAAGGGATAAAGTGAGCAAAGGGAAGGAAGTAATAGTGTAGATATATTATAATCCCCCAAATAAAAATAAAGTGTTTTGAGACAATGAAAGTTGTATTTCTATCTGGAATGAAAACTGGGACTCCTGTGCAGCTCATAACCTTCCCAAAGGCTCTAACACATTTTTAGTAGATTGGTTTAAAGACTCACAGACAGGTGGTGTAGTTAGGAAAGTAAGAAATGGTAAAGATTTCTAAGTTGAATGGCAAAAACTCAAGAAGTATACAGAAACTGAAATTGAAATGTTAATATGGATTATATTAAATTCATCCCTTTACGAAAAGCGTAAAGAAACGATTTTCAGTATGATTGTGAAAAAAAAAATTATCAGACCTATCCCTAGTATCTTCTCTATGACAGAAACTACACAAGGAATTGTGGTCACTGAAACAACCAAACCAACCAAACAGACAAAAAATGTAAAAGTACAATCACTGCTGAATATAAAAGAAATAACTAGTTGTTAATTATAGAAGCCAAATGAAATACTCATCATCTAAAGAAAATGACATGGTTTCTGTCATCCTCATGTGCTCACAAATAGGGTCCTATCATGCCTCCGCTCCAAAAGACCCAATGCACAGCTGAGTCACGTGCAGATATTTAAACCCAACAAATGGAGAGAAGCTGCTGACCCCTGTGGTTGAATTAGGGAAAAGCTAGAAGAAGATGAGGAGTAGGGGGACCCTGTAGGAGAACCAGCATTCTCAATTTACCTGGACCCTGAGATATCTCAGACACTGGACCAGCAATCAGGCAGCATACACCAGCTGATATGAGGCCCCCAACACATATACAGCAGAGGACTACAGGGCCTGGGTTTAGTCAGAGGATATGGACCTAACATTTAAGAGACTTGGAACCCCAAGAAGTGGGTAGAGGTAGTGGGGTGATGGCTGGGTGGGACATCCACATGGAGACACGGAAGAGGACATATGAAATGTGGAAGTGTTAGAGGATATACTGGGAGGGGGATAATATCTAGATGGTAAAATATGATTAAATAGGGAGCCCTGCACCACCACTGGCACAGAGAGGACATCACTTCCTGAGGCCCTCTAGAGTACCGACAGGAGCAGGGTATTAGTTCACCTATCCCCTTCTGTGCCTGCTACCCCTCCCTCCTCCCCTGTTGCTGCCCCTTGCCTTCGGGAGTGGGAGACCTGCACCACACCTGGTACAGAGAGGATGCCCCTTCCTGAGGCTCTCCAGAGAACCGACAGGAGCAGGGTATTGGGTAAGCATCAGTGCCCAACACAGAGAGTCACGGAGCCCCTGTGCTCAGGGACTCATTACCCAGCAACCAACAGTTCGCCTAGCCCCTTCCACCCCTTCTATTCCTCCTTCCTCCCCTGTTGCCACTCCTTGCCATTGGATGTGGGAGCCCTGCACCACTCTGGCATGGAGAGGACACCACTTCCTGAGGCCCTCTAGAGAACCAACAGGAGCAGGGTATTAGTTTGCCTATCCCCTTCTGCCCCTGCGACCTCTCCCTCCTCCCCTGTTGCTGCCCCTTGCCATCGGGAGTGGGAGACCTACTCCACATCTAGTACAGAGAGGATACCACTTCCTGAGGCTCTCTAGAGTACTCCACATCTAGTACAGAGAGGACACCACTTCCTGAGGCTCTCTAGAATACCAACAGGAGCAGGGTAGTGGATGTGGGAGCCCTGCACCACATCTGGCAAGGAGAGGACACTGCTTCCTGAGGCACTCTAGAGAACCAACAGGAGCAGGGACATTGGAAAGAAAGAGAATCCTAGGAGCACAGAAACACAGACCCTCAGGATAGAGAAGATAGTGTCAGCAAGACCAGCTAACACCAGAAATAACGAGATGGCCAAAGGCAAACGCAAGATCATTACCACCAGAAACCAAGGCAACATGGCACCATCAGAACCCAGCTCTACCACAACAGCAAATCCTGTATACCCCAAAACATCAGAAAAGCAGGAACCAGATTTGAAATCACATTTCATATTGCTGATGAAGGACTTCAAGAAGGACATAAATAAGTCCCTTAAAGAAATACAAGAGAACATGGGTCAACAGGCAGAAGCACAAAAATCCCTTAAAGAAAGACAAGAGAATATTGATCAAAAGTTAGAAGGCCTTAAAGAGGAAACACAAAAAGCTCTTAAAGAAATACAGGAGAATATGGGTCAACAGGTTGAAGCCCTTAAAGAGACAATACAAAAATCCCATAAGGAATTATGGGAGAACATGGGTCAACATGCAGAAACCCATAAAGAGGAATCACAAAAATCCCTAAAAGAAACACAGGAGAACATGGATCAACAAGTAGAAGCCCTTTAAGAGGCAACACAAAAATTCCTTAAAGAATTTCAGGAAAAAGCACACAAACAAGTGAAGGAGCTGAACAAAAATATCCAGGATGTAAATCTGGAAATAGAATCAACAAAGAAATTACAAAGTGAGACATCTCTGAAAATAGAAAATCTTGGGAAGAATTCAGGAGTCACAGATGCAAGCATCAACAGCAGAATACAAGAGATAGAAGAAAGAATCTTAGATGCAGAAGATTCTATAGAAATCATTGACTCAACAGTCAAGAAAATGCAAAATGCAAAAAGCTTGTAACCCAAAACATTCAAGAACTCCAGGAAACAATGAGAAGACCAAACCTAAGGATTATAGGAATAGAAGAAAGCGAGGATTTACATCTTAAAGGCCCAATAAATATCTTCAACAAAATTATAGAAAAAAACTTCCCTAACCTAAAGAAAGAGATGCCCATGAACATACAGGAAGCCTACAGAACTCCAAACAGATTGGACCAGAGCAGAAACTCCTCCCGTCACATAATAATCAAAACACCAAATGCACTAAACAAAGAAAGAATATTGAAAGCGGTGAGAGAAAACAGGTCAAGTAACTTATAAAGGCAGACCTATCAGAATTACACCAGACTTCTCACCAGAGACTATGAAAGCCAGAAGAGCCTAGGCAGATATCATACAGACCCTAAGAAAACATAAATGTCAGCCCAGACTACTATACCCAGCAAAACATTCAATTACCATAGACAGAGTAAACAAGACATTCCATGACAAAAGCAAATTTACACAGTATCTTTCCACAAATCCAGCTCTGCAAAGGATAATGGGTGGAAAATACCAACACAAGTCAGAAAACCACACTGTAGAAAATCAATAAGGAAATCTTTTATCAGACCCAATAGAAGATAGCTACTCAACCAGAACATCAAATTTAACTAAGAAGATAACAGTAAGCAACAATTACTTTTCCTTACTATCTCTTAATATCAATGGTCTCAACTCCTATAAAGAGACATAGACTAATGGAATAGATACATAAACAAGACCCAACGTTTTGCTGCATACAAGAAACCCACCTCAGTAACAAACACAGGCACTATTTAAGAGTCAAAGGATGGAAAACAATTTTCCAAGCAAACGGTCCCAAGAAACAAGCTGGAATGGCCATTCTTATATCGGATAAAGTCAACTTTCAACCAAAAGTTGTCAAAAAAGATAAAGAGGGACACTTCATACTGGTCAAAGGAAAAGTCTACCAAGAGCAATTCTCAATTCTGAGCATCTATGCTCCTAACGTAAGGGCACCCACATTCATAAAAGAAACTTTACTAAAGCTCAAAGCACACATTTCACCCCACACAATAATAGTGGGAGACTTCAATACCCCACTGTCAAAAATGGACAAGTCATGGAACAAGAAACTAAACAGAGATACAGTGAAACTAACTGAAGTTATGGACCAACTGGATCTAACAGATATTTACAGAACATTCCACCCTAATGTAAGAGAACATACCTTCTTCTCAGCACCTGATGGTACCTTCTTCAAAATTGACCATATAATTGGTCACAAAACAGGCCTCAACAGATATAAAAATACTGAAATTATTCCATGTATCTTATCAGATCACCACGGCCTAAGGCTGGTCTTAAGCTCAAACAAAAGCAATGGAAAACACACATACACATGGACTTTGAACAATGCTCTTCTCAATGATAGCTTGGTCAAGGAAGAAATAAAGAAAGAGATTAAAGACTTTTTAGAATTCAATGAAAATAAAGACACATCATACCCACAAAATTTATGGGACACAATGAAAGCAGTGCTAAGAGGAAAACTCATAGCTCTGTGTGCCTCCAAAAAGAGAATGGAGAGAGCTTACACCAACAGCTTGACAGTGCACTTGAAGACCCTAGAACAAAAGGAAGTCAATAACCCCAAGAGGAGTAGATGGCAGGAAAAAAATCAAACTTAGATCCGAAATCAACCAAGCAGAAACAAAAAGAGCTATACAAAGAATCAACAAAACAAGGAGCTGGTCCTTTGAAAAAATCAACAAGATAGATAAACCCTTAGCCAGACTAACCAGGGGACACTGAGACAGTATCCAAATTAATAAAATCAGAAATGAAAAGGGAGACATAACAGAAACTGTGGAAATTCAAAAAATCATCAGATCCTACTACAAGAGTTTATACTCAACAAAGTTGGAAAACCTGGATGAAATGGACAACTTTCTAGATATGTACCAGGTGCCAATGTTAAAACAGGATCAGATAAACCATCTAAATAGTTCCATAAGTCTTGAGGAAATAGAAGCAGTCATTAATAGTCTCCCTTCAAAAAAAGCCCAGGACCAGATGGATTTAACAGGGAATTCTATCAGATCTTCAAAGAAGAGTTAATACCGATACTCTTCAAACTTTTCCATGAAAGAGAAACTCAAGGAACACTACCCAACTCATTCTATGAAGCCACAATCACACTTATACCTAAACCAAACAAAGACAAAACAAGGAAGTAGAACTTCAAACCAATCTCCCTCATGAACATTGATGCAAAAATATTGAACAAAATCCTGGCCAAGCGAATCCAAGAATGCATCAGAACTATAATTCACCACGATCAGGTAGGCTTCATCCCAGGGATGCAGGGATGGTTCAACATGGAAATCCATCAATGTAATTCACTACATAAACAAACTAAAGGAAAAAAAAAACACATGGTCATTTCATTAGATGCTGAAAAGGCTTTTGACAAAATTCAGCATCCCTTCATGATAAAAGTTTTGGAGAGATCGGGAATCCAAGGCTCATACCTAAACTTAGTGAAAGCAATATACTGCTAACCGGTAGCCCGCATAAAACTAAATGGAGAGAAACTTGAGGCAATCCCACTAAAATCAGGGACAAGACAAGGCTGCCCACTTTCTCCCTATCTATCCAATATAGTACTTGAAGTCTTAGCCAGAGCAATCAGGCAGCAAAAGGAGGTAAAAGGATTACAAATTGGAAAGAAAGAAGTCAAACTATCACTATTCGCAGATGATATGATAGTATACTTAAGCGACCCCAAGACTTCCACCAAGGAACTCCTAAAGCTGATAATCAACTTCAGAAAAGTGGCTGGATATAAAATTAACTCAAGCAAACTTTCAGTAGCCTTCCTCTACTCAAAGGATAAACAAGATGAGAAAGAAATTAGGGAGATGACACCCTTTACAATAGTCCCAAATAATATTTCATACCTAGGTGTGACCCTAACAAAGCAAGTGAAGGGTCTATGTGACATGAACTTAAAGCCTCTGAAGAAAGAAATTGAAGAAAGTCTCAGAAGATGGAAAGATCTGCCATGTTCATGGATTGGCGGGATCAATATAGTAAAATTGGCCATCTTGCCGAAAGCAATCCACAGCTACAATGCAATCCCCATCAAAATCCCAAATCAATTCTTCATAGATCTAGAAAGAGAAATTCTCAAATTCATCTGGAATAACAAAAAGCCAGGATAGCAAAAACTATTCTCCACAACAAAATATATTCTGGGGGAATCACCATCCCTGACCTAAAGCTCTACTATGATAGTGATAAAAACTGTTTGGTATTAGTTTGCAGACAGGCAGGAAGATCAATGGAATAGAATTGAAGACCCAGAAAAAAACCCACACATGTACAGTCACTTGATATTTGACAAAGGAGCTAAAAAATGGTGCTGGATCAACTGGAGGTCTGCATGCAGAAAAATGCAAATCGATCCATTCTTATCTCCTTGTACAAAGCTCAAGTCCAAGTGGATCAAAGATTTACACATAAAATCAGAAACTCTGAAGCTTATAGAGGAGAAAGTGGGGACAAACCTTGAACACATGGGCACAGGGGAAATGTTTCTGAACAGAACACCAATGGCTTATGCTCTAAGAACAAGAATCGACAAATGGGACCTCCTAAAACTGCAAAGCTTCTGTAAGGCAAAGGATATAGTCAATAGGACAAAATGGCAACCAACAAATTGGGAAAAGATCTTTACTAAACCTACACCCAATAGAGGGATAATATACAATGTATACAAAGAACTCAAGAAGTTGGTCTTCAGAGAATTAAATAACCCTATTTAAATATGGGGTACAAAGCTAAACAGGGAATTCTCAACTGAGGAAACTCAAATGGCTCTAAAGCACCTAAAGAAATGTTCAGCATCCTTAGTTATCAGGGAAATGCAAATCAAAACAACACTGAGATTCCACCTTACACCAGTCAGAATGGCTAAGTTGAAAAACTCAGGGGACAGTAGATGCTGGAGAGGATGTGGGGAAAGAGGAACACTTCTCCATTGTTGGTAGGATTGCAAGCTTTTAAAACCACTCTGGAAATCAGTTTGGTGATTCCTCCGAAAATTAGACATAGTACTATCTGTGGACCACTCCTGGGCGTATACCCAGAATGTGCTCCTACATGTAAGGACACATGCTCCACTATGTTCATAGCTGCCGTTTTTATAATAGCCAGAATCTGGAAAGATCCCAGATGTCCCTCAACAGAGGAATGTATATAGAAACTGTGGTATATATACACAATGGAGTACTATTCAGCTATTAAAAACAATGAATTCATGAAATTCTTAGGCAAATGGATGGAACTAGAAAGTGTCATCCTGAGCGAGATAACCCAGTCACAAAAGAAAGCACATGGTATGCACTCACTAATAAGTGGATACTAGTTCAAAAGCTCAAAATAAACAAGCTGTAATTCACCCAGCAAAGGAAGATCCAGAAGAATAACTTAAGTGAGGGAGCTATGGTTCCTCTTAGAAAGTGAACAAAATGCTTACAGGAGCAACAAGGGAGGCAACATGTGGAGCAGAGTCTTAAGTGCCCTACCTGAGGATTCATCCTATAAATAGTCAGCAAACCCCGACACTATGATGAGAAGCATGTACCAAAAGGATCGTGCCATGGCTGCCTCCAGAGGGGCCCTGCCAGAGTCTTACGAATTCAGAAGCAGAAATTAGCAACCAAGCTTGGACTGAGCTTGGGGTCCCCAACGGAGGATCTGGAGTGTTGTCCGGAGGAGCTGAAGGGGTATATAGCCCCATGAGAAAAACAATGACTTCAGACACCCAGACACCCCAAGACTCCCAGGGACTCAATTATCAACCAAGGGGTATACATGGTTCCAGCCAAAAATGTGGCAGAGGAATGTCTTTTTGGGCATCAGTGGGAGGAGTGGTCTTTGGTCAGGTAAAGGCTCAATAGAGGACACAACAAAGGGAAACAGATGGGGGGGGAAGTTGGGAGAGAGGTGGGACTGTGTTGGGTAGAGGGGCATATACATGGAGGCAGGGGGAGGGAGGAGGGGGAGGGAATCATTGGGGAGGGGGGCTTTTGGGAGGGGGAAATTGTGAAAGGTTTTACTATTGGCAATATAAATGAAGAAGATACTCAATAAAAGAAAAAGAAAAGAAAATATTATTAAATATAATTAATTTTTAAAAAAGAAAATAGTTAAAAGAGTAATCTAACTTAATCAGATGTATGACTGGCTAGTAAATCATAATGACTTTCAAGTGAAATTCTTTATGAAGAATCTAGAAGATAAGTCCTAGGGCAAGCACAAAGAAAACTCAACATATCCTGAAAATCCCCTGTATATCTAAGCTTAAGACTTTTTATTTTTTTTGAGTGCTGGAGAAGTGACACAGATGACTTTAAATAAAGGGAAAACTCATCATCAAGAAGGACATCACCATACATTTATATGGTCACGCTAATGTAGCATTTCTACGTGAGAACCTTTGGATTTTTATCTAAGTAACTTTATTTTACAAAAAATAAATGAGCCAAGCTTTCTGACAACACTAGATATTCATGGCACGTTGATAGACTTCTCAAGAGCCCCAGAACTGCACTCATAGCTTCAATTGAGTTCAGGTTCCTAATGAGACTAGAAAGTAAGTGGAGAATTAGACCACTTGATGGCTAGTTGGACACCCTGTGCTCTGCTGATCACATTGTTGTGATTCTCTATGAAGTCTTTTCTTTTCTGATAGATTCCAGAGTTAGAGTGGACTCAGGAAAGGAGAAGGTAAGAGGGAGCAGAGAGAATTAGAGGGCAGAAAAACTGAGGTCAGGATGTATTGTATGAGAGAAGAATCTATTTTCAATAAAACATTATAATAATAAAAATGGTATTTTATTTCCCTGATATTATTCTCAGATCTTATTTGTATGTATGAGAGCTCCTATGGTTTGGACATTGATTTTCTTATATCCCAATACTTTGCTGAAAGTGTTTATCAGCTGTAGGAGTTGCCTAGTTGAATTTTTTACATTACCTTTCAATATTATCGCATTATCTGCAAATAAATTGACTTCTTTATTTCTAGGTTAGATCCCCTTATCTCTGTCAATTGTCTTGTTGCTCTAGCTAACACTCAAGTATTATATCAAAAAGGAATAAAGATAGTAGATAACCTTATCTTGTTCCTAATTTCAGTTGAACCACTTATCTTTTCTATCCTTTTAAAGTGATATTGACTATATACTTGCTATAAGCTAAACTTGTGATGTAGAATTATAACTATTGTGCCCATAAGCTCTCCAGGAATTCTATCATGAAGGTGCGTTGGACATTATCAAAGGCCTTTTCTGAAGCTAATAGGATGATTGTGTGGTGTTTAATTTATACTTTGTTTATATTGAGGATTATATTTAAGGATTCACATATACTGAAACATCCCTGCATTTCTGGCATGAAATCTATTTTATCATGATAGATCATATTTTTTATATGTATATGGATTTAGTTTGCAAATATTTTACCGAGAATTTTTTTAATCTGAGTTCCTAATGAAAATTGGTCTGTAAAATTCTTTTTGGTGGGAGGTCCTTATGTGGTTTAAGTGTTAGGTTAATTGTAATCCAAAATAAATTACACAGTGTCTGTTATGTTTTTATTTTGTGTAATGGTATAAGTAGTATTGACATTAATTCTTAATTGGATGTCTTATAGAATTGTTCCCTAAAGCATTCTTGCCCTAGAACTTTGTTGGGAAACTTGTTTTTATGAACAAATTATAAAATATTTTTTATGTTTTGTGATTTTGACCATAAAAATTGTCAACAAAATATAAGCATGTTTAATCTAATTATATATATATATATTCTTTTTTTTATTCGATATATTCTTTATTTACATTACAAATGATTTCCCCTTTCCTAGCCCCCCACTCCCAGAAAGTCCCATAAGCCCCCTTCTCTCCCCCTGTCCTCCCACCCACCCCTTCCCACTTCCCCGTTCTGGTTTTGCTGAATACTGCTTCACTGAGTCTTTCCAGAACAAGGGGCCACTCTTCCTTTCTTCTTGTACCTCATTTGATGTGTAGATTACGTTTTGGGTATTCCAGGTTTCTAGGTTAATATCCACTTATTAGTGAGTGTATACCATGATTCACCTTTTGAGTCTGGGTTACCTCACTTAGTATGATGTTCTCTAGCTCCATCCATTTGCCTAAGAATTTCATGAATTCATTGTTTCTAATGGCTCCATTGTGTAGATGTACCACATTTTTTTGCATCCACTCTTCTGTTGAGGGATACCTGGGTTCTTTCCAGCATCTGGCAATTATAAATAGGGCTGCTATGAACATAGTAGAGCATGTATCCTTATTACATGGTGGGGAATCCTCTGGGTATATGCCCAGGAGTGGTAGAGCAGGATCTTCTGGAAGTGAGGTGCCCAGTTTTCGGAGGAACCGCCAGACTGATTTCCAGAGTGGTTGTACCAATTTGCAACCCCACCAGCAGTGGAGGAGTGTTCCTCTTTCTCCACACCCTCTCCAACACCTGCTGTCTCCTGAATTTGTAATCTTAGCCATTCTGACTGGTGTAAGGTGAAATCTCAGGGTTGTTTTGATTTGCATTTCCCTAATGACTAATGAAGTTGAGCATTTTTTTAAGATGCTTCTCCGCCATCCGAAGTTCTTCAGGTGAGAAATCTTTGTTTAACTCTGTACCCCATTTTTTAATAGGGTTGCTTGGTTTTCTGGAGGCTAACTTCTTGAGTTCTATATATATATTCGATATTAGCCCTCTATCTGATGTAGGATTGGTGAAGATCTTTTCCCAATTTGTTGGTTGCCGATTTGTCCTCTTGATGGTGTTGTTTTCCTTACAGAAACTTTGTAATTTTATGAGGTCCAGAAACTGTTCAGAAACTTTCTCCCTGTACCGATGTCCTCAAGGGTCTTCCCCAGTTTCTTTTCTATTAGCTTCAGAGTGTCTGGCTTTATGTGGAGGTCCTTGATCCATTTGGATTTGAGCTTAGTACAAGGAGACAAGGATGGATCAATTCGCATTCTTCTGCATGCTGACCTCCAGTTGAACCAGCACCATTTGTTGAAAAGGCTATCTTTTTTCCATTGGATGTTTTCAGCCTCTTTGTCGAGGATCAAGTGGCCATAGGTGTGTGCGTTCATTTCTGGATCTTCAATCCTGTTCCATTGATCCTCCTGCCTGTCACTGTACCAATACCATGCAGTTTTTAACACTATTGCTCTGTAGTATTGCTTGAGGTCAGGGATACTGATTCCCCCAGACTTTCTTTTGTTGCTGAGAATAGTTTTAGCTATCCTGGGTTTTTTTGTTCTTGCGGATGAATTTGAGAATTGCTCTTTCTAACTCTGTGAAGAATTGAGTTGGGATTTTGATGGGTATTGCATTGAATCTGTAGATTGCTTTTGGCAAAATGGCCATTTTAACTATATTGATTGTACTGATCCATGAGCATGGGAGGTTTTCCCATTTTTTGAGGTCTTCTTCCATTTCCTTCTTCAGAGTCTTGAAGTTCTTGTCATAAAGATCTTTCACATGTTTGGTAAGATTCACCCCAAGATACTTTATACTGTTTGTGGCTATTGTGAAGGGGGTCATTTCCCTCATTTCTTTCTAAGCCTGCTTATCCTTTGAGTATAAGAAGGCCACTGTTTGCTTGAGTTGATTTTATAACCTCCCACTTTGCTGAAGTTGTTTATCAGCTGTAGGAGTTCTCTAGTGGAGTTTTTTGGGTCACTTAGGTAGACTATCATGTCATCTGCAAATAATGATAGTTTGACTTCCTCCTTTCCAATTTGTATCCCATTGACCTCCTTATGTTGTCGAATTGCCCAAGCTAGTACCTCAAGTACAATAATGAAAAAATAAGGAGAAAGGGGGAAGCCCTGTCTAGTTCCTGATTTTAGTGGGATTGCTTCAAGTTTCTCTCCATTTAGTTTGATGCTGGCTATGGGTTTGCTGTATATTGCTTTTACTGTGTTTAGTTATGGGCCTTGAATTCCTGTTCTTTCCAAGACTTTAAGCATGAAAGGATGCTGAATTTTGTCAAATGCTTTTTCAGCATCCAATGAAATGACCATGTGGTTTTTTTCTTTGAGTTTGTTTATGTAGTGGATTGCATTGATGGATTTCCGTATATTGAACCAACCCTGCATTCCCGGGATAAAGCCTACTTGATCATGGTGGATGATTGTTTTGATGTGTTCTTGGATTCAGTTGGCAAGAATTTTATTGAGTATTTTTACATCGATGTTCATAAGGGAAATTGGTCTGAAGTTCTTTTTCTTTGTTGGATCTTTGTGTGGTTTTGGTATCACCCAGGACGAGTAGAAGGCAGGAAATCATCAAACTCAGGGCCGAAATCAGTCAAGTAGAAACAAAGAAAACCATACAAAGAATCAACAAAACCAGGAGCTCGTTCTTTGAGAAAATCAACAAGATAGATAAACCGTTAGCCAGACTGACCAAAGGGCACAGAGAAAGTATCCAAATTAACAAACTTAGAAGTGAAAAGGGAGACATAACAACGGAAACTGAGGAAATCCAAAAAATCATCAGATCCTACTACAAGAGCCTGTACTCATCACTACTGGAGAATCTGGAGGAAATGGACAATTTCCCTGACAGATACCAAATACCAAAATTAAATCAGGACCAAATAGATCATCTAAATAGTCCCATAATGCCTAAAGAAATAGAAGGAGTCATAGAAAGTCTTCCAACCAAAAAAAGCACAGGACCAGATGGTTTCAGTGCAGAATTCTATCAGACCTTCAAAGAAGAATTAACACCAATACTCTTCAAACTATTCCACAAAATAGAAACAGAAGGAACCCTACCCAATTCCTTCTACAATGTTGAGCATTTCTTAAGTGGCTTCTTGGTCCACTTAAGAATTTCTTAAGGTGAAAATTCCGAATTTCTTCAGGTGAAAATTCTTTGTTTAGATTTGTAACCCATTTTTAATAGGGTCATTTCGTTCCCTGGGGTCTAACAGCTTGAGTTCTTTGTATATACTGGATATTAACCCTCTATCAGATGTAGGATTGGTGAAGATCTTTTCACAATTTGTTGGTTGCTGTTTTTTCCTTTTGACAGTGTCCTTTGCCTTACAGAAATTTTGTAATTTTATGAGGAGTCCCATTTGTCAATTCTTGATCTTAGAGCATAAGCTATTGGTGTTCTGTTCAGGAAATTTTCCCCTGTGCCAATGTCCTCAAGGGTTTCCCCCAGTTTCTTTTCTATTAGTTTCAGTGTGTCTGGTTTTATGTGCAGGTCCTTGATCCACTTGGAGTTGAGTATAGAACAAGGAAATAAGAATGGATCAATTTGCATTCTTCTGCATGCTGACCTCCAGTTGAACCATCACCATTTGTTGAAAAGGCTAACTTTTTTTCCATTGGATGTTTTCTGCTCCGTTGTCGAAGATCAAGTGACCATAGGTATGTGGATTCATTTTTGGGTCTTCAATTCTATTCCATTGGTCCACTTGTCTATCACTGTGCCAATACCATGCAGTTTTTATCACTATTGCTCTGTAGTATTGCTTTAGGTCTGGGATACTGATTCGCCCAGAAATTCTTTTACTGTTGAGAATAGTTTTAGCTATACTGGGTTTTTTGTTATTCCAGATGAATTTGAGAACTGCTTTTTATAACTCTGTTAACTTAGTCAGGGTTTCTATTCCTGCAAAAACATCATGAACAAGAAGCATGTTGGGGAGGAAAAGGTTTATTCAGATTACACTTCTGCATTGCTGTTCATAAAAGGAAGTCAGGACTGGAACTCAAGCAGGGTTGGAAGCAGGAGCTGATGCAGAGGCTATGGAGGGATGTTTCTTACTGGCTTGCTTCCCCTGGCTTGCTCAGCTTCCTCTTTTATAGAACCCAAGAGCACCAGTACAAAGGTAGTACCACCCAAAAGGGGCCCTCCCCACTTGATCACTAATTGAGAAAATGCCCCACAGCTGGATCTCATGGAGGCACTTCCCCAACTAAACCTCCCTTTTCTGTGATAACTCCAGCCTGTGTCAAGTTGACACACAAAACTTGCCAGTACAATTGACCCCTTGTCAACTTGACACACAAACACATCACTATTAAGCCTCAACCCTTACTTTCTTATTCATCCCCAAGATCTAAATTACTTTAAAAGTCCCACAGTCTTTATATATGAAAAGTTCAATCACTTTAAAATGTGCAATATCTTTAAAATTCAGTCTTTTAAAAAATTCAAAGTCTTTTAACCGTAGGCTCTACTAAAATACTTTCTTACTTCAAGAGGGAAACATAGCAGGGCACAGTCACAACCAAAAGCAAAACTAAAACTCCAATGGTTCAATGTCTGGGATCCAACTCACTATCTTCTGGGCTCCTTCAAGTCCTTGGGTCACTTCTCCAGCCCTGCCCTTTGTAACACACAGCTTGTCTTCTAGGCTCCAGCTGCCTGTACTCCACTGCTGCTGCTGTTCTTGGTAGTCATCGCATGGTACTGGCATCTCCAAAACTCTGCTATCTTCCACTGTAATTAGGCTCTCTTCATGGTGACAAGCCTCTGCTCCTATGCATGACCCCTTCAAGTCCTGGGCTGTCAGTTGTAACTGAGGCTGCACCTTCACCAATGGCCTTGCATGGCCTCTCACTGTGCCAAGAGCCTCAGCTGCTCTTCATGACCCCATCATGCCTTTGAAACCAGTACATCTGGGTGACTCTTACACAGTATCAAGTCCAGCCACAGCACAAAATACAACTGTGGCTATCTCTGGAACACACTCTCTGTGCTCTCAGAAAACACTTCCAAGAAGATTTCATCTCAGTGATGCTAGTCTCTTCTTATCACCACTAATTTCTTAGCTCCAGCTAACCAGCATCAATAGTCCCAGTAATACAAAGGTTTACTTTAGTGGTTCTGGTATCTTGTTACTACAGCTGATTCTTCAACCCCAGCTAAGCAAAACCACAGAATCTTCACAATCAAAACATGGCCCCTTTAAAAGTCTTTAATCTTCCCTCTGAAATTTCAGAAGCCAGACCTCCATTTTCTGCAATGTTCTCAACATTATCTTCCAAGCTCCTACAGAACATTCCACAGAGCCCTTAACACTAAATGGATCATCTAGCTCAAAGTTCCAAAGTCCTTCCACAGTCCTCCCCCAAACATGGTCAGGTTGTCACAGGAATACCCCACTATGCTGGTACCAATTTGTCTTAGTCAGGGTTTCTATTCCTGCACAAACATCATGACCAAGAAGCAAGTTGGGGAGGAAAAGGTTTATTCAGATTACACTTCTGCATTGCTGTCCATCACAAAAAGAAGTCAGGACTGGATCTCAAGCAGGGTTGGAAGCAGGAGCTGATGCAGAGGCCATGGAGGGATGTTTATTACTGGCTTGCTTCCCCTGGCTTGCTCATCTTCCTCTCATATAGAACCCAAGAGCACCAGCCCAAAGGTGGTACCACCCACAAGGGGCCCTCCCCACTTGATCACTAATTGAGAAAATGCCCCACAGCTGGATCTCATGGAGGCACTTCCCCAACTAAAGCTCCTTTCTCTGTGATAACTCCAGCCTGTGTCAAGTTGACACACAAAACTAGCCAGTACATCTGTGAAGAACTGAGTTGGGATTTTGATGGGGATTGCATTGAATCTGTAGATTGCTTTTGGCAAGATGGCCATTTCTATATTAATTCTGCCAATCCACAAGCATGGAAGATTTTTCCATTTTATGAGGTCTTCTTCGATTTCCTTCTTCAGAGACCTGAAGTTCTTGTCATATATATCTTCCACTTGTTTGGTTAGAGTCACGCCAAGATACTTTATATTGTTTGTGGCTATTATGAAGGGTGTCATTTACCTAACTTCTTTCTCAGTCTGCTTATCCATTGAGTATAGGGAGGCAACTGATTTGCTTGAGTTGATTTTATAACCTGCCACTTTGCTGAAGTTTCTTATCAGCTGTAGAAGTTCTCTGGTGGAGGTTTTCGGGTCACTTAAGTAGACTATCATGTCATCTGTAAATAGTGATAATTTGACTTCTTCCTTTCCAATTTGTATCCCCTTGACCTCCTTATGTTGTCTAATTGCTCTAGCTAGAACTTCAAGTACTATATTGAAAAGATATGGAGAGAGAGGACAGACTTGTGTAGTTGCTGATTTTAGTGGAATTGTTTCAAGTTTCTCTCCATTCAGTTGATGTTGGCTACTGGTTTGCTGTATATTGCTTTAACTATGTTTAGGTATGGGCCTTGAATTCCTGTTCTTTCCAAGACTTTTAGCATGAAAGGGTGCTGAATTTTGTCAAATGCTTTTTCAACATCTAATGAAATGATCATAGTGTTTTTTCTTTGAGTTTGTTTATGTAGCGGATTGCATTGATGGATTTCCTTATATTGAACCATCCCTGCATCCCTGGGATGAAGCCTACTTGATCATGGTAGATGATCGTTTTGATGTGTTCTTGGATTTGGTTGGCAAGAATTTTATTAAGTATTTTTGCATTGATATTCATAAGGGAAATTGACCTGAAGTTCTCTTTCTGTGTTGGATCTTTTTGTGGTTTTGGTATCAGCATAATTGTGGCTTCATAGAAGGAGTTGGGTAGTGTTCGTTTTGTTTCTATTTTGTGGAATAGTTTGAAGAGTATTGGTGTTAGGTCTTCTATGAAGGTCTGATCGAATTCTGCACTGAAGCCATCTGGTCCCGTGCTTTTTTTGGTTGGGAGACTTTCTATGACCCCTTTTATTTCTTTAGGAGTTATAGGCCTGTTTAGATGATCTATTGGATCCTGATTTAATTTTGGTGTCTGATATCTGTCTAGGAAACTGTCTATTTCCTCCAGATTCTCCAGTTGTGTTGGGTATAGGCTTTTGTAGTAGGATCTAATGATTTTTTGAATTTCCTCAGCTTCTGTTGTTATATCTCCCCTTTCATTTCTAATTTTGTTAATCTAGATACTGTCTGTGTGCCCATTGGTTAGTCTGGCTAAGGGTTTATCTATCTTGTTGATTTTCTCAAAGAACCAGCTCCTGGTTTTCTTGATTCTTTGTATGGTTCTCTTAGTTTCTACTTGATTGATTTCAGCCCTGAATTTGATGATTTCCTGTCTTCTGCTCCTCCTGGGTGAAAGAGCTTCTTTTTGTTCCAGGGCTTTCAGGTGTGTCATTAAGCTACTAGTGTATGGTCTCTCAATTTTCTTTTTGGAGGCACTCAGGGCTGAGTTTTCCTCTTAGCACTGATTTCATTGTGACCCGTAGATTTGGGTTTGTTGTGTCTTCATTTTCATTAAATTCTAAAAATCTTTGATTTCTTTCTTGATTTCTTCCTTGACCAAGGTATCATTGAGTAGAATATTGTTCAGTTTCCACGTGGATGTGGGCTTTCTCTTATTTTTGTTGCTATTGAAGACCACTTTTACTCCATAGTGATCTGATTGGAGGCATGGGATTAGTTTGATCTTCTTATATTTATTGAGGTCTGTCTTGTGACCAATTATATGTTCGATATTGGAGAAGATCCCATGAGGTGCTGAGAAAAAGGTATATTCTTTTGCTTTAGGATAGAATGTTCTATATATATCTGTTAAATCTAATTGATCCAAAACTTCAGTTAGTTTCACTGTATATCTGTTTAGTTTCTGTTTTCCTGATCAATCCATTGAGGAAAGTGCAGTGTTGAAGTCACCCACAATTATTGTGTTAGGTGTAATGTGTGCTTTGAGCTTTAGTAAAATTTCTTTTAAGAATGAGGATTCCCTTTCATTTGGAGCATGGATGCTCAGGATTGAGAGTGCTTCTTGGTGAATTTTTCCCTTGACCAGCAAGAAGTGTCCCTCGGAGTCTCTTTTGATGACTTTGGGTTGAAAGTCAATTTTATCTGATATTAGAATAACTACTCCAGCTTGTTTCCTGAGACCATTTGCTTGTAAAATTGTCTTCCAGCCTTTTACTTTAAGGTACTGTTTGTCTTGACAATGAGGTGTGTTTCCTGTATGCAGCAAAATGTAGGGTCCTGTTTATGTATCCAGTCTGTTATTTTATGTCTTTTTATTGGGGCATTGAGCCCATTGATGTTAAGACATATTAAGGAATAGTGGTTATTATTTCCTGTCATTTTTGATGTTATTTTATAAATTTGATTGGTTATCTTCTTTTGGATTTGATGAAAGAAGGTTACTATCTTGCTTTCTCCAGGGTGAAGTTTCCTTCCTTTTATTGGTGTTTTTCTCCTATTATCCTTTGTAGGGCTGGGATTGTGGAAAGATATTGGGTAAACTTGGTTTTGTCATGGAATATTTTAGTTTCTCCATCTATGGTGATTTTGAGTTTTGCCGGTATAGTAGTTTTGGCTGGCATTTGTGTTCTCTTAGAGTCTGCATGAGATTTGCCCAGAATCTTCTAGCTTTCATAGTCTCTGGTGAGAAGTCTAGTGTGATTCTGATAGGTCTTCCTTTATACGTTACTTGGCCTCTTTCTCTTACTCCCTTTATTATTCTTTCGTTGTTTAGTACATTTGGGGTTTTGATTATCATGTGATGGGAGCTATTCCTGTTCTGGTCCAGTCTGTTGGAGTTCTGTAGCCTTCTTGTATATTCATGGACACCTATCTCTTCAGATTAGGGAAGTTTTCTTCCATGATTTTATTGAAGATATTTGCTGTCCCTTTAAGTTGTAAATCTTTAATCTATGCCTTCAATCCTTAGGTTTGGTCTTCTCATTGTGTCCTGGATTTTCTGGATGTTTTGGGTTACAAGCTTTTTGCATTTTGCATTTTCTTTAACTGTTGAGTCCATGGTTTCTATGGTATCTTTAGCATCTGAGATTTTTTTCTTCTATATCTTGTATTTTGTTGTTGATAATTTCATCTATGGCCCCTGATTTCTTCCCAAGATTTTCTATCTCCAAAGTTGTCTCCGTTTGAGATCTCTTAGTTGTTTCTACTTCTGATTTTAGATCCTGGATGGTTTTGCTTAGCTCCTTCACTTGCTTGTTTGTGTTTTCCTGTAATTCTTTAAAAGATTTTTGTGTTTCCTCTTTCATGACCTCAGCCTGCTGAACAAAGTTCTCTTGCATTTCTTTAACTGATTTTTCTGTTTCCTCTTTATTGGCTTCTGAATTCTCCTGAATTTCTTTCAATGATTTTTGTGTTTCCCTTGTAAGGGCTTCTAACTTTTGATCCATTTTCTCCTGAATTTCTTTAAGAGATTTATTTATGTCCTTCATGTGATCCTGTACCAGCATAATGACCAGTGATTTTAAATCAAATCTTGTTTTTTTCTGGTGTGTTGAGGTATCCAGGACATGCTGCTAATGGAGAATTGGGTTCAGATGCTGCCATATTGCCTTGATTTCTGTTAGTAAGGTTCCTATGTTTGTCTTTTGCCATCTAATTCTCACTGGTGTTAGTTGGCCTTGTTGTCAATGCCGGACTCACTAATGCAAGCTGCCTCTTTCTGGCTGGTCTCCGTGTGCACAACTGACCTCCTGCACCGCCTGAAGACAGGGTGCTGTTGTCCAGGCTGTTGTGGCCCAGGCTGTTTCAGATCTAGAGGTGGAGACTGGAAGCCTCCTGCTAGAGGCCTCAGGACTGGATCATCTGCGCTGAAGATCCAGACTCACCAGAGCACACTGCCTCCTCCCAGCTGGCCTCTGAGTGTACAGCTGGCCTCTTGCACTTTCTGGAGAAGGGGTGCCTTGGCCTAGGTTGTTACTGATCCCAAAGTAGAGACCTGAAGTCTCCTGCCAGAGGCCTCAGGACTGGATCCTCAGCTCTGTAGGGCTGGACTCCTGTTGCAAAACTTTTAATGACTGTTTTTATCTCCCTAGAGGAAATAGGTCAGCTTGCTTTTCTGATTGTGATTTAACTATGGTAAAATGGCATGTATTAAGAAAATTATCCAATTATTTTTGATTTTCAAATTTAAAGGAGTACGTGTTTTTAAAGTATGCCTTTACGGGTGTCCTCGGTGTCTGTTGATATGCCCCCCCTTTCATTTTGATTTTATTAAATAAGATATTTGCTCTATGCCCTTTAGTAATTTTGGTTAAGGATTTATATATCTATAAAATTTTCTCAAAGAACCTCATCTTTGTTTTATTAATTTGATTCTTTGTTTACTTTTTTCTAATTTATTGATTTCAGCTATTATTTTGATTATGGCTTGCCATCTATTCCTCCTGGGTGTAATTACTTCCTTTTGTTCTAGAAGTTTTAGTTATGCCTTTAATTCGCTAGTATGAGGGCTGTCCATTTTTTTATTTTATTTTATTTTTTTTTTTAGAATATGAACACTTAGTACTATGAACTTGCCTCTTAGAATAGCCTTTCTGTGTTCCATAAATTAAAGAATGTGGTATATTCATTTTCACTGAATTCTAGAAAATCTATCACTTCTTTCTGAATTTCTGTCTTGACTCATTTTTCATTCTGTAATGAATTATTCAATTTCCAAGAGCTTTATAGCTTTCTGTTGTTTCCGTTGCTTATATCCTGATATAATTTGATGAAGGATTTGATTTCTCTTACCTATTGAGATTTGTTTTAACTCTGAGTATGCGGTCAGTCTGGGAGAAAGTCCCAGTTGGCTAAAAAGACAATATATTCTTTTGTATTCAAATTAAATATCTGGTACCTATCTGTTAGGTCCATTTGGTTTATAATATCAGTTGCCTCTACTATATCTTTATTTAGTTTCTTTCTTTATAATGTGTCTATTGGTAAAAGTGGGATATTGAGGTCATTCACTATCAGTATTTGAGGTCACTATGTGATTTAACTCCAACAGTGTATTATGCACTACCTTGGATTCCCCTGTGTTTGAGACACAGCTGTTAAGAATTGAAATGTCATTTTGGTTAATTTTTTCTTTTTGTGTATGTAGTCTCTTTGCTATCTTTTCTGATTAGTCTTGAGGTTTATTTTGTCACATATTAAAATCACTCCAGCTTGCTTCTTATGTCATAATATATATTTTAGCAGTTGAATATAGAAGAATGGATGTGGCCTGAGACCTCCATCTTGCCTGGTATCTCCCTTGGCAGGGGCAGTGGGTAATATGGCATGGAATCCATGGCACAGACTTTGTGAGCAGAATACAGAAGTAAGATAGTGAGAATGCTGCTGCAAGAATGCACTTTATTAATTCTCAGGGAACGTCATTTACATTCTCTACCCCCATCCCATTGGTCCCAAGCAAGCATGTCTTCTAATTGGCATTTCTCAATTGACTGTCATTGTCTACATCATCAATCTTTAGGCTCACAGGTAGTATTCAATTTGGTCCTCATGCAAAAATTGCCTCTATGACTGTGCCTACCTTGATGTTTATGGGGAGATGGCCACTGCTTCATCCCTGAGGCATGCTGTTCCTCCTACAAATGATTTCCCCTTTCCAGGATCACCCCTCCCCGAAAGTCCCATAAACCTTCTTCCCTCCCCTATTCCATAATCCACCCTTTCCCACTTCCCTGTCCTGGTATTCCCGCACACTGCTGCACTGAACCTTTCTAGGACCAAGGTCCACTCATTCCTTCTTCCTGGGCATCATTTGATATGTAAATTGTGTCTTGGGTATTCCAAGGTTCTGCACTAATATCCACTAATCAGTGAGTGCATACCATGAGTATTCTTTAGTGATTGGGTTACTTCACTCAGGAAGATATTCTCCAGTTCCATCTATTTGTCTAAGAATTTCATGAATTGATTGTTTTTAATAGCTGAATAGTACTCTATTGTGTATGTATGTATGTATGTATATATATATATATATATATATATATATTTATACACACACATTTTCTTTCTTTTTTATTTTCTATACACTTTGTTTACATTACAAATGATTTTCCCTTTCCTGGTTCACCACTTCCCATGAGTCCCATAAGTCCTCTTCCCTCTGTCCATTCCCCAATCAACTCCCTCCCACTTCTCTGGCTTGGTAATCCCCTACAATTCTGCATCAAGCCTTTCCGGGACCAGGGCCCTCTCTGGGAATGATTTCTTGGGAATGATTTGATATGTGAGTTGTGTCTTGGGTATTCAGAGCTTCTGGGCTAATATCTACTTATCAGTGACTGCATTCCATGTGTGTTCTTTTGTGAATGAGTTACCTCACATAGGATGATATTTTCCAGTTCCAACCATTTGTCTAAGAATTTTATGAATTCATTGTTTTTAATTGCTGAGTAGTTTTCCATTATGTAAACATACCACATTTTCTGTATTCATTCCTTCATTGAGGGACATCTGGGTTCTTTCCAGCTTCTGGCTATTATAAATAAGGCTGCTATGAACATAATGGAGCATGTGTCCTTATTGCATGCTGGGGTATCCTCTGGGTATATGCCCAGGAGTGGTATAACAGGATTCTCCGAAAGTGTCATGCCCAATTTTCTGAGGAACCCCCAAGATTGATTTCCAGAGTGATTGTACCAGCTTGGAATGCCCCCAGCAGTGGAGGAAGTATTCCTCTTTCTCCACATCCTCGCCAACACCTGCTGTCTCCTGAATTTTTAATTTTAGCCATTCTGACTGGTGTGAGGTAAAATCTCAGGGTTCTTTTGATTTGCATTTCCCTAATGACTAATGATGTTGAACATGTCTTAAGGTACTTCTCAGCCATTTGAAATTCTTTATGTGAATATTCTTTGCTTAGCTCTGTACCCCATTTTTTAATAGGGTTATTTGGCACTCTGGAGTCTAACTTCTTGAGTCATTTGTATATATTGGATATTAACCCTCTGTCAGATGTAGGGTTGGTGAAGATCTTTTTCCAATTTGTTGGTTGCTGATTTGTCCTTTTGACAGTGTCCTTTGCCTTACAGAAACTTTGTACTTTTATGAGATCCCATTTGTCAATTCTTGATCTTAGAGCATAAGCTATTGGTGTTCTGTTCAGAAACTTTTCCCCTGTGCTCATGTCCTCAAGGGTCTTCCCCAGTTTCTTTTCTATTATTTTCAGTGTGTCTGGTTTTATTTGGATGTCCTTGATCCACTTGGAGTTGAGCTTAGTACAAGGAGATAAGAGTGGATCTATTTACATTGTTCTGCATGCTGACCTCCAGTTGAGCCAGCACCATTTGTTGAAAACGCTATCTATTTTCCACTGGATGGTTGTAGCTCTTTTGTCAAAGACCAAGTGACCATAGATGTATGGAAGGTAAAAACCTAATACAGTGAAAACGTACTGGATTCTGTAAAGGTGATCCTAATGAGGTCTCCTAGTAATGTGGAATGAAGAATCTCACCTCACTATCTTTTTTTTATACCCAGGCAAGTCTCCCAGTTGAGGGACTGGGTAATATTCAATTGAAAATTTGACTAAGTGGGTTCCCAAACAAGCCAGGTTGATGTTATGACAAGGAGTTCTTCTCTACAAACTGACAAATATACCCATTATAGAGGATATCAATTAAATAACTTATTGAAAATGGAGAAGTTGAGCTGCTGTTAACATAAAGACTTTAACTCTCTATTCTTGTCTCTTTCGTGCTAGAGAGGATTCTTCAGGATGGTGAAAGAGAAACCAGGACACAAAAGCTAAAGGTAAGACGATTCATTTAGACATAATAAACATGAACCCAGGCCTTAGAAGAAGAAAGCTGAAACAGAGCTGAGAACTACTTTTCTAAAGACAAGTTTTCAAAGCATCAGAAGTTATACAGATGCCAAGGGACAAAAGTAACTTGTAATCAAACCTACCTGTGGCACCTAAAAGCGTAACAATAAGCAAGCTGACAAAATATGTTCAGAACTGAAATAGTGGGACTTATATATGGGGTTAACAAACTAGTCTCTAATTGATTTATAATTTGATGAATAAGAAAGAATTAGAGACTTAAGAAAAACACCTGCTTGACTACCTATGTCTGTTGAGGTTGTGGGCCTTGAAAAAAGACTTACTATTGCTAATTTTCCAAATCATTACATGTTCTAACTGCATTCTAAATACTTATCCTTATATAAAGAAATAACTGTAGCTCTCATTCTTTATGAAAGAAAGCTCTTTATCCAGAAGATAGAGGCTACGACAGAAATCCACAACTGCTCAAAACATAGAGTATCAATGAATGTGTGATGCCCAACTCCAATCAGTCAATATATTACCTATACAACTTACATTGAGGGAGCATTGCAGAACACAAAATGGGAAAACTTTAAAAGTCATAGTACCAAGATATCTTCTATGTGTGACAGAATAGCTATATCTGAAATCTCAACAATTTTTTTCCTTGCCAAGCCTTGAAGAAAGGCAAAAGTACATGCATATGGAAAAGTCTCACAAAGTTTCATCCTTGTTTGGATAGAGTCAATCAATAGATTTGAGAGAGGAAGACTCACTCTTCTTCAAGATTAAGCCCCATTATAGGCTATTCAATTCCAAATAGTCCATTCTGAACACCTATAGATCAAGAGGCACTAAATATACTCAGTAGGTCGTGTGTGTGTACATTGTGTGTGTGCAGTGTGTGTGTGTGTGTGTGTGTGTGTGTATGTGTGTGTGTAAAAATAAAAGAAGATATTTTAAACCTAAAAGGGAGTGGGAGCATGAAATTTTGTGTGAGACAGGAAAGAGAATGAAAATCAGTTGCAACTTTTATGTGAAAAATCTCAAAACTTTTAAAAAATATTAAAAAAAGAAAAAAATCAAAATTAAATAAAAAGCTGACAATTGGTAGCTTAATTTGTGTACTTGTGTTTGTGGTTACAAGTGAATGAGATTGTATAGAACTGAGAAATTTCTGATGATTTCCAAACACTTCAAAGTAATTTTTAATTTAAATATAATTTAACAAGTTTTATTATAGGTAATTTATCACAATCAATAAAATTGAATTGATCATCATGTGTGACAAACTACCAGAAAGTTATTTATATCTTTAAATTTTCCCATTTGAGGAGTAATTTAATCATATTTTTACCATTACAAAGTGAAGAAGACTATTACTCTGAGATTACTAAACTCCCTTCTAAGTCATTTGTGTATGTGTGTGTGTGTGTGTGTGTGTGTGTGTGTGTGTGTGTGTAGTGTTATATATAAAGATGTAGATATAAAGAGAATTTTACTGTAAGGTATATTTCTATTGTCCCTTGATATCTTTAGGATGCACATCAGAAAGTAGTTACCACATTGCTATACATTACATATATAAATATATATGTAATATATATTTATGTATTCCCCCAGACTTAGAAAGGATTTAGCTGATAATTTAGTTTCTACCATAAGAACTGAGTCAGGTAAACATCACAATATTTATGAGTGAATAGCTCAAGATATTTTAAGTTATATACAAAGTACTATGCTGAGAAAGTTGTATGTTCATGGAATCTCAGTTCTTAGTGTGATCAGGGGTTCTCTATCCCACCAGTGTGGCAACATCTATCAAAGCTAATTTGAATTCTTAGCAACATTTGCACAAGCTAAAAATCTGTTCTTTCAACACATTCACATTTTGTTGTTCTTCTGATTTCTTCCTGTCCTTCAAACCCTCAAATTAGATCTCTCCTCGATAGAATTCACTCAGATCTGCCTGTCCACCTTCCTCCTACACACTGGCTTATGAGTGCATCCTCACACACTGCAAAATTAGCAGCTCAAACATTGTAATGTCGTTTTTAAGATGCTTTCAGAATGGGTTTCAGATGTTTGTGAGAAGCACTAGAATTCAATTAATTTTCCCCAGGGAAGGACTGAATTTCTTTTCAATATTTTCTTCTTTCAAAATATGTCAGTGTTCTCATTTTCTGGTTTGCATTTGTCCTCAGGGTTTATCCATGTTTTCCTGCCGGAAGGGTCACTTTCAAATCTACATAAATAGCATTTATTACTTCTATTGTTGCAACCTCTTACTAATTATGTTTTTTAAACTATGTCTTTAATTCTTTCTAATCCGTTTTCCAAACAACATGGGGAGTGCATCATTTCAAATGCAAATTAAATGAAATTTGACTTCATAAAAACCTTCAAGAGTTCTCCTTACTTCTTAAAAATGATGTCCTACATTTTTAGCAAGATTATGCCACCTTGAATAATGTGGTCCCTGTTTCTCTGCCTTTCTGGCTAAACCAATTTCCTGCTTTTTACAAATCAACCCTACAAGTAATATCTTATTCACAAAATTAAATGTCTTTCATTTCCTGAGTGAGTCTATATTTCCTTAATGCCATGTTTTACACAAAATGCTGTATTTTCAGTGCTATTTCAACTTCCGTTCATGATTCATTCTCTTTCCCAGTTTCTAGCCATTATTCAGAAATAATTCTGGTTAGCCAGTCTTATAAGGTGCCCTTAGGAGAAGATTATGTACCCTCAATGTAACATACTGAATTTAATTATGCCCATACTTTACCACATAGCCTTTTTAATGAGTTTCCACCTATGCCATATGTTCTATATGTATATTTCTTACTGCATTTTTCATGATTGTGTGTATTTGGTGCTGAGTCATATATTTTAAAACATCTCCTGTCATGCTAATGAATGAGTATCTTCATGCATATGTGAACCAGGGACTTTCTTAATGGAACCCATGTGATCTGCTTTCTCCCTTTCCTCTTAATTGTTACTTATACAAATAGATCAATTGACAAGATTAAAGTCTATAATTTCTAACACAGAGAGAGCAGTAATTCAGAAGTCTGAGTGTGTTAATACACGTCCAGCAAGCATATCTAGCTTTTATTAGGAAAAATGGGATGTCTCTAATTCTGCCTAGGAATAAAGAGAATAGACACAATATTGTACTTGTGTTACTTCTTTGATACTTTGAATGCTTTGCTCCTTTTTATATTTACTTTATGAAGCATCCCTAAGTACCAGGTCAAATGAACAAGAGCATTTGATATGTAGTCTAGAGGGACAGGCATAAGGCTTTGCAAGGAAATAAGAGCATTATTCCCCCAAATAATGTAGTGTTTTTACATGTTTTATTAGCATTGAATTGTTTCAAAACTCTGTCCATTTATAATTTATTTCTTCTGTAAGATTAAAATAATGGGGTTGTTTATGTTTCTTGGAATTTCAATGGAAATATGCCAACCAGGAAGATATTAAACAGAAAATGCAGGCATGTCAATATCAGCAAATGTGGATTTTGTAGAAGGTACATTAAAAGGAAGAAGGACTTTTGCCTTCCCATAAGTATATGTTCTGTGTTGGTGGATTCAAAAAAAATAAAGGATTGAAACATGAAATAATTTGGTATCAGTAGTACCGGCAACATTGCTTCATGTTTAAGAGAACTGGTATTCTTACAGGGGGCCTGGGTTTGATTCCTAGCATCTACATGCTGGCATTCAACTGTCTGCATTGTCAATGACTGAGGTCCCACTTCCTTCTTATGGACCTTTGTAGGCACCTGCAAAGCACACCCATGGTACATACATATAATGCATTCACATACCAAGATGTACATGTAAACAAAATACCTATAAATAAATAATTTTTAGAATTAGCGATCAGGACTTTTAAGTGGATGAGAGGATAAAGGCTCTTGGTGCTCAAGCCTGTCGACATTGGTGCTATGCTTGGTGTGCACATAAAAGCAGAAGTGAACCAATGTATTCAAGAAATGGCACTGTGACTTTCATATGTGTGCTAGCACATGCACACAAAAATATTATATATACACAATAGGAACTATTAAAATAATAAGTCACATTTCAAGTTAACAAGGTTTATGTATGTAGCTGGTACACAAATGTTGAGCCATTTTTCACAAAATGTGTGAAACATTTGCGGATTCTGTTATTATCTAAGATGAATATGCAGACATAATTCATAAAGTTAAGGCTGTCAAGTTTCCTGTGTATTTTGGGAAATGCTTGTATCATCATAAGTGAATATTCAAGTTGCAGCAATGCACAAAAAATATATGCATGAACCTTATACTCAACTGAAAGTGTTTAGAACATGACTGAGGTTCTTGTGGGGATGGAAAGATGTTTGTAAAGCTGGCACATGTGGAGAAGAGCAGCCAAGCCCACTGTTTTCTGAATATGACTGTCAGGTAAGGTGATTAGATGAATTCGGTGGAGCTGAACTCTACCCTGGCTCTAGACTATATATACCTAGGGACTCTACTTAATCTCAAAGAAGAATTGATTAACTTGCTCCTAGTGCTTGGTAGTAAAGCAACCTCACCATGAGTTTTTAGATACATCAAACATCCATTTAAGTCATTAAACTGACTGCTATTTTGAAACTTAAATCATTTAGAGCTAAGAGATCTTCAGGAAAAAATTCAAGTGGGATATAATAGGACTTGATTTTTTTTTTAGTAACATTTCCTTGAAGTTTAAGTGCCTAAGAAATAAGTACATTTTTAATAATTTATTTATTTTTATTTTGTGTGTGCCTGGTGTGAGACTGTCAGAGCCCCTGGTGTTACAGCTGTGAGCCGCCAAGTAGATGCTTGGAATTGTACCTGAGTACTCTGAGCCATCTCTCCAACCTAAGAAGTCATTTCTTACCAGATTATACAACTTTTTTACATAGTTTTTTATTTTTGCTCTTATTTAATGTTATTTTAATATTTACATTGTTGACTGGGCTTCATTGACTATCAAGATGTATCATCTCCTTATTTAGGTCATCCATTCTTGTATATAGCTTTTTAAAAATATTCATTGATTATAATTTGTAAATTTGTTCTAGAAAATTTGTCTAAAAATTCACTTTTAACTCATATGTTTTCAATTCTGAATTACTGCCATTGTCTCGCTAAACTCCTTATTTCATATATATTGCTTTCTTTCAGCATCAGTCAATTAATTCTTTAGTGTTCTCTTTACCCCTGCTTCATTTTCTCCTTGTTCCTTCTCTTCTTCCCTTTCCTCTTTCTCAGTGTTTATAAAATACATACAGAGATTAATTTAGCAAATATAATATATTTAGTTTGGTTACATTTTATTTTTAACTAGAAAACTATGTCAGAATGTGTGTGTGCCTATGTTTATATATAAACTTTAAAAATGATATTAGTTTCATGCAATCAAAAGATATGGATACTCATTACTAAGGCTTATCAATCTTTTATGCTATATTTTTAAACTGGTAATTAAAAAATGTCTGTGAATCACTAACAAATTCCAGTATTTCAAAGCAATTTGCTAAACAAATTCTGCACTCTTAAGCATCCTATCTATAGTTATTTATCGAGAGCTTGCATTTACATTTCCACATATCCCCAAACACTTTCCCACCTTCTTTCTTTCCTATCTTTCTTATATTCATTCCTAGAGATAAGTCTGAAAATAAAAACTACAGGTTTTACTCTAATTTCTGAAATCTGTGTATTCAGGCAATAGAATTGGAGAAAAGGTCTAAGGTATTCTGTAATTGACCACTCCCAGGAGAACTAGTTGAAAATTACTTCTTTCAGGTTCTGAGAAGATCAAGATACGCACAGGAGGAATAGGTATTGAACCAAAGAAACGTTGCTAAATGATCTGTCAATCTGAGAAGCTCACATTTTCATAAGCTTAAATATACTGTTCCTACAAAGTACTTGTCCATTAAAAAACAAAACCTAAAACCTCAAAAGAAATAAAAGTGTTTTGAATGACAAATGCCACTGTGGAGGGTTAGTTCTTTAAAAATAAGAACTAACAAGTAACCAAATTATTTTCTTTGAAAGTTGAGAACTTAGAAAAAAATCACATTTTAAATTTAAAAATTTTGTTTAGAAAACAATCTCAGACAAGAACTTCCTAAGTTGTCTGACTCTGCTAACTTTGTTAATGTATATTCCATTCAGGGATGACACAAAGTTTGTATTTGATAAAAGGTAAAAGACTGCTACCTCAAGACCATAGCTTCCAAAAATCGACATTTCTCGTTGGCATCATTGCTCTTTCTGATTAAGATTTCTTAGATGGAAGGAGCAAATTAATATCTTCTTTACTCAGAAATAAAGTCAAGTACTCAATACCTTCTTGAATGATTTTCAATTCTGTGATCTCTGGAGACAAATTCCAGGAACAAAACATACTCATCGTCTGCCTAAAGTGTAATAAGAAACACTATTTGTAACAGAAGATCACATTAGAGTTCATGTGAGGAATTTATCAATCGTGATATTTCAGTACTTTGCTTTGCCTTCTCTGCCTTCTTAACTTTGGTCTAAACTAGGATTTAATACAGATAGACAGACAGACAGGTGATAGATAGATAGATAGATAGATAGATAGATAGATAGATGATAGATAGATGATAGAGATATAGATTGAGATAGGTAGGTAGGTCAGTAGATAGATGAATAGAGATAGATAGATAGATAGATAGAGATAGATATAGAGATAATACTGAAAAAGATTGAAGACACTGAGTCATTATTGAATTAACAGTGCTAACTCAATATGGGTGAAGAACTCTGGTAGGGGCAACTGGAAATGGGAACAACATTTGGAATTTAACTAAATCAAATAATTTAAGAAAAATAAGATAAGTAAATTTAATTTTATATAAAAATATATGAAAAAGGTAAGCCAATATTATTTCTTAAAAAACAGATCCTTCAGTCCCTGTATCATCCTCATTATTCTGCCTTATTTGTTCTCAATAAACAGCTCTTGCTCACATTATTTTCATAAATCTCCACTTGTGCTTGTTCAAAATGTGTGTTTGTAGAGAAGTGCATCAAGAGAGATGGAAATGCTTGGCAGCTCACCTTGAGGACTTGTGCTGCACTCTCTTCTTTCTCTAATGGTTATGAAAGGTGAAACATTTTCCTTCCTTCCTTCCTTCCTTCCTTCCTTCCTTCCTTCCTTCCTTCCTTCCTTCCTTCCTTCCTTCCTTCCTTCCTTCCTTCCTTTCTTTCTTTCTTTCTTTCTTTCTTTCTTTCTTCTTTCTTTCTTTCTTTCTTTCTTTCTTTCTTTCTTTCTTTCTTTCTTTCTTTCTTTCTTTCTTTCTTTCATTACAGGAGATAGAATCACACCAGGATTCATTAAAAAGGAATTCAGAGATCAGAGCAAACTTTCTTAAGGAAAGCTTTAGATATAGAGAGCTCTGTGCATCAGTTAATGGTCTGAGATAATTCTTGTTTAATGAGAGTAAAAGCAAAAGAAAACCTGAATATGAATGATGCCATCCAACAATCAGAATTATGCCTATTTGAGAAGTAAAGATTGCATCATGATTTCTCTATGTAGCATATTTACATATGAATATATGAAAGCATGTTATAAGCAGCTCATATTTCTGATTGAAAAACAAAGGTGCTAATCAGGTAGTTTTTTAGAAATTGGGATTGATTTATTTGTGAATGTTAAAAAAAAAAAAGCTTTTTGGAACGTCAATCACTCATACAGTTTCCAACAAGGACGATAAATGAGATGGTTATCAACAGCTTTTTATCAGCTATGGATGGTAACCGAGTTTCTTAGCCAGGCCAGTTCAAGCTATTTTTATGAATTGAAATAAGCATTTTCTCTAAAGCATTGAAGGTGTCATTAAAATGTAAGATAAGATATTGATGTTGAATTTAGGTAATTGGTGCTTTATTCCTGGTCTCAAAGAATGTCTTTTTTTGATTTATTGTTTTATTTTATGCATATGAGTACACTACCATTGCTCTCTTCAGAAACACCAGAAGAAGGTACCAGATCCCATTGCAGATGGTTGTAAGCCATGATGTGCTTGCTGGGAATTGAACTCAGGACCTCAGGAAGAGCAGTCAGTGCTCTTAACTACTAAGCCGTCTCTCCAGCCCCTTGAAAGAACTTCTGCAAGTTATTTGACACATAAAATCATCCTTTTGTAAATGGCAAGGAATTGAATAGTAAATGATCTAAATATTTCGTTTGAATCACTCTTATAAATGTATACAGTTATTATATGAGTTATAAAGTATTTGTAAATTTTTATGTATTTGTAAATTTTTATGGCCAAAATTTTAATCATTTAGCCTGTGCCCCTATTTTCACTTCTTTTATTGGATCTGAAATCCCTCCAAATTATCACTTCTTAAAATATGTCACAATCAATAATATGCAGAGGTATAACAGAAGCAGCTTTGCTTTATGAAACAAATTCAGATTTAAAATCAAACTCATTAAGCATTTTAGAGGCACATTGTGATAACAAAGTAGATGTGGAAAATTGCCAGGTTTTACTGTCTGAAAAAATTGAGGAACATAAATGTTTGATGTAAATCCCTGTGGCCTTTAGTGATAAAACATTTTGCATAAAATTAACATTGTGCTAGTGGGAAGAGAAATAACAATACTCTTCCAAGGTCAGGTGAATAGACAAAGGTATGAAGTTTGTTATCACAATAGCATAACAAAAATTCTGAAGACTGTTAACTATTTTCTGACCAAGATAAATCAATTTAGAGAGCAATATTAGAGACTTTGCAAATACTGCTAATTAACAGAATGCATATAATTTCATCCTTGTAAAATTTTGTTTTTTTCTCTGCATATCCAAGTAATATTCCCAATCTAAGAAAAGGGAAAATGCCTTGCTATTTCTTTTTTATTGTATGCGAGTTAGAAACACATAGGTTGCACCTAGCTTGCCAGAAACAGTAGTATTGAGATCCAGCTCCAATCTAATAGATAATTCTGTAAAATAAATTTCTATTATCAAAGTAAAAGTTAATTTATATAGCAGCTGTATTTCTTTACTCTTGCTAGTCCTCAATACCAATAGCCATGCAATACTTATTTAATACTGTTCTATCTCTTTTCTTCAGGTGTCTCTTCCCATAATGCCTTGTCTTTTGTTTGTTTGTTTGTTTGTTTGTTTGTTTGTTTGTTTTGGGGGGAATTTTTGGTTTTGGTTTTTTTTTGAGACAGGGTTTCTCTGTATAGCCCTGGCTGTCCTGGAACTCACTCTGTAGACCAGACTGGCCATGAATTCAGAAATCCGCCTGCCTCTCTGCCTCCCAGAGTGCTGGGATTACAGGAGTGAGCCACCACTGCCCAGCCCATGAGGTCTTCTCAAACCCATTCCTCAAGGCTCATCTACTCATTTTCCTGCCAGATCTGAAAACACACACCTTCTCCTTCTGGCTGGCAGAAGGTTCTGCCCTATTCTCTCTTCTGCCCAACCATTGGGTGATGAGCATATTGACAAAGCAGAGAATAAATGGTAAGTATTGTTTACACAAACTTGAGACAGGAGGATTTTTGAAATAAGCATTACAAAGCTTTGTCAGAGAAACCAGCACTTGAGTAGCGCAGGAGTAAACATCACACAGTGTATCAAAACCTGATTCCTCTATAATTCAACTCACAAAGCATCATGAGTAAAACACTTACATTGTAAGTTGTAGCTTAACGCTACTGAAGACAAATGTTCTTTTCTGTAGTTTTCTACTTTGTATTGTAACTAGTCTGAAAAGTCACACAAGTAAAAATCAGGGATAAACAGTATACTACATAAAACATTTGAATGTTCACTAGCCATGTTCTTAAGAAAGAGGCAGACAGTGGTTTCAGCCAAATTCTGAATGATTTATTTCCTAGCTTATATTCTTTATCCTTTTGTCCCTTCCCATAGTCCTCCTTTACCAAACAGCCTATACAGCCTCATTGAATTCTTCTATTCTAGTTTCCCTTTGCCTAAAGAACACTATACGTTTTTCTAAAGAACACTATACTTTATTTCCCACCCCCCCTAGAAAGAGTCCCCCTTCTTCCTACATTCTCTTATGAGCCACCTAACCTATATGGTTTATTCATATTAAAACACATCTCTATAGAAATCTAATATGCTTATATAAGAGAAAATTTGCAATATTTGATTTTGGAAGTCTGGGTTACTTCAGTCAAGATGATTGTTTCTTGGTTCATCCATTTACCACCAAATTTACTTATTAAATTTTATTTAACATTCAATATGATATAAAAATTTAATTATGTTCTTACCCGTCCAAGAACTCCTTCTAGATGATCTCTAACGCTGTATTCACTTAAGATTATGTCTCTTCTCTGTCTCCCCCTGTCTCTCTCTGTCTCTCTGTCTCTGTTTCTCCTCAAAAAGGGGTGTGTAGGGAGTATGATGTAAAGAGAATAAATAAAAACTAAAATTAAATCAAAATGCCAAAAAATAAAAACCCCGAAGATCTAAATTGAAAATAAATAAAATGAAAATTAAAAGAGGTAAATGTATTACTACTACTACTACTACTACTACTATTACTATTTTAATTTTTTGAGTCAGGATTTCTCTGTGTATCCCCAGCTGTCCTGAAACTCACTCTGTAGTCCAGGCTGGTGTCAAACTCAGAAATCCACCTGCCTCTGCCCACCAAGTGCTGGGATTAAAGACATGCACCATTTAAATTAAAAAAATTAAATACAATATCTAAATAAATATGATATTTTCCAGCCCCCAAAGAGGTAAATTATAGTAAAGAAAAATTAATAAAACAAAGAGGAGAAAGAAGAAATAGTGAACACATGAAGACTCTACCTGGATTTTTTATTATTTTTTTTATTGTGTTATTAGGTTTTACTTTATTTTTGGTTACTTGTGTAAATTTTGGTTTTGTCTTTCTTTACTATCTCTTAGTTTTTTATCAGTGGTTAATTATGAAGTACACTGCGTCCTGTAGAGTAGAAGAGGCAAGTGAAGAAAGAAGAATAACCCTTAGAATCTGCTCAATAACTTCTGAGACTAAAGCTTGTCCTCTTGGCAGTTTCCAAAATATTTTTACATTTTTGGTTATAGTTTTATGTCTTCTGTAAAAGTTGAGAATATCTTTATTGTAAATTATATCATTTATACCTCTCTTGAACTCTCTCATATCATTTACTATTACAAAAACTCCTTTCATCTTTTTGTCTTGTGTGATGGTTCATGAAAATTTACTTTAAAAGAGTGTCACAAATGTGGGGAAAGAGGAACACTTCTCCATTGTTGCTGGGATTGCAAGGTGGTAAAACCACTCTGGAAATCATTTGGCGATTCCTCAGAAAAGTAGACATAGTACTGCCTGAGGACACAGCTATACTATACCTGGGCATATAATGTGCTCCAACATGTAATAAGGACACATGCTCCACTATGTTCATAGCAGCCTAATTTATAAAAGCCACAAGCTAGAAGGAACCCAGATGTCCTTCAACAGAGGAATGGATATAGAAATTGTGGTATATGTACACAATGGAGAACTATTCATCTAATAAAAACAATGAATTCATGAAATTCTCAGGCAAATGGCTGGAACTAGAAAGTTTCATCCTGAGTGAGGTAACCCAATCACAAAAGAACACACATGGTATGCATCTCTGATATGTGGATCTTAGGCCAAAAGCTCAAAATAAACAAGTTACAATTCACAGACCACAGGAAACCCAAGAAGAAGGAGGACTGAAGTGGGGGTGCTTGGGTTCCTCTGAGAAAGGAATCAAAATACTCACAGGAGCAACAATGGAGGCAAAGTGTAGAGCAGAGACTGAAGGAAAGGTCACCCAGAGACTGACCTACCTGGAGATTCATCTTATAAACAGTCACCAAACCCCACCCAACACTATTATGGATGATAAGAAGTACATACCAAAAGGAGCCCATTAGGAGGGGCACTGCCAGAGTCTTGTACACAAAGAGGCAGATGCTAACATCCAACCGTTGGACTGGGTGTGGGCTCACTAATGGAGGATTTGGAGGGCAGTCTGGAGGAGTTGAAGGGGTTTACAACCCCATGGGAAGAACAATGAGGTTGGACACCCAGATGCCCCAGGACTCCCAGGGACTAAACCATCAATCAAGGGATACATGTGGTTCCAGCCAAAAATGTGGCAGAGGAATGCCTTGTTGGGCATCAGTGGGAGGAGAGGTCTTTCATCCTGTGAAGGCTCAATAGATGCCCCAACAAAGGGAAATCAAAGGGGAGGGTAGGTGGGAGTGGGTCAGGTGGAGGGACATATACTTGGAGGCAGGGGGCAGGAGGAGGGCTTGAGGGTTTTCGGGGAGTGGGGAAAGGTTTCAACATTTGAAAGGTGAATGAAGATTATATTCAATAAAAAAAAAAAAAAGACTGTCACCATCCATGTTTTACATTGAATTGTAAGTCACTATCACATGTCATCTGGTTATCTCTAGTACTAACTGCTCTTGTTGTCTTTGACTTGAGCCTGTCCCTCTGTTGGTCCTGGTTGTAAGACTTTTAACATGAAGGAGTATTGGATTTTGTCAAAGGCCTTTTCAGTATCTTCTGAAATAATCATTGTTTTCATTCATATTTTTTATTATTGTATTAAATTGATAATATTGAACCACCTCTGCATCCATGGAATGAAACCTACTTGACCATGGTGAATAATATCTTTGCTGTGTTTTTGGATTCCTTTTGCTAGTCTTTTATTGAGTATTTTTGCATCAAGTTTCATAGAACAAATTGGCCAGAAATTCTCTTTCTTTGTTGAATCTTTGTGTGGTTTAGTTGTCAGGGTGACTGTGGCCCTGACAATGAGTTTTGCAGTGTTCCTTCTGTACCTATTCTGTAGAATAGTTCGAGGAGTACTGGTATTAGCTCCTTTATGAAAGTATAGTAGAATTCTGTGGTAAAGTCATCCGGCCTTCATCTTATTTTTATTGGGAAATGTTTAGTGACTACCTTTATGTCCTTGGGGGAAATAGAGCTGTTTAAATAGGTTACCTGTCTTGATGTAACTTTGGAAATTGGTATCTGTCTAGAAAACTATCCATTATATTAAGATTTTCCTGTTTTGTGGAGTATAGGCTTTTAAGGTAAGACCTAGAACTTCTTTGAATTGGTGACACTTGGGTGTTGAAGTCTCCTACTAATAATATGTGGTGTTTGATTTATTATTTAAGTTCTAGCATTTTTTCTTGTACAAATGTGGGTGCCTTTTGGTTTGGGGCGATAGTAAAGGTTTCCATTGTTTTAAGGAGACACTATGACTAAGGCAACTCTTTAGTTTTTCAAGACAGAGTTTCTCTGTGTAGTGCTAGCTGTCCTGGAACTCACTCTGTAGACCAGGATGGCCTCGAACTCAGAAATTCATCTGCCTCTGCCTCCCAAGTGCTGGGATCAAAGGTGTGGGCCACCACAAAGGCAACTCTTATAAAGGAAAGAATTTAATTGGGGCTATTTTACTGGTTCTGAAGTTCAGTCCATTATCCTTAATTTAGGAAGCATGGCAGAGTCCAGACAGGCATAGAGGTAGTGGAGCTAAGAATGACTTCCAAGCAGCTATGTGTAAGGAATCTCAAAACCCACCCACATAGTTATGTACTTCCTCCAACAAGGTCACACCTCCTAATAGAGCCATTCCCTGGTCCAAGCATATTTTATCTACCACAGGGATAGACATATTCAGAATTGTGAGAACATCTTAGTAGATATTACTTTGATTAGTATGAAGTGTCCTTCGCTGACTCTTTCCATAAATTTTGGTTAAAAGGCTATTTTATTAGCTATTAAAGTGGCTAACTCATCTTTCTTCTTGGATCTATTTGCTTAGAAATCTTTGTTCCAGCCCTTTACTCTGAGGGAATATCTATCCTTTTTGCTGAGGTGTCTTTCTTGTATGCAGTACAATGATAGATCCTATTTGTACATCCATTCTGTTAGCATGTGTCCTGTTATTGGTGAAATGAATCCATTGATGTTGAGATATATTAATGCCCAGTGATTGTTTATTCCTGTTATTTTAATGTTGGTGGTGTTATATATGCTTCCCTTGTTTATTCTGGTATTGAGTTACTTATTTCCTGTATTTTCTTGGATGTATTTATCCTCCTTGGGCTGGAGTTTTCCTTCTGGTATTTTCTGTATGGCTGGACTTGCAGATAGACATTGTTTAAATTTGGTTTTGTACTGAATTATCTAGTTTTCTCCATCTATGGTGATTGAGACATTTGCTAGGTTCACATTTGTGATATTTTTTAGAGGTTTCAAGATATCTTTCCAACCCCTTCTCCCTTTTAGAATCTCTGTTGTAGGTCTGCTTTGTATGTTACCTGGCTTTTTTTACCTTGCCAATTTAACATTCTTTCTTTGTTTGTAGATTTTATGTTTTGATTATGTGTAGGGTGATTTTCTTTCCTGGAGCAGTCCAATTGGTCTTTTATAAGATTCTTGTACATTTATAGGCAATTTTTTTAAGATTAAAAAAGTTTTCTTCTATGATTTTGTTGAAAATATTTTCTGGTCCTTGTAGTAGGGTGTGTTTACCTTATTCTATTCCTATTATTCTTATGTTAGGTCTTTTCTTGATTTCCCAGATTTCCTGTATGTTTGTTTCAGAAATTGTCTAGATATAACATTTCCTCTTATGCCTGAGTTTTTTGTTTTGTTTTGTTTTGTTTTGTTTACCTTCCATCACTTGTATTCTTTTGGTGATGCTTGCATCTGTTGTTCCTAGTCTTTTGCCTAGGTTTTCCATCTTCAGTGTGCCCCCAGCCTTGAGCAGGCCAACTATACCTTAATTGTTTACTACAGTTGGACCTTAACACCCAGGTGGAATCAATTTCCTACAGGAGTAGACTGCCCACTGAGCCTGCTTTGCAACTCAATTCAGCTGACTAATAAACTTTGACCCTTCACCACAAACCTTTGTCTTGGCTTTATTTTTCTCTCACACCCAATCCTTTTTAATTTCATTTCCAGCCCCATTTTCAGGTAACCCAGTTCATCCATGGCTGTTTGACAGCTATACTTCAGGATTCCCCCAGTACATGTTTCTTTATTGCTTCTATTTCTATTTTCAAGCCTTGATCTTCTTTATTTCCTTCACCTGCTTGATTGTATTTCTTTAAGGGATTTATTAATTTCTTTTTTAAACACCTCTATCATCTTTTTAAGACTGGTTTGGAAGCCATGTTCATATGTTTTCGTTATTAGTATATCCAGTGCCTGCTGTAGAAAGATAATTAATTGTACTATGAACATACCATATTGCCTTCGCTTTTGTTGATTGTGTTCTTTTTGTGGACCCTTAGGCCTCTGTCCCTGAATGTTACTGTTGTAGTAGGTACTGGCAGAGGGCATACCATTGAGGATCATGGTCTGGCAGGCGTCTGCTGGGTATTCTTGGGCTGTACAATGGTAGTCAGCTGGCTGTGCAAGTCTCCCAGCAGTTTTCTGTTCCCCTGGGGAAACAACTAGAAGGGGATGGGAATAATTATATAGAGAGGTAGCCAGAAAATGGAGGTCTAGGAGACAGCCAGCTGTTCCATGCAGCTGGGCATGCCCCAGAGCACTCAACAGGCAGTGGAAATGTGTTCAGGAAAGGAATCAAACTTGTCTGGTTCTGGATAAGTTGGTGTAAATGACTATTACATTTTAATACAACTTTTAGCAAGCACAATTAATACTCGTTCTGCATATTCATTCTTAACATTACTCATTTTAATTTTTAACTTTAGTTCATTGTTTTGCAAAGAAACTAATTAAATAAATTATTTATGTATTATTTATGAATGTATATAATGTATTTAGACCTAATCCACTCCCAATTCATTCCTCTCAAATGCCTCTATATCTCCTCTCTCTATATGCAGTTTCCAATTTAATGTATTCTCTGTAGAAAATATAACTTTGAAAATGTGAAATTCATTATAATTTATCTCATTATTATTGTATATTTCAAAATGTATAATTTGATTTAATTTTCTCTGTTTTCTGGCTTTATTTAAATATGAGAGGGATACATAACTTTTTTTCTAAATAAATTGCTTAAACTGTAAAATATTGAAAAGTACAGGTGGATTTCACAAAGATGTTATTTTATAAAACATAAATTTCAGAATGATCACTTTAAATACATGATAACCTTGATTTTTAAAATTTAGAGATATTTTATACAATAATGACATTTCTCCCTTGGAATATTGTCAATCACAATAACATAAAATGTGATTTTTCAATATTGGAGATCAAGCCAAGAACCTCAGTCATGGTGGATGTATATTAAATAGCTTAAAAGAAGATTTTAAAACTGAAAAGATGATTGGAATTTACTTGTTTTGTTTCTTTTTACTGTAATATATGTTATATGTGTATATGGCCAGGAAGAAGAATACTGCAAGACATGGCGTCTTCCATCCTTCCCTCCCTAATTTCAGTTGAGTGCACTCATCAAACTGTTGGAGAGGTCTGGACGCTGACTGAGAGTGTTATATTTCCTGAGAAAAGAAAATATGCACCACAGATATCCATGTGTATATCCATGCTCTCTGTTTTTAGTAAAGCATTGTAGTTTTATCATTGTAGGGAAAAATGTTATTTCAAAATATAGCATATGCTATCCGAATGATGCTTTCTTTTGCACAAAAATATGGTGTTATATCATTTCTCTTTGTCTTCTCCACAAAAGTCCAATTGTGGTATTAAGAAATGCCTATTTCATCATTATATACGAAAACAATTTGAATTTTGTGAAAATACAAACTTAGAATGACTTTTTGAAGTCATTATGTGAGGTTAATATTAAGACAAGAAGTAATAGTATTCTGAACAATGGAAACTACCAGATAAGAACTTCCTGAAGGACACCTTATGGGGAAGCATATAGGCATGTTACACACAGATGAGAGAACACACCCATACACCACAAATAAAATAACAACAACAAACAGCAAGTCTTTCTATTTGAATCATGCATTTCCCACAAGCCACCTGTGAAATCCTAACTCATACTTAGTTGGTCCGAAGAGCTGAGACTCTCTGCAATTGTTAGATCTTAGAGGATGAGTATTAGCCTCTAGTATAGATTCATACTTCTTGCCCTTCCACTATGTGAGCAGAAAAGAAGACATGCTCTGTGAGTAACTGGATCTCAACCTGTTTCTGGAATGGGCTACAACTTGATTTCAAACTTCCAGTAATGAAAAGTATGATGAATAGATTTATCTTACTAAGTTATGGGCTTAAAATAGAATCCACCCTATTAAGTTAAACTGATCTGTATGGACTGAGACTTAGTCTACAAAAAAAATGAATGAAAACAAGTATGCTAAAATCCCTCTTACAATTTTATATATACCCTAGTAAACATCATGAATAATAATTTTTGATTGATATATAACAAATTGAAAATTCTTATCACAGTTTTTCACTATACATCATGAATATTTATTATAATACATCTTACTATACTATATATCACTGAAGATGTATAGTTCAGTGTCTTATAGCATATTCACAAATATCTGATCATCATTAATGCCAATTTCAGTATATTTCCATTATTTCAAGAAGTTAAATACATATCCTTTATGCTGTGATTTTTCAATCTGTTACCTTTTCCACACTAATTGCTAATAATCTAATATTTTTCTCTCTTTCTCTCCCTCTTTCCCTCTATTTCTTTCTATATATAATATACATGTAATATATAATAAACATATATTATATTATATGTATGTAAGTATATTTATATATACTTATATATTCTTAGAGAGTTTTTCAATGTAGTTTGAAGACTTTGACCTTTCCAACCAACTACCTCATAAACATGATCTTCTCATTGCCTACCTTATGTAGTCAATATTGAGTTCAGTTTGTGTTAGACAATTGGACTTGGCAGTAGAGCTCGGCCCAGTATTTGGTCAACCTATTCTGTGGCTAATCTGTAGATTATAGTCTGTAGAACACAATACTATTATTCTGCTAAATGGACATAGTATAAAAATGACTTATGACTCTGCTCTACAGATCAGAGCACCTGCCAGCCTCATCAGAGCAAATTTTCATTTCAGTAGATGACAATTAACACAGATTAACAACTGGACAACACAGAAAATGAATTACAGTAGAAAGTGCAGGCCAAAATTTGATGTCTACATGGTTTTCTTGCCCACAATTCCTAGGAATCATTGAAGAATAGAGAATGCTTTTTTTTTTTTTTTTTTTTTTTTTTGTGAGGGCGAGAGGTTGTGAATAACATTAACACATTAACCAAGTAATGTTTTCTGAAAAACTCATGTATTTGCACATATCACTAACAGTCATTAGGATATTATACATAAAATCCACAGCAAGTTTAATCCAAATAAAATACATACATAGTGTTTGAACAAAATAATTAATCTCAACAGATTAATTTTAAGCAGTTGTAAATGTAGATAAGTCAGTAAGATGTTTGTCTATGCATATAAAGAGCTCATATTTGATTTTTAGCAGTACCTAATTTGTGTTTGAAGATATATATTTATAATCACAGAATTTAGAATGTAGAAGCTCAAGGACCCAAAGCTAAAGGCCATCATGTGATACATAGGAAGTTTTAGACCAGCTTGGAAAAACAGAGATATTGCCTTTTAGAAAAAAAAAAAGATTAAAGATAATTCATTTCAATGGTAAGGACAGACAGCAGAGCCCTTCTTATGGAATACTCCTTAAAAGAGCAGAGAAATATTCTTTGACTCTCAGAATAATTGACGTTAAATTTAATATGCAAGTATGCATTATTTACTTGTGCACTCTCCCTCTGTGTTCATTCAGTGTCAACATTGTTTAGACAACCTTGATTGATTTGCAGGCAAAAATTATTATTCTCATTTTAAAAATACAAAGTAGAGGTGATAAAATCTGTTCTTACATTATAGTCCTGTACAGTCATTTGAATTGCATATCCATTCATTTTGTGAAGTTTGACCCTCATTCTTTGATTTTGTGTGAAAAATCAAATTAAATATATGAGTTATGGTATGCCTACAGCAATCTTAAAATATGCCAACATATCTGGAATTAACCATCTAGTGCAATTGCTACAATATATCTAATTTTGGATATAATTCATATTCTACATAAATAATTCATAGTGAATTATTTAAAAAAATTAAAGATACTAATCATTGCTTGGTAATATGACAGGGAATATTAGAAGCACAAAGTATAGAACACAATTGGAAATAGATAAAGCAATGACAAAGGCTTCTTTGACATGAAATTTAGCTGAGTGTCTTTGGCCCATACATATATAAACTCATTGACTAAAACAGGAGATTTTTCTGACATACATGATACAAGTTACCATTCCTTGCAGGACTCTATGAATAGGACACAAACTTTGATCTAAGTGTGTACAAGAAGAAAAGAAACACAGAGAAGCATTAAAAGAAATGTTTGACATCCTCGGTTTTAGGAAATCCAAATCAAGAAGACACTGAGATTATACCTTACATCCATCAGAATGGGTAAAATCAAAATCTCAAGCTTCAGCGCATGCTGGTATGTATGTGGAGTTAGTGGAACATTCTTTCATTGGTGGTGGGAGTGCAACCACACTTGAAATCAAGTTTCAGTTTCTCAGAAAATAAGGAGTTCTAGCTCAAGACCCAGCTATACTACTCACTCTTGGGCATATACCCAAAAGATGCTTCACCATTCAAAGACATTTGCTTAACTGTGTTTATAGCAGCTTCATTGATGATACCCAGAGACAGGAACCAACACAAATATCCTGTCTCTGAAGAATGGATACAGAAAAAGTAGTTTACTTACACAGTGACATACTCATCAAATATTGAAAACAATGGTATCATGAAATTTGCAGGCAAATGGATGGAACTAGAAAAGATCATCCTATGTGAGGTAACTCAGACCGAAAAGGAAATGCTTGGTACATAACCACATTTAAGTTGATATTAGCAATAAATGAAGGATACCTGCATTGCTGTCCAGACCCAAAAAAGTCAGATAACAAGGAGAATCCAAGGTAGGATACTTGAATCTGACTCAGAAGGTTAAATAAAACAAACAATTGAGGTGGATGGAGAGAGGGAACTGGGTGGGAGAGGGGATGGAGGGGCAGTGAAATAGGGAGAGACAGGGAGAGTAGAAGTAAGAGTCAGTGGAAATCAGAAGTGGTTGGGTGGATGGCGACATCTCTAAAATATGCCAGAGAATTGGAATGGGATAGGTTCTAGGAAGTAGCTGAGACTCCTACCAGATGGAGCCTGAAGTGGCCACCTCCTGTTGTCAGGTTGGACTTCCAGTGAAGGAATAGATGCCAAACCAACCACAAAACCTTTTATTGAAAAATGACCTGCCTACAAGAAGTGCAGGGACAAATATGGAGCAGAGACAGAAGGAATGCCAAACCAATGGTTGGTCTTACTTGGGACCCATCACATGGGCAAGAACCAATCCCTGACACTATTAATGATACTATGTTATGATGGAAGTCAGGATCCTAGCATAACTGTCCTCTGAGAGCCTCCAATCAACATTTGATTTAAACAGATGCAGAGACCCACAGCCAAATATGAAATGGAGGTCAGGCCATTTCTCATGAAAGAATCAGGGGAAAAACTGAGAGACACAGAAGGGAGAGGGACCAATAGAATCAACTAAAATGGATACTTTGGGGACTTCCAGAGACTGAAACAACAACAAAAATGTATACATACACTGAGCCTAGGCCCTCCACCCATATGTAGCAGAAGTGCAAGTTGGTCTTCATATGGGTTCTCCAACAAATGGATCACAGGCTGTCCCTGACTCTGTCCCCTGCCTGCGGATCCTGTTCACCTTACTGAGCTGCCTTTTATGGTCTCTGTGGGAGAGGATATGTCTAATGCTGCAATAACTTGATATGCCATGGTGTGTTGGTACCTCCTTAGAGAAGAATAGAAGGGGGAGCTGCTATGTGAGGGAAAACTGGGAGAATAGGGGAGCTGTGATTGGGATGTAAAGTGAATAAATGCATACATAAAAAGGAAAAAAAGAAACATTCTTCATAGTGTTAACAATTCTTTATAATTCTTCAAGCTTTTATTTTAAAAGACATAAAATTTCTTAGCGTACATGAACTTCATGAACCTTTATGTGATGAACAAAGCAATATATAATAATTCCATGAGAGGCCAGAAAATGGTTCAGGAAGCAAGAACAGCAGTCCTGATTAACTACATACTATCTTCAGGATCCAATAAATGAGAGGAAAGAACCAACTAGCAAGGTGTGCTCTGACCTCCACAAGGGCATGCGAATGCTCACCTACCCATTCCCTTCTATACACACATACACACACAATGCATAAATACACCCAATAAAAATTAAATACTTGTATCAGAAGCTATCCAGATTTAGAATATATGCTAAGGTCAAGATAAGCACTAAAATTAAGCACATTTTCAGTATCAGCTTTGAGATTCACTTTAGATATTTTTAAGCATAAATTTCTTTCTAAAAGAATAGCACATTGCCTCTCTCAAACAGGCTTAGCATTTGGTTGCTGTGTTCTGTTATTAAAGCAGTCACTACTCCTCTTTTATATGGGGTAGAAAATAGGTTTCAGCCTCTCCCAGGGAACTCTTAACCTGGAAAGGAAGGAAATGCATCACACGTGAAAGACAGCAGAGCAATATGACCTGCTGCTAATTTGCAGCGGTATTCATTTGGGTGGAATTTGACATTTCTGGGTAGATGTATATTTGTGATTGATATTTTATCCTGTAAAGCATAGCCTTTAAAACAGCTGTGAAATGTCAAGCTATTAATTTACACATTGCAAAATGTAGTGTTAGGAAACCGATTTACATCTTTCCAAATTCAACCCCAGGGATACCAGACTTTGGAGATCAGCACATCATGAAGATTATCCCAATCAGCATAACTCTCAAAATTGCTTCCCTACTTTTATAGCTGTGCACACAGGCAAAGGGACAAGAAGGCAGTGCTGTGCTAAGGGAGCTTGAGAACGTTTGTCCTCATATCTATACTTGGTGTTTGAAGAATTTTGTCAGTCTATCAGTGAGTTCTTGTTTAGAAGAGTGGACTGTTTTAAAATGGAGATTTCATTGTATCCTATATGTGAGTCTATTTTAGTCATTGCCTCCCTGAAATATAAAGATTCATTACCTTTCATTTTCAATTACAATAAATATTCACATAGAATTATGGAAAAAAAGAGTAGTAGGATTAAACCATGCCCCAGGCATGCAGAAAGTTACATAAAAACTCCACAGCAAAACTCTATAGAACAAAACAATCAATAATATGATACCAAAATTCCTTTGCAAATACTACATTGGTAAAATACATAGTTAATATTTTATGTTTTTTTTCTCATTTATTGCTTTTCTAAATCTTAAAGACTCAGTGTAGCAGTATAAGGCAAAACCAAAACAGGGAAGTGGGAAGGGGTGGGTGGGAGAACAGGGGGAGGGAAGGGGGCTTATGGGACTTTCAGGGAGTGGGGGGCCAGAAAAGGGGAAATCATTTGAAATGTAAGATAAAATTATATAGAATAAAAAATAGTTCATTCATTTACATTTCAAATGTTGCTCCTTTCCTTGTTCCTCTCCATGGCTCCTCCATCTCATCCCCAATCCCCTTCACCTCTAAGAGGGACCTCCCCGACACACCCACGCACTCCCACCTCACCCTTCTAGTATTCCCCTTCTCTGGGGCATCAGGCCTCCACAGGACCTAGAACAAACCTGCCTACTGAGTATGAGACTGGCAGTCCTCTGTTAATGTATGTAGCAGGCAGGGGAAGGGGCATGGACCAGCCCATTGGTTGGTGTGCTAAGTCCTTGGGAGCTTTGAGGGGTCTGGTTAGTTGATACTTTTGTTCTTCCTATGGGGTTGCAAAACCCTTCAACTTCATCAGTCCTTCCGTTAACTCATTGACTTCATATTACATTGATATTTAAATAAGCTTGGTTATTCATTTCATGTTTTAAAATATCAGGGAAATATGGGTTTCTCTCCATTTCTCTTTTTATTTTTGAAGAGAGTATCTTACTATGTATTTGGGGATAGCTTAAACCTACTATATAATAGAAGCTTGCTTGAAATCACAGAGATCTGCATGCTTCTGACTTCAGAACACTAATGGTGTATAGCACCAAAGTCCTAACTAACAAATTGTTTGTTTCTTAGAATTCTACACAAAAGTAATATACTTACATCATTTCTTTCTCTCCCCTATATTTGCAAATTATCCCATTCCTTCTTATGACCTTTGGCTTTATAATTATTGCTCTTTTTCTCTCCCTCTGTCTCTCTCTGTTTCTGTTTCTCTGTTTCTCTCTGTTTCTCTCTCTCTCTCTCTCTCTCTCTCTCTCTCTCTCTCTCTCTCTCTTTCTCTTATGTGTGTGTATGTGTGTCTTTGTATGCCTTTTATAGGCAACTATGTAGTAGAGATTTCAAAGATGTATCACTGTCATGTATTGAAGATACTGTTGCAGATCATGCACAGTGATCAATTATACATGTCAGACTGGGTGTAACAGTCTCTCTCCTCCAACATTAGTCATGTTCCCTGAGACTTAGGTGTAGGATTTGTCATGATTTTCTTAATGTTGCATTGATAAAAGTGTAGCACAGCATTGGTGTCTATCTATATATGTATATTCTAAATTATAATCTTCTAAATACTACACTCACTCCATTGTCTTTCTTTTCTTTCTTTTCCTCTTCTTTTTTTTTTTTTTTTTTTGGTTTTTTTTTTTGGTTTTTTTCAAGACAGGGTTTCTCTGTATAGCCCTGGCTGTCCTGGAACTCACTCTATAGACCAGGCTGGCCTCGAAATCAGAAATCCACGTGCCTCTGCCTCCCAAGTGCTGGGATTACAGGCGTGTGCCACCACTGCCTGGTTCATTGTCTTTATTTTCAAGGAAGCATTTGCAGACCACTCAGAGAAAAAAAATGTTTTTGTTTACATGGATTATAAATTCTGCTCCTTTGTTAAATTTTAATTCCTTTCATTTCTAGAACGTAGTATCTACAATGGTGATACAATATAGTACTTATCTTTCATGTAATTAATCAACTATATTGGCTGGAATAGTAAGCCCAGCCATAGCAAACTGTATCATTGCCATTGGCTGCATGAGGCCGTTGCTAGAACAGTAGAACTCACAGGAAGATACAGAACAACACTTTTACATTCTTTCATATTTGTGAAAGCATAAGTGCATAATTTCTACCCCCTTTTTCCCTTCAAAACCATCTCATGTATTCCGTGCGATAAATTTATAGCTTTTTTCTCCATCATTGTTACATGTATGTATATGTAACTATCATAACTTAGCCATAAAGTCTAACCACAATGAATGGACAAGCACACACTTTTATAAATATGTGACAATGCATTCAACTATCCTGGGTTTTTTGTTATTCCAGATGAATTTGATAATTGCCCTTTCTAACTCTGGGAAGAATTGAGTTGGGATTTTGATGGGTATTGCATTGAATCTGTATATTGCTTTTGGCAAAATGGCCATTTTAACTATATTGATTCTACCGATCCATGAGCATGGGAGGTTATCCCATTTTTTGAGGTCTTCTTCCATTTCCTTCTTCAGAGACCTGAAGTTCTTGTCATATAGATCTTTCACTTGTTTGGTAAGAGTCACCCCAAGATACTTTATACTGTTTGTGGCTATTGTGAAGGGGGTCATTTCCCTAATTTCTTTCTCAGCCTGCTTATCCTTTGAGTATAGGAAGGCCACTGATTTGTTTGAGTTGATTTTATAACCTGCTACTTTGCTGAAGTTGTTTATCAGCTGTAGGAGTTCTCTAGTGGAGTTTTTTGGGTCACTTAGGTAGACTATCATGTCATCTGCAAATAATGATAGTTTGACTTCTACCTTTCCAATTTGTATCTCTTTGACCTCCTTATGTTGTCGATTGCCCGAGCTATTACCTCAAGTACACTACTGAAAACATAAGGAGAAAGTGGGCAGCCCTGTCTGGTCCCTGATTTCAGTGGGATTGCTTCAACTTTCTCTCCATTTAGTTTGATGCTGGCTATGGGTTTGCTGTATATTGCTTTTACTATGTTTACATATGGGCCTTGAATTCCTGTTCTCTCCAAGACTTTAAGCATGAAAGGATGCTGAATTTTGTCAAATACTTTCATTCTTCACAGAGTTAGAAAGAGCAATTATCAAATTCATCTGGGATAACAAAAAACCCAGGATAGATAAAACTATTTTCAGCAACAAAAGAAAGTCTGGAGGAATCAGTATCCCTGACCTCAAGCAATACTACAGAGCAATAGTATTAAAAACTGCATGGTATTGGTACAGTGACAGGCAGGAGGATCAATGGAACAGGATTGAAGATCCAGAAATGAACCCACACACCTATGGCCACTTGATCCTCGACAAAGAGGCTGAAAACATCCAATAGAAAAAAGATAGCCTTTTCAACAAATGGTGCTGTTTCAACTGGAGGTCAGCATGCAGAAAAATGCGAATTGATCCATCCTTGTCTCCTTGTACTAAGCTTAAATCCAAATGGATCAAGGACCTCCACAAAAAGCCAGACACTCTGAAGCTAATAGAAAAGAAACTGGGGAAGACCCTTGAGGACATTGGTACAGGGAGAAAGTTTCTGAACAGGACACCAATAGCGTATGGTCTAAGAGCAAGAATTGACAAATGGGACCTCATAAAATTACAAAGTTTCTGTAAGGCAAAGAACACCATCAAGAGGACAAATCGGCAACCAACAAATTGGGAAAAGATCTTCACCAATTCTACATCAGATAGAGGGCTAATATCCAATATATATAAAGAACTCAAGAAGTTAGACTCCAGGAAACCAAACAACCCTATTAAAAATGGGGTACAGAGTTAAACAAAGAATTCTCACCTGAAGAACTTCAGATGGCGGAGAAGCATCTTAAAAAATGCTCAACTTCATTAGTCATTAGGGAAATGCAAATCAAAACAACCCTGAGATTTCACCTTACACCTGTCAGAATGGCTAAGATTAAAAATTCAGGAGACAGCAGGTATTGTCAAGGATGTGGAGAAAGAGGAACACTCCTCCACTGCTGGTGGGGTTGCAAATTGGTACAACCACTCTGGAAAGCAGTCTGGAGGTTCATCCGAAAACTGGGTACCTCACTTCCAGAATATCCTGCTTTACCACTCCTGGGCATATACCCAGAGGATTCCCCACCATGTAATAAGGATACATGCTCTACTATGTTCATAGCAGCCCTATTTATAATTGCCAGATGCTGGAAAGAACCCAGGTATCCCTCAACAGAAGAGTGGATGCAAAAAATGTGGTATATCTACACAATGGAGTACTATTCAGCCATTAGAAACAATTAATTCATGAAATTCTTAGCAAATGGATGGAGCTAGAGAGCATCATACTAAGTAAGGTAACCCAGACTCAAAAGGCGAATCATGCTGTGCACTCACTAATAAGTGGATATTAACCTAGAAAACTGGAATACCCAAAACATAATCCACACATCAAATGAGGTACAAGAAGAAAGGAGGAGTGGCCCCTGGTTCTGGATAGACTCAGTGAAGCAGTATTCAGCAAAACCAGAACAGGGAAGTGGGAAGGGGTGGGTGGGAGGACAGGGGGAGAGAAGGGGACTTACGGAACTTTCGGAAATTGGGGGGCTAGAAAAGGGGAAATCATTTGAAATGTAAATAAAAAATATATCCAATAAAAAAAACCAAAAAAATGTAGACATCACATACTAATATCTTAATGGCACACTTGAAAGATGGAGAAAAAAAAGAAAATGCATTTAAAACAAACTAGAGAATATTAGTTCTCATGATGTCAGGTCTATTTTGATATTTTCCATATTCGTATACTTTTATTTCAAAATAAGATCAAGAAGTTGAAACCCTTTTGTTATCAATAATGGGTAATACTAGAATGTATAAAACAGGATAATATGGGTTAAAATAAATAAAGCATGTTTTTGTCACAATGGTTATCATGTAATATTTACTTTATCTGAAAGCATCTATTTTTATCTGAGATTGAATTCTCTTAGTAATTATTCATGCATATAAAAATGTACACAGTACATTGTCATGAGTTATAATTTTTGGTAATTTTAAGAGCTTTGCATAATAATATTGCAGTCCTCAAAATAATATGATTCGTGGAATGTAATTATTTTTTCTCATTTTAGAAACAGTAAATAAAGAACAGCTTCTATTTCCATATAAATTTATTATTTCTCAATATTTATTTGAATAAATCTGATATCAGTATTAATTTCTAGTCAAGTAAAGCTACTTACTAATTCATCTAACTTCTCAAAAATCAATGTCAGTATCTCAGATAATACATAAAAATTTCCTGACAATTCTGAATGTATACTTATAATTAACACTCACATGATTCAAATTCTAAGTGATTAAAGATTGTTTAATTCATGCTCAGTAGAAATGAGACTATATCTAATTGAAAAAAAAATGGAAAGACATGAAATGGAAAGACATTAAGTGGAAACAAATTATAAAACATGCCAAAAAAAACCCATATAGTTAAGTTATTGGAAAAGTGAGATAAATGATTTTTGGAGAGGGCATTTTTGTTATTTGTATTTTTTCCTATGAGACCAGGCATCTGAAGTTAGCTTCTAGTTTGTTACTTTTGTTGTGTTTTCAGTGTAACAGTGTAGTGCATAGGTGTCAGCAGTAAGAAGGGCCACCTGTAGAGACAGAAGGATAGGAGGGATGTGGAAATTCTCTTGGCCATGATTAAGTGTCCAGCTGGAATTCCACTCAGCCAGGGAAGAAGAGGCGTTACCACTTCTCTAACTCTTGAGTCAGAAGATGGAAGTGGGAGTAAAGAGGTTTAGAAGAGTTAGAGATGTGTTGCCTTTGTGGGTTGTACTCATTTATGGAATTCTCAAAGATTAAGCTAAAAATCCATCAGAGTTGAAAATTACAAACCCTCCTGATAGAAATCACACAAGTGGTAAATAAGTAGTCAGGCTGTACCATGAATATAAATAATAGGACTTCATATTTTAAGATGTCATAAGTCATTATACATGTTCATTCTACTCACAATAAACCCCAGTATAATTATATGAATATTAAATAATGTATTCTCACAATAATTCTAAATGCACAAAGCAAAAACCTGCAGATAGAAAAATACTAAGAAGGCTAGCCAATTATTTCTTTGTTCCTACCTCTCTGTATGCATCTGTGTGGAAATACACCTACTGTCAGAGTATAAATAGAGTGAAGTGTTAGTGACAACATATACAAGTATGTCATCACAGATGACAATAATAACATTGAAGAAATTATATAATATAGTATATATTATATAATATAAATAATGGCAAGGCCAGTCACTAGCTGTAAATTAAGAACAGTCACTCTGTAAAGTTTTTGTTTCTTTTACAGAAAGCAAAATTGCTTTTAGCCTGACCATCTCTATTTTCCATCACTAGCTATGTTCATTTTTTTAAGACATCTATGTCTTGTTAACATAAACATACACACACATACAAACACATATATAATTTCATAGAAATTCTTAATCAATCATACTTTTTGTAGTACTCCATTGATACCTATTCAATATCTAGACAATTCATTAAAATAATATTTCAATAAAGAGAATGATAAAATGGGCAGCAAATAGAAAGAGAAATGAATGGAGTTCAAGGGCAACGTAGCTCCTCAAATGGTAGGTATGCATTGTATTAAAGTTATGCTATGTTGCCTTGGATTTTGAATAATACATAGTTACCACTGCATCCACCTCCTTGGAACACAATTATGAGGTCCCCGATGGGCAGGTGCTCATCATTGGCAATGAGAGATTCCAATGTCCAAAGGTGTTTTTCCAGCTATTTTTCCTGGGCGTAGCATCCTCCTTTATGAAATGTGATGTGGGCATCCACAAGGACCTGTATGCCAACACACTGCTGTCTGATGATACTACGATATGGCTAGTCACTGCTAACAGGATGCAGAAGATAACAGCTCTAGACTTAAGCACAATGAAGATTAAGAACATTGTTTCTCCTGAGCTCAAGTGCTCAGTCTGGATTGGCAGTTCCTTCTTAGCCTCACTGTCTACCTTCCATCAGCTATGGACCAGCAGACAGGAGCATGAGGACTCAAAGCCCTCTCCTGTCCACCACAAATGCTTGTGGATGGCTGAGAAGGCACCAGGCATCTGCTCAATGGGCTAATCTGAACTGTCTTGTCAAATATACATGCCTTTGCTAGCTTCATAAAAGTGGAATATGCCTTTGAAAATAAATATTTCCTTGAAGCCTGTATCTAATACCAGAACTGTGTCATACTACTTGTTTCTGACTTTTGACCTTGTATTAAAGTCAACTGTTTTCTTGGTTTGTGTTTAATGGCCTACATATAACTTCATTTAGTCCTTAGTCTATGTGTCTCAGTAACTTGGTACCTGGGTAGAGTATACTATAGAAAAGGAATCCCTAAAATGGATCTGGGTGAGTACCATGCAGTGATCTGTGTAGGGTTTTAACCAACAACTGATTTTCAGCACTTCTCCATTCCAGCAAGGGTTCGTGAACAAGTTACTACCTCCATCTTGCCAGTCTCACAGGGTGGAAAAATCTGAGCCTTAGCACCCAGTTTCCATTCTGGTCTTTTCCTTACTGGCAACCTTTATTTTGGGAAGTTCACAATGACAACTGTAAGCGTACTTATCCTTTTAAATCATTTAAGAACTTTTGTTACTCAGTTCTTTAAGAAATGACATATTTTGGTGTTTTATTATTCAGGATGAACATTATTTTCTGTTAACATGTCATCATATAAAGAAAAAAAGTTCTGAAGTAATTGAACAACAGCAACAAAAACAAACAAACAAACAAACAAAAAAACCCTGACATCATGGAATTTTCAGGAAAAAGGTTGGAACAAGAATTAAATAATCCTTAGAGAGATAATCCAAATTCCACAAGACAAATAGGGAATACATTGTCTTATAAGGATAACTTAACTGTTAAGTCAATGATAACTAAGCTCTAATCTGTAACTAGGCTGTTGAGGGAACACAGCTCACTGGGAATGGGGGAAGAGAGTAGACTCCATGAGCAGACAGGGGTGCGTGGGAATGGAAACAGAGAAGGAGGAGGGGTAGAGTGAGACAGTGCAGGGATACATGGCTGCAAATGGGGTGCATTTTGGGGCTATTGCAAAAATTTAGTATTGTAGAAACTCCCTGGAATCTGAAGGTTTTCCTCGTGAGGTCTGCTAATAATGGGGTAAACACACTCTCAACTGACTGTCTCTTATACCCAGGTAAGATTTCCCATGGTGGGACTAAGTTATAATTAATGGAGTTGTTGATTAAAGTGATCTCATGGAAATCCCTAAATGACTCAGGCTAATGCCAAAATAAATGTTTGCTTTCCACAAGCTGACAATGAGGCCCCACTGCAGCGGATAATATTCACAAAATTCATTGAACATGGAGACGTCGGGCTGGAGCATACATGGAGTCCTCACCACTGTGTTTGAGTCTCTGTGGGAAAGAAGGTACTTGCCAGAATACCAAAAGGGAAACATTGACACCAACCCACCCACAAAAACTTTGACCTACAAACTATCCTGTCTACAAACTATGGTAGGGCTGTGGTGGCACAGAACTAAGGCCAACTCCATGAGAAGGAACTCATGTCAGATACTGCTTGCAGAACCAGAGAATAGTTAGCCCGTGGACATAGGGTGTAAAACAAACAAACCAACGTTGACAAAAAAACACTACTGGTCTTAAAAAAAGAAAATCAACAAAACAATTTCTAGTGATATTATGTTACAGTTAGAAATCATTGCCTTATCCAATAATCATCAGAATCTTCCTCTAGCAGTAGATGGGAAAAGACACAGAGACCCAAGGCCAGACACAATGCAGAAAGGAGGTCAACAGGAAGGGAAGGAGAAATGCTCTAAGAAAAAAAGGAAATGCAGGCATCTAGGAGACCAAGGCCCTTTGAATAAAATAAGCAAGAGACATGTGAGCACACAGAGACTCACACAGCATTCATGGGGCATGCCAGGGGGCAAGAATGTGTCCCCTGCATATGTATTATAACTATTAGCTTTGGATTTTTATCTAAATCTTGACTGTGAAAAGGAGTGTGTCTCTGACTCTTGTACCTGCTTTTGGATTCTTTTCTTCCTGCTAGGGATTGCTGTATCCAATTTTGATTTAACTTTTCTCGTCATTGTGTCACATATTATTTTGTCATGTTTCATTGTTATCTCTTAGAGTTCTGATCTTTTCTAATGAGAGACGGAAAGGGAGCAGATCTACAGGTGAGGGGAGTTGTGGAAGAATTGGGAGAAGTAGAGGAAAGGGAAACTGATCAGAACATAATGTATGAGAAAAGAATATATCTCCAATAAAAGAAATAGTGTGAAAAAGAAAAATAAATAATAAGTAATATTACAGGTAACATATTGAATGCCAGTAAATAAAAGTGGCAAATATTTATGCATTATTATTACTATTATTTATTATTATTATTATTTATTTTTCATTATACTTACAATTTAAACAATTCTCAGCATGCTGACATTCCTGAATCTAACTTCCAGGTTAAAAAACTGATGCCATAAAGATCATCAATCATTCAGATTAGCTAAAATTTTAATTGTGTTCTTAATTAAGAAGAATGCAGTTTTGATTACAACATCCTGCTAAACTAATTAAACCTGAAATTTACAGTAACCACATCCACAACATGATTTATCATAGTGTTCTTATTAAAAATCCTTATTGTCAAAATTCATAAGTTAAAATACTATCTTCTGGAACAAATTAAATTTGGGACAGAAGACTAAATTTGTAAAAAAAAAAAAAAAATGAGGCATTAGAATGGTGCCAGGTACTTCAAAAATTGAATCTCTTTACTAATGGTACATTTGTATATTTAAAATGTGTACTGTACATCCAATGACATTTCCAGACAATTGCTGCACCTCTACTACTGACCTCATGGAGAAATGACATCTTGTGAAAAAGAAGTTTATCCATCCTTCCTTTAAAATAGTTAGACTATAAGATGAAGCCATAGAAATTTTAAAAATAAGGCAGATGAGAATTGAGGGGCAAATGCTCTTTCATTTTATGTAAAGTTCCTGCAGGCCCTGTCTACCTTGTATAAACAGAAGGAAAAAATATGTACACCCAAATCCTTAGTATTTGTAATGGAGAAAGGACAAATATATATCAGAAATTGTTTAAAATAGATTTCTGTGTTTATGTATCACTACTAATAAAGATATCAGATAATAATTTATGAGATTTGTGAAGATAATATACAAATGACATAAAACTGCCTTATAATCAAGAGAATACAAATTGGAAAGGAAGATGTTAAGGTATCACTATTCACAGATGATATAATAGTATAAATAAGAGACCCCCAAAATTCTATGAGAGAACACCTTCAGCTAAAAAACAGCTTCAGCAAAATGGCTGGATATAATATTAACTCAAGGAAAGTAGTAGCCTTTCTTTACACAAATGGTAAATTGACTAAGAAAGAATTTAGGGAGACAATACCTTTCAGAATAGCCACAAATAATGTGAAATGTCTTGGAATTCTAGCCAAGGAAGTGAAAGATCTGTATGACAGGAACTTTAAGACCCTGAAGAAGGAAATCATTGAAGACTCAGAAGATGGAAAGCTTTGTTGTTTTATAGATCAGTATGACTAACAGTGAAATTGGCCATTTTACCAAAAGCAATCTATTGATTCTGTTCAATTCCAATCAAAATTCCAAACCGTTTTTTCACAGACATGGAAAGAGCAGTTCTCAATTTCTTATGGAAAAATTAACAATCCAGTATAACCAAAAGAATTTTGAACAATAGAAGAACTTCTGGAGGAATCACTGTCTCTGATTCAAACTGTACTACAGAGCAATAGTGATAAAACCCACCTGGTATCAATATAGGGACGGTTCGATCAATGGAATAGAATCACAAATCCAAAAATAACCCCACACACCTATGAACACTTGATCTTTGCAAAAGAATCCAAAATGATACAGTAGAAAAAAGAAAGTATCTTCAACAAATGGTGCAGGTCTAACTGGCTGACTACATGTAGAAGAATGCATATTGATACTTATGTTCCTGCACCAAATCTCAATCCCAAGTGGATCAAGAAACTCCACATGAAACCAGATATACTAACAGAAGATAAAGTGGGAAATAGCCTCAAAATTATTGGCACAAGAAAAGCAATGAAGAATATCAATGGTTAAGGCTTCAAGATCAACAATTGATAAACGGGACCTCTTAAACCAGAAAAAAATATCATTATTTGTTTCAATTTTACTTTTATATACATTTTTTGCACTATACTAAATTTTAAGACCAGTTTCTATTTAACTGATATGTCTGTTTTCTCAAAACCATTATTCTCCATGTACTTCACTATATTTTGTACATGCAACATAAGAGGAATGTGAATATTTGTGATTCTGAGATGATACTATTATATTTCAACAATATCATATCAATGCAAACAGCAGGTTCCTGTCAGCAACAGCCAAATAGAGAAGTGCTTTATCAAAAAGAAAAATATGAACAAACAAAACTCCATAAATACATAATTTGAAACATCTAAAATTAAAGTTTTAAAGGATGGACAATGTTTTTCTTTTTCCAAATTATAACCTAGACTATACAAAGTCTCAGCTTGAAGAGGACCGTTGGGCTCAAAGGTTTACTAACAGATATTCTAAATACAATTCCTGCACTGAAGGGTTGGAAATCATGCACATAACAAGTAACACTAAATTGACTCACTAGTTCTACTTGCATACATGAGCATCTGTGTATGTTTAACAATAATTATGCAATAAAATAAAGGGACATTAATTTGAGCAGGAGCTAGGGTATGGAAGATGGGAGAGATAGTTTGGAAGAAGGTAAGGGAACGGTGAACTTATATAGTCATAATTTAACTAAAGTGACATTTAAAATTACAAAATTTAAATATGATTAGCAATTCACCTACATCCAACCAGATGCTTAAAAATAATGAAGACAATCTTTATTTCCCATCTTTCTTGATGTTTCCTGAGCCTTCCATTAAACACTTGGTGCTACATCAAACTGTCTTCCAAAAAAGAATCTGAGCAATGCTATGATTAATAGGCAAGCTAACATGAAAACGTGAGTCCAAATGCTAGGCAAAGAATCATAGGTAATTAATAGTTGCAAAGAAATGGAAAATCATCCTTTCCCAGAGATAAGACCTGGAACTGGTTATGCACTACAAGTCAGTTCTAAATTCACATATACAGATACCACAGTAACCAGAACCAGAGGATTGTATTTATATATATAATACTTAGTTATATTTGCATTTTATTGTAACAACATTTGCATTTTATTGTAACAACAATAAAAATTAAAGAGAGAATGATGCAGGCCTACAGGAGGTTGCAAGCAGGACAGGGAAGTGATGTAACTATATTTTAATTAACTTTTAATTAAAAAGATGACTGATAATAAAAATAATGACTAAGATGATCCTAAAATCGATGATTATCATTGCACTAGTATTTTAGAATGTCCCTCCCCCTTTTGTCTCATATTAAATGAAAATATGTCAGTTACTGATCTTTTGCAGAGACAATCTTGTTAGTAAAGAAAAATAATTACACCTGATTTATTCAAGCCAATTTTTCTTCAGAATAGTAATGATGTTGTTGAACAGTGCCTAAATTATTCTAAGCATTATGAATGTATTTGCAGCAAAGGATTACATTTCCATAAGACATAATTGGCAATGTAAAATTAAGATAATTGTTTTAAAAGTTTTTTAAACTCCCCAAGTAGCCACATGTCTTACACAGTACAACTCAACACTTTGTAAGTATCATTTGCTCTTTCCCAAAGAAACAGGAATCATAATATTGCTACTGAAAATGTTCATTAACTAAATGAGAGTGCAATTAGCTTCCCCAAACCTAAGTATTCCAATTTACTGTCAAGAGAAATTATACATCTCAAGTATGTTTGTTAGTTATAGTGTGTTAAAACTTGTGATTTCAGGAACATTTCTTTTACATTTTAAGAACAACTTATCTTCAAAGAACTTTAAATGTAAATTCTAGCAAAGTATCATACAGAATGTATATGAAAATTCTTAACTTTTTCAACATTTAGATTAAATATCACCTCCATGATCTAGCACATCCAAACATGCACACACACACACAAGAAACACACACACACACACAAACACACACAGAGAGAAAGGATGATACACAGAGACAGATAGGAAGTGAGAGGCATGGACAGACAGAAATTAAGATACAAAATTGTACATGTATCGACACTGTTAAATTTTGTTTATAAATGACTACAGTTACTAGATCTCAAAAAAAGATTCTAAATAAGAAGTTTAAAATGTCAACAACAGAAAGTGGATGTATAAACATTTTCTGAAAAAACTGAAGATTTACATGGAAAATATTTCTGATAAAATTTAAGAAATATATAGACAAACATGTTAAAATTGAAGATTATCATGGAAAATAATACAGATAAAATGGTAGACATAAAACCATTACTAAAGTAATTGAAAGAGGATGTACAAATTTTTATCAGAAAATGTTTTTAATTCCACTTTCAATCAACTTAGAAACATTTTATCTGTAATTTTCCATGATAATCTTCAATCTTAACATGTTATCTATATTTTTCTACAATTTTATCAGAAATATTTTCCACATAAATGTTCATTCTATCATAAAATGTTTCTACTTATTTTTTAAATTAATTTAGCAATGTTTTTATGCCTATATTTTACTCTTTAATTTTCCATGAAAATGTCAATTTTAATGTGTTTTGTATATATTTCCTCAATTTTGTCAGCAATATTTTCCATGTAAATCTTCAATTTTTCATGAAATGTTTCCTTCCTTTTTCAATTAAAAAAAGTAAAGATAAAAATAAAATAAAAAAGATAAAAAATGTCAACAATTACAATATTCTCAATTGTACTGGGGTGAAAGCAATGGAAATGAATGTGAATACTATTATAAACATACAAATAAATCTACACAAACTTATATATTGTAAGACTAAGAATTATAAAATGTAAAAATAGATTTATAAATTGTATTTTATAAATATTCATATTTGTATTTATACACATATAACTTCCATTCTTTCTTTTAAAAGAAATTACATTAGAAATTGAAATTCCAGTAGCAATAAATACATCTGTTGTTTCTACTCTATTCTATATTGAAAATTATATATGGTATATAATACTTATATATACATATATATATATACATATATATATACATACATACAGAAATTGAAGCAACACCCGTGCATATTTCAATCACTCAACTATATTACTTCCTAACTACTCTTTAGAAAAAAAGATGGAGCCACTTATGATAGTGAATGTTAGTCATACTAGTACTGAGAAGCCTGAGGCTTGAGGATTACAAACTTGAGACTATATAAGGATGCTTTGGTGGTTTGCATAGGAATGGCCCTTGTAAACTCCTGTGTTTAAATACTTGGCCAATAGAGAATGGCATTTTTATGAGATGCAGCCTTCTTAAATTAGGTAACCTTGTTGGAGGAAATGACATAGTGGAAATGGATATTGAAATCTCATTTGCTAAAACTATGCCCAGTGTGGCAGAAAGTCTCCTTCTGCTGCTTTTAGATTGAGATGTACAACTCTTAGTTCCTTCTCCAGCACTGTGTCTGCCTGCTTCCCACCAAGACAGTAGCTGACTAAATCTCTGAAACTGTAAGGCAGTTCCAATTAAATGATAGCTTTATAGGAGTAGCCATGTTCATGGTGTCTCTTCACAACAATAAAATCCTAACTAAGATATTTAATGATATGTTGTCTAAAAGAAAAATAAAGAAGTTAATTAAACATTAAGACACAAAATGCATTCCTGTTGAATAATTTCCTTGCACATAAGATTTATTCCATGAAATAAGTTGTGAGAGAATAAATAATAAAGAACATCATCTTCAATAGCTTCAAAGAATTCATATCAGTCTACTTTCAAACCATTGATGAATTTAGAGACTAAAATTAGACTGACATTCTGGTGGATAATGTGAACTTAAAATGTGCGGAAAATAACATTTCAATCAAAAAATGTGGATGCACAGTTGAATCAATATCAATTCATTATAATGGCTTGAAATAATAGTGTTGATACAAATTCTGAAAATTTCTTAGTTCTTATGAAAGTCTTCATATATTGAACGCATATGTCATCATAAGGCCTGACTAATTATATTTTTATATTATATGTTATAATATTATATATTGTAATATATTATATACACTATATATACATACAATGTATGTGTGTGTGTATATATATAGACACATAGGGAGAGAAAGAGAGGCAGAGAGGGCCTTATATGTGGGGTACCTGCAGAGAGAGAAGATAGGTGCTGAATATTTAGAGCTAGAGTTATAGGTGGTTGTGAACAGTCAGGTATAGATGATGGGAACAAAACTCATGTCATCTGGTAGAGCAGCAATCACCATCAGCTACTGACTGTTCTTTCTTGTTTCCTCATCAAAGAATTTTCAAGCATTTTTAAAGTAACCTATCATATATGATATCATTTTCTGAATAACTTTTAAAGTTGTTTCAAATATAAGTATAACAATATAGTTAAATAATAAACAACTTAATGGAAGGAAGAATTTAAGTACACATATATTTAAATATATATATAAATTATAGACATTGGTATAGGAATAGATAGATATATAGATTGATAGATGAAAGATAGATAGATGATAGACACACAAAACCACACATAATTCAAAAATCCTAAAATAATTTCTTTATGTTGTCTTTTAGTTTTTATAAACACCAGGTATTTAATTTTCCATCTTAATTGTTCTGAGTCTCTTGAGTTTAATGTCTGTGCCTTTATTTCAATATCAAAGTTTCCCTTAAGAGCCATATTCTGTTCATATCCCTTAAAAATTCCAGAAATGCTCAAGCAAAAACACATGAATTAAATTAAATAGTCAGATATCTGCATTTTGACTTAACTTAGTGATAAGGTAGTTGCCAGCTTAATGAACTAATGGTAACTTAAATAGTTGTAAAGAAGAAATCATGGGCATTAAATGATTAGACTTCCTTTTGCTACTTATGCCTTACTGCTTATAGGAAGCAAAAGGTTGCAGAATGGACACCGGATGTTAAATGTGAGTTTCCATAAGAAAAATGTAAATTACATTTCAAATTACTTCATTCATTGGAATCAGTTCTAAGAACAATACACAATCAGAAGCATTAAAAGTTTTCTATGTAATAGAACATTGATATACTATTATTACACACATGAACAATATGCAGGACATGATATATTTATTATGTATATATATCATATATATAACATGTGGCCTCTGTCTTGTGACAACAGATTTCATGTAAATAACTACAGTAATTTACATGAAAATAATTGACATTTAAAAAAACCAACAACACAGCATCTTTTAACTATTTGAAGGGCAACATCAAGAATCTGGAAACATCATGGTGAAGGAAGACAATATATATATATAAAACAGTATGGGATGAATACCGTGAGAGATATTCTCTTCTCAGCATGATATGGCTATTGTACTCATGCAGCTGTGTTTATCTGCGAAGACTTGAACAAATCAGGACTGTCAACATTATATAATGAATTGGGGAGTGGCTCCTAAGTCCCCTTGCTTCCCAGAAGAGCTGAAAATGTTAATGCTTGCTATATTTCAGGGAGTCATTTTCTTCTGTAGTATAGCCAATGGTAAATTTCTTGTGTTCCAAAATCCCCCATATTTTTTCATGAGAGTAATTCAGATTAAATTTGTAAGAATACACAGACACACACACACAAAAACACAGAACTAAAAATGATACAACAGTAGAAGGGAGAATTAGAAAGAAGGGATTCAGTAAAAGTGAAGGTTACAAGTTAGAAGAACATTAGTACTATAATAAAATATACTCCATGCATGTATGAAATCTTTTTAATTTCTATTTTTTATTAATTTTTAATTGGATATTTTCTTTATAGTTCAAATGTTATCCCCTTTCTCAGTCCTTGCCCCCTGCTTCTATGAGGGTGTTTCCTATCCTCCCTGCCCACAAATTCCCCTACACTGGGGCATCCATTGAGCCTTCACAGAACCAAGGGCCTTTCCTCCAATTGATGCCTGACAAGACCATCGTCTGCTGGAGCCATGGGTCCCTCCATGGTTATTCCTTGGTTGGTGGCTTAGTCCCTGGGAGCTCTGGATGTCTGGTTGGTTGATACTGTTGCTCTTCCTATGAGGTTACAAACCCCTTCAAGCTCCTTTAGTCCTTTCTCTAACTTCTCTATTGGGGACCCTGTGTTCAGTCCAATGGTTGGCTGCAAGCATCCTTCTCTATTAGTCAGGCTCTGGCAGAGCCTCTCAGGAGTCAGTGATATCAGGCTCCTTTCAACAAGCACTTCTTGGCATTCACAAGAGTGTCTGTGTTTGGTGATTATATGTGGGATGGATCCCCAGGTGGGCCAGTGTCTGGATGGCCTTTCCAAAGCACCCAAACTTTGGTCTTCCTTTGTCTTGAAGTTCAGGTGAATGATAACTTAGGTGTTCTGAGATTTTGGGCTAATATCCACTTATCATTGAGTGGATATAATGTGTGTTCTGTTGTTGATTTATCTCACCCAGGAGCAATCTACAGATTCAATGCAATCTGCATCAAAATTCCAACCCAATCCTTCATAGAGCTAGAAAGAGCAATTTGCAAATTCATTTGAAATAACAAAATACCCAGGATAGCAAAAACTATTCTCAACAATAAAAGAACTTCTGGGGGAATCACCATCACTGACCTCAAGCTGTACTGCAGAGCAATAGCAGTAAAAACTGTATGAAACTTTTTAAATTTTCAGTTTTCTTCTTTGTTACTCATAATTGTTTTGTTAAATTTTTTTGTTGTTGTTGTTTTTGGGTTTTTGGATTTGTTTTTTTCAAGACATTGTTTCTCTGTATAGCCATGGCTGTTCTGCAACTCACTCTCTAGACCAGGCTGGCCTCGAACTCAGAAATCCGCCTGCCACTGCCTCCCAGGGTGCTGGGACAACAGGCATGCGCCACCACCGCCTGGTGCTTTGTTAATTTTAGTTGCTAGCAAATACAGAGACAAAGTGTAGAGTAGATACTGAAGGAAAGGCCATCCAGACACTGCCCTACCTGGGGATCCAATCCACATATAATCACCAAACACAGACATTATTGTGGATGCCAAGAAGTGCTTGTTGAAAGGAACTTGATATCACCTACTCCTGAGAAGCTCTGCTAGAGCCTGACTAATAAACTTTATTTTGAATTTCTTTTTTTATTAATATTTTTATTTTCTATGTTCTTTGTTTACATTCCAAATGATTTCCCCTTTCCCAGATCCCCCCTCCCCATATGTCCCATAAACCTTCTTCTCTCCATCCATTCTCCTATTACCTACCTCCTTTCCTTCTCTGTCCTTATATTCCCCTCCAATGCTAGATCAATCCTTTACAGGATCAGGACCCTCTCCATATTTCTTCATGGGAGTCATTTGTGATGCGATTTGTGCCTTGGGTATTCAGGTCTTCTGGGCTAATTAAGATCCACTTATCAGAGATTGCATTCCATGTGTATTCTTTTGTGACAGGGTTACCTCACTTAGGATGATATTTTCCAGATCAAACCATTTGCCTAAAAATTTTGTGAATTCATTGTTTCTAATTGCTGAGTAGTATTCCATTGTGTAAATATACCACATTTTCTGTATCCTTTCCTCCTTTGAGGGGCATCTGGGTTCTTTCCAGCTTCTGGCTATTATAAATAAAGCTGCTATGAACATAATGGAGCATGTTTCTTTATTGCATGCCAGGGAATCCTTTGGGTATATGCCCAGGAGAGGTATAGCAGGGTCGTCTGGAAGTGTCATGTCCAGTTTTCTGAGGAACCGCCAGACTGATTTCCAAAGTGGTTGTACCATCTTACAGCCCCACCAGCAGTGGAGGAGTGTTCCTCTTTCTCCACATCCTGGCCAACACCTGCTGTCTCCTGAGTTTTTGACCTTAGCCATTCTGACTGGTATAAGGTGAATCTCAGGGTTGTTTTGATTTGCATTTCCCTAATGACTAATGATGTTGAGTACTTCTTAAGGTGCCTCTCGGCCATCTGAATTTCTTCAGGTGAGAATTCTTTGTTTAGATCTGTACCCCATTTTTTAATAGAGTTATTTGGTTCCCTGGTGTCCAACTTCTTGAGTTCTTTGTATATATTGGATATTAGCCCTCTATCACATGTAGAGCTGGTGAATATCCTTTCCCAATTTGATGGTTGCCATTTTGTCCTTTTAACAGTGTCCTTTGCCTTACAGAAACTTTGTAATTTTATGAGGTCCCATTTGTCAATTCTTGATCTTAGAGCATAAGCTATTGGTGATCTGTTCAGGAACTTTTCCCCTGTGCCCATGCCCTCTAGGGTCTTCCCCAGTTTCTTTTCTATTAGTTTCAGTGTGTCTGGTTTTACACGGAGGTCCTTGATCCACTTGGAGTGAAGTTTAGTACATGGAGATAAGAATGGATCAATTCCCATTCTTCTGCATGCTGACCTCCAATTGAACTAGCACCATTTGTTGAAAAGGCTATCTTTTTTTCCACTGGATGTTTTTGGCTCCTTTGTCGAAGATTAAGTGACCATAGGTGTGTGGGTTCATTTCTGGATCATCAATTCTATTCCATTGATCTACTTCTCTCTCACTGTGCCAGTACCCTGCAGTTTTTAATACTATTGCTCTGTAGTATTGCTTGAAGTCAGGGATACTGATTCCCCCAGAATTTCTTTTGTTGTTGAGAATAGTTTTAGCTATACTTGGTTTTTTGTTCATTGCAGAATTCTATCAGACCTTCATAGAAGACCTAACACCAATACTCTTAAAACTATTCCACAAAATAGAAGCAGAAGGAACTCTACCCAACTCTATGAAGCCACGATTACGCTGATACCAAAACCACACAAAGATCCAACAAAGAAAGAGAACTTCAGGCCAATTTCTCTTATGAATATTGATGCAAAAATACTTAATAAAATTCTTGCCAACTGAATCCAGGAACACATCAAAATGATCATCCAGCATGATCAAGTAGGCTTCATCCCAGGGATGCAGGGATGGTTCAATATAAGGAAATCCATCAATGCTATCCACTACATAAACAAACTCAAAGAAAAAAAAAAACATATGATCATCTCATTAGATGCAGAAAAAGCATTTGACAAAATTCAGCATCCTTTCATGCTAAAAGTCTTGGAAAGAACAGGAATTCAAGGCCCATACCTAAACATCATTAAAGCAATATACAGCAAACAGGTAGCCAACATCAAACTAAATGGAGAGAAACTTGAAGCAATCCCACTAAAATCAGAGACTAGACAAGCCTGTCCTCTCTCTCCATATCTTTTCAATATTATACTTGAAGTTCTAGCTAGAGCAATTAGACAACATAAGGAGGTCAAGGGGATACAAATTGGAAAGGAAGAAGTCAAATTATCACTATTTGCAGATGACATGATAATCTACTTAAGTGACCCGAAAACCTCCACCAGAGAACTACTACAGCTGATAAACAACTTCAGCAAAGTGGCTGGTTATAAAATCAACTCAAGCAAATCAGTTGCCTTCCTATACTCAAAGGATGAGCAGGCTGAGAAAGAAGTTAGGGAAATGACACCCCTCACAATAGCCACAAGCAATATAAAATATCTTGGTGTGACTCTAACCAAACTAGTGAAAGATCTATATGACAAGAACTTCAGGTCTCTTAAGAAGGAAATCGAAGAAGACCTCAGAAAATGTAAAAATCTTCCATGCTCGTGGATTGGCAGGATTAATATAGTTAAAATGGCCATCGTGCCAAAAGCAATCTACAGATTCAAAGCAATCCCCATCAAAATTCCAACTCAGTTCTTCGCAGAGTTAGAAAAAGCAATTCTCAAATTCATCTGGAATGACTAATAAACTTTTAAAGAATAATTACTTTTTAAATTTTAAATTTTCTCCTTTGTTACTCATAATTGCTAGTGATTAAGGAAATAAGAGTGCTTTTGTCAAAGTTGTGACTCTTGCACCATCAGGTGTAATTTTTTTTTGCTTAAGGCTATTAATGTAAGAAACCAAGACACCTGAACTGTTTTCAAGATGGACTACTTGGAAAAACATGTTGAGGTCTTACCTAAATAAAACAGTACATCTTGTCATAACAAAGCATCTCTATATAGAACATAATATGTAATATGTTCTTTATTTATTCTAGCAAAAAGGAGATAATAATTTACTTGGCCCTATATTGTAAAGACTCTACACAGCATCTTAAAATAAGATCAGTTATGTATATTGGTTTATGTCCAAGAGTTTTATTATTCTGTGATGCTCCATTCATATCATCACATTTAGGAATATCACCAAGACCTTCACACATTTTAAACCATTCATATTGTTCAGTTCTGTACAATTTCAAATTTGTTAATTTTAATCCATATTTTTATACATTGGTGTTGGCAATTGTTTTGCTGCTTCCATCAAATATCAAAGAGATCTCAGACATATAATTTGTCTCAAAGAAATAAATTAAAGTGAGCAATGATGAATTCTGTGAAATTCTAAGTGTTACTTCAGAAAACTTAGAAGACTCATGAAGACTCAATTCATATAAAAAGGTTTGTGATTTAAACTTTTTTTTTTTTACATTTTTGGTTTCCCGCCCTTTTATTTTTTTCACATTTTAAGGAATTTGTGATCCTTTGATTGTTGTTTGTTTTGTAACAAGGACCCATTGCGTGGTGCAGTATTTCAGGGATATAGAAAGTAACTCAACTTCTTCTCCACCTTACATTTCTTTTTGAGTCTCAGGAGGGCTGACCTTATGGACTTATGTCTTCATGCAATGCACATTTCCTGTTCAAGGTACTTTATAAAATAGAGTATTGTTTAACACTGACCATCTTCTCTCATGAGATTGAGTGACAGATCTCCAGAACCAAAAAGCACAGGTATCTCTTTATTCCAACTGATTTAACTGACAAAAAGTAGTTCATGACACATATTGAACCTCTGTTTCAGTCAAATAAATATCAAAACCAAATTTATTTATAAAAAGCAGAGAAAGAGAACTCTCAGAAACATATATTTTAAAATAAAAATGACACTCATACTTACCACATTATTATGTCTATAAGACTAGATATAGAATTTATTATGAAAAATATATTAATAAGGATATGACTCAAATTCTAGTCATTAACATGAATTTTGATGAAGAGGCCAAAAAAACCCGAGGAAAAGGGAAATCTTATTATTTCTAATCTACACATTATTTAAACAAATATTTGTTTGTTGTAAATTAATTAAGACTCAGTATTTGGAATTAAGTTCAATAAAGTCATGCTGAATATGTAGTTCACATGACACTTAATAGTATAAATATATATGGACCTTCCATATTATAATAAAACTCCTAACTACTTTCAAAGCTTTATGCTAGCAGGAAGTATATGAAGATGTCTAGCACATAAACTTAAAATCTATGGATTTTTTTACTCTAAGAACTTCATTGTTTAAAATAAATAAAATGTTTCTTATGTTTACATAGCATAACTTAATTGATTAATATGTTTGCTATAATAAATGCAAAAAAATCTGATTTTATTATATTTCTGGCCTCATAAAAAATACTTAACAATAGTGATAGCCTGAAAAAATAAGCTCCTAAAGTGTCCATACTAATATGTACGCAATGCTACTAATATGATTAAGTATCTTGAGATAAACACCTTTTTTTCTTAGATTTTCCTTGTTAGCCATATCTAATCAAGATGTAATCTTCAAATCATTAGTCTTTTTCCCTGTTAGTTTTAACCCAGAAACATCTGATAGAAAAACATGTAATAGAAAAGTTCTAGTGAAATTTAAGGTGGAGAGAGGCCTACCAGGGGAGGAGCATGGAAGGTTGGAAAGCCAAAGAGGAATACCTCTAGTTTATTTATTGAGTTGTGGCACCACAAACCTCTACTCTACAGAGCCATATGCAACACAAAGCCTTTCTATATTATGGCTTTGTAAGAGTTCCTTAACTGAGTCATAGCATTAAAACCTGCTATGGGGAAAGAAACAGAGAGGGAAAACATAGGCAACCCAGTTCCACTTAAACATTAAAATCCATACCTGTCATTCTAAAGTTAAAAATAGCCTCCACTCTTCGTCTCCATAACTCCTTATTTAGTTAGATCAATTATTGAGATGGGATCTCAAGGCTTAGCCCTGACTTGTAGAGACTTGCTATGAAACCCAAAACACCTCAAATTCATGGTCAGCCTCCTCTGCCTCCTCGTGCTTGGATGAGAGAAGTGTAATACCACGGCAATATGCTTTTATGTTTTTGTCTTCACTGAAGTGTAAACATTAAAATAAATTGGGACTGTTTTATCCCCTCAAGCCCCTGAGATAAAGGACATGAATATTATAGGAGTGCTCATTCTTAAATAATAACTTAAATGACATAAGATGGCTGAGATCCAGAAACACAGTATTATGACCATCAAGACAATGCACTCTTTTATTTAAAGCACAGCATATATATTATCTGATTTTATTGGTCTCATTTTCTATAAGTTGAAGTCTGGTCCCTATATACAAATTTTCTGGCAGTAAGAGAATATCAGGTCTTACATTGGAGGCCAGAATCTATTTCCTCTCTAGTTCAGAGCACATTTCTCTTTAAGGAAACGGTATCTAGTCTCCTTGCTATGAAATACAGTTCTTGAATTCTTCTCTAGAGCAATAAGACAAGAGAAGAAAGTAGAAACAAATACAAAGAGAAAAGAGGTCAATGGATATCTTCTGTCAGATCTTGTTATACAAGAGCCCCTTATAATTCCTCCACAGCCCTGCAAGAGCTAATTTCAGCAAAATGGTGGGAAATAAAAGTAACTAATGACAGTCTGTAGCCTTCTTGTATACCAATGCAAAACAGACTGAAAACCACATAGTGACACAAATAAAACACTGGGGATATACATATGGAAAGAAGCAAAATAATCTCTACAATACAATTTTTAAGATATAAGAAGTTAAAGAAGATAGAAGATGGTAATACCTGCTGTGCTCATTGGCTGAAGAACTGATGTGAAAATGGTCATCCTACAATAAAAATTACAGTGTCACTTTTTTCTTTAAATTTATTTATTTACATTCCAAATGTTGGCCCCCTTCCTAGTCCCTCTCCCAGAGTTTTTCACCCAATATTCCTTCCCCTTTGCCTATGAGAGGGTGCTTCCCCACCCACCTACCCACCCCCACACACCCAGCTCATTCACCTACCCAAGCATCCCCTTTCCCTAGGGCATTAATTCTTTACAGGATTTGGTGTATCCTCTCCCATCGAGGCCACACAAGGCAGTTCTCAGCCACGTATGGGCCATGAACCACACAACCACCTGTTCTTAGGTCAGGGACCCCTATGGAAGATTAAGGCGATGATTAAAGGAGCTGAAGGGGATGGCAACCCCATAGGAAAATGAACAGTACCAATGTCACAACTACAAATTTACATGGATTTGCAAAAGATTAAGAAAAATTTAAGAATTTCTGAACAAAACCATATTGTATTAATAATTTTAATATGCTTCTAAATTAATTTGTTTTTATTAAAGCTTTTGTGTATCGTAAAATAATAATTTATAATGATGAAGCAGGGAAATTTTTGGAAACTTCAGAAAACTAATGAGGGGCCAGAATAGTAAAGACTTCAAAGGTAGAGAAAACAGGTGGCATGACGGAGAAAAGGAAACAATGAAGTAGGATGAGCCTAAGTAGTCTTAATATGGTAAGATACTCATCCATTTTGGCATAAGAATATATATAGAGAGAGAATCTGCCAAAATGGATGAGTATATATGTGGATATGTATATATCAGCACACTGACTTGTCAAAGGCCTCTGTTTCTCAGGCATAAATCATAATATACACAATAAATCAGCATTTGTCACACTGCCTAAAGTATAACAAAATAGATAATAACTGACTTTCCACAAACAAGACTAAAGAAATGGATGATTTAATACAATTCTGATATTTGAAAAAAATAAAAATATATTTAAAATTTCATAAAAATTCATTATACTTTAACTCTTTTGTTATGTTTGAAAATGTGAATATTTTTAGCATAACTTTAGTTCTCTGTTTTGCTCATTTTCAGGTTCTTCACACCATGACTCTCAGACAGTTGCTTTAAGTTTTAGTATCTTTTTCTAAAAAGCAGCATTCACATGGAAGCCTGTTGTTCTTGTTTATGGCTTTTCCTGCTTCATTTAATATTAGTGTTACTTTTCTTTGGGCTTTGCCTTGAAGCTTGAACAAACACATTATACGTGGCCATAAAAGATGATTCTACTCATAAGACATTTGTAAAAAATATAGTTTCAGGTTCTTCTTTTAATTCTAAATGGACTAACTGACACAGTAAAGAAATTAAAACACATTAAAGGATTTAAACAGATTTAAATTGAATAAAATTAATGGTGGGTTGTATTTATTATAATTATGTTATTTTACAGAATACCTAGATTTCTAAATGAAACATAGGTGGCATAGGAAAGAGTCTGTATGATACTGCCACACTGTGTTGATCTCATTGTTTTTTTTCCTCTCTCACTATTTTTCTAATATATTTTAAAAAAATCTTTGCAATGTGTTTTGATCATATGCACAGCCCTCCCTCAATTTCTCCTATAAGAAAACCTCTTTTTTTTATCAATTTTTTATTAGGTATATTTTTTTATTTACAAATGATTTCCCCTTTTCTAGACCCCCACTCCCTGAAAGTCCCATCAGCCCCCTTTCTTCCCCCTGTTTTCCCATCCAGCCCTTCCCACTTCCCTGTTCTGGTTTTGCCCTATACTGCTTCACTGAGTCTTTCCAGAACAAGGGGCCACTCCTCCGTTCTTTTTGTGCCTCATTTGATGTGTGGATTATGTTTTGGGTATTCCAGTTTTCTAGGCTAATATCCACTTATTAGTGAGTGCATATCATGATTCATCTTTTGAGACGGAGTTACCTCACTTAGTATGATATACTCCAGCTCCATCCATTTGCCTAAGAATTTCATGAATTCATTGTTTCTAATGGCTGAATAGTACTCCATTGTGTATATATACCACATGTTTTGCATCCACTCTTCTGTTGAGGGATACCTGGGTTCTTTCCAGCATCTGGCAATTACAAATAGGGCTGCTATGAACATAGTAGAACATGTATCCTTATTACATGGTGGGGAATCTTCTGGGTATATGCCCAGGAGTGGTAGAGCAGGATCTTCTGGAAATGAGGTGCCCAGTTTTCAGAGGAACCGCCAGACTGATTTCCAGAGTGGTTGTACCAATTTGCAACCCCACCAGCAGTGGAGGAGTGTTCCTCTTTCTCCACATCCTCGCCAACATCTGCTGTCTCCTGAATTTTTAATCTTAGCCACTCTGACTGGTGTAAGGTGAAATCTCAGGGTTGTTTTGATTTGCATTTCCCTAATGACTAATGAAGTTGAGCATTTTTTAAGATGCTTCTCCACCATCTGAAATTCTTCAGGTGAAAATTCTTTGCTTAACTCCATACTCCATTTTTTAATAGGGTTATTTGTTTTTCTGGAGTGTAACTTCTTGAGTTCTTTATATATATTGGATATTAGCCCTCTATCTGATGTAGGGTTGGTGAAGATCTTTTCCCAATTTGTTGGTTGCTGATTTGCCCTTTTGATGGTGTCCTTTGCCTTACAGAAACTTTTTAATTTTATGAGGTCCCATTTGTCAATTCTTGATCTTAGAGCATAAGCTATTGGTGTTCTGTTCAGGAACTTTCCCCCTGTACCGATGTCCTCAAGGATCTTCCCCAGTTTCTTTTCTATTAGCTTCAGAGTGTCTGGCTTTATGTGGAGGTCCTTGATCCATTTGGAGTTGAGCTTAGTACAAGAAGACAAAGATGGATCAATTCGCATTCTTCTGCATGCTGACCTCCAGTTGAACCAGCACCATTTGTTGAAAAGGCTATCTTTTTTCCATTGGATGTTTTCAGCCCCTTTGTCGAGGATCAAGTGGCCATAGGTGTGTGGGTTCATTTCTGCATCTTCAATCCTGTTCCATTGATCTGCCTGCCTGTCACTGTACCAATACCATGCATTTTTTAACACTATTGCTCTGTAGTATTGCTTGAGGTCAGGGATACTGATACCCCCAGAATTTCTTTTATTGTTAAGAATAGTTTTAGCTATCCTGGGTTTTTTGTTATTCCAGATGAATTTGAGGATTGTTCTTTCTAACTCTGTGAAGAATTGAGTTGGGATTTTGATGGTTATTGCATTGAATCTGTATATTGCTTTTGGCAAAATGGCCATTTTAACTATATTAACCCTGCCAATCCATGAGCATGGGAGGTTTTCCCATTTTTTGAGGTCTTCTTCCATTCCCTTCTTCATAGTTTTGAAGTTTTTGTCATACAGATCTTTCACATGTTTGGTAGGAGTCACCCCAAGGTACTAAACCAAGCAAATTTGTGTGCTTCTGGTCAAGTGTGAACAGTGGCGGGGGGCGGGGTGTTCCCTCTTAAAAATAACTGATCTTAACTCTCATCATGGAAGTATTCAACCACTTTCCCAATGGACATAAGGTCCAACAACAAGATGCAACCCATACCTGACATATTCAAACCAAGAACCTGTGGTAAGACAAATTAGAGACTGCCACAGCAAACCAACTATTATTATTCTCCTAAGCAGTCCTAGTGTTACATTAGCTCCTAATAATTTATCATGATACCCATAAAGAAACTGTACTCCATTTTTAAGAAATTATTATTTAATTCCTTTTATACATAAACAAAAGTCCATTGTGCATATTATACTTTTGTTGTATTTGCAATTTGTTTTAGTGTGTTCTCTGTGATTTTGATATTAGTCATGGACAACTTCAGGCATTTTCTTTCTTTTCTTTTGTTTTTTTAATTGAAAAATAAAATAAAATATTTTATGATAGGATTGAAGATTTATGCAGAAAATATTTCTGATAAAATTGAATAAAAATGTAGAAAAACCTGTTCAAATTGAAGATTATAATGGAAAATTTTATGTAGATATAATAATGGTAGGCATAAAAGTATTCCTAAGTTGATTGAATGTGAAAATATAAAAATTTTCTGATAAAATTAAACATTTACATGGAATATATTTCTGATAAAATTGAAGAAATATATAGAAAAACATGTTAAAATTGAAGATTATCATAGAAATTATACAGATAAGATGGTAGGGATAAAATAATTCTAAGTTGATTGAAAGTGGAATTATGAACATATTCAGACAAAATTAAAGATTTATATGGAAAATATTTCTGATAAAATTCAAGAAATATATAGACAAACATTAAAATTTACTATTTCTTCAGGTGAAAATTCTTTGTTTAGCTCTGTACCACCCTTTTTAATAGGGCTGTTTGGCACTCTGGAGTCTAACTTTTTGAGTTCTTTGTATATATTGGATATTAGCCCTCTGTCACATGTAGGGTTGGTGGAGATCTTTTCCCAATTTGTTGGTTGCCATTTTGTCAGATTGACATTTGGTATTTTGATTTTACTGAGAAGACTTTCTGTTCTGGTCCAGTCTGTTTGTAGTTCTGAAGGCTTATTGTATGTTCATGTGCATCTCTTTCTTTAGGTTAGGGAAGTGTTCTTTATAATTTTGTCGAAGATATTTACTGGCCCTTTAAGTTTGAACTCTTCGCTCTCTTCTATATATATAATCCTTAGGTTTGGTCTTCTCATTGTGTCCTAGATTTCCTGGATGTTTTGGGTTACAAGCTTTATGCATTTTCTTATATAGGCAAAAGGCTCATTGATTTTATTAGTATTTAAAGAAATGAATAGGGATGATATAGATTTCTGTAATTTTTCTTGTTCCCAGTTTTATTATTTGAACTTTATTTTTGTTATTTCATTTTCTATATTTAATTTGGATTTAATTGGTAACTTTTTCAAATTTTCCTACTTGAAAGTGAATAGGGAATAGTAATAGAAATATTTACTTATTTTACTAATATTTATTTCACGCTAAATTTTTCTTTAACTGCAAGACTCGTATTTTGAAGTGTTTTTTAAGTCAATGCAATGGTAAGAATTACTACAGTTTTTTGAAAATAAGTATATTTTAATTGTGCCTCACTTTATTTATCCATTATATGCTCATAGCTGCATTAAAATGATAAATTATATGTTAACTAGTAACTCAATTTTCTTCATTTCATTTATTCTATTCAACTAATTTTTTTCAATTTCACTTTCAGCTTATTGTCATGTATTTAAAAACTTAATTGATCTTGTTTAATTCAAGTATCATTTTGAAACATATTGATTAATAGCCACATAATTTGGGGGTTTTAATCTTTCTGCTACATTTCTTTCATTGATATATGGGATAAAACAGTATTTTTTTTTTTTTACTATTTCATTATGTTACATTTTATGGCCCAGATTATGGCACTTTTTAATTCTTCTATATGAGCTTGAAGTCATTGTGAATTCTTTACTTATCATAAGAAACTTTCAATGTATCTCAAATATTTCTAATTCACTGATAGTGATTTTGAGTTCAATTACACATTTCTTGATTTTTTGGCAGATAATGGTCAGTTCTAATAACATGAACCAAACAGTCCAACTCCCATATTTGATTTGTCTATAGCTCCATTATTTTGAGACGGGGGAATTTTCTTTTTCAGAGTCACTGTGAGAATTATGATTTTTGAAAAAATAATATATTAAAAATTATGCTCTGTCATATTAATGTATTATTTATATAAATTTATACTTACATTTAATATTTATATGATTAATTTATATGTAATTTTGCAATTTTAAAAGCGTGAACCTATTGTTCCTATGCAAGTTATGTGATTTCATTAATATCTACTTTCAGAATCCCTTTATACTTCTATATATTACATGAAATGTTAAGTCTGGAATATATACAGTTCATTTTTCATTTTTTCATATTTTTGGTTCTTTTATTTATTTACATTTCAAACGTTATTCCCCTTCACAGTTTCACCTCCACAACCCCCCTATCTCCTACTGATTGCCACCTGCTTCTAAGATGCTTCCTCTAAGATGCTTATAAGGACTGCCTTATAAGGCAGTCCTCTGCTACATATCCTGATGGAGACATGGGTATCTTCCTGTGTACTCTTCGGTTGGTAGTTTAGTCCCTGGGAACTTTGGGGAGATTGGTTGGTTGATATTGTTGTTCTTCTTATGGAGTTGCAAACCCCTTCAGCTCCTTCAGTACTTGCCCTAACTTCTCCATTGTGGTCCCTGTGCTCAGTACATGGTGCAATGGTTAATGTAGCTGACTAAGGATTAGTAGATACTATAGATATGTCATATGTTCTGTATTTAAGTTTAAATAATAAATGATTATTTACATCTTCACAGAGCAGTCATAGGCTAGATGTTAGTGTTCTACCTTTTTAATAAAATATGTAAGACCTTTGAAAGACAGATGTGGTTTTCTAATGACTGGACACTGTCCCTAAGCATCTGCTGCCTGCAGATTAGTACATCTCTCATGTCTCAGCAAAGAAGCTTCTTTTTGTAGCAGACTGTGGTTAACACAGGTGCTCACAACTGGTTTAAGGTCAGAGAATAAGGTAACTAGCGAGCAACTCTTACACCCTCCCCACATGCTCAGGAAACATGACAGGAGAGGAAACAGAAAGTTGTAAGATCTAGAGATCTGGGAGGGAGGGGACTGGATAGCAGTGTCTTTAATCATGAAAGGACTGTAGTGCTCACGAAATCTCAGAGCTGTGGTTGCCCGCATAAGACCTGAAGAAGATTGACTCAGTTCCCAGTCCACCTTGGAATATGCCTCATGGACTCCTATGCTCAGTTGAGGAGCTCTTGATAGTTGATGGTTGCTAGGGAAAATAAAATCTATTTTCTTCAGGGATGTGGGCCATGGTAGGTTAACCAGTGCGTGGCCCAACACCCATGTAATAGAAGGCAGCACAAAATGTATCAGTGAGATATTTAAAAAATACAAAACATGAAGTTGGAAAGGGGTTGGAGTGGGGGATTGAATCAGAAGCATTTGGTAGGATGAGTGGAAGAGAGGATATGATCAAAATACATTGTATGCACATATGAAAATCCCTAGAGATAAATAAAAGTGTATTATGTTTTTTTAAAAATGAAAATATGTACTCATTTTTATTATATGTGAATGGGATTTTTCCCTGCCTGTTTATATGTGCCCCACATACAAGAGTATTTTACATTGTTAAATTAATGAAACTGTCATGTCTCTTTGTATTATATATAAAGTGTTCAATAGAAAAAACTCACAAACATACTCTATTTTATTACACATTGAAACAACCAATCAGTAAATATTCCATTTTATACAAATGAACAGTTTGTATGGATTTGAAATTACACAAGCCCATTGGCAGTATATTCTGAACACCAATTCATTCTGCACAATGCTATATTTATTAATTATAAGAAGTTTTTGAACAACTGAATTATTACTATTTTTCTATTACGGTTATGGTGGTTTGGATAGGCTTGGCTCAGGGAGTGGCACTATTAGGAGTTGTGGTCTTGTTGGAGCTGGTGTGGCTTTTTTGAAGAAAGTGTGTCACTGTGGGGGTGGACAATGAGACCATTTTCCTAACTACAGGAGAGCCAGTCTTCTGATAGCAGCCTTAAGTTAAAAAGGTAGAACTCTCAGCTCCTCCTGCACCATGCTTATCTGGATGCTGCCATGATCTTGCCTTCATAATAATGGACTGAACCTCTGAACTTGTAAGCCAGCTCTAACTAAATGTTGGCCTTATAAAAGTTTTCTTGAGTGAAGAAAAAGGAAACAGGATCCAGGAGCAATTCCCAGAAAGCCACAGCTATAGCTACATTGTTTTGGTGTGTGTGTATATGTGTGTGTGTGTGTGTGTGTGTGCGTGTGTGTGTGTGTGTGTGTGTGTGCGTGTGTGTGTGTGTGTGTGTGTGTGTGTGTGTGTGTATGTGTATTTCTTTTAAGAAAAAGAATGCACACACATTTAATGTTGGATAAGAGTTAATCTTAAAAACTTGCGCCTGCAGTGGCACTTTCTCACTAGTGTTTCTTAGTTGTATCAGTTTTGTGTATTAAAATGAAGGTTTATTCTATATGTCCCATGAACACATAGCCTTTTGAGATAAACCCAGTATATTCTTTGCTGTTCTGCAGAGAGCTACTATAAACACCTTAGCAGGTGGTCACTGTTGTGCAGTGGATTTGCTAAGTGAATTTGTTTTTCACTTTAACAGATAGGCTACCTGTCCATCCAGAAGGACTTCGATTTATTTTCTCTCCTTCTACTCCCTGTGCGTCTGAAACTCTCCATGTTGTTGGGCATATTTCATTACAATATGTTGGCAAGTATCTTTCAGTAGCTATTCTAAACCTCTCCATTGTGTTATTCCTTATGTTGTTTTATTTTGTCTTTTGAAATATGCTTAGTTGTATATTACACATAAAGAATAAGAGAAAATAAAGACAAATACATAAAAAGAGAATGAGAGGGTCATGATGTCTGTTCACAGCTGTAAAACTAAGACTATGGTTATCTGGATTTAGTGATATTTGAATCATTCTTAACCAAAAACTCACTAAATCGTGAACCAAATAGATGCGTATTTGTGTGTGTTCATCTCTTTTCCTATCCACCCTCTTATCCTTAGACTTGCTTATTCTTTAAGAAAAGACAGTGCAATAACATCAAATTTTACAACTTAAATAGTCATTTATTCTCATTTTTAACAAAATATAGTAGAAATAATTAGGGAATTCCAGGACAGGGAAGTGGGAAGTGGTACATGGAGGAACAGGGGGAGGGAAGAGGGCTTATGGGACTTGCGGGGAGTGGGGACCCAGAAAAGGGGAAATCATTTGAAATGTAAATAAAAATATATCAATTAAAAAATACTGGAAAAAAAGAAATAATTAGACTTGATGGAAAAATATATTTAAATCTATGATGGACCAAAAGCTTGTCCTCTTGAGAACAATGTGACAAGGTCTTCCTTATAAAACACTTTATCCTATGACGCCTTCAATGTTAAGAAAGGTTGAGAAAGCTTAAATTGCAGAGAACTGAGTACACAAGCTGTGCGAGAATGGGAGAAATATCTCCACAACTTAAGAGTTTGCTGTGAATCAAGTGCTAGAGGAGAAACTGAGGCAAATTATGCCTTTCCAGCTGAGAATTTGATACATTTGACTACCCTAACAACAAAGGGAAATTGAGGTGGGGGGAGGTGGGAGTGGGGAGGTGGAGGGGCATATACTTGGAGGCAGGGGGTAGGAGGAGGGGTTGGGGGGGTTTTCGGGAAGGGGGGAAACTGGGAAAGGTTTTAGCATTTGAAATGTAAGTGAAGATTATAGTCAATTAAAAAAGATAATATTACTAAAAGTCATAATGAAAGGGAAATTTTTCATCAGAATAGAAATGAGGATTATATTCCAGAGCCACTACTGTCATAACCAGCATTACATTGTCTAGTCCTGCAGATAGATGAAAAGCAACTTTCTTCAGACCCACACTTCTAAAAACTCCACGTCTTTGTTGATCACAGTTTTCAGAATAATCTCTGACCCTTCAAGAGACAACACCTGAGTCATGCTGTTCATTCCCATCAAGGAATGTTACAAGACTTTGATAAAGATCTATATACACATAGACCAGAATTCCTATTTTCCTCTGATTTTCAAAAATGTTGAAAATTAAGTATTTGTTTTTGTTGGGAAAATGAAAAGGTAACTTTATATCATGATGAATATTTGAAATTAATAAAAAGTTTTCAATGTAGGTATAAAGTAGCAGAAGTTAACATTAGAAGTCACCTTCTAGGACTTTGTAATTAAAGTGAATTCAGTGCTCTTTCCGACACTTTGAGGGTAGATTGGTGTCTATAAGAATCTACTGCAGCTGTTTAGGGCAGTTTGCCATTTTTTTCAACCTCAGGGTACTTAAAAATGATGCTAGGTTTTTTGCCTCTATTCTACAAATAGAAAAACAAAATCTGGATGACTTGACATATTTTTGAAGCAGTTGCTGAATATTTTAAGCCTACCATTAAGAAGTACTGCTCCAAGAAATATCTCTTTCAGAACCCTCATTTTCATCAGCCATAGACATGGTCACCCTGCAGATGGGATATTTGTTCAGAAGGATGGGATTAGCATCATTTCCTTGACCAACACAATGTCCATTCTACAACTTACAAGTCAGAAAATCAAATTATTTTTAAGTTCTTGGTGTACATTAAGTATGATTTGTAAGGATGCAGTTGCTATAAATGGTCTGTGTATAATTAATTATAAATCACAAGAACCATTTGCTAGTTTAGATGTCATTAAACATATTTATGATTTTTGACAAGTGGTCAAAAAAGCAATATGAACAAGATTTGAGTCACTATAGGCATTAATAATACATGTGATATAAAAATGAGCAAACTTGAACTGCAAGTGAAACCTTGAGTGCAGACTATTTCTTTTCTGTCTTTCGATTATAATTGTGCTGATGCACAGTTACTTCTTAGAGATAGAAAACGATAGTAATTCTATGACAATGAATCTACTCTTGGGAAAGATGCATGTGAAGATATTTTGTATAACAAAAAGCATTATGAATATTACATAAACTTATTTTATAATGCCGTGACAGGTTTTGAAAGGGTTGAGTCTAATTTTGAAAGAAGGTGTGCCCTTGTTAAAATGTTGTCAACTACCATAGCAAGCGACATGAAAAAAATTCCCTGAATAAAATAAGGTAGTAACTTTCTTTCCTCATTTTTGTAAGAAGTTGTCAAAGTCACAGTAACCTTCAGCATCCATTACTATAGTCAATTATTGCCATTAATTTCATTGCAAGACCTTCTAGTAGCTTGCTAAATGCTCAAATGATGATTATATACTTATAATGATCTTTATAACGATTCACTTAAATTAAAATGTTGGTGTTGATATTTTTGGCTATAACTTCACATCTTATAAGAGACACTTAAAGAATTAGTATTGTATACTAGTGAAGAGTATTACAAGACTTTTGGGGGAGGGTAACTAGAGTGAGAATAAGTATGTGAACTGATTGTGAAAGTCGCACCTGGATTAATGAACATAAAAATCCATTACAAAGTAGCCCAGTTCAGTAGAAAAATGTGAGGGAACAGAAAACTGATTTTCTGGTTAGACTTTTATTCTGTAATTATTTCCTTCAAACTGAAACGTTTACTCTTAGATCAGAAATATTCAGAAGACTCAGAAAGCTCACAAATGTCAAAGACTCAGAAGAAATCTGAGCCTTAAAAGATTCAGAAGGATATATAGGCACTTACAACTGATCAGTAGAGGGATAATCTGGCTGGCTCAGCTATTTACAAGTTGAAGAAGGAAGTCCAAGGATGTAGTTTTATCTATTGTCAGCCATGATAGATAAATGAGGTATCTTTCTTTTATTTATTTTTTAAATACATTGTAACTTACTGTTTAAAAATTCATATAAAATATTTATTATATTCCTTCTCCTTCTAAATGATCCTTCCCTACCTCCTATCCATGCAACATTATGTTCTTTCTCTGAGAAAAGAAAAGAAAATGAAAAAATATTGAGGGATTTCAATCCAGCCACATGCTGTACTTGCTGCAATACAGATGTACCCTAATCTGAAACAATAAATGGAAAATCAGTGTATATAGAGAAACACCCATGTTTAAAAGTGATATCTAATTGACAGACAGCGTGATGAATTAGAGAAAGATCTGGCAGAATAGGATATGCCCAACTCTCATAAGAGAAGAAAAATAAGAGATTGGGAGGAGAAGGAGATTGAGCCAGAACAGCTGAGTTGATGCAGGCAGATAGTTCAGAAAGATCTAGAAAGTGTGAGCTTATTCAGCAGTAAGCCTCAGAGACTGAAAATATTCTAGGCCTAGAATCAAGTTTAGAAGCTTCAAGAACTAGGTCTAGGTTATCAATCAGAGGCAATGAGCCTCAGAGACAACAATTACTACAAGAGAGAGAGAAGAACCATTTTATTTATTTATTTTTTCAGTTATAGTTAGTCCAACACTGGGTATCTACCAATGGAAGGTTCAAGGATCCCGCAGTTGTTCAGTCTATGAAGCTGGATGTCTCAGCCGATCTTCAGTAAATACTGGGATTCCATGGGAGTAAACTCTGGTGCAAGTGAAGGAATGAACTTGGTAGTGAGGCAAGAGAAAGCAGGCAGAGAAAGGAAGCTTCCATGATTTTTTTATACAGGCTGCCAGCACAGGATGTGGCCCCAATTACAGGTATATTGTCCCCTTAAAAGATCTGGGTAAAATGTTTCTTCCTACCTCCGAGATCCAGATTAAAGGGGGGGGGGGTGTCTTCCTGCTTCAAATGATTTAAATAAGAAAAAATAAAATCTCTCATAGGTGTACACAATCATTTCTTTTAATTAATTCCAGATGTAGCCAAGCTGACAACCAAGAATAGACATCAAACCCAGATTCTTCGGAAATGTCAAAAACTAACCAGTTATGATGAACTAAACAAAGACTTTGAAATAACGACCTACCTTCAACTCAGCCTTACTCCATGGTAGCAATTTATTGTCATGAGGATTACAATATGAAGTTTCTCTGTAGGATGTCAGGATTTCGATCATAGGAAATCTTTAAAGGACTCATTGTTACTCTTGTATTGCTAGAACACAGGAATTATTTGCAAAATAAAATAGTCCCAAAATGTTGAAAACTTTGGTTGAGTGTTTTTTTTTAATTTATATGATAGTTTTACTCTTTGTAGTGATAACACAGGTGTTATAAAATAATACTTTCTCTGCCTCAATTGGAGATTAGTGGAGAAACTCTTTGAGGGTGATGAGAGACCTTGAGTTCTTGTCAGTGTCTAGGAGAGACATTTAATCAATCCTGTGCATTGCTTATCAGACTTCTTTCACATAGGTATTTCCCTGGGGTTATAATAACTCTGAGAAGGTAGGATCTGGACCAACAACTAACCAGACCATTCCTTGAAGACTCAGTGGATATTTGCAGAATAATGTGGTTATGAGCATAGCATATAAACAAATGTGTTCTGTGGCCATTGTGGGCACTGGAGAGGTAGGAATGTCACTTCTTACTTTGTTTAAAAAGTTTGTTTTGCCTCCTTACTGTCACATAAGCATAAAATGCTTCTCACAAGAGAGCTGAACGGTGGAGTGCTCAGTTTCTTACCTTTTGCTAGGTCTCGCAATGGGAATGGGCAGCTGGGTCTGGGCAGCAGAGGCAACCAGGCAACTCCTGTGGAGTCGCAGCCTTGAAAGGCAATCCTGTCCAGCAGGTTTGTCTTACGGTGGTTTATGTGCGGTGCACTAGATTCCAGTTTCCTCATGCACATGAAAAGTTCAGCTGCTTTGATGTTTCCATTGAAGTAAAGGTTAAAGCCTCTTTTCCATGAATTAAGGTGCAGATGTTCAGAGATGCTGTTTCTATGGTAATTGCGTGAACTGTACTGGGAATGTTGTTTGCACACTCTTTCCCCGAAGAATCTTTAATAGCATATATACCTCCAGTTTCAAAAAATCTTCATTCCTTTGTCTTCTGATTCTACTAATAAAGAATTATCCAAAGAAAATAAATAGGAAGGCCCTGACAAAATTAGCTAAGTCACAATGAAGTCCATTAATTAATATGCATTATTAATGCCAATCTAATGGTAAATGAACAATGAGATAGATGATTTCCATCAAAGAGAAACTGGTGATGCTGCTCTTAAGACAGTCTCGTGATAGCTTAAGCTATTCTTATCCTTGGCATACAGAGCCGTCTGAACACGGAGCTTAAAGTTTGTGCCCTCATACCCAGCTTATGAAGGATGTTTGTGTTTGTTTTTGAGACAGGGTTTCTCTGTGTAGCCCTGGATGTCCTGGAACTCACTCTGTAGACCAGGCTGGCCTGGAACTCAGAAATCTGCCTGCCTCTGACTCCCAAGTGCTGGGATTAAATGTGTGTACCACCACTGCCCGGCTATGAAGGAGTTATTAATAAAAGCAATTAAAAAAAATGTTAGGTAAAAAAGATACAGTGTCACTACCCATGTATGTTACCACTTAAAAACGTATCGGTACATATTTCTATATCTTAATAACCAGGAAAAAAAGATTCAAGCCTTGATCTTCAGAAATTTCTGTTTATCGTCTTCTCCATTTTCCACATTAAACATGTTTTCCTTCAATAACCGTCTTACCCTGGGCTCATAGCACCTGGTTCCCATGAGAATATTGAGTGCAGATGGAGAGCTAAGTGCCAGGGGGTGAACCACCTGAAGATCTGGGGCTGGTATCTGCAGCACTGGCCACTCAACTGGCAGTGCACTGTTGCCTGAAGGGTACTGCCTTAATATTTACTGCTTGCTTTCAGGAGCAGACTACCTTCTCTTGGTTTTCATGGGAGTTCTTTATCCGCTTTGTAACAGTGATGAAACATTTTGTTAATCTACAGACCTGAGAAAATTTGGGTTTTTGTCTTTTATTTTGTTTTCTTTCCAGGTTGCCATGGCTATGCACACATAAGCATTAACAGGCAAAGTTCAAGTGTATACTTGGCATGCAAATTCTTATAGCAAGTAGGGCACTGGCAAGAAAAGTTTCCAATGCTATCCTACCTGTATTATTGTGCAGAAGTATAAGTAATATGTGCATTTCCAACTCAATGATCCTTATTAATTAAACACCACTTAGAATTTTTCTATAGAATTATGCAAAATTACTCTTAGCATTAGATTCCTTATGAGCCAGATTGTTCATTCCTTTTTATAGTTGGCTTGTTGCCAGGCAACAATAAAGAAGTAAATTGGCCAAGTGGTATAGCCCTCATCTAGTTTGTCTCTGGATGTCCTTTACAGACATAAGCAGCAAATGGACTTATGTGGTCCCAATTCAATTAAAACTTAAGGCTGGCTTTGGAGTTGAAGCCTGGCTATGTCATTCTCTAAACCCATACATGCTTGTTAAAGGAAAATCCAAAATCTCTATTTCATGACAGAAGAGCTGTGAAGAAAAATAGAAAAGAATGGACAATTTTATTACCACCCATCTTATAATCTTTTGCTTATCATTTGACTCAAACTTTTCCAAAGGTGTGTGTGTGTGTGTGTGTGTGTGTATATTATCTCAAAATATATAAGATTATTAAGTATGCATAAACTTTCTCATGTGATAGTCACAGTCATACAGAATATTAACTACTTCTAGAAATAAGCTTCATCTTGCATCCTGTGTGTTTTCAGGTTTGAGTCTGAATCAGGTAACTAGGAATGCAACTTGTGTACCTTGGATGCACTTCATAGATTATTGTCCTCAAACCTTTTTGAAATCTAATGAATATGGCATTTAAAATGTATGTTTTCAACCATTCCTAAGCATTGAGGTTTACAGTAACCTCTGAGGTCTCCACGAAGGTTATGGGGCCCTGCAACACTGAATCCACCAGGATTGCAGTAACAATAACCACTGGATGACACTGCCCCATACCTCTTCTGCTGCCAGATTCTGCACAAATTTTGGGGTGACTGTTGTGGTCTCCCTAGCTAGGATTATCACTTAACTGACAAACACCACTCAAAGGTAAGTTTTGGACTACAAACTGCTCAGAACATTTAAGCTGCTGAGTTCATGTGAGACTGACATGAACATTTTGCAAAACTTTGAAATCAAAAATGCTTAATCCTGAAACTGCCAAATACAGCCACGGATATTGTGTGAAGCTTGGCAGAAATAGCTTCATTATTGTAGTAATTTTGCTATGTTACAGTTAAATTGTTTCTTTTTATTTAAATGATAAGGGGGAAGTGTTGCAAGATGTTTGATCATACTGTGAACCCTGAGATTGCACTATTTACTGGAAAAAAACTGTTTCTAGTTGTGATTTGGCTCAGTAGCAGCACACTCCTGGAATCTAAGAGCTTTCTGTTTACACAGATAATACTTTCTCTCCTGAGTGAGTATGTTTGTCTGCTCTTATGGTTAGTATCCATCAAAATCTATGGATTTATGTTATGAATGTGAATATGTCTCTTCACGTGTCTTGGGATACTTTAGACTTTCAGATTCAGTCTGAGTATACATTTTACTCTTTCACTTGTTCTAAGTGTTCTGCTTATTAACTCAATGATATTTGTTTTCTGAGATCATTACCAAAAAATCAAATACATTGCCAATATATAATTGTATCTAATATAGCTTTCTTTATTCTGGAAAATATAAGCAATGTGTAATATTGATTTTTTTTTGTTTTGTTTTGTTTTGTTTTGTTTTGTTTTTGTAGATGCACCCTTTCCTTTTTTTTTTTTTCCTTCTACAGGTACACTTTTTTATTACTTTTTTTTTCTTTTTCTTTTTTTTATTCGATATATTTTTTATTTACACTTCAAATGATTTCCCCTTTTCTATCCCCCACTCCCCGAAAGGCCCGCAAGCCCCCTTCTATGCCCCTGTCCTCCCACCCACCCCTTCCCACTTCCCCGTTCTGGTTTTGCTGAATACTGCTTCACTGAGTCTTTCCAGAACAGGGGGCCACACTTCCTTTCTTCTTGTACCTCATTTGATGTGTGGATTATGTTTTGGGTATTCCAGTTTTCTAGGTTAATATCCACTTATTAGTGAGTGCATACTATGATTCACCTTTTGAGTCTGGGTTACCTCACTTAGTATGATGTTCTCTAGCTCCATCCATTTGCCTAAGAATTTCATGAATTCATTGTTTCTAATGGCTGAATAGTACTCCATTGTGTAGATATACCACATTTTTTGCATCCACTCTTCTGTTCAGGGATACCTGGGTTCTTTCCAGCATCTGGCAATTATAAATAGAGCTGCTATGAACATAGTAGAGCATGTATCCTTATTACATGGTGGGGAATTTTCTGGGTATATGCCCAGAAGTGGTATAGCAGGATCTTCTGGAAGTGAGGTGCCCAGTTTTCGGAGGAACCGCCAGACTGATTTCCAGAGTGGTTGACCAATTTGCAACCCCACCAGCAGTGGAGGAGTGTTACTCTTTCTCCACACCCTCTCCAACACCTGCTATCTCCTGAATTTTTAATCTTAGCCATTCTGACTGGTGTAAGGTGAAATCTCAGGGTTGTTTTGATTTGCATTTCCCTAATGACTAATGAAGTTGAGCAGTTTTTAAGATACTTCTCCGCCATCCGAAGTTCTTCAGGTGAGAATTCTTTGTTTAACTCTGTACCCCATTTTTTAATAGGGTTGTTTGGTTTTCTGGAGTCTAACTTCTAGAGTTCTTTATATATATTGGATATTAGCCCTCTATCTGATGTAGGATTGGTGAAGATCTTTTCCCAATTTGTTGGTTGCCGATTTGTCCTCTTGATGGTGTCCTTTGCCTTACAGAAACTTTGTAATTTTATGAGGTCCCATTTGTCAATTCTTGCTCTTAGAGCATACGCTATTGGTGTTCTGTTCAGAAACTTTCTCCCTGTACCGGATGTCCTCAAGGGTCTTCCCCAGTTTCTTTTCTATTAGCTTCAGAGTGTCTGACTTTATGTGGAGGTCCTTGATCCATTTGGATTTGAGCTTAGTACAAGGAGACAAGGATGGATCAATTCACATTCTTCTGTATGCTGACCTCCAGTTGAACCAGCACCATTTGTTGAAAAGGCTATCTTTTTTCCATTGGATGTTTTCAGCCTCTTTGTCGAGGATCAAGTGACCATAGTTGTGTGGGTTCATTTCTGGATCTTCAATCCTTTCCATTGATCCTTCTGCTTGTCATTGTACCAATACCATCCAGTTTTTAACACTATTGCTCTGTAGTATGGCTTGAGGTCAGGGATACTGATTTCCCCAGACTTTCTTTTCTTGCTGAGAATAGTTTTAGCTATCCTGGGTTTTTTGTTGTTCCAGATGAATTTGATAATTGCTCTTTCTAACTCTGTGAAGAATTGAGTTGGGATTTTGATGGGTATTGCATTGAATCTGTACATTGCTTTTGGCAAAATGGCCATGTTAACTATATTGATTCTACCGATCCATGAGCGTCGGAGGTTTTCCCATTTTTTGAGGTCTTCTTCCATTCCCTTCTTCAGAGTCTTGAAGTTCTTGTCATATAGATCTTTCACATGTTTGGTAAGAGTCACCTCAAGATACTTTATACAGTTTGTGGCTATTGTGAAGGGGTCATTTCCCTAATTTCTTTCTCAGCCTGCTTATCCTTTGAGTATAGGAAGGCCACTGATTTGTTTGAGTTGATTTTATAACCTGCCACTTTGCTGAACTTGTTTATCAGCTGTAGGAGCTCTCTAATGGAGTTTTTTGGGTCACTTAGGTAGACTATCATGTCATGTACAAATAATGATAGTTTGACTTCTTCCTTTCCGATTTGTATCCCTTTGACCTCCTTATGTTGTCGAATTGCCCGAGCTAGTACCCCAAGTACAATATTGAAAAGATAAGGAGAAAGGAGGCAGCCTTGTCTGGTCCCTGATTTCAGTGGGATTGCTTCAAGTTTCTCTCCATTTAGTTTGATGCTGGCTACCAGTTTGCTGTATATTGCTTTTACTATGTTTAGGTATGGGCGTTGAATTCCTGTTCTCTCCAAGACTTTAAGCATGAAAGGATGCTGAATTTTGTCAAATGCTTTTTCAGCATCCAATGAAATGACCATGTGGTTTTTTTCTTTGAGTTTGTTTATGTAGTGGATTGCATTGATGGATTTCCCTATATTAAACCAACCCTGCATTCCCGGGATAAAGCCTACTTGATCATGGTTAATGATCGTTTTGATGTGTTCTTGGGTTCAGTTGGCAAGAATTTTATTGAATATGTTTGCATCGATGTTCATAAGGGAAATTGGTCTGAAGTTCTCTTTCTTTGTTGGATCTTTGTGTGGCTTTGGTATCAGCGTAATTGTGGCTTCGTAGAAGGAATTGGGTAGTGTTCCTTCTGTTTCTATTTTGTGGAATAGTTTGAAGAGTAATGGTGTTAACTCTTCTTTGAAGGTCTGATATAATTCTGCACTGAAACCATCTGTTCCTCTGCTTTTTTTGGTTGGAAGACTTTCTATGGCTCCTATTTCTTTAGGCATTATGGGACTGTTTAGATGGTCTAGTTGGTCCTGATTTAATTTTGGTATTTGGTATCTGTCAAGGAAATTGTCCATTTCCTCCAGATTCTCCAGTTGTGTTGAGTACAGGCTCTTATAGTAGGATCTGATGATTTTTTGGATTTCCTCGGTTTCCGTTGTTATTTCTCCCTTTTCATTTCTAAGTTTGTTAATTTGGATACTTTCTCTGTGCCCTTTGGTCAGTCTGGCTAAGGGTTTATCTGTCTTGTTGATTTTCTCAAAGAACCAGCTCCTGGTTTTGTTGATTCTTTGTATGGTTCTCTTTGTTTCTACTTGATTGATTTCGGCCTTGAGTTTCACGATTTCCTGCCTTCTACTCCTCCTGGATGAAATAGCTTCTTTTTGTTCCAGGGCTTTCAGGTGTGTCATTAAGCTGGTAATGTATGCTCTCTCCATTTTCTTTTTGGAGGCACTCAGGGCTATGAGTTTTCCTCTTAGCACTGCTTTCATTGTGTCCCTTAGATTTGGGTATGTTGTGTCTTCATTTTCATTGTGTTCTAAAAAGTCTTTAATTTCTTTCCTTATTTCTTCCTTGACCAAGGTATCATTGAGTAGAATATTGTTCAGTTTCCACGTGTATGTGGGTTTTCTGTTGTTTTTGTTGCTGTTGAAGACCACTTTTACTCCATAGTCATCTGATAGGAGGCATGGGATTAGTTCGATCTTCTTATATTTGTTGAGGTCTGTCTTGTGACCAATTATATGGTCGATTTTGAAGAAGGTACCATGAGGTGCTGAAAAAAAGGTATATTCTTTTGCTTTAGGATAGAATGTTCTATATATATCTCTTAAATCTAATTGGTCCAAAGCTTCAATTAGTTTCATTGTGTCCCTGTTTAGTTTCTGTTTTCCTTATCTGTCCATTGAGGAAAATGCAGTGTTGAAGTCACCCACAATTATTGTGTTAGGTGCAATATGTGCTTTGAGTTTTAATAAAGTTTCTTTTACGAAAGAGGGTGCCCTTGCATTCGGAGCATAGATGTTCAGGATTGAGAGTTCTTCTTGTTGTATTTTTCCTTTGATCAGCAAGAAGTGTCCCTCAGATTCTCTTTTGATGACTTTCGGTTGAAAGTCAATTTTATCTGATATTAAAATGGCTACTCCAGCTTGTTTCCTGAGACCATTTGCTTGTAAAATTGTCTTCCAGCCTTTTACTCTAAGGTAGTGTTTGTCTTTGACCCTGAGGTGTGTATCCTGTAAGCAGCAAAATGTAGAGTCCTGTTTGCGTATCCAGTCAGTTAGTCTGTGTCTTTTTATTGGGGCATTAAGTCCATTGACGTTAAGATATATTAAGGAATAGTAATTGTTACTACCTGTCATTTTTGACATTATTTTTTAAATTTGATTGCTTAACTTCTTTTGGATTTGATGAAAGGTTACTATCTTGCTTTTTCCAGGGTGAAGTTTCCCTCCTTGTATTGGTGTTTTCCTCCTATTATCCTTTGTAGGGCTGGGTTTGTGGATAGATATTGGGTAAACTTAGTTTTGTCATGAAATATCTTAGTTTCTCCATCTATGGTGATTGAGAGTTTTGCTGGATATAGTAGTTTTGGTTGGCATTTGTGTTCTCTTAGAGTCTGCATGAAATCTGCCCAGGACCTTCTAGCCTTCATAGTCTCAGGTGAAAAGTCTGCTGTGATTCTGATAGGTCTTCCTTTATATGTTACTTGGCCTTTTTCTCTTACTGCCTTTAATATTCTTTCTTTGTTTAGAACTTTTGGTGCTTTGATTATTATGTGATGGGAAGTATTTCTGTTCTGGTCCAGTCTGTTTGGAGTTCTGTAGGCTTCTTGTATATTCATGGGCATCTCTCTCTTTAGGTTAGGGAAGTTTTCTTCCATAATTTTGTTGAAGATATTTGCTGGCCCTTTAAGTTGTAAATCTTCACTCTCATCTATGCCTATAATCCTTAGGTTTGGTCTTCTCATTGTGTCCTGGATTTCCTGGATATTTTGGGTTACAAACTTTTTGCATTTTGCATTTTCTTTAACTGTTGAGTCCATGGTTTCTATGGAATCTTCAGCATCTGAGATTCTTTCTTCTATCTCTTGTATTCTGTTGTTGATATTTGCATCTCTGTCCCCTGATTTCTTCCCAAGGCTTTCTATCTCCAAAGTTGTCTCCCTTTGTGTTTTCTTAGTTGTTTCTTCTTCTGATTTAAGATCCTGGATGGTTTTGCTTAGCTCCTTCACTTGCTTGTTTGTGCTTTCCTGTAATTCTTTAAGAGATTTTTGTGTTTCCTCTTTCATGACCTCAGCCTGTTGACCAAAGTTCTCCTGTATTTCTTTAAGTGTTTTTTGCGCTTCCTCATTATTTGCTTTTGTATTCTCCTGGATTTCTTTCAATGATTTTTGTGTATCCCTTGCAAGGGCTTCTAACTTTTGATCCATTTTCTCCCAAATTTTTTTAAGTATGTCCTTCATGTGTTCCTGTACCAGCATCATGACCAGTGATTTTAAATCCAAATCTTGTTTTACTGGTGTGATGGGGTATCCAGGACATGCTGGTAGAGGAGAATTGGGTTCAGATGATGCCATATTGCCTTGATTTCTGTTAGTGAGTACCTGCGTTTGCCTTTTGCCATCTAGTTCTCACTGGTGTTATTTGGTCTTGTCAGTGCTGGACTCACCAGTGCAAGCTGCCCCTTCCCAGGTGGGTCTGGTGCACAGCTTACCTCCTGCACTTCCTGGAGACAGGGTGCAGTTGCCCAGGCTGTTCAGACCAGAAGCAGACACCTGAAGTCTCCTGCTGGGGCCCGCTTGATTCACCAGAGCTCACCTACTTCTCCCTGCTGGCTGCCTGGAAGCCCCTCTTGCCTCTTGCAGGACCTGGAGATGTGGTTTTGCTGGCCATGCTGATCTGGATCCGGAAGCGGAGAGAGTTGAGCTGAGGGCTCCTGCCAGAGGCCTTAGGACAGGGACCCAAGCTCTGGGCCGCAGGAGCAAGCTGAGCTGCGAGCTCCCAGACTGCCTCTGGGTGCACACTGGGTCTCCTGCACTTCCTGGAGACAGAGCGCTGTGGCCCTGGCTGTTCAGATCCCAAAGCAGGCACGCGAAGGCTCCTGCTGGGGCCCACTGGATTCACCGGAGCACACCGACTTCTCCCCGCTGGCCGCCCAGAAGCCCCTCTTGTCTCTTGCAGGGTAATATTGATTTTAAACTTCGTTTTGTCTCATACTTAGTTGTCCGCAGAAAATGCTCTAGGATAAAACCATCAATCAGGCATGGTTTATCTCAGCAGTAGATTTTATTGTGATGACTTGATATTGAAAGCAGTATATCTTTAATTAAACCTTTGCATGACATTCAATATGAAAATAATTTTAAATACTATAGAATAATGTGTGTTATTACTAAATTGCTATGTTATTTTATTTGACATAAGGTTATACAACAAGTACAAATAGAAGGAATATTCCTTGAAGACAATCTCCTGACAGTAAAATATGTGAAAAATTATTTTAGTTACTATATTTCTGCAAATCCTTGACCTTCCACGGGGACTAAAGTATTTATACACAAGGTGCAATAGTTCATTACAATACACAGTGTATCAGAGTAAAAATTCAGATATGCCAGTGTATACCCCCAAACTGAAATGAAGTATTGTATTCTTCAATGTTTAATGGATAATGCACAAGATATGATAATGAACACACATACACACACACACACACACACACATTCATGCACATGAATATAGTAGCATGCTTGTCAGAGCACAATTGTTGTGTGGATTCAGAAGACAACTGCCAACTCTCATCATTCCATCTTGTACTGCTGTAAGCTGATTTACTGACCACAAACTTCTGGATATTATCTCATATTCATATCCCATTGTCTTTATCAGATACTTGTGTTGCAGTGTAAGATGTAACACATCTTGATTAGACTGACATCCGTTTTTATGGTTGTATAGCAAGTGTATTTACACGATGGGCCTAAGACAACATACCAGTACTGAAATTATATGTTTTAAACTTGAAACTTGTTGTTAAAAATAGGACTATGGGATCTTGGGAAATCATCTTTAAATTAAAATTATAGGGATTGTGGTGTGAACAAATGGGACTAAAATAAAAAAATACCTTGTTTACTTTTCTCTGTACCACCAACTTGTCTTTCTAACACATAGAAAGCCACAAACATATATACACATATATACAGACACATAATGAGCCACTAGAATGAAAACAATTTAGTATCATAGACAAAAATGACGTATAAATAAATATATTAGCTATTTATAGAGAGCACTATGTCCTCAATAACATCATTCATTTACTTATTAACCATCCCACAGTCAAAAACTCTGACTCATAATTGTTCCTGTCTGAAAGAACTTCAGGGATGGAAATGGACAAGAGCCTAATGAAAAGGAAGTCCATTGGACAGGCAGAAAGTGGGATCCAGCTCAAGGGAAAGCCCCAAGGCCTGACACTGTCACTAAGGCTATGGAGAACTCACAAAAAGGGACCTGTCATGACTGCCCTCTGAACAACCCAACAAGCAACTGAAAGAGTCAGATCCAGATAATTACACCCAACCAATGGACATAAGTTGGTGAACCCTGTGGTTGAATTAAGGAGATGCTGGAAGAAGGTGAGGAGGAGGGCGACCCCTGTAGGAAGACCTGCAGTCTCAACTAACTTGGAAAATGAGAGCACTCAGACCCTAAGCCACCAACCAGGCAGCATACACCGACTGATATGAGGCCCCCAACACATATACAGCAGAGGACTGCAGGGTCTGGACTCAGTCAGAGAAGATGCACCTGGAAGAGACTGGAAGCTCCAAAGAGTGGGGTGGGGAGTGAGGGGGTGAGGACACATGGAGACAGGGAGTGAAGGAAGAGGTATGGAATGTGGAACAGTCAGAGGGTAGAACGGAAGGGGGACATGGATTGTAAAAAAAGATTAACTAAAATTTTAGAAAAGAGTAAGAAAAACAGAATAGACTATAAATTGTATGTAATGAATATAATTATACAGAAATAGTTTTTATAAAATAATAATTCTTTTAAAATGAATGCTGTATATGTGAATGTTTAGAACTATTTACAAAATATGTAAGCTGACAACATATCTAAATCATCTACTCAAAATACATAAGCTGACTTGTTTCTATCAATAAAGTATATTCAATAATAGCCTTATGGAGTTCTCTACATTGGCTATAAATCAAGTATAGATTAGCATTAATGAAGTTCAGTAATTGAAGGAAATGTTAATTTGAGATTTCTAGTCCCATTAACCTTTTACTTTAATTGAGCTATGAACCAATCTTTATCCTTTTGAGTCAGTGATCATTCTTTCCATAAAATTTACCTAAAGATTGTTTATTTATTTGAAATGACAGTGATTTTAGCAGATACCCACTGCCGATTTTTGTGATTAATTGAAAGAAATCATAAAACTACTGAAGCCATATTTGTTTTTTACAGATTTTTTAATTATAAAATAACCAAATATGTACATAATTAATCAAATATTCAATCAATAAATTGCAACTCTGAAAGAAAGCTAAATCTCTGGAAGAATCAGTTCAGTGTTCTATCAAAGCTCCTCTATTCCTTGTTTTCCTCATACCTCTTCCCTTTGGAAGTGACAATAACTTCTTTCTAAAATGGGAATTTGAAAAATGCCTGTGTATTCCAAATACACAGAAACTTTGTATTATTTACTATATTCTTTAAAAAAGGCACCAACTAGTCATCTATTATTTCCATAGTTAATGAATAAATACATCTAACAATTACTGGTTTTCAATCACCTAAGTGTTCTTTAACGCCTTCTTTTTAAGTTTATATCTCCTTCGATTGACAATGATTTTTAAGAATATTATATTATTATGCTTATTTTTGTGTATCTCAGTTTGTGTATAATACCAGGTATATACACAATGGAAGACAGAGGGGCATTAAATATAGCTCTAGATTAGATATAAATAGATGTAGATAAGCTATAGAGATAGATAGGTGTAGATATAGATATATAAATAAATACATAGAAAAGTAGACAGACAGATAGGCAGTTAAAACACACAAAATGGTGCATCCATAATGTTTCCAGAATGAGCTGGTGTCTGAATCAGTAGAATGAAACTTGCAGCAGTACCCAGAAAATAAGAGAAATTGTACAGTGGCCTAACAATTGAGATAGTAGAAAAAAATCAGCATACTTTCCCAAGCTCAGTTGTTCTCTCTTTAATGTTCTTTTGTTCTCATCCTAATCCCAAGGATTAGTGCCTAATCCCAGTGCCTAAGCAGTTACAATAAGGATTCACAACAAAGATTGTCAAAGGAGTAGTCAGGCTTTCAGCTTCGTATTAGCACTATTTCCTTTAATTCTTTGTTTGAGGCTTCTAGATTCTAGGACTGAGAAGATATTAATTTCCTTTAAGCAATAAATTTGTAGACAGCCATTGTTTGACTTTCAAGAATCTCAACTTGTAAAAGAATCTACTAAACACTTTTTCTTAAAATTATGTGGGCAAATAGTTGGGTAAGTTCTTCCAGACATCCTCAATAAATTATATATGGTGCCATCTGGATACAGAGATAGAGATAGATAAATATAAAGAGATAGATGTGTATATTTCTTTTACATTTAAATTTTATTCAAATAATAAATTTACATCATGTTTTCCAACTCCTCCCAAATGCTCCTCAGCTGCCTATGCTCTCTCATGCTCATGTTCTCTCTTTCAATCTTTCTTTCAAAAGATGGATTTCAAAACGAAACAAAACAACAACAGCAAAAACCTATAAGATAAAAATAAAGACCCTGCCCCAAGAAAACAGTACAACTTCTGACACACACATAAAGATGGAATTTCTTTTGCGCTTACCACATCTCTTAGGCATTTGGACTACTCTGGATATTTGTTGATATGGCAAATAACACTACATTGGAGAAAACATCCTCCTTTCCTTGCACCTATCAACAGGAAGTAGCTTTTTAGGCAGGCGTGCATATTTTATCTTTGTCTTTCTAGGGCTAGGATTTTATCTCACTTAAACATTAAGCCCTTTCACTTGCTGCTACAATCTCTATGAGTTTCCTATGTGCCTGTCTTGTTATTTCTGTAGGATGCTTTTCATTTGGAATCATCATGAGCCACTGGATTTTACAATCTTTCACTTAACCCGTAGAATTCTGAACTTTGAAGGAAGTAAATTAATAAAGACGCTCCATTTAAGACTGATTGTTTCAAAGTCTCTAAATATCTATATATTGTCTGTTTGTGGATGTTTGAGTTCATTACAAACTACTACAAGAATAAGCCTTCCTGAAGAATGCTGAGTAATATATTGAGCTATGGATATGACAATATGTCATTAGGAGTGATGAGATTGTTCTGTTTGGCAAAATGATCGTAGTAGATTTTCTACTGAAGCCCGTTTTCTAACTAAAGTCTTTTTTTTTAAACCACTTTTAAGAATGTATATTGTACCTCACAGAGTATGCCTAAGTACAATCCAATAGTGATCCCCAAACATGTTCTGCACCAATATATCTTGCTGGCAGGCCATTGCCATTTGTCACAGGGTTTATACCTGGATAACGATGATTAAACTTCACCTCTGAAAATGTGCAGAGTAGTTTCCAAAACTATGAGCAATAGTCAATAGAGAATAACTACCACTTGAGCCCTATCTTGACTTCTGATTTCTCAGTAACTCCTAATAAACGTGGGCTTAAGATCACTGTTCTTGTATCTCTCAATTTATTCAGTTTCATATTGAAAATTAACAATCACAATTTTCAGAAGCACATCTAAAGGTTGGTATTTTGCAAGTCATTTTTAGAGGCACTTTTGGTAACGTTGCTATTTTCATATTTTTCTGACACAATTATTATATTTTGTGGATTTATAAATTGATTTTTAAAATCCTTTCATAAATGAATACTGTATTCTTTCCATTCTTCCTATCTACTTTCAAACCCCACCCTTCTTAAATCTGTGACCTCACAGGCACACAAACATATCTGAGTACATTTAGTATTGCTCATGTTTATATGTATTTACAAATAACAACTTTGGAGAAGATAACATATGCTGTGAAGAAGGTACACAATTTTTATATTGAACTCTATTAAAAAAGACTTTAACCGATTAGATTATATAGTTGTAGAGAACATTCCCAACAGACACATCTGCCACATAACTTCTGCATATAACACTCAGGGATTATTGCAGAAGAGAGGGCAAAAAAAAAAAATATAAAATACAGAGGAACAGGAAATGTTTGTGAGATTGTGTTTTCACACATAAGTACATGTGCTGTAAACATATGCTGTAAATAGAATTTAATTCCATTTTAATTACTACAACAATTCTATTTATTGATATATTCCCAGCATTTATTCATGAATCCTTTTTTTGTTTTATAATTCAGAATATTTCATTTCAATACACTATTCTTTTAGTAGATAAATGAGCACACTAGCTGGGTGATTTTCAAGATGAGCATAAAATAATAGCAATGAAGGCACAGAATATTCTCATTTGATTTGTACTGTTCATTGAATTCAGTTCTCTTCTATTACTTCAAATATTTTTCATAATTTACTGGCTGTGAGAAAGCCAAATGTAGATACATTTCTAGGCAATGTGAACAAGTCATTTATTCTCAGTTATATTTAAAAGTGCTAATGCTCCATCAAACAGAGTTCTGTGATACTGTAATCACCAAAGACTGTATTTGCTGTCAGCAGACTCAATGCTTGACACTAAGTACATAACTCAGAGAATTGCCAGACTATTCAATGCCCAAGTATGAATTTCCACTGTTTGACATATTATCTGAATAATGAGCTGCCAAAAAATGATTAAGAAGAAGTAGAAAAGATGCATTATTCAGCTGAGGATGAATCAAGGGAAATTTCTTGGGTGTGTGATGCCTTATTAAAGATTTTGATGTACAAAACAAACTTACATGACATGAATTTCAATTGAATTTTTATTTTTCTACTATAACTCATTTGAAAGCTTCTTTCTTCTGAATTAGTAGTTAGATACCCTAAGAGACGTTTTAAAACACACCAAATTAAATTATTAAGAATTACTTCTTTATTTATTCTTTGAAAAAGAAAATCTTTTGTTATGATGATTGCTGACAACATATTACTTTCATTATTTCACAATTTTTTTTATTACCCCCCCCAAATTGGAATACTTCAATGTATCATGCAATGTAACATGGCATTGATTAATTTATTTAAATCACACAATAATAATTTTGAATCATGTTATGTAATAATACTATCACGTTACTATGTTCTAGAATGGTTAAGTGACCTGGTCATAATCTCCTATATAATACTCAAATAACAAAATTTTAAGTATATCACTGATTAGTTCAAAAGTTATTTATCCAAGAAGAAAAATGTTAGTATTTAAGTCACTATAGTACATATATAATATATATCCACAAAAATCCTGCCCTTATCATCATGGGTTTTGTGTGTCATTCTACAGATGAATAAGTAATTTTCAGTAGACTCTTTATCAAAATACCAGCTATTTCTCACTTAATTATCGTCTCAGTTTCTCCATTTTTTGTTGATGATATTATAAGAACTGAAGTTGCTAAATAACCAATGTATTATAAGAAAGAACAAAGTTGGATAACTGGTACCATCCTTGTAGTTCTGCTGAAATGGAAGACAACCAGATTGAAACGATCAGAGCTAAGAACTGGTCTTTACAAATAAGCTTCTGAGAACTTAGTCTTTCAAAGTAGTGTGCTTTTAAAGACGGTTTTCCATGTGTTGTTGTTGTTGTTGTTGTTGTTGTTTTGTTTTGTTTTCTCTGCTTTTTTGTTTTTCTTACAGGTATTCTCTTCGTAGACCTGGCCACCCTGAAACATACTCTGTAGACCACAATGGCCTCAAACTCAGAGCACTGCCTGCTACTGCCTCTCAAGTTCTGGAATTAAGCTCATGCTACTCCTTAGCCCTGTTTTGACTGTCTTTTTATAGACAAGTGAAATTACACATAGAGAAAATAAGATGGAATATGTTTTTATTATACTATTAGAGTTTTTATATATACCTCTATAACAATGCAGTGTTCTGGTTTAACATATTATTAATACTGACAAGGTTTAAACCAATTCACTTAGTTCATTTGTGTATGTGAATATTTGTTTCTCCTACATAATATTACTAAATTCATCCCATAGTATCACATTATTAATCTCTCTGATTTCAGCTGTGAAATCTTCTTTGACTTGCATGATATTTACATGAGAATTTATGTTCCTGATTAGTAACCTGATCATTGTGAATGTGAACTTGCCTTATTTTATCTGGAATAGAAAAAGTATTTGTCTAGGATTTAATTTGAACCAACTGTAAGAAAGACTTTGTGACAGGAATCCTTGTCCCACAATTATATAACACTTATTTGCCTAATAAATTGTTTAAAATTTTGGAAAAATGTGGCAGGAAATGTAAAAATTCATTAATTATGATCATTGATTAATGAATATAAAATAGCACATTGAAATAGTATTATTTTAGAAGTAATTTTATTATTTTCTTAATAATACCAAGTGTAATTCTTTCAATCAAATCTTCAAACATCCTTTGGAAATTGTACAATAATTGCAATGAAAATTTAGGATAGTACCTCATGAAGTTTGCATGTAAATAAAGAGTCTAGGGATAAATGACTGAGACTAATATAATACTTGGCAAGATATAACTTAGCTTAATGTAAATCTGAAAACATTCAAATTATGAAAGTAGACTTAATTTCTTTTGTGAATATTAGCCACAAATAAGGAAATGTGATCATAGATTAGAACCAAATACCATTTTCAATGATATCAAATATAAAATAATAAGAACATCCAAATATGGTAAGAAATAACAGTTTTATGTTTAGCACTGACTCTCACATTTATGTGATATAGAATCATGTAGGTAACAAACCTAAGAGTATGACTTTGACGAGTTCCTAAATTTCATTTATGGATATGAGATGAGCAACACTGCTTTAAACAACATCATTCCATGTGGTATGCCTCAAGAATAATAACAAGAATAAAATGTTTCCTACATTTGTGTTAGCATGTCTACTGTTGTCCATTGTCATCTCTCTTTTAGGTAGCAATCTCAATGAATGGTGGGAAGTTAGTTATATTGAAAGTCTTGCCATCTCTAAAAGACACAATCTCACAGCCAACTCATTGATCCTCTCTGTCTCTTAAGATCATTTTTTTAATTCTCTTTAATCATCTGTGAGATGCATGTGTGGGAATTATATGGCAGATATGTCTGTATTAGGTGGAACAAATTTATATACTCTATTATTTTGATTGACTATTGTTTCAATTATGGGAAGAAGGAAATGATATTATATAATCTCAAAAGTGAGTTAATTATTACTGCAAGAGCAAATACTACTGCAGCAGCTGTTGCTGCTGCTGCTGAGGATAATAACAATAGTAAAAAATACTAAGGTAGATTGTGGTGAATACTGAGAAATAGCATAAAGGCATGTTATGGTCATCAATGCAGTGAATTTGGAAATATGCATTAAGCATCAATATGTAAATACAATCAAACAACAAAATAAACAGCCCAAAATGCTATGATAAAGAAATCATAATTTTAATTTTATATATATATTTTTATGTGTGTATGAGCATATATTTTCATTAACTTCAGATCAGTCAAGTCAACCAAGATCAATATCACACTCTATAAGTTGTTCTGAGGAATTTTTTAAAGGCAGAGAAAATATATTGCAATGTAAAAGATTGTTTTGTATTTTATATAAATTACACCAGAAGAAATTTAAATAATTAATCATTTCATCATATTTTTAAATATCACTCTATTTTTTATTTATATGAAAATATTCCTTGTTTCAGTACTCTGTATATTCTCAGTTTATGCAACGTGTAGCTTACTGATTAAGTTCTCATGGCTATATGACTATTTATATCATGATATGTAATAAAATTCTCTTGTCAAAAATACAAGACTCATACTTTCTTGACCAGGTATTTCCTTTTTATCACAGTATGATCATTGTGTCCTGTCTTTCTTGGATCTGGCTTATAATGATTTTATACACGTAATGTGCTGCTGTTTATCCTCTAGAATAGGTGAAATATATCACTTTCAATGTCAACTTACAGTAGTGTTTATAAACATTTAAAACATGTTCTAAATTTTTCAGAAGAATGAATCCATAAATCAGTATTTCTATTCTTTATATTTTATGTTTCTATCAATCAGTATGTCTAGCTCAAATCAAATATAAAATGATAATGATAATAATAATAATAATAATACATAAAGGACTATGGAAGCAGAGCTTAGAAGAGAAGATGATGGTGTTAGAAGAAATAGCAGAATTAGGATGTAGGGAATATATGTATGAGCTAGAATGTTATAAAGAAAATTTACTTTAAAAAAGAAAATTAAGTTCAACTCAAATATTATCCCCAAACATATTCTAACTACTCAGAAAAATAGTTCTGTAAATGGTTATAATTGGATATTCCATAATAAGTACAGATTAAGCACTTTCTTTCAACTGATGATAATACTTTCAACCTAGCAAGACTTTGGATTGACATGCATAATCAATTATTCATTTCATCAAATTTATTAGCAATCCCTGCTCTATACATAAACTTTATGTTTTGGCAAGTGGAATTTTTAATGTTTAAATGTAAGTTAATCCCTATCTTTTTTTTTTTTTTTAACAAATAGGCTTTCTATTTATTCAAGCCTGGTTCCTTTACATGAAATACGCAATGACACTTTTCATAAAATGTTCTCAGTATTTCTTATTGATTGCATAGAAAATAGAGTGTACTTATGTTTGGTGTTATAGGCAGATATCTGAGTAGTTGTATCAGACAGGTATCAGTCATCTCAATATGTTATTAATTTGTCAGAATGGTTCTTGTGTATATTCTGAAAGACATTAAGATTGTAAACTCTTCATTTCATTTATATCAAGTTTAAGCAGTTCAAAATACACTCTCAGCAAGCATAATTAGACAGCAGTTTAGAAAATTACTTTGGCATATAAATAGAACAAATCTAAGTCAAATGAACATAGAAAAATAAGAATGGCTAATAAAACTCCATTTGTATGCTGAGCAGCCATAATTGGAATGAGTTTGATTGTGAAGTGAATTATGCTATTTGAAGTTAAACACATAAGGAAACAAGCATTTTACTCTTTGTTGAAATATTTTCAATTCAAATATCCTTGAAATAATTATAAACCTTAAACGGGAAATAAGCTTTCCAGGGACTGAACATAATAAATTTATTATCACCTAATTAAATAATGACAATATCTTTGGACAAAATATTTAAGTATTTGTACCTGTCAAATAAGAAAATAACGGATCAAAATGATATGCCAGATTTGATTAATTTATATAAAGTATATGTAGAGAAATAGCTTTCTGGCAGGACATATACCTACATTTGACAAAAGTATAAGGAAGTTACTAGTGGCCCTTGGTTCTGGAAAGACTCCGTGTAGCAGTATAAGACAAAACCAGAACAGGGAAGTGGGAAGGGATGGGTGGGAGAACAGAGGGAGGGAAGGGGGCTTATGTGACTTTCAGGGAGTGGGGGACCAGAAAAGGGGAAATCATTTGAAATGTAAATAAAAAATATAAAATAAAAAAAAAAAACGAAAACAGCTCTATGCAATCATATAGAAGCTACATTAAGGTTCCTGTCAAGTATTACTTTCACAGAAACTAGACTCAACTGAAATCCATGTCTTCATGCTTAAGAATGAGAAATTATTTACCTTCTAGTCATGCCAATGAGCAATTATTTACCTACTTTTACCATAGATTGGACTATTTCTTGAATGACATACTGGACTGTCTAGAGAAAGGAAAGTGATCAGAAGGATGCATCTATTTAGTGTATACTCACTATACACTAATAGTGAGTATAGTGTATAGTGGCTCACTATAGAGGGGATATAGACAGTTGCATTGCCCTGCTCCTTTGACTTAAATGTTAGATTGGAATTCATAGGAACTATGAAACTTCCTAAGTGTTTTTGCTAGGAAATTTCATTGGAGCAACATAAAAAGAATCTGAATTAGTTCTTTGATGGCAATAAAATGGAGATGTTAATTCCATATTAAAAAGTGTTTAAATTTATTCATTATTTTATGAAAATTAAACTGTAAAAGTGGAAGATTATTAGTAAATTAAGGAGATAGTTTAGAGGCACTTGAATTTCTGCAAAATATGATTTAAGTCAAAGTAGAGTATCAAAAGCTGTCTACTTAGAGAAGCCCTAAAATAATATTTAAAGGAAAAAATATTGAAAATTATCAAAAATAATAATTGTTTTAAAATCTCACTATAAGAAAGTGTTCATAATAACTCCAACTTATTATCCAAGCTAATTTACAAGGCCAGAATTATCTGATATGTCTAGCAAGAAATGAAGCCAGGCTTGTGACAATTTTATTGAGAGCAATTAGACTTTTTAAATCGTTTTCAAAAAGAGAGTATAGTGACAATTTCCAGGATCAATACTATTGTAGTTGCCAGGATACAATGATGTTTTCAAGCTATACAAAGTACACAAGATTAGTGTCTAAGACCAGTTATCCTGTGAAGCTTCTATGCTTCTTTGACTTCTCAGTAGACATAGAGAAAAACACAACACAAAGAGGTCTGAATGCTCCATTGCCTAAGAGAGCACCTCAGTTCCTCAGAGACAGGAAAACAAATAGTGCCCCAGGAGTCTCTAAAATGAAAATATCTATGGGCAGAGAGAGACAGGAAAAATTCAAGGTTTCCTGCACCCAACACAGAAAAAATATCTTAGGTATTCTCTCTCTCTCTGTCTCTCTCTCTCTCTGTCTCTCTCTCTCTCTCTCTCTCTCTCTCTCTCTTTCGTGTGTGTGTGTGTGTGTGTGTGTGTGTGTGTTTTAGAGGTTTATGTGTGCCTATAAATGTATCAAAGTTATATGCCAGCTTTCATTAATTTATATAAAATATATGTAGATAAGTAGCTTTTTATCAGTACCTCTGTCTACATTTGACAAACATATAATGAAGTTACTAAGATAAACCTTAAAAAATAGATTGCAAAAACAAAATATTACTTTTATTTGTGTTTTCTTTGGTGTGTTTAACTTCTTTAGATTGGAAGTTTCTTTCTAGCAACTTTTGTAATGTATTTGTAAAAAAGACATTTTGAAAAAAATTCATTTGCTAAGTAAACCTAAAATGAGAGATTATTGAAGTGTGTGTGTGTGTGTGTGTATATGCATGTGTGTGTGTATTCTTGTACAGAGCCATATTGGGGCAGTCATGCACATGGTCGGAGTTTAACCTTGGTTAAGGACAATCCCTGTCTTTGGGCAGGAATCTGCCTTTAGGACATAATAGGGAAGTAGGTTAAAGCAGGAATTTTTATCCTTGGGTGGAGTACTAAGAGTGTACTTGACTTTGGTCAAGGTTAACTTCTCCCAGGAAGCCAGGATCCTGCCCCACCTAGGGTGGAGTGCTGGAAGTAAAGGTTAAGTTCATTGTTCCTCCTGGTCTAGGAATTCCTGAATTAAGCAGGTGACCCACCCAGCTGCCAGAGCAGTCAAGATGAGGACCTCCAAGAGAAGCTAGCACTGGAACTCAGTCTGGAGTCTGGGGGGAATGGTTTGCCCAACTTGTTAAAAGGTCTGGCACCATTAAAGTTACCGGCTTTGATCAGTGAATATTGTCTTAGCCCTTCTTCTTTTCGCCCCTTCCCTATCCATCCTTCAGCTTCTGTTCCAGCAACCCACTTCATAATAGCTGCAGGCTGCTATGGAATCCAACATATTCTTTAGGTACTTGTTAGGTATCTTCTTGAGTCACTTCTTACCTTAGTTTTTGAAATATTAGATTTTTCCCCAGAAGCATGCTAAAGCTGAGCAGGAATGTTGGATACCTGGAACCCCAGAATTCTGGAGACAGAGACTGAGTATTTCCAGGGCAGGCTTAGGTAGCCCAGCAGGAATTTCAAATCTTACTTACCCTAGATACCTTGTCTCTATAAAGAAAGGAAAGAATGATTTAGGAAGAGATACAAAATCAAACATGATATAGGCCATGGGACACACACTCACACCTTACATATATGCCAATGCATATGTGACATCTCAGCATATGTTTGACACACAAAGGCATGTACAATAAATATATAGAGAAAAAATTTCAAATGGAGAATTATTCATAAGTATGAATAGGTATGAATATATTCAGATGATGATTAGTTTTACAAGGCAAGGGACTCAGGCCAGTGGAACAGGGAGGCAAAGTGCCCAACTTTCCTTCCCTCTCCTGCCCTCTAAATTTGATATCCCAGTTTCATCTTCAACACACTCTATTAATGTGTGTTCTCCAATGCCTCTTTGTTCCCATCTCCATTGCAACACACAGATCTCGGCCTCCAACCTTCTTTACCAAACTAATTTCTTCATCCCAGCCCCCAAGTCCAACAGGCTTTTCCAGGGAAGCTGCATCCCACAACAGAGAAGAAAGCAGGGAGATTCACTGTGGAACTTCATCTTTCTTTCTCTTCTCCTCTAAATCCAATACACCTGCTTCTTCTCAAACTCTGTAGTAGACTACCTGCTGAGGACTCTCTCATCTATGCTTGTATCTCCAACCCTCACTAAAATCTTCTCCTCTAACATTCATCCACTTTTATCCTCTCATCCCAGCCTTCCAATTTAAAAAGAGTATGGAGAGGAGGATAAAAACTGGTATGTAAAACAATATTAAAGATAATAAAAAGGGGGAATTCCATATAAACCTACCAGCTTTACTTGCTAGAAAAAAATGTAAGCCAGCAGTATACAAAGATTAGCTTCAGATCTTCACTCTTTCTTCTCTCCTTCAAATTCAGACTTCAAATTTCATTCCCAGTTCTATAGAAAACTACCTGTTGTGGCCTTTCTTAACTAAAAGGGAACTAAGCAGGGACCAGGATGCCCAGAAAAGCTTTCATTTTCAATGGATTAAGAAAATATGACATTCCATGATGAAACCAAATTTAAGCATTTAGTGTTGACAAACACAGCACCACAAAATGTCTTAGAAGGAAACTTCCAATTTAACTAGTTTAACCACACCCATGAAAACACAAAAAATAAATTAAAGAAAAATGTACCTACAGAAAATTAGAAGACAGAACACATACACTTCCTAAATAACATGCACACACAGTGCTCATGCGTGGACACACACATACACACACACACCACCACCACCACCACAACCACCACCAGTACCAGCACCAGCACCAGCACCAGAACCACCACTACCACGACAACAACAACAAAACAAGAATAATCAGCCAAGACTTACTGATATTTTGCAACATTGGTGAACTCAATTCACCAACAAATAATACACAGATTAATGTAATTGGTATAAAAACAGGATCCTTCTAACTACTGTATCCAAGTAACATATGTTACATCATGACAGACATCATATCAGTCATGCAAAAAGGCACAAAGCAAAAGTTACTATAAGTAAATGGAACTAAGAAGTGAGTTAATGCAGCCATTTTAATATCTGAAATAAAAAAAATAGATCAGAAGCTAAAACTAAACAGAAGAGATAGAGAAGTAGACTAAGTACTTATAGACAGAAAAACTCACAAGGAGACATTACAATTCTTAAACTAAACACACCAAATCAAGGAAACTCAAACCCAAGTCCAGAGGTCCAGTTCAGCATTCCGGTACCAGAGGAAAGCAGCAAGGGTGGCATCAGCAATCATGGCCAACAGCTGCTATTTTCTGGCAATTAATTTCTGCTGATAGCAGCAGGGGAAAAGAAACTTAATTACTTGTGTTTTTTTCTCTTTGACTCATGGACCCCTTTCTAGGCTCAGAATTTGTTAATTCTTCATGAACTAGAGAGAAAATAAAAGAAAGGAAAAGGAGAGGAGAGGAGAGGTGAAGAGAGAGGAGGAAGGAAGAAAAAAATGTTTGGAAAGAGTATAGATGGACCCCCACAAAAATGAAAGGAGACTCATGCATTGCAAATCTGTGCAACACTTTGATGGTTTGTTCATTGAGCTTCTCTGGTCTATGCTGGCCATGAAACACTTTGCTGGTCTTCATCAGCTATGCTTCACTGTTCTTTGTTGGTCATGAGAGAAACTTACCAAAACTCGTCTCATAGTATTCTAGCTGATTCTTGGTGCTTTAATCACAACTCCTGCAGATTCAGTAGATCCTTGTGATTTCTGCTGGATTGAGCTCTGGCTAATGACTCCTGTTTGATATCTGCTGTTTGAATGGACTGCTGGTATCCTGATAACAATGAATGGAATTGCCTTAAAGAACTACATCTAAACAGGTCCAAAACTCATTTTCCTATTAATTCATTTCTCAACAACCTCTAGTCAGTGGCTTAAAATGAAGGGTGAAGCATTAAAAAACCTTAACAAAGTAGTTCTTAAAAAATTTGAGACTGCAATTTCAAGTTTTAAGCCATGATTTTTAAGTCATAAGTTTGCATGGTTTTGTTGAGAGACAAATCATCTACTTTATGTCTTATTATTTTGAACTCTTGTATTAATAAACTAGTTCATCATTTATTTTCTGTCCCTGTGCCTACAGTAAATTGCTCATCCTCAGTTTATGACCTTTAGTTACCAAATAGCAGCCTGATTACTAACCTATAAGTAATGTTTTCCTTGATCATAATTTTTCCAAGCCTTTTTTGTTTTGCTAGTGAAATTATCCCATGCTACATGAAAGTTTACAGGGGAGTATTTGCATCTTTTATCTAAAGGGGGCTTGAAATGGCTTGTATCAGATCAGCAGTTGTATAAAATCAATATCAGGAATTCTGAAATTATCTATTCGTCTGTACAGCATTACTACATGAAAGTACATCTTTATAATGATTCTGCAGGAGTTCTGTTCAATAGGGTGGGAAGATGCCCAGGAATCATTATGCTATGTAATACTGGCAGGAAAGACATATCAGTACCAAGGGGCATTCTTAGGATGAAGTCTTTGAGAACCTTGCATCCCAAACTCACCCATTGCAGTCATGCAAAAGAGTAAGCCATCTCCAAAAGACTCTCTTGCTTTCCTAGATGGCTGATGATATCCAGGTCTACAAAATAGCATTACTTCAGTTTATATCACATATTGACACTTACTGACTGATAGTGGGAGGCTTCAGTGCTTCATTTAAACTATAAATAGGCTATTCAGGCAAAACCTAAACAAAGAAATGGTATTGTTAACTGACATTATAAACCAAATAGACCTAACAGGAATTTATGGATCATTTCCCTCAAATGAACACACAGAAAAATATACCTTATTCTCAGTGACTAAAGAAACATTCTCTGAAGTTGAAAACATACTGGAACACGAGGTTTAAATAACATGTTGCAATCTTTCTGGTGACCACAGATTAATGCTGGATATCAATAAAGCTTGTAAACTTATGAAATTTGAACACCTCACTAGCAAATGAAAAATAGATCAAGGGAGAAATTAAGAAAGAAATTATTATCTGTAGAATTGAATTAAAATAAATGCACAATATATGTAAACTTATGGAGCTATTCAAAACATATTTGAAATGAAAGGGGGACCTAACAACAGAAATACGCAAATCCAGAGAATCATAAAGATAAAATTACAAAATCTGTACTTTAATGTATTGATGAAAGATATTAAAGTTATCAGAAATTGGAAAGAAACTCTATGGATTGATAGGATTAATAGTAAAATGGCCATCCTACCAAAAGCTATATAGAAATTCAGTGAAATTCCACCATAGTTTTATCATAGTACTTCACATACCTTTGGATGACAATTTTCAGCTTTATATGGAAATACAAAAGAACTAGGAGAGCTAAAATAAAACCTATCAAATAACAAAAGAACTGCTGTAGGTATCACTGCTCCTAATCTCTAATTATACAACAGAACTATAGTAATAAAAATAGCATGGTTTTGGAACAAAGACAAACATGCTGATCAATAGAATAGAAATAATTCCACATGATTGCTTCTGAAGAAAAAGCATACGGGAAGAAGGATATCATCTTGAGTTTCAAATTCATTCATGAAGCTGGATGGATACATGCAGAAATATCCAAATAGATTCATATTTGTCACCTTGCCCAAAATTTAACTCCAAATAGATAAAGACTTCAACACAAGACTACATACATTGCACTGAATTTAAAAGAAAGTGAAGAATAAGTCTGAGCTTATTATTATTATTTTATTGGCACAGGAAAATACTTTCAGAACAGAACACTATTAACACAGCCAATAAGACCAACAACTAATGAAACTGGACCTCACAAATCTGGAAAGTTCATCATGGCAAAAGGCATCCAAACAAATCAGCAAACTAAAGAATGGGAAAATAATTTTAGCAAGTACATATCTGATAGATGAGCAGTATCAAAATATATAGTAAAGTAAAAAAAAGTGACATCCAGAAAACTAATACCACAGTTTAAAAATGGGATATAGATTCAACCATAGAATTCTCAAAAGATAAAATACAAATGACTGTGAAATAAGAAACCTTCAACAGCATTAGTCATCAAGGAAATGCAGTTCAAAAATATGAGATTTCACTCAACACCAATCCGAATGGGTAGTACAATACATAAAATAAACAATGCTAATAAGGGAAAAACTCATCTTTTTTAATTTTTTTGGTTGGGCTGCAATCCATGATATGGAACTCACACCCATGTGTGTAACTGGGAACATGAAATTGGGTATCCCAACGATCTAGTAAAAAGAAAATACTAGAATTCTACTAAGATAACATAGAAAAATGGTTCTTAATTGCATTTTGCTATTTATTCCTTTATATCAGTGCCTTGCTCAGCCATCATCAAAGAAAGAACACATATAACACTGTCATAGATTATACAGAGAACGTGACGTCTTGAATTACTCAAATTTAGTGGAGTATCTTTATCAAATAATTTCCCTTAAGGTGAAAGGAACTTTGGGAAATTCCGGCAGACACTGTAAAATCCATAGACTGAGAAGAAGACAAAAGGAAACAAGGTGTTCTCAATCAAGACATATAAACAGAGACTGAGGCAGCCTGCACAGTCTCATTTAAAATATTTTCCTCCTTTGCTTGTTCTGCAATTTTAATTTATTTTATTATTTTATAATATATTTACAAATAAGTGCTTCATTTCTCCTTCCATCTCCTTCCCTTCTCTATCTTATGTGTCTCACTAGCTCCCTCTTAATGTCACAGCCTCCTTTACTTTAACAACTCTAACATATGCTTTACAAATGAATAAACATATAAATCCAAACCACTGAGTCCATTCAGCGTTGCTCCCATAAATGTTTCCAGGCCTCACCACTTGTATTAGCTAACAGCCTGGGATTCATTTCTGGGTTGATTAATTCCCATCTCTCAGCAGTCTCAAATTTCTTGTATCTGTTTATTTAGGAATAAAATCCTATGGCATTTTTGGATGTTGGGATGTCTGCTGGTGCTTGAATGGTTTGTCTTCTTATACATACTTCATGGGTGCAGCTTCTCTGTCAAACTAGAAGGCACAATCTGACAACACTCTTCCTGGTCCTTCCTTGCACTGTAGCTCTTCCTCCTTTTATATTCCTGATATTCCCCCAAGCTTTAGATATAGAAATTATTTATTAGATGCTCCAATTTTGGCTGAGCGCCATATGTTCAATTGTTCTGTGTACCTAACTAGTTTCAGCTTTCTAAAGTCGTTTTCTTCCAGTAAGTATATCTGGACAACAGGATATTACTGGGGAGGGGGAGACAAAAATATAAATTTCTACTTGATTTGAGCATAATGGACTGATATGCACAATTTGAAACTCCATGCATTCCTAATACTATTGATGCTTTAGAAATCAGAAAAGTTGGTTTTCAAGTGGTTACCTATTATAAAGCCATCTGCAGTCACTCTGGGTGGCTTGGAGGCAGCTGCTATTAAAAAGTCACTCAGCTCATTAGTGGTTCCAATTAACTGATATGTACTACAGCACATTGGCAACATGTCTCAGCTGTTGAGATAAATCCAGGCAAAATTTGGAACTTTGAAATATGCTAGTATATTGTAGCAAGTGGACATTTAATGTACAGTTACATGGAAATCAATCTTTAAGTACCAATGACAGCACTTAAAATTCATCAACAACAATGCATCTACAATGGCATCAGTACTGTCTGTTTTTGTATATTTAAACACACATTTAAATGTGTCTGGGAAGAGGGAATCTTACTTGAGAAAATGTCCCCATAAGATTGACCTATTCTAAGTCTGTGGTTTATTTTCCTAATTGATGTGATGGGGTCCAGCTCTCCAAGGGAAATGCTACCACTTAGCAGATTGTATAAAGACTGGGTTGCTGAGTTGTATAAGCAAGCGACTGAGCAATGCATGTGAACAGGTCTCCTTCATAGCTCTGCTTCTGTTCTTAGCTTCCGATTCCTGTCCTGAGTTCCTTCTTTAGATTATGAACTACAAATAAAAAATGAAATAAATATTTCCTTTCCTAAATTCTTTTTAGTCGTGATGTTTTAGCAAAACAATAGAAGCCTTAATGTAAAATCTTATTCTAAATGAGTTATCCTTCCCAGGAACTATCAGTTTTACAAATGAAGACAGTGTTTGAAGGTTAGGTGTATATGCAAACTCTAAAAAATGAAAACTAATTTAGTAGAGACGAATTCTTATTCATCTGTGAAATGTTAAGTAAAGCAATGTCGCCCAGATTCTCAGGTATTTGAACATTTTGTTCTGAGTTGGTGTAGATATTTCATAAGGAATAGGAAGCATAACCTTCCTATGAAAGTATAGACATCTCTCTAGAAAGCCTTTGAGAGTTTTTCACCCTATTTCAGATTGCTTTCTCTTCTTTCTGCCTGATTTAAAGATATAAGATAGCAGCTTCCTGCTCATGCCACCATATCTGCAACTTGCTGCGATGCTTCCCTGACACAATAGGCTCCTATCCTCTAAATGATAGCTACACTAAATTTTCCTTCCATTAATTTCATTTGGCCATGCTATTTTATCAAAAGAGGAAAGTAACTGGTAGAACATCTCTATCATGGTAGTAAGATATATGTATTTTATACTGAATTTCAAAAACAATAATTTGAAAGATTACAATTAACTCCCTCTCAAAGTAAATCTTAAACACTTGAAATGATGGACACTCAGAGGAATAGAAAATTATGCTAATATATAGTAATTTAGTATTCAAGTAGTTATTATGCTTAGGCAGAGAAAATACTCCACAGAATATAATGAAATAGTCTTGTTCTGAAGCCAAGGGCTCCTACATCAAATACTTAAAACATTGAATAATATTTCAATAAATATAAATTTCAGTAAAAGCCAGTAGGTGAAAATATGCATATCAGTAAATACATGTATATCCCTAATCAATATAAATAAGAAGCCTCATTTTAATTCATTTTTATTACTCCCATTTAGAAATATAAAAAATAGTGCCTGTATACTTGCTAAAATCTGATATCAATCTACCACAAAAGTTTTAAATTCACTGAGTTTCAGGAGAGAAAATTTACAAGCATCCAAAACAGGTTCTGATATGGTAAAGAAATTTCAGCTCAATTTCCTATAAAAGGTAGAATTTCAAGTGAACTGATAAACTAGTAACCATACACATGGGAAAAGATGATAAATAAGTTTTAAATACAAAGATTTTGAAGAATTTTATTGAAATTCCTCTTTTAGGTGTTATAATTTATTAGACAGTTTGGTATATTTAATGTTTAAATATCATTTTAGTGAACAGAAATAAATTGCTTTAATTGTCTATCTATAGAAAGTGGTGGTTTGCATGAGAATAGCCTTTATTTGCTTATATAATTGAAGATTTTGCCCATATTGATATATGGGCAATGGATGGCATTAGACTGTTTACAAGCATTGGAGCTGATACAAGGAAGGAAATCAAGGTCCTCTAGAGGAGCAGTCCTTGTTCTTAACTACTGAGATTCTCTGCATCACCTCCATTACATTTTTACATTAGTGTATTTAAGAGGAGTGGAAGCAGTTTAAAAATTCTCAAGTTTGGAATTCTCAAAAACATTAAAAACTAAACAGAAAGAAATGAATAAAAATATTACTCATGTGAAAAATGAGCCACCTACCTAACTCCCTAAACTTGTAAAGAGAAACAATGGGAAAAGGTATTTCAAACTTATATGTAATACACAAAATACACAAATACACAAAAGAATTGCAATTATATCTATATTAGAACAGAAGTGTCCATACAGTTTTTACCTTGTTTACCACAGAGATTTATTTATCTCTAGTTTTTAGTTGTAACAAATTTATGTGGAAAATAAAAATTAAATTTAATTAAAATATTCAGAAACACCAAACTGATTTGTTAGCATAGGATTTACCTTATTGGATCTTAAATGACAGCTCATCCAGGTCATTAGTCTACAATATATTTACAATGTTGAATAACTGTTTCCTTAAGAATATAGCTTGAAACACTAGTGAAATTTTGCATGCTTAACATAGCTCATTTAGCTGCACAGTAGGTCTATATTTAAATTTTTCCTGATGAAATGAAGGAATAAGCCATCAAGTTACACTATTAAAGCAAAAGTAAAACAATAAAACATTATATAAAGCTGCCAAAGAGGTTGCATATGAAACAGAAACATTTGCTTATACAAAGAAATAATGCATCTATCAGACAAAAGTATGCAGAGATGAAATTGAAAAGAAACTACATTTTCGGTTTACTTGGCTTTCCTTGATTAGCCACAGATGGGCTGGACCTTCAGAGCCATTCAGCTTTTCTTCTGAGGCTAAGTTGAAGAGTCCACACCTGATGGGCAATGAGGGAGGTGCTTCTGTCTCATCCTCACCCTGTTTCTTCTCAACTGCTGGTGTTGCCTTTTGCTCTTTAAGTTCCTAGTAATGCTAGTAATTACTTTTCTTGACTTATTAGCCACACAACAGGCCATTTTATGTCAACTAAAAATGGGATACGTAAATAAATTTCTTAGAGATTAATATTAAAACTGGAGAATTTTATACTTACAGCTAAAAAAGACATTTCATAGATTAAGCAAAATAAATATTTATGAAGAAAGAAAAATGTAACAATATCATTTTTACCCCTAATATAAGAAATTAATTTAACAAAATAGAATCATAGATTAACAGGAAGGAAAAAAGGTGAAATTCTATCTTTTTTACTGTCTCATCAAATCTCTATGAGTCAAGTTCAAGAATCAGATGACAGTGAGCTAGGCAGGGATCGTCTGACACTATTTTAGAGTGTCATTTCTGATCAACATTAAAATTTCAGACTACTGCATATAGAGACTTGTTCCAGTAAGCCAGTTCATCAAATACATAGATAAACTTATTAAAGTTACTGTAGTGGGAGATTTTTCATATACTTGTAAATGTACTTGCTTGTGATCCTATAGTTGTTAACCTGTATCAACTTGATTAGGATACATTCCAAATTTAGATGAATAGTGCTCTTAAATAATAACTTTAATAACCATGCTCTCCAGTGAATCACAATTTAAAAGACTTTTTGTCTATTATATACTTTATTTTTATTTAACACTATTTTAAATTTAAATACATTTTGTTCATACTCTTTCCCTTCCCCAAGCCATTCTCACTACCCAAGGAAAACAAACAAAAACAGTACATTAAAATCCCTCGAAAACAAAGAGCAACAACAACAAATATATAATTCTTCTCCAAAATTACTTTCCAAATTGAAAGTAAATAAAACAAGGCATATTAAAAAATCTTCAGATCCTTTTACATAGTGGTCAACTCTTCTTGAATATGAGTTCTTGAATAGTTGATATACTCAGCAGCACTTCACTTCAGAAAAATGATTTTCCTTTCCCAGTAGGTGTAAATTACAATTCCATTGTTAACTTTTACCATAGTGGCTAGATTTTCATTCATCCATTCATCCAATTTTTAAAATATAAAAAATAAAATATAATAAGACAAGATGAAAACCATCACATTGAAGTTGGACAAGATTAACCAAAGAACCCAGGAGAAGGTGTGAGATTCAGAGACTTACTCATTCACACCCTCAGGATTCCCATTAAAAACACTAAACTGGGAACCATAATATTTACCCAAAGGACATGGCACAGAGCCAGGCACGCCATGCGCATACTGCTTCAAGCTCTGTGAGTTTATAAGATTGTTCATGTTGAATTAGGAGGGCTTGTTTCATTGATGTCCTCTCTCTCTTCTGGGTGACATACTATTTCTGGTCCACTTCTCCTGGTTTCTCAGAAGTCTGAAGGGAAGGGTTTGAGGAAGATATCCCATTGAGGTTTCTCTTTCTTGGTGTAATGTGAGGCTGTGTTTCTCTATATTTTTTCCCATATTCTGAAGAAGGAAACTGCTACAGTCAAGGCTGAATAAGGCACTTCCCCATACATATAGAAGAATATCATTAGGAGTCATTTTTATCACTACATTCTGCTCTCTTTTTTTACACAACTATTGCTTGGAGGGAAGTGTAGTTATTGACTTCATTAATGGCACCTTGCTGTCTTGTTGTGAATAGCAACTTACAGTCTTGATTAACAATCTAGAAGCTTCACTTAGAGACACAAAATACTCAGTTTGTTGGATCTCTGTGATCCCATCTGTACTGTCTGGTTTCATGAGTCAATTTGACAGAAGCTGGAGTTATCACAGAAACAGGAGCTTCCCTTGAGGAAATGGCCCCCATGAGACCCAACTGTAAGGCATTTTCTCAACTAGTGATCAAGGGGGTTGGACCCAGCCCATTGTAGGTAGTGCCATCCCTGGGATGATAGTCCTGGGTTCTATAAGAGAGCAGGCTGAGCAAGCCAGAGGAAGCAAGCCAGTAAGCAGCACCCCTTCATGGCCTCTGCATCAGCTCCTGCTTCCTGACCTCCTTGAGTTCTAGTCTTGTGAACAGCAATTTGGAAAGTATAAGGTGAATAAACCTTTTCCTCCCCAACTTGCTTCTTTGTCATGATGCTTTGTGCAGGAATAGAAACCCTGACTATGACAACATTCCATTCTTTCGTGCTTTCATTTAGAACATCTTCATATGTTTATATGTGTTAGGAAGTTTCTACATTGTGTTAATATAATGCTATCCCTCAATGACCCTTAATGTTACTTTCTATCTTTTTATTATACTTCACTTTTAATGAGTAGGAAACCCGTTAAAGAAAAAATTACTCATGCAGACATCATTAATCTATTCATGCTTTCTTTCTGTAAATGAAATAAATGTTTTAATTTCTTACCCGTGGTTTGTCACTGTTTTTTTTTTAAACAAATGGCAGGGCAGGCATATTTTTTGCATGTTCATTATAATAATTAGTGTCTTTATTTTAAACAGTTTAGTCAGGAGTTTCAAGAAGTTGAACTTGTAAACAATATTTATACTGAAACACTTTTAGGCTGATTATTTTCAATTAGTAAGGATATAACTTTTCATTGACATTTATTTTGAATCTCAAGCTTTTGAGAAAACATACTTGTTAGATTATCATATTCAATGTATTAATTATGAGGTTTTGAGTTTTTCCTTGATATAAATTTTTAAATGTTTTCCTGTATTAAAAATGTTAAAGGACGAAGTAAAGGAAGCAAACTTTCAATTCTGGTTTTTTAGCATATACTTCCAATTCTAGCAGACATTATGATATGATAGTTACTGAATGCAGGTCCTTCTGTTGGAACATTTCTGTACATTGATTAGTTTACCATTTCAGAAAAAGTGTTCAACGCTAATTGATATCTGTCATGGAATTATGAGTACAGACTTTTAATTATCTGAAGTATGATCTCATATCTAATTACTTAGCAATGTGCACTCAAATTTTATTAATTAAAATGAGAGTTTAAATGAATGTCAATAACAAAGTTCTTCTTTTATCTTTTCCTTCTCTCCATACAATTCTTTTTTGTCCAGCGATTTAATTCTAAAACCTGGATTTGCTTAAGATAATGTTACAAAGTAGATATTTTGTCCATATAATTCTCACCAGAGGGGCTGGTGAGATAGCTCAGGGGTTAAGGGCACTGAGTGCTCTTCCAAAGGTTCTGAGTTCAAATCCCTGCAATCAAATGGTGGTTCACAACCATCCATAATGAGATCTGATGCCCTCTTCTGGTGTCTGAAGACAGCTACTGTATACTCACATGTAATAAATAAATAAATCTTTAAGAAAACAATTCTCACAGGCAATTATTATGGATGCAGTGTTTTTTCTTCAATTTTTAGTTCGCTTCTCTCTTTGCAGCTCTAGGCCCATTGTCACTGAATTCAAAGCATTTACACAACAGACAAATGTTCTGTCATTTTTACTTGTTATAAATGACAAACTGGAAAGTGGTAGCTAGGCAGGATAGACTGGATTTCATTTGTTTTGATAACTATGTTGTTACTGCACTGTTTTTTCAATCCCCCCAAATTTGGATACTTACAGTGAACCAAGTTCCAGGAGGCAATGGGATTCTTGTAAAACCAACCAGAGCCGCATATTCCCAATTTATGGAAAAGACCACTTCTTGACCTTTGTTTTCACTTCTTTCTGTGTTCCAGATTTTCCCATCCTCACACATTATTTCGTTCACCACAACTCTGACTCTTGGTTTCCTTAGTTTTATCACCTCTTTTTATTCTTCCTATTTTTGTTGAATTCTATATAAAACAGTTATTTTTCAATATTTTGTTTCTTATGTGTCCATTATCAGGGTATAGCTGATACATTTTTTAGTGGTGATTGAACCTAGGACCTCACAATATCTAGGAAAATACTCTCTAAGCTTTAAGCCAATCCCACCACGTCTTATTTTACCATATGTAGCAGGATGGTGATTTTGTAAATTGATACCACAGAAACTGAGAATATTATTGTTATAATATTTAATGGATACTAACACCATTACTATTAATCAGAGTCAACCAGCTTGGTTTTTCTTAGGTAATATTGTACTGGTCATAGAGTTGCACATCTCTGTAATTTAATGAAAACATTGAGAAAAAGCAGAAACTAATGCTTGAACAGTTCTTTTGGAACACGAATATTTACTGCTAGTTAGAAAAACCTTCTAGTGATAATTAGGTGTGTTAGATTTTAGTGTATGTCAGAAATTTCCATCATAAATAGTAGTTATTTTCAATGATTTTTCTTTCTACACAGTATTTGAAGTTTTCATTAAAAAAGGATTTAAGTATAACATGTATGTTAAACAATGCTTATATATATACTCTGTATCTAATAATAAATACACTATTGTGGTATAAAATATACATTTAGATTCTATATGATACTTCTCAGTCATAATTATTAGCTAAATCTTCTAGTTTGTTTAGAAAATATTCTATTATTTTTATTTTTATTTAAAATATGGAAAGGTATGCAGAAAGCATATGGAGTAATAATTATATATTACTTACAATATATGAGAAGAAACTTTTAAACAAATTATAAAGGAGATGATAAAAGTGATTTGTGGAATGAATATAATCACAGTAGGTTTCATCCACAGAGAAAACTGTCAAAAAGAAAACCATGATTTCCTACAGTGGATATACACTAAAAATAAAGGTTCTACAATGATAAATTATATTAATAATGATCACTGATAAATTAACTTCTCCTAATCTTAATTTTATTAGTCATTGCATTTGAAAAGTAAATTTAACTCAACATTCACAACTAATGCGTGCCTTGCAAAGCCCTAAAGAATAATATAACTTAGTGAACAAATGTTATAATATTTAGATGCTGTAACAGTAAGGACTGTGAAGCATTAGTTATGAAATAATAGAACTGTGGCATTGGTTACATTTATATCTTATTCTTCTGTCATCTGTTTTTACAATCCACCCTGCAGGTAGCTTTGAGTTGTTTGTTCATTTCATTTTCAGACTATATTCAAAGACATGCCTTGCCGGGCGTTGGTGGCGCACGCCTGTAATCCCAGTACTCTGGGAGGCAGAGGCAGGCGGATTTCTGAGTTCGAGGCCAGCCTGGTCTACAGAGTGAGTTCCAGGACAGCCAGGGCTACACAGAGAAACCCTGTCTCAAAAAAAAACAAATCCAAAAAACCAAACAACAAAACAAAAACAAAGACATGCCTTATAGAAAATTTTCTTGTTACCCTCTCTTGAGGACAACTTTTTTTTTTTAATTTTTTTTATTCGATATAATTTATTTACATTTCAAATGATTTCCCCTTTTCTAGCCCCCGACTCCCCGAAAGTCCCGTAAGCCCCCTTCTCTTCCCCTGTCCTCCCACCCACCCCTTCCCACATCCCCGTTCTGGTTTTGTCGAATACTGCTTCACTGAGTCTTTCCAGAACCAGGGGCCACTCCTCCTTTCTTCTTGTATCTCATTTGATGTGTGGATTATGTTTTGGGTATTCCAGTTTTCTAGGTTAATATCCACTTATTAGTGAGTGCATACCATGATTCACCTTTTGAGTCTGGGTTACCTCACTTAGTATGATGTTCTCTAGCTCCATCCATTTGCCTAAGAATTTCATGAATTCATTGTTTCTAATGGCTGAATAGTACTCCATTGTGTAGATATACCACATTTTTTGCATCCACTCTTCTGTTGAGGGATACCTGGGTTCTTTCCAGCATCTGGCAATTATAAATAGGGCTGCTATGAACATAGTAGAGCATGTATCCTTATTACATGGTGGGGAATCCTCTGGGTATATGCCCAGGAGTGGTATAGCAGGATCTTCTGGAAGTGAGGTGCCCAGTTTTCGGAGGAACCGCCAGATTGCTTTCCAGAGTGGTTGTACCAATTTGCAACCCCACCAGCAGTGGAGGAGTGTTCCTCTTTCTCCACACCCTCTCCAACACCTGCTGTCTCCTGAATTTTTAATCTTAGCCATTCTGACTGGTGTAAGATGAGATCTCAGGGTTGTTTTGATTTGCATTTCCCTAATGACTAATGAAGTTGAGCATTTTTTAAGATGCTTCTCCGACAAATGGTGCTGGTTCAACTGGAGGGCAGCATGCAGAAGAATGCGAATTGATCCATTCTTGTCTCCTTGTACTAAGCTTAAATCCAAATGGATCAAGGACCTCCACATAAAGCCAGACACTCTGAAGCTAATAGAAAAGAAACTGGGGAAGACCCTTGAGGACATCGGTACAGGGAGAAAGTTTCTGAACAGAACACCAATAGCATATGCTCTAAGAGCAAGAATTGACAAATGGGACCTCATAAAATTACAAAGTTTCTGTAAGGCAAAGGACACCATCAAGAGGACAAATCGGCAACCAACACATTGGGAAAAGATCTTCACCAATCCTACATCAGATAGAGGGCTAATATCCAATATATATAAAGAACTCAAGAAGTTAGACTCCAGAAAACCAAACAACCCTATTAAAAAATGGGGTACAGAGTTAAACAAAGAATTCTCACCTGAGGACAACTTTTAACATTCTATCATTTCCCATCATTACTGGCTGGGACAACTTCTTTGACTCCTGACTCTCAAGCCTTTATGACTCGTCTAGCTATAGCATCTTGTATATTTAAGCAAAATATTGACTATATATACTTTAGTTTTCCCTCTTCAAATTCTATTTGGGTTTTTCTTTGCAATTTTTTTTTACCTGAACCAAGTATATTTTGATCATAGTTATTGTTTCCTGCCTATACATTTGTATATGACATATGTTAGAATGGTAATTTTATTACACTTGCTTAATTAATATTTTATTTCATAATTTAAAAAGTACTTAAAATGTCATGCATGTCTCTATCAAGATGCCATCTTGGAAAAGAAAATATTATAAACTTCTCAGAGTAAAACAGTTAAAATAACAGTGTAATATTACTGTAGGTATTAGATTTTATTTTCAGAAATTTTAATATGTTGTACTCCTTAGTAAAATGACAGTTACTGTTTAATTTATTTTTCATTTCATTACCAATGTAACTCTTGTTTTACAACTATTTTAATGCCTTCACCTTTTCATTGTATGTGGTGTTAATTTTTATATTCATTTTAAAATAAATGTATCTTTTACTTACATTTAAAAGTTTATCCAAGGTAAATTTTCTTTCTTAAAGAAAAATATTTTCTTCATAATATTATATAATTTTACATTTAATTCATTAAAATGTAAAAAATTATACTCCACAAAGTTATTATTAAAAGGTAAACAAAAGCAAATGTGGACATTTTGATATTAAAATTTCTGAAGCTCAATAAATGTCCTCTTTCTTTTTTTTTAATTTTTTTATTCGATATAATTTATTTACATTTCAAGTGATTTCCCCTTTTCTAGCCCCCCCACTCTCCGAAAGTCCCGTAAGCCCCCTTCTCTTCCCCTGTCCTCCCTCCCACCCCTTCCCAGTTCCCCGTTCTGGTTTTGCCAAATACTGTTTCACTGAGTCTTTCCAGAACCAGGGACCACTCCTGCTTTCTTCTTGTATCTCATTTGATGTGTGGATTATGTTTTGGGTATTCCAGTTTTCTAGGTTAATAACCACTTATTAGTGAGTGCATACCATAATTCACCTTTTGAGTCTGGGTTACCTCACTTAGTATGATGTTCTCTAGCTCCATCCATTTGCCTAAGAATTTCATGAATTCATTGTTTCTAATGGCTGAATAGTACTCCATTGTGTAGATATACCACATTTTTTGCATCCACTCTTCTGTTGAGGGATACCTGGGTTCTTTCCAGCATCTGGCAATTATAAATAGGGCTGCTATGAACATAGTAGAGCATGTATCCTTATTACATGGTGGGGAATCCTCTGGGTATATGCCCGGGAGTGGTATAGCAGGATCTTCTGGAAGTGAGGTGCCCAGTTTTTGGAGGAACCGCCAGACTGATTTCCAGAGTGGTTGTACCAATTTGCAACCCCACCAGCAGTAGAGGAGTGTTCCTCTTTCTCCACACCCTCTCCAACACCTGCTGTCTCCTGAATTTTTAATCTTAGCCATTCTGACTGGTGTAAGATGAAATCTTAGGGTTGTTTTGATTTGCATTTCCCTAATGACTAATGAAGTTGAGCATTTTTTAAGATGCTTCTCCGCCATCCGAAGTTCTTCAGGTGAGAATTCTTTGTTTAACTCTGTACCCCATTTTTTAATAGGGTTGTTCGGTTTTCTGGAGTCTAACTTCTTGAGTTCTTTATATATATTGGATATTAGCCCTCTATCTGATGTAGGATTGGTGAAGATCTTTTCCCAATTTGTTGGTTGCCGATCTGTCCTCTTGATGGTGTCCTTTGCCTTACAGAATCTCTGTAACCTTATGAGGTCCCAATTGTCAATTCTTGCTCTTAGAGCATACGCTATTGGTGTTCTGTTCAGAAACTTTCTCCCTGTATCGATGTCCTCAAGGGTCTTCCCCAGTTTCTTTTCTATTAGCTTCAGAGTGTCTGGCTTTATGTGGAGGTCCTTGATCCATTTGGATATGAGCTTAGTACAAGGAGACAAGAATGGATCAATTCGCATTCTTCTGCATGCTGACCTCCAGTTGAACCAGCACCATTTGTTGAAAAGGCTATCTTTTTTCCATTGGATGTTTTCAGCCTCTTTGTCGAGGATCAAGTGGCCATAGGTGTGTGGGTTCATTTCTGGATCTTCAGTCCTATTCCATTGATCCTCCTGCCTGTCACTGTACCAATGGCATGCAGTTTTTAACACTATTGCTCTGTAGTATTGCTTGAGGTCAGGGATACTGATTCCCCCAGATTTTCTTTTGTTGCTGAGAATAGTTTTAGCTATCCTGGGTTTTTTGTTGTTCCAGATGAATTTGATAATTGCTCTTTCTAACTCTGTGAAGAATTGAGTTGGGATTTTGATGGGTATTGCATTGAATCTGTATATTGCTTTTGGCAAAATGGCCATGTTAACTATATTGATTCTACCGATCCATGAGCATGGGAGGTTTTCCCATTTTTTGAGGTCTTCTTCCATTTCCTTCTTCAGAGTCTTGAAGTTCTTGTCATACAGATCTTTCACATGTTTGGTAAGAGTCACCCCGAGATACTTTATACTGTTTGTGGCTATTGTGAAGGGGGTCATTTCCCTAATTTCTTTCTCAGCCTGCTTATCCTTTGAGTATAGGAAGGCCACTGATTTGCTTGAGTTGATTTTATAACCTGCCACTTTGCTGAAGTTGTTTATCAGCTGTAGGAGCTCTCTAGTGGAGTTTTTTGGGTCACTTAGGTAGACTATCATGTCGTCTGCAAATAATGATAGTTTGACTTCCTCCTTTCCAATTTGTATCCCTTTGACCTCCTTATGTTGTCGAATTGCCCGAGCTAGTACCTCAAGTACAATATTGAAAAGATAAGGAGAAAGGGGGCAGCCTTGTCTGGTCCCTGATTTCAGTGGGATTGCTTCAAGTTTCTCTCCATTTAGTTTGATGCTGGCTATGGGTTTGCTGTATATTGCTTTTACTATGTTTAAGTATGGGCCTTGAATTCCTGTTCTCAAATGTCCTCTTTCTTAAACCTGACTTTGTTATTCTGCAGTTGGTAATTTTGGCATTTGCCCTTGACATAATGATTTAACAAATGAGAAATAACATATTTTTTGTAAAATTTCAAGTAAGTAGTCAAAAGTCTTCAGGTCACATAATGTTAAGACAACATAGTATCAAAGTTTGCAGGTGGGATATTTTGATAAAGTAATAACTTTCATTCTGCTATTATAAAATAACCTATTACTAATCACAGAACCTTATAAAGAAATAAGAAACTTGAAGAGATGACTCAGCAGGTAATGGTTGCCAAGCTTGACAGCAAGAGGAAGACAGAGCAGACTTTCCTAAATTGTTTTCTTAACAACACATGGGCCTTATGATATATGCATGTCTACACATGCATGTGATCTCTCGTAAATATATAACATTAAAAAATGACTAATAAAAACAGCAACAGAATAACCCATAGTATACATTAATAAAATATTAAATACCTTTTATAAGATTATGCTTTAAACACAATCCTTCAACCGATAAAGTTGAAAACCAAACCAAAAAACCAAAAACAAATAAACCGATGTGCACTAATAGTGTCACTAATGTAACCCTTTCCATTGTCTGGGTTATGGAGTCCACTGTCTGAGGCAAGTAAGTACAAGTAGATATCATGAGCAGAAATTCCATGATGAAATCCATTGCTCCTCAGACATCCTTGGAAAACACACAGAGGAAGTTTTATGAAAACCAAAACGCACTTAGGTTTAGCAAAGCCTTCACAATGTCTGCACAGCTGACGCAATGTTGGAACATTTTTTTTTCTCACCTTCTAAAATAATAGAATGTCCATTTGTTTTCTTTCTTTTTTTATTTTTTAATTTATTTTCTATATTCTTTGTTTACATTCCAAATGATTTCCCCTTTCCCAGTTCTCCCTTCCCCATATGTCCCATAAACCTTCTTCTCTCCACCCATTCTCCAATCACGTCTCTCCTTTTTCTCTGTCCTGATACTCTCCTACAATGCTAGATCAATCCTTTCCAGGATCAGGACCCTCTCCTTACTTCTTCATGGGAGTCATTTGTTATGCTAATTGTGCCTTGGGTTTTCAGAGCTTTTGGGCTAATTAATATCCACTTATCAGAGATTGCATTCCATGTGTATTATTTTTATATAACCATTTTTGTCTCTTTCATTTATGAATCTATTTTGTACAGTTAGAATGGAGTTCAAATTATTGTTGTCAAGAACCTCCACAAACTTATTTCTTGCCTCTCTTTCTCCCACAGGCACCAAGCAGTGAAACACTGTAGAGCCAACAAGACATATAACATTCTTTTCTTTTTCAGTCAGTGAAACAACTGTTTGACAGTTTTGCAGCTATGCATGCCCAGACTCAGAGCTGCTATTAGGATTCTGTCTAAGCTCCACCCCACAGTTACCTGGCAACAGCCCACTATAAAAAGGGCTGCTTGCCCACTCCTCCTGCTTGCTTCTCTCTTGCCCTCTTGGACTCATCTCTAGCCCTTCCCTTCCCAACTCTCTCTTCTCGTGGTCATGGCTGGCCTCTACTTCTCTACTCTCTCCTTCTCTCTGCCTTTCTCTGCCTTTAATACCCTCTTACCCCTCTCCCTATGACCTGAATAAACTCCATTCTATATTATACAATCGTGTGGGTGGTCCCTCAGTGGGAAGGGGTTCCTTACACCTCACAACATCCTCACATAACATATCTTAATACATCTTTATCTTTGTATAATCACAACATCTATGAGTTCCCTTCTACAGATGTATGTCTTCTTTGAGATTTTAAACACCTAATTATGGACCGGAAAAAAAGGTTTAGATCTATTAACTTTCTTGGTAGGGTTCTGTAATTTTACACAACCTATAATATAATGTAAAGATTTCAACAAAATTGTGTAATATATTTAAATATGAACACATAGCATTCATTTCTAATACAACATTACTAACAAGCAACTTTTTTCTCAACTCAAAGGAAAATTAAGACACTGCTGGCAACTGAACATATATAAATATACTTTTGCAAAAATAAAATTCTGGGTACTCTTGGGAGTGATTCAACTGAATACTTTGAGTATGTGAGGTAACCTGCAGGAAACAGTTAAATTCTACTTAACTTGTCTGACCACCCTTTAAGGATGCAGTGAAATTAGACATTTCTGTTGTTTGCTTAAACACTTGTTAGTTTCTCAGTTATAGATGTATAAACATCTACTGTCATCTTTATGCATAGGAAACTAAGAAATTAACAGGAAGAATATCGTGAAAGGCCTGGTGAATTATTTTTACATATTAAACAAAACATTTATCACTTCATTTTTTTTGGTATGGTATTAGCAATATTTCTCATTTGTGAATATTGATAGAGTGCACCATGGTATATGAGTGGTGCATAGATTCCTTAGTCTTATAAACTGCATTTACCTGTCAGAAATGTTCACAGTATCAAGAGATGCTAACAAGTAACTATTAAAAAAAAAAAAAAGGAAAGAGGTTAGTTTCTTCTCATTCACTTGTGATGGCTACATTTATTTTCCAGACAGCATGGACTTAAGATGAGATCTCATCTGAATGCATTTCCTGAGCATCTGCTTGGACATATTACAAAAACCCCACTGGCAAAGGAAGTCTCCCATGCACGCTTATATTTAAAAGTTTAGAAAATTAATAATACATTCATTCACTTTGCCACCTAGAGAGAAGTGACAGCATGTCAGAAAATCAGATGATCACACATCCTAAGGATTTAGACATGAATGGAACAGAATGCATGGATCAAAGAACAGAGAACAATGGGTATCCAGACGTCTCAGCAGGTACTGCCTGCAGGCATGTCTATCTTTGGCAGAACAATGCACAGATAAGTCAATGTCAGCAGTTCTGGTGACAGCAACAAAATGTGACCCATGGATATTTCTCCACAATTTAATCCTGCTCAGCAAGGCTGAATTTTTACTCTCACAATAAACTAGGAGAAAATTTATGTAAATAATTATGATTAATTTCTAACGTGGGTATCTGCATGCACAAGTGTGCATGCACACACATACAAATACAATAGTACTTCTAGGCTTGCTGTCACACAAACAGGAAGGGAAACTGACTTTAACTATAAATGTGTGTCTTTAATATGGGGTTAATTCTTAAAAATAAAGATGTATTTTTCTTCTTAGACATCTTTCAAATCAGGAATGAAAATAACAACTACTATTTGTCTGTTAGACAAGATTTGATGTATGTTTCTAAGTGTTTAGTATATAAAACCAAGCACTTGTTTCAAATAAATGTTTGTGCCCTGAAAATGAAGATGTCATTCATGTGGAATTGCATTCCTCAGGAAATTGAGACAGGAGTATCACTATATTGAGATTAATACCTTATGTCAAAGCTAAGAATAAATGAAAAGCCACAGCGCAATGAACATCTATTCAAAAAAATTTCCTGATTTATTTATATTAAAGATGAATGAGATACTGTCAGTATTTTGGAGAAATTCTAAATGAAAATTTAAATTCAATAGAACAATTAATTATATTTTTGAACAAATCTGTAAGTATTAATCACAATAAACATTGTAATTTAATTTTTGTACTCATTGTTTCAAAAAGTAACTTAAGACTCAAATCATCTTTAAAATTAACAATCAATTTTCTTTCTGCACAGCTATAAACTATGTCTCCTAGAGACCTAAAGTTGTTCCAAAGACGACCCTCCTATCTCAAACCAGGGTAAGGATGTTTACGTTATTAAGCTCTGAAATTTCTGCCTGATTTCCATTTTCCTTTCTAGTCAGAGAAAAATAACTCATTTTGTTGGGACGAGTTCCTGTGGCTCAGGCAAGGGGGGAGCATAAGTCCTTCTGTCATAAGAGCATTGTGACCTGTCTGTCACAAGACAGCACCACGGTATTATGTCAATCATATTTTCACATATGTAGGTCATATGTACAAGAGAGAATTTAGTTTTCTGTCAGACAGTAATGACTGATGACAATGTAGCTATGAATAATGATCTTGGAAATGTTTTATCTCCAAAAGTTTCAAAACTTGGGAGTGTGCTTGGAAGGCTGTGGTTGACCATGTTACCTAACATGGAGACTATAAGCATTATTAAGATAGCATACTGTAGGGTTGTTATTACTATTTTCCATATTTTCATAAGACTTCATAAGATAGCTAAACTAACAGCCATGACAGCTATTTTATATAAGCAAACACAATGCTAATTTCCAATGATATGTTCATTTGTACCATAAATGATACTGTATTATATTCATAGTACATCACATTTTATCAGGTAAAAACATGTGATTTCTATCTTTTACTGAATAGTCAGTGCTTCATCATTCTGCAAAATATACATATTAAGGAACTTGTAATTAAATTCATTGTATTTCCTGACTAGGTATGTCTCTTGTTAGCTCATTTATGCAGTTTTATATTTTGTCAAACATATTCCATAGTAAGTATTATATATTATTAAACCTGTTTTGACCCAGAATCACCATGGAGTTAGAATTTCATTCGGAGATTTAGTTAGCACACCCATTATATGTACAAAAAGTGACTATTATTTTTATAATTAATATATAAAAATATTTACACTGTATATCAATTTCTTTTTTCACTAATTCTAAACTTATTTACAAATAAATAAGTCATCATCAAGAGATGATTGTAACTGTATGTTATACTGGATTTTTTTGTTATGCACAGTGACTCATAAAAGAGAAGGGTACAGTGCGGGTGATATCTGAGAGTTTTGTCCAGTGTGCATCTAGCAGACAAGGACAGACTAAAAATTTGGCAAGGACAGCACAAGGTAGCATAAATTTCATCACTATACTGAGAAAAGTAAAAGCTTAATTCTAATCTAGTTTTTTGTAGGAATTTCACATTTAATAAATTTATATTTCAAATGACTGCTTTTAACCAAAATTGTGGACAGTAAGACTAAGACTAAGAGAACGATTGACATGTATATCAGATTTTTGATTTGTCGCTGTGTCTTTATAAACCAAATTATGCATGAATGCTCTCTGTTCTATGCCTGTGAAGCCTTCTCCTGCACACAGGCTTGGGCTCATACACCGCTAACTCTCTTGTGCTACATTTTTGGGAGCTGCAGAGAGAATACTGAGAGATAGTGAGAACACAGTTACCTTTGCTGATCTCACCCATACAAGACCAAACTGTATTTGGAACAACACGGCAATAAATAACTCTGTCACGGGCCTTAAGAAAAATGGCAGAAAGTAAATGAATATGTGTCTGTGTGTATGCATGTGTGTTTGTGTGTTAAAACTAGAAATTAGTAAAATTTTAAAATACAGATGAACCAAGGGAGTATTTTTCTTTGATTTAGTCAAGAATGCCAACTTTAAATCAGTTTACATTAAGGTTCTATATTTTATCTATAGAAAAATTAATATATTTGTTTTTCCCAGTATAGTCATTATTTTCTGAATCAGTAAGACACAATAATTGTTGAAGAGACCCCATATTTTCTTGAAGCTTTGCATGGAAGAAAAACATCATACACCACTATATTTTACATTCTATGCCTCTTATTAGACAATTTGAATTCTATACATTATAATTAAACATACTCAAAGTTAAATTATGTTCATTGTGATCTTAAGGCAAGTTTTTATATATGTATAATTCATTGGCACTTAGCTGGATTGTTAGACTTCACCACTGACATAATAATTGTGAGTACTATCCCAAGAAAGATGAAAATATGGTCATTATGAGAAAAAACAGCTACTCAGGACTAGTTGCTGAACCAAAATATTTAATTAGACTCACATGCATGATCATAGTTAAGGAATTATTCTGCTAACTTTGTATAATAATAAACTTCCACTGAAGTTCTTTGCTTTATACCTATATATTAGTGCATCATTCAACTGTCTTTAGAGCAGTTGAGTTTTTCTGAAATACAGAACACTTTCAGAGACCGCCAACTGACCAGTATTGAGAGTTAAGAGAATATGTAGTAGTCAGCAGTGCCAGGGAGATATATGTTGAATCCTCTGACATGTAAATATTTGTAATGTGTAAAATGTTTATAAGAACCGAAGTTAGTGGACATATCTGGGGACAGAGTATGTTACATGATGATAGTGTAATGGCATACATGAATTCACACTTTAATGGACAGTATGAGTAAGATTTATATGATCAAGCCATCCAAAAATCTCATAGGTGATTGGGAATGATCTTATAAAGCCTTCTCCTGAGGTGATGATCGCTGGACAATTTGTGACTGCTTGTGGTCCTAATTAGTTTCCTTCACAGATGTGGCCTCTGTAATGCTTGCAAAAGTCCAGTGGATGCATATACTGCACCTATCCATGTACAGCCAATACTAATTGGATTCAGCGAGTTTTTAAAATAATGCACATTAAATTGGAAGGAAAAAGTGGAAAGACAATAGAGAAAATATTTATGGAGAGAAAATGAAATAGGTGTCTTGAACTAAATATATTACATGAAAATGCGACATTCCAAAACAAAATCAAAACACTAAATGGAATTTTCTAGAAGTATAGGTAATATCATGTTCCTACCCGTGGGAAATTCCAAACATATCATACTAAAAAGCTGAGATCCTATAGGAATTGAGATATGTATTTTAAAAAGGACATGAAAAATCAAGTTCTTAAGTTCTTAAAATATGCTCTTTGGGAGTAGGACAGGAGTACTGAAACAACCCGTCGGAGCACCCTACAGTCGACTGCTCAGTTGTAATTTTGGATTTTAGGTGAATTCTTAATTCATCATTTAATCTGTTCCATGTATAAAAACAGAAAAAAATATTTTGTTTATATATGCATACACATAACCATGTACTTATGGAATGTAACTTGCTAAGTGCTCCCAAGCAATCTGTATAAAATAGTTTTTTTTTTTTTTTTTTTTTTTTACTTAGTTATATACTTCACTTGAAATATTTGGTTATCTCCAGGGATTTTCCACAAGAACTATTTCTCTGAACAAGTTCATACTTTTTCTTTCTGTATTCTCTGTGGGTTAAGTGGAATATGCTCTCTTCTGAGAGAACTGGTAAGATTTCTAAAACACCATACAACTATTACATTTGTGAAAGAAATAGATATGGTATTTTTTATGTGTTTTGCCCATGACTCAGGTAAAAGTTTAAGTTATATTTGTATATGCATTTTGATAATTTTACCTGTAAAAGATTTAAGATAGACTTCATTGCTACTATACTCAGTCCCTTAATTTTTTTGTTTTTTGTTTTTAATTAAAATACATTGTATTGATTTCATCAATTTTGCATACATATTCATGTAATATATGCTAATTTATGTACTCTATAGACTGTGTATCATGACCACTTCAACAGATGTATAATTTTTGGAGTTTTTTTAAATTATTTTATATAATTATATACCAGCTGTTGCCTGCCTCCCAATCTCCCCTCCTACAGTACTTCATCCGATTCCTCCTCCCCTTTGCCTCCAAGAGGGTGCCCCCCCCAACCACCAGGCATCCTTCCCTGGGATATCAAGTCTCTAAGGATTAGCCATATCTCCCCCAAGGCCAGAATTGGCAGTCCTTGGTTAAATATGTGCCTGTGGGCCCAGCCCATGTATGCTTCCTGGTTGGCTCAGTCTCTAGGAGCTCCAGGGTTCCAGGTTAGTTGAAACTGCTTGTTTTTCTATGGGGTCACCCTCTCCTTCAGCTTCTCCAGTCCTTCCCATAATTTAATTATACGGTCCCTGACTTCAGTTCAATGGTTGGATATAAGAATCTGTAGCTGTATCAGTCAGCTGCTTGTTGGGCCTTTCAGTGGAGAGCCATGTGAGGCTCCTATCTGTAAGTATATCACAACATCAGTAATTGTATCAGGCCTTGGTGATCTCTCGACCCTCACGCCTCAAAGACTGATCTTAAGTTGAGCTGTAACTGGAATGTCTTTCCTTCAGTCTCTTCTACATTTGGTACCTGCAGTTCTTTTAGACAAGGACAATTCTAGGACAGAAATTTTGATTGGACTGGTAACCCTGTTCCTTCGCTTGAGCCTATGTCTATCTACTGGAGGTAGATTCTTTGAGTTCCCTTTCCACACTGTTGGGCATTTTGTCTATGGTCACCCCCATTGAGTTCTGAGAGTCCTTCACCTCCGAGGTGTCTGGTACTCTCTAGAGGGTCCCCCACCTCCCACCCCTGAGGCTGAATATTTTCATTCATTCTATTCGCTCTCTGGACTTCTCTCCTGTCTACCCTCCATCTGTCATCCTCTTCCCCTTTACCCTTCCCCTTCCCAACACCCACCAAGGCCCTCCTTCCCTCTTTCTCCCACAATTAATTTGTTCCTGCCTTCAAAGTAGTATTGCATCCTTATATGGGTCTTCCTGCTTTTTAAACTTCTTATTTTTGGTGAGTTGTATAATAGGTATTCTGTACTTTTTGGCTAACATCCACTTATCAGTGGCTATATACTATGCATGTCATTTTGGGTCTGTGTTCCCTCACTCAGGATGATATTTTACAGTTCTGCCCATTTGCCTGCAAAATTGATGATATCCCTTTTTTTAATATTTGAATAGTATTCTATTATGTAAATGAACCACATTTTCCCTATCCATTCTACCATTGAGGGGCATCTGGGTTGTTTTCAGCTTCTGGCTATTACAAAGCTGCTATGAACATAGTGAAACACATGTTCTTGTGGTATGGGGGGGGTGGCATCTTTTGGGTATTTATGTTCAGGTGCTATTGATTTTCTTTGTAGCGCTAGTTCATTGTGTCCAGTAAGTTTGAGTATACTGTGTTATCAATTTCATTGAATTTCAGAAAGTGTTTAATTTCTTTCTTTCTTCGATGTTATCATTGAGAGTTGTACAGTTTCCATAGGTATGTGGGTTTTCTTTTGTTTTTGCTGTTATCAAAGACCAGCCTTAGTTCCTGGTGACCTGATGGAATGAGGGGGATTATTTCAATATTCCTGAGTGTTGAGTCTTGTTTTGTGTCCAATTATATGGTCATTTTGGAAGAAGGTTCTATGAGGTGCTGAAAAGAAGGTATATTCTCTTGTTTTGGGGCGAAATGCTCTGTAGATATCTCTTAAATCCATTCTTTCCTTAACTTCTGCTAGTTTCACTGTATCTCTGAAAAATCCATGAAGAGAAAGTCTCAATTCTGAACATCTATGCCCCAAATGCAAGGGTACCCACATTCTTTAAAGAAACCTTATTTAAGCTCAAAACACACATTGAAATTTACACATTAATAGTGGGAGACTTTCATACCCCATTCTCACCAATAGACAGGTTGTTAGAACAGAAACTAAACAGAGTCCCATGTTATTTTCTCTTTTATTTATTCTTCTCACATATGATATATCCTGACACAAGAGCTTCCCTTTCCATGACTCCCAACACTTCTCCTCATCCTAGATCCACTGCTCCTTTGTTTTTATAGAGAAAAGAACAGGATTCCCCCTGAGATCAACTACAGTATAACAAGGTGTAATAAGACTAGACACAATCCCTCATATCCAGGCTGGAAAAGGCAACAGAACATGGGGGAAAATTTGTACTGTTAGGAGTCCCATAAAGGCCTCAGCTAAACAACCAGATGTACAGAAAACTTAGCACAGACCCATGCAGGGTCCATAATTGCTACGTGAGTGTCTGTGAGCCACTATGAGTCCTGCTTAATTGAGGCATCCAGCTGTGTTTTGTTGGTCTTCACTACCTCTCTGGCTCTTATAAATCTTCCTCGCAAGGTTCCCTTATCTCTCTAATGTTTGACTGTGGATCTCTGCATTTGCTCCCATCAGGTGCAGGAAGAAGCCTCTATGACGGTATTTGTGCTAGGCATGGGATCCTGCTATGGGCTTCAAGCTAGATCCGTCATTCATTGGTCATTTCCACAAGTTCTAATCTACTATTGTCCTTGTCACATACTTCAGGCAGAAACAATTGTAGATAAAAGATTCTGTGGCCAGCTTGGCTTTCACCACTGCTAGAAGTCTTTGCTAGGATCCCTCTCATAGGTTCTAGAAAGATTCCATGCACTAGGTTTCCGCATTATGCACCCCCCCCCATTCTTCATATTCCCCCAATTCTAGTAGCCTCTCCTTCCTTGCTTGCCTCCCTCACCTGATCTTAACCTGCACCCAAGATGATCTTACCTGGTCATCATGAGCTATCACTTGTGTTATAAATCTAAGTCTTTCTGACAGGTGCAAGATAGAATCTCATAGTAGTTTGATTTGCATTTCCTTGAGAGGTAATGATGTTGAACATTTAAATGTTTCTCAGAAATTTATGATTCCTTTATTGAAAATTCCCTATCTAGATCTGTAGCACATTTTAAAAATTGGATTACTTGGTTTGTTGATGTCTAGGATTTTGAGTTCCTTATATGTTTTGGATATTAGCCCTGTATCAGATATGGACTTGGTAAAAATCTTTTTCAATTCTGTAGTCTACCATTTTGTCCTTTTGATATCTTTTTCCTTAAATTTATCATTCTGGTTTGATGAGATCCTGTTTCTTAATTGGTGATTAATAAACACTAGTACATGAGCTTTTAGCATTCTGCTAAGGAAGATGTTCCTGTGCCAGTGCACTGAAGGCCATGTCCTACGTTCTCTTCTTTGGATTTAATTTACCAGATTTTATATTGAGCTCTTTGATCCCCTTGGACTTGAGTTTTGTTCAGGGTAATAAATATGAATCTGTTTTCATTCTTCTACATTCAGACATCCAGTTAGTCCAACGCCATTTGTGGAAAATGCTTTCTAATTTCTTTTTCTTTTCTTTTTTTCTTTTCATTCCTTTTCTTTCCTTTCTTTTTCTTTCCCTTCTTTTATTTTCTTTTCTATATAGTTTTGGATTCTTTGTCAAAACTCAAATGTCCAGGTGTGTATATTTCTGTTCAGGTCTTCAATTCAATTCCAGTGATTAATCTTCTATTTGATTGCGCTAATAAAACCTGTCCATTTATAAGCCAATAACATTCATTCCATATTTTTCATTATCTTCATCAGAAATTTTCCCTAAAATGATTTTTATTAAAACATTTTAATCTTGCTCAGAAATAAGATCCAGAGATAAGCTTAGTAAAGAAAAGTTCATAATCTATTCATGTTATTACTGAATTTAGTATGATGAGTTTAGCAATTCAAAAATATTCTTCCCTATAGCAGATGGGAAAAAGTACAGGAACCACAGCCAGACAGTTTGCCGAGTTAGAGAGCATTGGACATTCAGCCTTAAATTGAATTCTCTCCCCTCAGGTTAGGGAATCCTGTGTAAGAAGAGACAGAAGTACCATGAAAGACAAAGGGGATAAAGTACACACACACACACACACACACACACACACACACACACACACAAACAAACAAGCTAGCCCCTCTAAATCAAAATGAGTAAAGTTCATATGAACTCACAGAGACCAAGACAGCATGTACAGAGCCTGGAGGGGTCTGCACCAGGTGCTCTGAGTTTGTATGATAGTTTCCAATTGACTGTTGTTATTGTGATTACTGATTGAATGAGTGCATCTCTGATTCCTGAGGCTCCTCTTGGGCTCTGTTCTTTCTGTTGGTTTGTTTTATCCAATTCTGATGTGCCAGTTTTTGTTTCCTCTTATATTTAACTTTCAGCCTTTAGAAATATGTTGTTTTCTAGTGGGAGACAGAAAGCAATTAGGGAATATGTTCTCAAAAGAAAAAGAAAAAAAAAGTAAATAAATAAAAAGCTAAAAATAAAAGAAGTATATCCTGTTTATCAATACAAACCAAACAGACAAAGGACACAAGAAGAGAAAAAGAAAGCCATAAGGACAGGGAGAGAGGAATACAAAAAAGGATATAAAAGGAGACACACTTGAAGAGTATTAGTTTTTCTGTGGCCCAAAATAGGCTATTACAATGGAAGGCAAGAAAAAAAATACTTTTCCTTCTCATCCATTGTACCTTTCTGTGTTGTTCTGTCTGAAGAGTGCAAATAAGCTCCAAAATATCTTCTGTTAGCATGAGGACTCAGCTCTCCTGGCTCTCCTTGATCTCAGAGTTAATGTTGACCCACCCACAGAAAGAATATGGGGGAGGTTACTCCACTCTAATACAAGCAAGGAGACCATAACCTGTAACTCTAGCAAACAAAGGAGGATGGGCGTTTAAGAGAATCCAAACAAATACAGGAGGACTACTAGAATTTCCTTAAAGCAATGATGTGATATTAATTATGAGGAGAAAAGAACCATATCTAAATGTATATATTTACTTTTCTTTTATAAATGAAAGTACAAAAATACTAAAAATAATTCTGATTTTCCCAAGTGACTTGATAATTCAGTATTTTAACTGACCTCAATTGAAAAACTGCTCTCCCTTTACTGCAAATTAAGGAATACAATAATTTTCTAATACAAGCAAAATGGAAAACCAACGATATAAAACTATTCATTGCTCATCTAAGCAAAGCTTCCGTGTCCTAGAATGTTTCTACACATAGCTCATGAATGTTCCTCACTGTTTATCAGTTTCCCTATTGGATATTTTAACAACTCCAAAAGGAGCACAGTTCAGTACTTCATGAATCTTTCTGTATTTAAATGCATTTTCTCCAATCTAAATGCATGCACGCACACACACACACACGTACACGCACACGCACACGCACACGCACACGCACACACACACACACACACACACACACAAAGAGAAAGAGAGGAGAGGAGAAAGAGAAATCAAAAGAAAACAAAACAAATAAGAAAACAAAGTCAAACAAAAAATATTTTCTCATCAATCCCTTCTTCCTCTTCTTTTTCCTCCTCCCCCACATGAATCTGCTCTTCTCCATAGCTCACCTTTTTGGACGGAGCTATTTTCCTCTCAGCTCTGCTGTTTGGGCTATTGAAATGGTCCTTGTACTTAAAATACAAATCTGTTAGGGAATTAATTTAAATGCAAATTCTTATAGTTATCAGCAAAGAATTAATCAATAGGATAGTAATCTTGAGACATAGATTGCCTGTGTTTAACAGTCCTTGCAGATCCTTCAGTGATTTCCAGTGCATACAGAGGCAGTCCTTCCACAATAAGATGGAAATGCACCAATGCTTAGCCTCATTTGCTCTATAATGATTCATAATAGGTTTTGAAGTTAAATATTAGCTAAGATCAGGGTGTAATATTCCATGCATTGCATATTTTAATATATTACCTATGGTGACTAGGTTAGATTTTATTTTATTATTTATTTTATTTTATATTTTATTTTATTTTATATTATTTTATTTTATTTTATTTTATTTTATTTCATTTTATTTTATTTCTTGTGAAAGAATTTGACCAGTGTTCTTTTCTTTGCTAAGTAACATAATAGGGTCATCTCAGTGTGTCTAAGACTGAATTATTAGTCTTCTGGTTTGTGTTTTCTTTGTCAACTGAGCTTGAGAACCAAACACTTCTGAGTACAATAAGCAACATTTAATGAATTATACTGAATATAATAAATACTACATAAGAGACCTCCTGATAGAAATGAAATAATTATTTATACTGAAAAGCACACATTTAGCAATATGGAGTAAAATTTATATACAATATCAAAGAAAATATGTTTCAAAAGTAAAATCAATTGATCATTTATCTTTATTATTAACATACCTATTTATGTTCTCCCTCTCCCTCCTTCCTTTTTTATTTTACAAACTATTTGCATCTGTTAGAGTTTTTATGGAATAATTTAATTTTATCGAATAAATACATTTTATTAATGATGGAAAACTCAAATAAATGGTTAAAAGTCCCAAGCACTTATCTGTATTGTGTTAGATATGTAACAACACCAAAAATGTCTTATTTATTGTTCATAATTATAGTGGCTTATGAATAATCTCTAACTATTACTTTCTGCTATAAAATATTTTTTGAGAAATAAAGTGTTCAGAAACACAAGTGATTCATGGTACATTTATAGAGAATTAAAGTAGATCCTAAATCTGGTATAATTAATGTAATAAGGAAAAGACCAATTTGGATATTGGTACTCACACATAAACACAAACATACACACATTCATACACACACATGAGACTTAGGAGAACCATGTAACATTTGAGTTTTTATATGAATAATGAAAGAATAACAAAAAAAAACAGCAACAGCAATCATTAGAGAACATTAGAGAACGTAGAGACTCATGAAATTGATTACTTTTTGGAGTTTGCCATCACCTTGATTTAATATTTTCAGTCTCCTTATTTATACAAAATAAATTTCTGTGCTAAGCATCACTTACTGTGGCTTATCTCAGTAGTACTAAAAAACTAATGTAAGCAAACACAGTGGAACAGAACTTTAACCTCAACACACTAGAGGCAGAGTCAGGTATATTTTTGTGATTTCCAGGCCACCCTGGTCTGAAGTAAGCAATAGCTAGAGGTATATAGTGAGACCCTGTCACATAAAAAAAAAAAAACATAATGATCAAATTAGAGATAAGCAACAAAACAGTTATTATATTTAAGTTATATTATACAATTGTTTTACTTGTAATTGTTATGTATTTAAGTTATGTTATATAGGACAAAATATATGATGAATTTCTCAGGAAAAATGGATCTAGAAAATATCTTGAATGAAGTTACTCAGAAAAAGAAAGAACAGTATTTGTTTATATGCGCATGTTAGCTGTTAAGTCTTCCGTAAGCAAGCTAAAATCCATACAACCATAGAGGTTCCATATAGAGCAAGAAAGTAGGGGGATGGATCTCCCTAGGAAGTAGAAGGAAAGTAACTAGTTATGGGTGTATGTGGTGAAGTTAGGAATGAGAGGGTTAAACTGGGATAAGAGCAGAAGGAGATGTAGAAGCAATTAAGGACTATTTGAGAAGTCATGCGTAGAACTAATATTGCATAAATCTCCATATGTGTGTGTGTGTGTGTGAGAGAGAGAGAGAGAGAGAGAGAGAGAGAGAGAGATCTGAATGAAATTACAAAGTAATAATGAAGGAAAAGAAGAAAGAAAGAACAAAAGAAAAAGAAAGAAAGAAAGAAAGAAAAAAAAGAAAAGAAAAAAGAAAAGAAAGGAAAGGAGAAGAAAGAACAGAGCACAAAGTACACATATAGACCTGGAGACAAACATGTAGACAAACTCAAGAATCCTCGAAAGCCAGAAAACTTCCATGCCCTATGGGTCTTATATTTTTTTCTTTCTTATCTCTGTAAGGTTCTGTGAGTTCTAAGGGAAGGGTTCTCTGAATATCTCTTCTTACCAAATAAAACAGGAATAGCCTTTTGGCCAAAAGGATTCATGAGATTCTGCAAAAAGTACCAACTGTTGAAAAGGCTATTTGCTGTTCTCCACAAGCTGATAGTAAGACTACATTACTGAACACAACACCTATGTAACAAATTCAATATTGACAAGTTAGATTTTGCCTCCTGAAAACCACCTGTATGGACTAGTCTTCATGTACCAGAAAGTTAACTGTATGTGACTAAAGGAAAAAGATAAAACCCCAACCCACCAACAAGTATTTCATTTCGATGGTGAACTACATGGAAGATGTGCTGCTTTAATAGTGACACAAAGCTTGTAGGAATGGCCAACCAATATCTGACTGGATGTAAAGCCAACTCCACGAAGTAGAATCCATCTCTGACACTGCGCAAATGGCTAAGAACCAGCAACTAAATAGGCCATGGAACCCAATACTACTTTTTGTTAATGGAATATAGCAATAAAAATGATTTATAGGTATATGCCCAGGAGTGGTATAGCAGGATCCTTTGGAAGTGACAAGCCCAGTTTGCTGAGGAACCGCCAGACTGAATTCCAGAGTGGTTGTACCAATTTGCAACCCCACCAGCAGTGGAGGAGTGTTCTTCTTTCTCCACATCCTCGCCAACACCTGCTGTCTCCTGAGTTTTTGACCTTAGCCATTCTGACTGGATTAAGGTGAAATCTCAGGGTTGTTTTGATTTGCATTTCCCTAATGACTAATGAAGTTGAGCATTTTTTAAGATGCTTCTCAGCCATCCAAAGTTCTCCGGGTAAGAATTCTTTCTTTAGCTCTGTACCCCAATTTAAATAGGGTTATTTGGCTTTCTGGGGTCTAACTTCTTCCAGAGAATTCCCCAGCAGGTAATAAGGATATGTGCTCCACTATATTCATAGCAGCCCTATTTATAATTGCCAGAACCTGGAAAGAACCCAGGTATCCTTCAATGGAAGAATGGATGCAAAAAATGTGGTATATATACACAATGGAGTACTATTCAACCATTGGAAACAATGAGTTCATGAAATTCTTAGACAAATGGATGGAGCTGTAGAACATCATACTAAGTGAGGTAATCCAGTCTTAAAAGATTAATCATGGTATGCACTCACTAATAAGTGGATATTAGCCTAGAAAATTAGAATACCCAAAACCTAATCCACACATCAAATGAGGTACAAGAAGAATGGAGGAGTGGCCTGGTTCTGGAAAGACTCAGTGTAGCAGTATAGGGCAAAACCAGAACAGGGAAGTGGGAAGGGGTGGGTGGGAGAACAGGGGGAGGGAAGAGGGCTTATGGGACTTTTGGGGAGTGGGGAGCCAGAAAAGAGGAAATCATTTGAACTGTAAATAAAAAATATATCGAATTTAAAAAATGATTTCTAATGATTTAATTTGGGACTAGCTTACACTTTCAGAGACTTAGTCCACTATGCTCATGGCAGGAAACATGGCGACATGCAGGCAGACATGGTGCTAGAAAAGGAGCTGAGAGTTCTACATTGTATGAACAGAAGGCAACAGAAGGATACTGTGTAACACACTGGGCATAGCTTTAGCATAGAAGACCTCAAAGCCTGCCCCACAATGACACACTGTTTTAAAAATGTCATATGCACTCCAATAAGACCATTCCTCCTAATTGTGCCACTCCCTGTGGACCAAGAATTCGAACATATGAGTCTATGGGAACATTCCTATTCATACCACTGCAAGGTCCTTCAAAATGACCCATCAATTAAACTCCTGGGCATATGCCCCCAAACTCTACATTTTACACCAGAAACACACATTTGTTCATTTCTGCTGTTTTCACAATAACAAAGAAAATAAAACCAGCATACATGTCTTTGAGAGACCATGGTATAAAAATATGCTATATATACAAAATATGGTTTTATTTAGTTGCAAAGAAAAATAAAATTGTAAACATTTAAGGAAAGTGTATGGAGCTAGAGAACATGATATTGAGCAAAATTTCTAAGCCTCAGAATGATAAACACCACATGTTTGCTAGCATGCGCTTCCTAGCTGTTAATTGTTAAATATTTATGCCTAGGTGGAAGTAAATGTGTATTGAGGCAAATTAGAAGATGCCCTGTAAGAAATGGGAAACAAAGCTGCGGTAAGTGACAGAGGTAGAAAGATTGTAACCACGGGAAATAGGAAAGTAGCAGGGGAAGACGGTGAACTCTGGAAATATGAGGGTTCTGTGGGGGAAGGAGAAAGCAAAGAGATGTCTAGACGACTACAGTAGGTATTTCAACAAAATCAAGTATGCATACTTATGTCATAGGAAACATTTCATTTGTAACCACACAGGAAAACTGTCAGGTCCTGTGCAAAGCAGTTATAAATAATATTTTATTGAGTCTTAGCCTCCTTCAAAATTTGTTCTCTGAGGTAGAAAACAAGGTCACGTGCAGGGCAGAAATTCACTTCTTTCACATTATCAAGTATACAAAGAGAGCTGCAGTGCTTTGTCATGTCCACTTAGATGCCTCCGAGATACTCTAATTTGTCTAGCTATTACAGCTTATTATTCTATTTTTTACTCAGGATGGAGATAAGCACATAAGAACTCATAAACCTTCCTTAGACATGGACTGTTCTATACTTGCTTCTGTTTTGTGCTGTATGTTCTTGCTCAAGGTAACTTGGTCATGGTGCATAATGAGCTAAGTTGTTTTCCCTGTGGTAGGGCTATGGTATCCTGCACTGTTGGTTCTTGAGATGGAACTCAGATACATCAGAAAAAAGAAAAACCTGCTGCCTCAGCCACAATATATATATATATATATATATATACCTGGTGGGCAGGTGTTATTGCCAAATGTACTCAAAGGGAAGACTGTAATACATATGTATGGCTATTGAATTGTATATGGGTGACAAAGAGAATATCAAGGGTTTAAGACTGTCCATGGATATTTAAATATTGGAAACCAGCCTGGAAGACCTGTGACCATTTCTCAACCATTCTTGAAAAGGTGTTTTTATGTATAATACAACTAGTTAATGACTTGAAAAATACTGTCTATAATGAGTGCACAGAATATTGAGTTTTAATATTAGGACAATAAACATGAAGAACTGTTCTAATAAAAAAAAATGAATGGTTCTGTTCCTAAGAAAGAAAAAAGTTGATGAAATGTAGAATTTAAAATGTTAAGTATACCACTAAAGAGATTAGTATTAAAAACCGACCATTGATAAACTAAAAAAAAATATATTTAAGGCTTCTTCAAAACATTAGGCCATTTCTTCAGCATTTTAATTATACAGTTCAAATAAATACTCACCAGAAAAACCAAGAAAGAGTTTAATAGAGTTGAAAGGAGAAAAGTTCATGATTTATAGTTGCTGTGAGATTAGACTAAGCATATGTTTGAAATGGTTTTTGTAGCTCACACTGCGTGCCAAGGACAAAACTCTTTGTATTCATTCTAAGTATATGTTTGAAGCCAGTGATTTTGAACCTCTTGGTGACAGTGCCCCTTTGTGGGATTTACATCGATGTAGAACACGTCCTGCCTCATTGTGCTCATGGCGCTCCACTTCAAAATTAATTGCTAACATTTCCCCTTGTCTGCGTGCGCATTGTGCTCGAAACATAAGGACTTCTTATGATTAAGGGAAATTGCCAGTACCATGGCCAGCAAAGTAAATTCAAACTTTTGTTAACAATACTATAAGCCTCTCTATTTCTATGGGAAATTATAATAATATCCTAAAACTCAATGTCATGTTTTATTTCTAAAATAATGACACTTTGGGGCTATGGCTTTTTCAAAGAGAGTATTGCTATGTGGATTAGATAACCAATAAGAATATAAGTTTGGCGCTTACTGGAATTTCTCTGTAGACTGATAGAAATATTATATAATGACTTGCTATAGGCTAGGGAGCTATTTAAGGTTTTTGTGGTTTTTAATATGCTTAACAGATTTTTTTCGTTATTAAATAATAGAGATAAAATGGTGTAAGGGAAGAAAAACTATTAAAAAGTAAATCCTAAGTTATACTGTCCAGAGAAAGACAACTTCTTTTAAAAAAATATTTACTTTTATTAAATAAACATTAGCATATAGTTATACAGTAGTATTGATTAGAATTTATCAGTCCAGGAATTTATATATTTATATAGCGTATTCTCCTACATCTTTATAAAATGTGTCGGTCACTTTATAAGCATATCTGCTGTCTCTTCTTAGTCAAATATTATATACATATAATATCTTTTGACTGTCACTTTATCATCAGTGTTTTCATAATTTTTACTTTCCTTCCAAAGACTTAAAGTCAATGTCTGTAAGAGGCAACTATATGACCATATTCATTACATAACCTCATCATAGAGTAAACAGTCTAAATATCTGGCTGATAGAACCAGAAAAAGTTTGTTGCTGCTTACATGCAACAAATACTTAGGCATAATATCAGAGAAAAAAATCAACACATCATTGTTGTAAAGAAATAACCTAGTTAGAGATCTGTTATTCTTGAAGACCACGTGAATATTTCTCTGAGTACAGTCTTTCATGTCTGGCTTAATTTCTTCAAGTACTATTAAAATAAACCCATTTTGCTGAATAAAGATTATTGCATGATATAGTCCTACTAGGAACATATTCTGACAGTTTTGAGAGCACAAAAATAACATTAGAATATTTTTTGTGATAGCTATGGCACTTTGAGGCTTCTATTGAAGCATGGCTTGTACATTCTGAGCACAGTCGTCTTCTACAACATCATAGCTTTACATTCTGATCACCTTTATCTTCCACAGAATATTGTCTCTACATATAGTTTACCATTTTCCTCTACATTCTGATCACCATTATCCTTCTCTTGGTCTTCTTGTGTGCACCTGGCATGGACAGAGTGACATGATCTTGGGACCCTTCATGAATGTCAATGGCTGCTGTGAGCATAAACTTGTTTATGTAATAATACACACATTTTCACTTTCCTCTGAAGAATGCCCTCCCTGGTAATGTTAATGAGTCCATGAGAATCAGAAACAGGAATAGTTCAGGAGGTGAGGGTTTTGCTATGGCTCAGCAAAATGGTAAATTCTGGGAACTTCAGGACAGCCATTAAAGCCATGGAAAAGACCTCTAGATATATGAGTTTGAAATTATGCAATTCCTAACTATGCAAAATAGAAGGATGTAATATGAATTATGAGGGGCTTCACAAATCTTAAGGCATAAAGGCATCTACAATAATGAGGTAACTTGTCAGAAAGGCAGGCAGATGCCAAGGTAGGCAGATTCCTGAGTTCAAGTTCAGCTTGAGCAAGATTAGGTCCAAGTGTGGTAGAAATGGTAATTTCAGGGTAGGGTCCTACTTAATTAGTTTATCTTTTGTGCTTAACAAAGGTAGACAGATCTATAAATTATTTTGCAAGGGAAAAAAAAAAAACCAAAAGTGCTTCTGTCTCTTTGGAATGGAAGGCTAGGATGCCTTGATGCTGATTCATAAGATAATCAGAAGGGAACCTGATGTAAGTGAGTGTATTGATATGTAAAATAAAAAGATTGAAACTGTGCTCTGCAAGGAATGAGCTATCATGAGAATTTTGTTGGATAAAAAGAGAACTGCTTGGAGAACAGACAGACACACACTCACACACAAACATATACACAAATACACACACATACACACACAAATGCAGAAGCAGGACATGGACAGAGATATCTCTTAGAATAGCAAGCAAGCAAAATATAGATAGAGAAATCTCCAGGGAGAAAGGAGAACATGGAAGAGTGGAAAAGCTGGATCAAGCAGATCACAGGTCATCTGCTTGGATCCACAAATTGATTTGTTTCACTGCTCCAGACACCCCTTCTCTCAGAACTGCTCTCCAAGCTGAGGCTGGGCCTTGGCCATCCTCCACAAAGCATGTCTTCTACATTCTGATGCCTGTCATCTTCCAGATCAGTTGAGTTCTTGCAGACTTTTATTCCTTGTTATGTTTTTGCTTCATTCTCTTAAAAACACTCAAATGATCTGGAAGATAACAGACATCAGAATGTAGAAGACATGCTTTGTGGAGGATGGCCAAGAAGACTGGATGCAAAAAAAATATGGTATATATACACAATGGAGTACTATTCAGCCGTTAGAAACAATGAATTCATGAAATTCTTAGGCAAATGGATGGAGCTAGAGAACATCATACTAAGTGAGGTAACCCAGACTCAAAAGATGAATCATGGTATGCACTCACTAATAAGTGGATATTAACCTAGAAAACTGGAATACCCAAAACATAATCCACACATCAAATGAGGTACAAGAAGAACGGAGGAGTGGCCCCGTGTTCTGGAAAGACTCAGTGTAGCAGTATAGGGCAAAACCAGAACAGGGAAGTAGGAAAGGGTGGGTGGAAAAACAGGTGGAGAAAAGGGGGTTTATGGGACTTTCGGGGAGTAGGGGACCAGAAAAGGGGAAATCATTTGAAATGTAAATAAAAAATATATCGAGTAAAAAAAAAAAAAAAAAAAAAAAACAACCCTTAACCTAAACATACAAACAAACCAACAAACAAAAAACACTAAACATGCATGGAATCTATAAGAAACTGAAAAGTGGAATTTTACTTATCTCTGGTCTGCTTTTTTTCTGACAAATGGCCAGAGCTGATTTGTTGTACTGTATGAACAAGCAACTGACTTCAGTCTTCTCAGCCTAATGAGACTGAGGCAGGCAGAGCTTCAGCTTACCTTACACACTTGTTAGGAATGGCTTCAAGGCAAGGTCAGGGTTGTTATCCAGCTCTCTGGTTCACTGTCCTTATCTCACGGGGTCAGACAAACTTGTTGCCCTAAATCTGAAACTACTTGTGTCAAGTCTTTTCATGCTTATGCAATGTTTTAGCAGTAAGAGATACCTTTCTGTCTAAGATTTCTTCAGAACAGAAGATATGAATCAGTGAATAGGATTCAGTTGTGAAAGTTGTGTGTGTTTACACTATATATATTCATTTAATTCATATATGTATATATGAATATACATGTGTATATATAATGATATATTTCTGGACACAGACACACACACACATATTGTTCTGGACATTGATATAGTCCTCTAAAATAGTATGATGAAAGAAATATCATCATTGTGTTAAACACTTAGAAAGAAATTCGTATTTGACTAATTTTGTTACAAAACCATACTATGGTTTCATGTAACATCATAATAATAGGTGAGTAAATTTCAGATTCAAAGTGTAATGAACTTTACTAAAGTCACATAGCTGATATGTTTGAGATCTAATTCATAAATACAGATCCTGTGATAGAATTTCATTCCTACACTTTTCTCTGTCTTCTGATGATGCTTATAAGCAGAAGATATTTAATGAAACTTATTTATATAATTCTCTCACTCCATTTAACATGACATAATGAAAAAGTAGATATTGGAAGCTTTTATATCATTTTAATTATTCTTTCATGTTCTCAAGCTCTAGTACATGAATTTATTGCTAATTGTATTTAAACGCATAACAAATTTTTTGCATGTGAAATAAATATATTTTATGCCCTAAATGTCATTCTATATACTGATTTATTTGAAGACAGAATCAGATGAAAGCAAATATTATATAACACATTAATATTTCAAATAATTTTAAACAAACAGAAAATAGAATGCTATATATGTATAAAGAAATATCTTTCAATATATCTTTGAACATATTTTTTATTTATTGTAGATCAAGATCTATATATTCACATTAAAAAATATGATGAGTGATCATATTGTCAGGGTGAGAAGTGCAAGTTCTTTCTATCTCATGAAAATTGAAAGAGCAAGTGACAACCAGACAGTGCTACCGGAGTAAATAAAGCTCTATGAAAGAACTAAAGTTTAAACAATATTAGATGAAATTATTCACAGAAACACCATGAAATAGACTGGGAAGAAAAAGCAAGGGTTTTCAGATGTTCTAATAATATAAACAAAAACATTTCAAAACTTGAAATAATCCGTAGCTGATTATAGCTAGCACTTGTTGCGTGACCTCTTCCCCGATAGAACAACAAAATTTTATTCAAGATAGCGCATCAACAAGAGAACACAGGAACAATTCCATCCAAGTGTGGTCTGTTGACCCATGGCCTTAATTTGAGCAAATGTAGGAGAATATGTGAGAGAATAGGTGTGATGCATTACAGATACATTGGCAATTTAAAAGAAACAACCACCATTCAGATTGCCTGCCTCATCATATCTAGTCATGTGGAGACCAAAACTAAAGATGCTTGATAATATGTTAAGCAATTCACATTAAATAGTAAACTAATTTTAAAATATATCATAAAAAAAACTGACAACCAAATTTAATTATCTTGAAAATGTAGTCAATGTACCTACCAAAAGATCCAAAAGATATGTTGTGTTAAATAATAAAATCTAAGCACCAAACAAGTTATACCTCTCCAGGAGTTATTGGTAAGAGCATCTAATGTTCTCCAAAACAATACACATCATTGTTATTATTATTAATTATTATTATTATTATTATTATTATTATTATTATTATTATTTGCTTATCTAGCAGAAGAATAAGGTAAAAGTCTGTTGTTGAAAACACTGCATACTTTGGTGACTGGACTTTGGTGACTGGACATTAATAAATCTCTTTAAAAGCAAGAATTTTTCTCCCTACAGGCTTGTTTTTAACTGTGCCCTAGGAGCATATACAGGCTTTTTGGGAGAAGGTTTAACCATCAATGGTTTTAACCAGCACAGGACCTTTGCATATTACAATAATAACTTGTCAAACAAGACAGTTTTGAATTTTAATTTTGACACTATAATTACATTTTACTCTTCACTTTCCTCTTCCCAACACCCCCTCCATTAACTGCCTTCTAATATTATCCTGTGTGTTCCATTAATCTTAGTATGTGTGTCTGCAGGGCTAGCTGTTTGGACCAACAAATTGATGTGCTGTTACTAGGTGAAGATTATTTTTCCAACTTCCTTCATTTCTTAACTGTCTCTAGTTCTATCTGTAGCCACCTTGAACTTTCCACCACCTACTTTGGCAAATTAAATGGTATCATATGTGATCTTCTCAATTTTGGATGTGGCTGCTGTTGAGACTTAATGGACAGTGTCCATATGACTGCATGACACAATCTCATAAAAAAAAAAAAAAAAAAAAAAAAAAAAACTCCGTAAACTCCCAGTTCTTAAAATATTTCTGCTGCCGAGTCTGCCTGGACCCTGTCCGCTTGGTTCTACTGCTGATGGCCCTTCCTCTGGACCAGCCGCTGCTGCTGCTTCTGCTGCTGCTGCTGCTGCTCATGAGGTAACCCAGACTCAAAAGGTGAATCATGGTATGCACTCACTAATAAGTGGATATTAACCTAGAAAACTGGAATACCCAAAACATAATCCACACATCAAATGAGGTACAAGAAGAAAGGAGGAGTGGCCCCTGGTTCTGGAAAGACTCAGTGAAACAGTATTCAGCAAAACCAGAACGGGGAAGTGGGAAGGGGTGGATGGGAGGACAGGGGAAGTGGGGGGGCTAGAAAAGGGGAAATCATTTGAAATGTAAATAAATTATATCGAATAAAAAAAATTCCCAAATAAAAAAAAATATTTCTGCTGCCTATTTGCCTCTTCTGAAATATATCTGGATGCTTAAGTGCAGGATTTATTTCTGTTTGTGTTTGGCTTGGTAGGTTTCCCAGCAAGTGGAGCTGGGCTGTCCCTAAAACTGTTGCCTGTCTATGGAATTCATTCCCCTAACTGTCTGGACTACCTTGTCTGGCCTCCATGGAGAGGAGAAGCCTAATCTGGAAGAGACATGATACACTAAGGTCAGGAATACACTGGGGCCAGTGTGTGTGTGTGTGTGTGTGTGTGTGTGTGTGTGTGTGTGTCTTACCCTCTAGGAGGAGAAGGGAATGGGAAATGGTACATTGTGTGAGGGGGGACTGGATGCAAGGGACAGAGTGATCAGAATCTAAAAAGAATAAACAAACTAATACAAAAATTAAAATAAATATATAAAAGTATAGATAACATAACATGTCTCCTTAATTATGCATTATTCATTTGTAATATGTGACTATGAACTGTCATTTTGACAAGTCTCAGAACATTTCTCACACTCACAGTCTCTGTATGAATTAAATTATTATATGACCACATGTGTGCTGAGTTCCCTGATTACTCCTGGACCCTTTATGCCTGTAAATTGGCATGTATTTGCCGGCATGTTTTGTGACTGCTTTCCTTTTGTTTAAAAGAATGTATGAATTTAAATATTAGCATACATAGATGGAAATGTATATACAAAATCAATTAAAGTAAAAGAGGTCAGAAATTTGAAGGCGATCAAAGTGGTGTCTGGGAGGATTTAGGGAGATGAAAGGGAAGGAGGAAATGATGTATTTGTGTTATGCCAAAAAAGTAATTTAGAATATGATCTCTGTATGCATGTTGGAGCAAAAAATCATTTTATGAATATCTAATACAAATATTATGAAATGATTGTTAGGGCTTTAATTGCATCAAAGGATACCTGGAAGGAATATTATCATTTGGGTTAAATGAAACTGTATGTGTTAAGAATTAGTGTTACTTTTAAGTCTGATGACTATAGACATATATGTTGGACTGTCTTTACTGAATCTTTTCATTTTTTTTCTTATACAAGTATGTGGGTTCTAGAGGCCTTTTACCTAAGCAATTGAAGTATAAGTGTGTTTAGGAAAGGAGATTAAGTGGAAACAACCTAATTTAAATCTTCAATTGCTCCTGTTAGCTTGTTTCTACTCTGCATACAGAATATCTCTTGGCTGGAGTGTTAGTGCTGAAGTAAAGGAATGGCCTGGCAGCCCATTGTCTAAGTGCAATCAGGCACCTAGCAACACTGACTTTCTATGCTGGCATCCCGTGTTGGGAAACAGCAGTTCCTTCTACAATGAAGTAGTTGATTGCTCATTTACTATTCTAATGTGGAGACCAGGGGGTGCCTGTGTTGCACCTGAACCAAGGTATAATGTGGTAGCAAGCAAATGCTCTTTTAAATGACATTTGGCCTGATAGTTTAGCACTTTATTTTCTTCAGTGTACATTCTGTAGATTTTTTTACTCTATCCTACTTTCTCCATAGTGATTATAAATGGTTATTATTCTGTCTAGCTCTGTAATTATTAAATAGTAGAAAAATAGGTATAATGCATATTAGCAATTACAAATAAAAATGATAGAATAAAAATTAAAAGACATAGTAAAAAAACTAAACGTTAGAAATACCTTATACTTGGATTTATTGTTTTTTTTTTTTATTTTTCAGAAATCTACCATGCGATATTTGCTCCCAGATGGACAGGAAAGGCAGCACCAGGTACACAGAGATATCCTGAGTTTAACATCACGTGGGACACAGACAACCAGGCTTCTGCCTGCTCCCAAGACCTGAGCAGCTCTGCAGGTTGGGGTTGTCTGTGTGCCAGCCCTGTCATGGGTCATTTGCCCTTCAGGGTAATCAGCACTTGGAGGGGCTCCCCGCTGACATCTTCACTCCCAGACAGAAAGGACAAGCAACACCAGGTTCACAGAGACAACTCCAATGTAACATTGCTTGGGACAAGGCACAACAGGGCTCCAAATGCAGCCAGGAGTAGGGCAGTCCATCAGCTATCTGTGCCAAGGGAAACCCAGTGATCCAGAGGAGCAGAAATAGCCTTATAAACTTACAGGAGATTCAAGCACCAGACAGTGACAACAGGACAAACTAACACCAGAGATAACCAGATGTTAAAAGGCAAATGTAGGAACTTTACTATCAGAAATCAAGGCAATATGCCAGCATCCAAACCCAATTCTCTGACAACAGCACATCCTGGAAAACCTCAGGACACCAGAAAAAACAAGATTTGGATTTTAAAATCACTGGTCATGATGTTGTTAGAGGAACACAAGAAGGGCATAAATATATCTCTCAAAGAAATACAGGAGAAAATGAATCAAGAAGCCCTTACAAGTGAAACACAAAAATGATATAAAGAAATTCAGGAGAATATGGGTTAACAGATAGAAGCCAAAAAATAGGAAATGCAAAAATCACTTAAAGAAATACAGGAGAACTTGGGTCAATAGGCAGAAGTCATGAAAGAGGAAACACAAACATCTCTTAAAGAATTATTGGAAAACAAAAACAAACAAGTGAAGGAACTGAGCAAAGCCATCCAGGATCTAAAAACAGAAGTAGAAACAACTAAGAAATCATAAAGGGAGACAACTTTGGAGATAGAAAACCTTGGGAAGAAATCAGGGGTCACAGATGCAAATATCAACAGAATACAAGAGATCGAAGAAAGAATCTCAGATGCCAAAGAAACCATCAAAAGCATTGACTCAATAGTCAAAGAAAATGCAAAATACAAAAAGCTTGTAACCCAAAACATCCAGGAAATATAGGATACAATGAGAAGACCAAATCTAAGTATTATAGGTATAGATGAGAGTGAAGATTTACTCTCAACCTAAAGGGCCAGCAAATATCTTCAACAAAATTATGGAAGAAAACTTCCCTAATCTAAAGAGAGAGATGCCCATGAACATACAAGAAGCCTACAAAACTCCAAACAGACAGGACCAGAGCAGAACTATCTCCTGTCACATAGTAATCAAAACCCAAAATGTACTAAACAAATAAACAATATTAAAAGCAGTAAGAGAAAAAGGCCAAATAACACATAAAGGAAGACCTATCAGAATTACACCAGACTTCTCCCCAGAGACCATGAAAGCTAGAAGATCCTGGGCAGATCTCATGCAGACTCCAAGAGAATACAAATGTCAGCCAATACTACTATACCCAGCAATACTCTCAATCACCATATGGAGAAACCAAGATATTCTATGATAAAACCAAATTTGCACAATATCTTTCCACAAACCCACCCCTACAGAGGATAATAGGTGGAAAACGCCAATACAAGGAGGGAAACTACATCCTGAAAAAAGCAAGATAGTAACCTTCTTTCATCAAACCCAAAAGAATATAACTACTCAAACATAAAAATAACATCAACAATAACAGGAAGTAATAATCAGTATTCCTTAATATCTCTTAACATCAGTGAACTCAATTCCCCAATAAAAAGACATAGACTAACAGACTGGCTATTTAATCAGGACCCTACATTTTGCTGCATACAGGAAACACATTTCAGTGTCAAAGACAAACACTATCTCAGAGTAAAAGTCTAGAAAACAATTTTATATGCAAATGATCTCAGGAAATAAGCCAGAGTAGCCATTTTAATATCAGATAAAATTGACATTCAACCTAAATTCATCAAAAGAGACACAGAAGGACACGTCTTACTGGTCAAAGTAAAAATCCACCAAGAGCTACTCTCAATCCTGAACATCTATGCTCCAACTGCAAGAGCACCCTCATTTGTAAAAGAAACTTTACTAAAGCTAAAAGCACACATTGAACCTAACACAATAATTGTGGGTGACTTCGACACTGCACTCTCCTCAATGTTCCAATCAGGAAAACAGAAACTAAACAGCGACACAGTGAAACCAATTGAAGCTTTGGACCAATGTTCTACATATATAACATTTCATCCTAAAACAAAAGAATATACCTTTTTCTCAGTACTTCATGGT